>NC_138564.1:1067637-1760137 GCF_964273705.1 Natrix helvetica
GCATTCCTGCACAGCTGCTCAACTCTCCTACGGCTTCAGCCATCATCTCCTAGGGCAGCCCAGCCTCATTCTGAGAGTCATATCGGGGTAGTGGCTGAAGGTACCGATCTACAAACTAGGAGTCCCAAGTTCTCCTCCAGAATTCAAGTCACTGGAGGACTTTGGGCTCTCGAACAGGAAACCACTTCAAAAACCTTGCCAAGAACACAACAAGGGCTCATCCAGGCAGTCCCAGGAGTCCCAGCTGTACACATTCCCATCCCTTTCTCTCACACAGGAATCTAGTCTCCCAAATGCTACCAGGTCCATTTTTGAAGGAGGGAAACAGTATTCTGGCAGGGCAATCAAAAACAGGCCTTCCGGGCTAAAGTGTGGACCGATTGTCAGTCATGGTTTGCAAGGGCAAGGAGGGAGGCATGACAAGCCAGGATAGTAGTGAAACAGCCATTTTATCATCATATTGGTGTGCTGATAAAATAATAGCAGTCATGGGAACAGAGCATAAACATTCTCATTTCCTTTGCCACTAATTGCATTTCTAATCTATCTTGGATATTTGGTCTGTTTCCGGTAATAAGAGGAAATTAAGTATTAATATCCAACCATTTCCCTTATGGCTGCTTGAAGGAGGGCCTGCGCCCCTCCCCATGCTCCGCTCCCTGCCCAGGTGTCTGCCAGGCTCTCCCTCTGGGGGAGGCCTGCTCTTTGCGCAATGCAGAGGGTCTCCCTCTGGCCCTGGCACCAACAGACCCCAGGGGCAGGGGTCTTTCTTTGCTCCCCTCCCCTCCCTCCAGGAAGGCTTTCCCAACTCTGGCAGCTTCAAGATGCGGGGACTTCAACTCCTGTAGCTGCTTGTGGAATTCTGCCAGTCAAGGGCCATTTGTCTCCCCAAGACTGAGGCACATCCTTAGCTCTACAATTAGTCCTCGACTTATGGCCACAATTGGAACTAGAATTTCCATTGCTAAGTAGGGTGGCTGTTAAGTGAACCATGCAGCTGTTAAGTAGATCTGGCTTCCCTCAGATTTGGCTTGTTCAGCAGAAGCCAGCTGAGAATGTCACAAGTGCTGATCCCATGATCCTGGAATATCACAAATACAGACTGGTTCCCAAGTGCCTGAATTTTGATCCTGTGTCCGTTGGGATACTGCAAAGAGTTGTAAGTGCAAGGACCGGATGTCGTTTTTTTCAATGCTGCTGCGGCTTTGAACAGTTGCTAAACAAATCATTGCAAATCCCTCGACTTACAATCATTTCTTTAGCAACTCTTCAACTTGTTGGCGTTATTTTCCTTCTTGAAATCCTGTCCAAGATCAGCCTCAAGGTGGCTCAAATGCCACAGCAGGCTGGGGATCAGCACTGGGCACTCTTTTCTCTCAAGGAAGCTTTTGGAGCACTTCAACTCAGCAACAGGAAAGGGCAATTCTGCCTTGCAGGGAGAGGCTCCCTCCGGGTAGCCCGTTCTTTGGGGTGGCAAGGTAATTATTCCTACCCTGCTAACAGAAAACAGGGGAAATCCATGTCTGTGGGAATCTGAACTGTATTATGCAGGAAATGCACAGGTTGCTTTCCCAAAATATGTCTAAAACTTATTTAACCAAACTTTCGTTGCCTAAGAGGCTTGGATGGCCCTTCCCAAAGGTCTCTATCATTCAGGATTTCCAAGTTGTGCACCCCCCCTCCCCTCCCCCTGCCCGAGCTTCTGCAGCAGAGCCTCCTTGGGCTTCCCGTTCCTCTGGTGTGGCTGAAGGCCTGCAAAATTCTCCATCGGCAGCTGTTCTTCAGGACATGGGACAGCTCCAAAGAGCCTCTCACCTGACGGGTGCCAGATTTCCATCTGAGCTGACTTTAGGTTCATCCTGCATAGGAAGGAGATGGTGCTCCAGTCCACACCCCACAATTCAAGCTATGGAAGTGGACCCCCGACTATATGGGAACAGGGGAGATACAATCTGGAGACCAGAACATCCTCCGAGAACCCAGAGACACAGTGACAGCTGCTCAATTTTGGTACAGCATGCATCGATATCCCTACTGGGGAAAGGAGGGTCCTGCAATGGCACCACTAAGACCCTGGCAATGCAAACTTGCACCTCACCCAGGACAACATCGCACTCCCTCTTTCCCATGAGCTGCCCAAAGAAGCCAGCTGCTGCCTGGGTGCCAGATTCTGGGTCGTCTCCCTCCTCTTAGCACTTTCAATGCTGCTTCCCAACTAGCTTTATATTATTCTGAGTCAGACATGCATTCCCACCACACAGAGCAGCCCTGGCACTTCAGGGGAAGGGGCACGGTAAGTGGGCTTGGCTTGGCACCAACCCACCTCTTCACCCAGCGGGTCCTTTGGGCTTCACTCTTTGTGGGAGAAAACCTGCTGAGGAGGAAGCAGGCGGCCAGCCCTCCTTTGGGAAGAGGGGCAGAGGGTGGGTCCCGGGTGGGCATTTGCAGAGGTTGGGACCTGCCAGTGAGTTTGAAGAGGGGCTGCGACTGGTTAAAGAACATGGGGCACAGGCAGTCCTCAAGCTGCTTTAGGTCACGTCACATTTTGGGCTCCTGGCAACTGACCCAGGTTTACGGCTGTTTGCAGGATCCTGCAGTCACAGGGCTGAGAGTTATGCTTTATTATGTTTTTTTTGTAGAAAACTACTATTTAGTTCCTCCCATTGCAAACAATGGATTTGCTTAATGACCACAGCGTTTGCTTAACAACCATGACATTTGCTTTACGACCAACAGGTTCTTTTAATGACCAAAAATGTTGTAATATTAGGACTGACCCATTTAACAACTGGCATGGCTTGTAATACTGGGCTCAGTTAGTCGTAAGTTGAGGACTACCTGTTCGACCCAAGAGGTTGTCCCAGATTCCCAGTCCTACAGATGGACCCTGCTGGTTGCCAGCCCCCCCCCTCCCACAAAAGTGGTGACTAGTTCCCCCCTCCCCCACTGCACAAAGGCTGAACTTCAGCCAGACAATTTCTCTGCAGTTCTGAGATGCAGAAGAGTCCCGGACGGAAGGGTTTGTGAGCAGCCCCTCCCCAGGATGGGAGCTATCCTGTGGTGAGATGGGCAGCCAATACGTTTCATACACTAAATAAATCAATGGGGAGACCTGGAGACCCCTTTCAGGTCCTCAGGGCCCGGCTGTCCTTCTGCCAAGCTCCGGGTGGAAACAATCCCCCGTTTTTGAAACTGCCTTCCAGGTGCCGCCACAACCCCCCTATCGCTGGAAGAGGGAAAGAGGCCTTTTTAAAGGGAGTGGGTGGCAAGATCTTGGTTGCTGAACTGGAACTCTTTTTGGCAAACATTTTCTGCTTTGGCAAAGACTCCGGCTGTTAAACAGAGCCAAAGAGGTTTTCAGCTGCTGCCGCCTCTTATTTATTGGGTTCAGCTCTTGTTCTAATCCGGGACGTATTTTACAGGAAAGCAATAATTACACAAAAACGGGAGCCTTATTAAGAGTTTTGGATGGCAGGTTTCTTGGGAGGGCGTTCTCTAATGGACAAAAAGGCCAAATAGCTGGAATACTGGCTGGGCCATTTTAGGGCTTGCTTCAGTTTTTGTCCGTTTCTTTTTCCCAGTGGGGGCTGTGGGGGGGCTCCACGGTTGCAAAAAGGGACTGGGTGGGGGGGGGGAGAAGCCAAGATACAAACCCCGGCTGCCCTTGGGCTCAACTGTGTATCAGCCACACGTTAAAGGGCCCAGATGAGAGCTGGAAAGGCCCCATCTGGGCCAGGGAGTCCCAGCCCCGCCCAGGTGGCAAAGAAAGCATCCCAGATGGGCCGTCCGCTCTCTGCTTCAGGACCTGCAGGGAAGGGAGCCTCCATCTCTCTGGGCGATTGGGATTCCTTAAGCCCCCCCCCCCCGTGTCCACATGACCATCCCTGCACCCCCAGCCACACTTCACAGGGGTCTCCTTGGAAGCTCTCCCCTCCTCTGATCTGTAAGCCCCCCTTCCACTCCACCCCCAACTCATTCAATGAGGATTGAGAAGGAAGGGACCCACTTTGCCATGCCCCCCCCCCATTGATGGGGGCCTCTAATTGGAGGAGGAACTTTCAAAAGACAATTAGAAATTAGCTCCCTTTATTATCCCCAGCATTACCACAAAGCCTGAGAAGACTGAAGATACATTGGGGGGGGGGGAGATGCACCTGCTTGAGAGACCAGCCTTGAAAGTGGGGCTTGTCTTTCACCCCAATCCCAAAGTAGGAGGGAACCCTAGATATTTCCTGGGTCCTGGGGGGGGGGGGGAAGGTTTCAGGGAGAACGTCCAGGAACCAGGCAGCCTCTCCCTGAAGGGCCCAGCTGAGCAGCCGCGGGAGCGCCCCCCCCCCTTTCCCAGAGAAAAGACGGGACCAAGCGGATCAAGAGGTTCAGCAGCAGATCCTGGCATCTCTCCCTGCCTCCCTTCCGAAGGACCGGCGGCCCCGCAAGCTCGGGGGGTGGGGGTGGGGGCTGGTGGGCCAAGCGAGCATCTCCCGCCTCCCTCCGGAAGCCTCTTCCCAGAAGGCGCCCCGCCGACGGCCCGCACCCTCCGACTCCCGGACTCCGCAGCAGCGCCGGGCAGAGAGGCGGGCGAGGCCGGGCAGAGCAGCCCACGCAGGGCCAGGCGGCGCCGCTCCCGAGACCCCCCGCCGGAGAAGAAGCCCTTCCCCGGGCAGAAGCCTTGACGGCGCAAAGGCGGCGCAAACGTCCAGCCCCGCTCCCGCATCGCAGCGGCGGTCCTGGCCGCTCCTCCCCGCGCCCCTCGACGTCTCCCGCCCCGACCAGCCTCGCCCGCCCCGAGGGCTCGGCTGCCCGGCCCGCCAAAGAGAAGCCCGCCGCCGCTGCCGGGGCCGAAGGCGCGGGGGAGGCGCAGGCGGGGCTCCGTCGAGGGGGCCGCGGAAGCTCCCCTCTCCCTTGCAGTCCCGGCAGCCGCCCCGCCAGGGTCGCCCCGGACCGGACGCCGCTCGACTCTTCGCCCCGCCCGCCCTCACCTGCTTGTCGCCGGCCGCCCGGCCGCTCCTCCCGGCTCGCTGCTTGCCCTCGAGTCCCGCTGGCCGCCCGGCAGCCGCCCCGCCACGCCCCGCCCCGCTCGCCCGGCCGGCCGGCCTCTGTCCAGGAGCCCCGGGCAGGCGCGACCTCTGCTGGCCAGGCGCGGCGCCGGTGGCTCGTTCCTCGAGGGCAGAGCGGGCGGCTCTGCTCCGTTGCCCTTCCCGGCCTTCTTGGAGAAAACGGAGACCAAGATCTGTCCAGTTCAAGGAGGGTTTGGGAGGCGTTTCTGCCAGCTCTGGCTTGTTGCTGTTGTTGAGGCTGCCCTCGGAGAAGAGAGTTTCCCCACTTAACCCCATTTTTCTGGGACTCCTGCCAGCCTTTCCCACCAGGTGGGCACCTCCTGCCCTTTGGTAACTTCTCAGCTCAGGAGGGAAGCCGACTGGGAGCTGACCAGGGTGGAAGGGATTCATCTGAATGCTTCTTGCTGAGCCTCCCTGATCTGGCCAGCTGCAGAGCTTATTGTAGAGCTTATTGTGAGTTGCCGGCAAGGCACTTGGAGTTGGGATGGGACAACTTGCCATGGCCAATTCAACAAACACAAAGGTTACATTAATTTCGATGCAACTGTGGCCAATGATAATAAAATAAAGCCAATCCAGAAATACAAGTGTTACAATAATTTCAATGAAACCATAGTCACCGATTATAAAAAGACCTGAATAAAACGATTAATACAGCATTAAATTGCCCCTAGTGAGTTGGCCGTGGTGAGCAGCCCTGCATCCGTCTGTCCAGCATCATTTCCACTCCTGTGCCGGCAGAGTTAGGCTCGGTCTGTCTGGTCAGACTTTGTGGGCCGAGTTTCACTTTCCAGAGACGAATGAAGATCACGGGTGCTGCCCTGGCAGAGGCCAGCCATGGGTCCCTTGCTTTTGCGGATTGGCACATCCAGGGGGAGAGAAGAGGTCTTGTAGGGTGTGGGGGTTATTAGTGCCTCCCTACAACAAGTGAGCTTTGCCTGATTAAAGGAGGCCCAGAGTCACAGATGCCTCTCCTGAAGGAAACAAGTTTTGCCCTGCAAGATCCAAATCGTCACTGGGTATTGCCCCGATCACCTTCCTGTGGCTGGGTGCTTGGGTGTCTGGTGTCTGATCAGACTCAGACATTTTATCAGTCTCTTTCATTTTATTTGGAAGTACTAGTATTATTATTATGGATCATCATACAATCAGCCAGATATTTAGACTTAGAATTTATTTACGTTGTTCGGAAACTACAAAATTTTGCAGCAAGAGTGCTGGGTGATGTGTCTTCAATTCAACTAGTGAAAGGTTTCATTGCCCGACGTATGCGCAGGAGGTGGCAATGAGGCCCTGCCTGCCACTTCCAGCCTTCTGCCCCGTTTCAGCCTCCCCAGTGTTCTTCCTCTCATGACTCACAAGGAAGAGAGTAAACATCTGCCTGGAAATTTAGCCAGTCTTTGGTCCACTCTACTATTCTACTCACAAGGACCGGAAGCAGCAAGGCTGCTGCGTTCTTAGTTGGTGGCTGCTCTTAAGGAGAGCCAATTTCTCTGCTTACTTATTGGTTCAGTCTGGGGCCAGAGCCATAAAGGATTAGCTGCCCTCCGCTGCACCTCAAATCCTGTCCAGTAAACAAAGATGTCTGGGCAATGTCTGAACCCTTATCTTCCGTGATTTACTCGTCCTGCATTTTATAGAAAAATGTCTGCGTCTGCGCAGAGACTGCACCCCAAGAGTAGCAGTATCTGAAGAGACGTCCAAAGCAGCCACCAGTGGAGCTTGGGGGATTTTCCGTTTCTGAGGCTGGACGGTGTGTGTTAATCGCTTGCATCTGTTGTCTGGCTCTTTGTTTACCCTTATTGCTAAGATCAAGCCAAAGAGGGAATGATGGGGAAGCAGTGTCAGCTGTGTTATCCTTATTGGTTACTATTGATAGAAATTGAGCAAATGAGACTAGAAAGGGTGCAGAGAAGAGCAATGAAGACAATCAGGAGTCTGGAGGCTAAAACAACATATGAAGAACCATTGCAGGAATTGAGCATCTCCAGTCTAATGAAAAGAAAGATTAGGGGTGACATGATAGTAGTGTTCCAATATTGGAGGGGCTGCCACAAAGAGGAAGGGGTCAACCTATTCTCCAAAGTAGTTTCCATCTATTGCTTCTTGCCTTACCTTCTGGTAAGCAATAGACGGAAACTAATCAAGGAGAGAAGCAATCTAGAAATAAGGAGAAATTTCCTGACAGAATAATTGTGGGTCCTCCATGACTGGAAGTTTTTAAGCAGAGATTGGACGTCTGTTGTGGTATAGATTTTCCTGCTTGAGCAGGGTAGGCGGTGGACTAGGCCTCCAAAGTCCCTTCTAACTGTTATTCTGTTAAATGTGAGTTGTGCATTGGACTTTGGTAGGAAAAGTATGAGGACTTCCATCAACTCCAAGCAGCAGAGGAAACAACATAAGCTTCGTGATGGTCTACAGATTTGCTAGGTTGCCCTCCTCTCAGGGAAAGGGTTCATCTGTGTCTTTATTGGAGAAAGAAAAGGAGGTTAAAATGAGTTTTTACACTGTAACACATTAATGCAGGGTTCCTCAACTTCGGCAAGTTGTAAGATGGGTGGACTTCAACTGCCAGAATTTTGGTTGGGGAATTCTGCGACTCAAAGTCCAGCCATCTTAAACTTGCCAAATTTGAGAAACCCTACGTTAAGGAAGATGAAATTCCTGGAAGGAGAAAGTTCCTCAGGAGGGGCAGAAAAATAAATGCCAGAGAATGCAAAGACGTAGAAGTGTCTGATCTGGAAGAGCCAGAAGGCCAGGAGGCAACTGGCATCAGGCTCTAGCAAACGGTCCATGGCCACCTCAGGAATCTTGTCTTCTTGAACTAGTTGAACAGGAGAAGAGTCAACCCTCCATGGGTTGAAGAAATCCAAGAATCTCTGAAGAAGAAGAAGAAGAAGAAGAAGAAGAAGAAGAAGAAGAAGAAGAAGAAGAAGAAGAAGAAGAAGAAGAAGAAGAAGAAGAAGAAGAAGAAGAAGAAGAAGAAGAAGAGGAACACTGCAGTGGGTGACCCTGCCAAGGCTGGGGTGAAGGCCTGACACAGGAGAGTGAAAGTGGGCTGTCTTCTAAGTGCCCACTGCAGGATGTGAGGAATGGACCACCGAGACTCTTTGAACTCACAAATACGGATCCCTTCCCAAGGCTTCTCGAAGGAGAACAAAGAGAAAATGACACTGTAACTAAAGACCCCGAGCAGATCCCCAGAGTTCATGCAGCCTTGTGAAGGAATGCAAGGGGAGGTCAGGCTTTCCAGTGGAGCATTACGGCATGAAGTCCAGAGTCCACAAAAAGTTGATCGTCAATAGATCAAGAAACGAACAGACTCCATCAATGAAAGGCTTGTACTATGATTGAAGGGTGGCTATATTGGCCACTGATTTTCTTTGAACTGTAAGAAATGTTTATTTGTAAATTTTGAGTTATTATTCTCACTTTAACAAATGAAAATAAATGAGTGAGAATGGGAAAATTTTCATTTTTCATTTAGTTGTATAATAATTCTGCACACTAATAGTTGCCCAATAATTGTGCACGCATATTCTCCTAAGAAAGCCATAAATTCACTTTTACTTTTTCAACTATTCAGGTTTGAGGTTTATTAACATTTGGGATTGACTAAGAACACTGTAGTTGTTCAATAACAACATTAATCCTCCAAAATACAGCTGGCCTAACAATTGTGCACACAGCGTAGTTGATGCAGGACTCCAGAAGAATTATCCAGAATGTACAGAGGTACTTAAAATTTATGTTGGAAATGTAGATAACATGATAACATATTATACCGAGGAGCCAGTGGTTAGAGTGCAACACTGCAGGCTACTTCAGCTGACTGCTAGCTGCTGTTCGGCAGTTCGAATCTCACCAGACTCAAGGTTGACTCAGCCTTCCATCCTTCGGAGGTGGGTCAAATGAGGCCCCAGATTGTTGGGGGCAATGGGCTGACTCTGTAAACCACTTCTGTAAAAGACCTACGAAGCGGTATATAAACCTAAGTGCTATTGCTATACCTGGTAGACTCCCTAAAAGCCAGAACATTTTGGGTTGAAATATATAGGGCAATACAAGAATTTTAAAAAATTAATATTCAGTTGAAAGCAGAAATCTTGTTGGGACTAACAGACCAATAATTAGAAAAGAGTTATGGGAAACCGTTATATACGGTAACTGCTGCAAGATTATTACCGGCATATGCAAAAATAAAAATGGAAAGACTCTGAAACGCCCACAATGGTTGGTGAAGATGGCAGGATTAGGGAGATGGCAAAATGGCCTTGTTTGATTAGAGGAAGGACAATAATTACATTTATTACTGACTGGAAGCCCCTGATGGACTTTTTGCTGAAAAAAAGAAAAAAATGTACCTCACCCCAAGACCTCTGGCTTGTCGTCTTCCATTCCTACCTTAAGGGCAGGTGCCAGAACGTACTTTTGGGAGGGGCCACCTTCTCTCCGTGGCCGTGGGCTATGGAAGACTACCAGGCCCTCCTCTGCCCCCCCCACCCTTTATGAAGGTCCCAGGTGGGACCACCTGGAATTCTGGAGCTGGATGTTATTTTATGGGATAACCTTGAGATGTTTATGCCTCGTCATCAAAGGTGTTGACCTCTATGAAGAGAGTCTCTGGATTTGCATAAGATGAAGAAACTAAAGCCAAATTCAGGGAAGTCCTCAGGGACTCCTGGTTGGTGATCATTTCTATCCAGTCGTAGACTTACCTGTGCCTCCTGAAAAAGCACTCAGGGGGCTGGGGGTATATTTGAACCTAGTCTTTCCTCGAGTGCTCAGGTGAGACTGGTGGTGAGGGAAATTAGCTCCCTTTATTGTCTCCCCTAGCGTCTATCATCCATGCATGGTAATACAATTTACGTGGGGATCTCAACGTCGGAAGAAGTATTTTGAGAAGGAACCACACACAAACAACAGTCATCTAATTCCAGGAGAGGAGAGGAGAGGAGATGAATGTGGGCAGGAACCCTGCCACCAAATAGGGTCTGTGTGTGAGGCCCTGCATGGCAGGGATAGCCCAAAGCGGCTAGACCGTACGTTGCCTAAACCCCCGTTCTCCTTGGAAGAAGGTGATAAGGATGACCCATCTGGATCCCCCCTCCCCCCTCCCCCGCACCTTGGTAAAACTTCCCCAAACAGTCATGAGGAAAATCAAAGTAGTGTCCTATAGGATACTGAAACATAGAAACATTGAGAGCAGCTTTTTTATCGCATATTCAAAATATTTAATAAGACAAAAGTAACAAGAATATATTTTTACATAAGTTAGTTGGTTTTTAGAAGATGGCTAAAGAATTCAAGAATATTTAAAGAATCTAACAAAGAACTTCCCTGTTAAGCCTTCTTCTCCTGGAGAGTAAGAAGCTTCTTTAGATTTCTTTCACCCACTTGAGTGCTTTCCTTGATAAAATAATTTTTTTGAGATCTTAATATAATTCCTTCTTTATCAAAAGTTATAGACCGTCACTGCCAGAAAGTGGGTCAGAGGCTTTCTTCCCCTGCTCTCCGTGCCTCTCATTCTCCAGGCTTTGCTTTTTTGCACATCTCCCTTTACCCCAGGCCCCCTTCCTTCCCCCCCTCCTCTCCCCTCCCTCCCAGGCCAGAGCAAGGACTCCTGGAGTGACTCCTGTATGAAGCCCACCTCCTGTTGCTGGGCTACAATGCGTTGCCACCTGCTTAGAAGAAAAATATAGGTCTTCTTATAGAATGCAATACAATTGGGGGAGGGGGGACAGGACACAAGGCCTCATAATTTAGACTCTGGAAGAAGAGGTGGAAGGCTTCCTTCCTTCCTTCCTTCCTTCCTTCCTTCCTTCCTGCACCACGTCCAGAGAGTTCATGGCCAGGACACCGTTTGGTGCAAAGACTCCTCTTAAGGCCAACAGAAGGATGCTGGGAGGCGTAGAGCCAGTTCCCCATCTATTTCCTCTAATGCGAATCTCCACAGAGGGAATCCCAAGGAAAATCTGTCGCTATTTGCAGGCTCCGTGAGGAAACTGAGCATTGGAGTGGGGAACCCACTTGGCAGCTGACAGACAGTTTGTAAAATGTTTTTGCACTGTGAATGACGTACAAGAGGCACAAGAAAACGTTTTGGCTACATTCTTCAGGGTTCATTCTGGCCAGCTTCAGGACCTAGTCTGGTCTCAATGCCCATCCAGAGTGTTCTCAAGGCTAAATTGTGGAACTGGATTATATTCTCGACAGCTCACACACCGGCAACATTCAAAGTCCTTTGCCAGGCACGTTGAAGAATGCAAAATTACGTTGAGTGGGAAAAGCAAAGAACATCTGGAAACAAAAGGTAACAGACGTGTATTCAAAAAGGCAATGGGTTTCTCTCGGGTGTGAGCAGATTGACACTTGGCCCTTCCAGGGAAAGGGGGGGGGGGGAGAAATCTCTTATTTCATTGCCCAGCAGCAAGTCCTAGCACTGCCTCTTTGCCAAGGCCTCCCAGGGAGGGGGAGCACTAGACACGCCCTGAAGATCCCTGGTCCTGGAGGATGATGCTGCTGCTCTCCCAGGGGCAGGTGAGGCACTCCCCCCCCCCAGGGTTGGGCCAGGTTGATTTAAAGCAACAGGTGGAGACCCAAGGTTGTTCTTCCATCTCCTGATCAGGACTAATTCCACCTATTAAACCAGTTTCAATCCCAAGAGTACAGCCTGCAGAGCAGGACACGCCTCATTCCCTTCAATGTGCTGCACAGGGAGACCCCCAGAAGCCCCCTAGTCAGGAACAGCAGCTAAGCAGGTAGAGAAGCTGCAAAGCCCCGGCAGACCCCACAGGGGCAGGAGCCTTATGCTGACCAGGTTTTGAAAAGCTTCTCCTGTCCTGTGACCCAAACATCCTCTTCACCTGAAAGAAACCTATCTGGAGCACCACCAAAAAGAAAAGCTAAGAAGAAAGAAGTTAGTTCTTCCCAAGGAAAAGCCCACCGATCTCCAGATGGTCGTCTCCTGGACGCTGGGGCTGATCTGCCTGCTCTCCCAGGTCCCCCCATTTAATGGAGGCAGGGCCTTTATTGCAATAGAACCTCGGAAGAGGCAGCCTTAAGACATGACTCCTCGGCTGTGCACAGCCCCGGCGGGACAGCCCCCGCGGTCAGGTGAAGGTGGCAAGGAGAAGGCACCTTTGCACTTCTTTTACTGAAGAGACGGAGATGATCTCAAAGGGCTTTGATGAGGCTACCAGAAGCCGCTTCTTCTGCTCTGGGGAGCATTGGGGTGTCACAAAATTAATATTTACCGAACTTTTAGGAACACTTTCTAAAGAAAGTCTTTGTGATACAGTCAGACGACCTTCTTTAGCCTTGTGCTTTTTGCAGCTTATATTCCGTTTAGTCCCTGGCAAGAAAAGGACGAAATCTTCGTTAACACTTAATGTGGAGTTTGCCCAATCAGCTCGCTCAACTGACCAGAGGGGTCCACCAAAAGAGGCCAGTTGGTTTTAGGGCACAGTCTTGAGTTTCTGCTTCTCTCCACTCTTCCTGCTCTCAGGTTTCAAAGTATTTGTAAATTGCCGTGACGTAGAGCATAACGTTCTGCCAGTCTGGACGCTCCATTCGTACCATTTCATTAATATCCTAGCAAGAAAACAAGAAGGAAAAAACAGAAACATAAAAAGATGCCAGTCATGTAGAATTAACTTCTTCCCTTCTGAATATAAGCTTGCCTATAAAAGTAATTACATTAATAAATAAAATCCTGCAGGCTTTCAGCTACGGAAAAAGCTGTCTCTGAAAGCAGGTCAGGGCTGGGCTGCTTTCCTTACACCAAAGGCGTAATTGTATCTGATTGTATCACAAAGACTAAAGAAGAAAGAGTTCCTAAAGGCCCGGCTGGCATTCAGACAATCTGTGTTACTGGTCTGTGTGAACCAGCTTCAGCACTCACCTGCAAAGAGAGCAGTGGTTTGTGATGTTGTCAGGTCGTCTATTGGGTTGGGAGGGGGAGGGAGAGAAGGGGAGGGAGAGAGGGGGGAAGAGAGAAGGGGAGAGAGGGGGGAAGGGAGAGAGGGGGGAAGGGAGAGGGGGGAAGGGAGAGAAGGGGAGAGAAGGGGAGGGAGAGGGGGGAAGGGAGAGAAGGGGAGAGAAGGGGAGGGAGAGGGGGGGAAGGGAGAGGGGGGAAGGGAGAGAAGGGGAGAGAAGGGGAGGGAGAGGGGGGGAAGGGAGAGAAGGGGAGAGAAGGGGAGGGAGAGGGGGGAAGGGAGAGAAGGGGAGGGAGAGAGGGGGGAAGGGAGAGAAGGGGAGAGAGGGGGAGGGAGAGGGGGGGAAGGGAGAGAAGGGGAGGGAGAGGGGGGGAGGGAGAGAAGGGGAGGGAGAGGGGGGAAGGGAGAGAAGGGGAGGGAGAGAGGTAGGGAAGGGAGAGAAGGGGAGAGAGAGAGGGGGGAAGGGAGAGAAGGGGAGAGAGGGGGAGGGAGAGGGGGGGAAGGGAGAGAAGGGGAGAGAAGGGGAGGGAGAGGGGGGGAGGGAGAGAAGGGGAGGGAGAGGGGGGAAGGGAGAGAAGGGGAGGGAGAGAGGGGGGAAGGGAGAGAAGGGGAGAGAGGGGGAGGGAGAGGGGGGGAAGGGAGAGAAGGGGAGAGAAGGGGAGGGAGAGGGGGGGAGGGAGAGAAGGGGAGGGAGAGGGGGGAAGGGAGAGAAGGGGAGGGAGAGAGGGAGGGAAGGGAGAGAAGGGGAGAGGGAGAGAGAGGGGAGAGAGACTGCCCTTCTCAATGCCCCAACTTTGCACTATTGTCAATGCCTAAGACTGCCACTTGGGCACCAATGGGATCATCGTTGCACAGACTTACCAAAGTGGATTTGATGCCAACGCTCTCAGCGGCCTGGAAAGCCAGCGTGAAATTTCTTCTCTGAAACAGAGTTAAGGCACAGCAAATAATTTAAATACCCAAAAAACGGCTTAAAGGTCTTTCCTCACTGCTAGATAGTCCTGAACGTACGACGACAATTGAGCCCAGCACTTCTGTTGCTAAGCAAAGCATCTGTTAAGTACGTTTTGCTCCGTTTTCCAACCTTTTTGCAAAAGTTGTTAAGCGAAGCACATGGTCATTATGTGAATCTGGCACTGATTGTGCTTGTCAGAAACCAACTGGGAAAGTTTTACAAGCGATGACCACGTGGCCCCATGGGAATGCAACTGTTATAAGCACTGAAATTCCCATCGTGCGACTGACCACGTGCCCAAGTCCCTTTTCTCAAGGCTCAGAAGAGTCATTGAAGGGAGGGTTGTGGACTGGGGCACTCCCTGCCCCCGAGGGGTCCGTGGGGCTCTCTGGGCCTGCTTTGTGTGGCATCATCGGTGCTACTGTGGGGAAGGAATCGTCTGCAAGAAAACAAGGAGCCCCCAGGTCATCCCTGAGCTTCACCCACTCCCCTCCTTGGGACCAGCTGTCCACTTTCACAAAAGTTTTGCACTGTCCTTCGCCTTTCACGGTTTATCAGAATTTCTCTAATGGAAATAGAATATATTCTTCCCTTAAGGAAATGTCACTGAAAGTGAGCAAACGTTTCACCCCTTCCAAAATGGATCTCTGGGAATTTGAGAGATTTCTCCCCAGGACTAAGGAGAAATTTCCCAATGCTTTTACCGCAATTGATCAGCGGAACCACCTGCCTCCAGAAGTTGAAAATGCTCCACATTGGAAGTTGGGAGGAAGAGATTGGACAACCATTGGTCTGAAGTGGTGTAGGATTTCCTGCCTAAGCAGGGGGTTGGACTAGAAGACCTCTGAGGTCCCTTCCAACTCTGTTACTCTGTCAAATATGCTTGTGGGCAGAAGTCGAAGAACAGAAGGCTGATGGAGATGAAGACAAGCCAGTCCTGCGACAAGCAGAGACGCTGCAGTGAGAAAAGGAGCGCAGGCAGGCAGGGAGGGCACCAGGCTCACTCCCCCCCCCACAACACACCAGAGGCTCCACATTCTGGTTTTTTTCAGGGTGGAAATGTGTTTAATTAATGGCCCCGTAGGAGCTTTTCTCAGTCAGCAAAATTAACCCCCGTCCTGGAAGATGAGCTCCTGGCTCATGTAGGATTGACAGTTACAGCCTGGGTACTGCAGGCAAAGGCCCTTTCCTCCAACACAAATGTGAATTTACCAAATAAACACACACACACACTTTCTTTCTTTCTTTCTCCTCTTTTTTACCAGGCCTCCCCTTCCTCTTCACTGTTTCAGAGAATCCTCCCTGGATCCAGGCAGCCCCTGATCTTTCTCTGACTTCCATAACTCAGAGGAAAGCCTGACAGTCTATGGGGCAGAAAATCAGACAGACATCAGACAGATGGCTTTTTAATAAAGTCTTGTTAGTCAGAAAAGGGGCTACCAGTTTTGCAACTCTGGGGCTTCTCTGAGTTCATCCTGCTGGGTATTTTGATAGTTTGCTTGTCCACCATAAAGTTTTCCTTTTCTTCTTATATTTACTATCTTAAACAATTACTTACTTAAGATACTCTAATTGTTCTCTCCTGCTCAAGGAGGAAACCCTATATCATTTCAGGCAAATGGTTGTCCAGTCTCTTCTTAAAAACTTCCAGTGTTGGCACACAATTTCTGCAGGTAAATTGTTCTCATTGTCAGGAAATTTCTCCTTAGTTCCAGGTTGCTTCTCTCCGTGATTAGTTTCCACCCATTGCTTCTTGTCCTGCCTTTTGGTGCTTTGGAGAATAGGTTGACCCCCTTTTCTTTTGGCAGCCCCTCAAGTATTGGAAGACTGCCATCGTATCACCCCTCGTCCTTCTTTCAATTAACTAGCCATTCTCCGTTCCTGCAGCTGTTCTTCATATGTTTTAGCTTCTAGTCCCCTAATCATCTTGGTTGCTCTTCTCTTTCAAGAAAGCCACCAGAGTCCCTTTGGATAGTGACAGTGGGATGGGAGGCATATACATTTATTAAACATTTGCAGAGCCTCCCTCGGACACAATCAGTCTGTTCCAAGCGGGAGGGCTGCTAGGATGCAGGTCAAGTGACTGGGCTGCAGCCTTGCCTACTTCCTGGTGGGCCTATACGGACAGAAAGAACTGCAGGCGTACAAAGGGGGCTGGGAAGGCCCAGAAAGAAGGCTCCCTTCGGCATGGGCAGGCTCAGGCAGTCTACCTTGTCCTGACTGTTCAGCTCCTGGTAGGGAATGTGTGCCGGGAGGTAAGTGTGGAGGACGGCACAGAACGCCAAGCCATCGTTCCAGCTGCTGCTGAAGTTGGTGATATCGATATTCTGAAATGGGGGAAACCAAAGCAGGTAAGAGAAAAGGGGCTTATAGTCTTAGATTCAGAACACAAGTTAAGACGGAACAGGAAGCAAACAAAAACAAGGGAGAGAGGGAGGGAGGGAGAGCAGCAGGGGCTGCTAGCCTCCGAGCATCAGAGTCACTTAAGCAATCCAAGCCAATCTGCACCCTGCTCAGAAGAGGAAAGCAAACTGGAGCATCCCTGATGGATGGGTGTTTGTCTGCTTCAAAATCCCCGCTGGGCCTCTGGATGAAGGGATGCCCTGCCTGACTGCTCTTGCCCCCTGCAATGCCCTGGGAGGAATGCCGGCTCCTCCTCTTTCTCTCTGGGGTTCTCAGCTTCTGTTCATGGAAGCCTCCTGCTGCCCTCCCCTGCCCTCGTGTCAGGTTCTCTCTGCGTCATTTCACATCCCGTGGCTTCAGGGTTTTATCAAGCAAATTGTGACTCTTTTGCAGAAGGAGTTTACATGTCCGGGTTATGGAAGAGGAGCCGTTTCCATGAACCTCTCAAGAGAAACGTTTTGCACTTTTCTCTTCTTTTGCTTTGTCACACAGAAGGCCTCTACTTGGGTTCTTCCCTCCCGAGGCAACCCTGCACACAGGATGTCCTTGGGTCAGATTAAAGCCCCAGAAGAGCAGCGGAGAAGAGATCCCTTCCACCCCTCTGGTCATTGTAAGATCTACGGCTTGTATGTGAAAGTCTGAAACGGATGCAGCTGCACAATGGGAATTTTAAACAAGGTTGAATGTGGCTTTTTTTTCATTCTTACAAATACAGGGGCTGGAAAGCAAGATGTGGACGGTGTTCTCGCTTGATTTCGTTTGTCTCGTGGATGGTGAGAAAATGCTTAGCACTCAAACCCATCTGGCGGGGATCTCTGCCATAGTCAGTAACCTCTGGCAGCCCTGGAGATTACTTAGGTTTTTGATACATTTGGGAGAGTGTAAACTTCCCCTGATTCGGGTTTTTTTTATGAGATCACTTCAACTATTTAAGGTCACTGGCAAATGCCCAACTGTGCTTAGCTTTCATTCTAAGCAAGCAAAGGTAAATGAAGATTTCTGCAAAGGAGCTTGTAATAACGTTACAGGTTTATGGAAGAACTGCTGACTGGCGGCAACCTTGCTCCCATCCATGGCACTGTTTGCTCAATTTGCTAAGCCACCGACAACTAAATGCCGAGGGCTTATCTCTCTCTGGGTGATGCTCAAACACCAGGACATGAGGTCTCTAACATTTTGCTGAGAGACCACTTAGAAATCGTCTACACAAGTTGCTAAGTTTTTTTCTCAATTAAATATATTTGTCAGCACAGAAATGTCGGTATAGGTAACCATTGGCAATTGTATTTCTCTATATGCAGGATTAATTCCACTATTACAAATGGGCATCAGGTTGGCTTATGTATTTGTTAGCTAGACAATCCTTCTTTGACAACATTGTTGTGTTTGTTCCTCTCTATTGTAAATGGAAATGTGTATCAGAATATCAGAAAACGACAGTGACATTTGATAGCTACAGAAACAAACCGGTGGATTAACTGCCCTTTAATAGAGGCTGCAGACTGACTAAGGGCTGGGAAAATGTAGAAAAACAGATTCTCCAGAAATAAATGAACCATTTGCTGAATTTGGAACATCTACAGCTACACATGTGTAAAAAGAAACAGAACAAAACCAAAAAACCCCACCCTTTTTATAGACATATCTTGATAAAAAAGATCTATCTAAATATAAAATATACAAGGCAGAGAAACTCAACTCCCTCCCCATAAAATGATTCCAAATGATGTCAGAATTCTTTGGAATTGTGCCCCCCTTTTCCTAGCCACAGAGTTCACTACACCCCAATATTTCAACTTTAGCTCACTGTAATCCTCTTTAAGGTGCCTGTTTGGGAGTCATAATACTGTAAACCACTTGACTTTGTTAAAGAAAACAAAGCATAAAGAACAAAGAGCCACGACGTCATTAGTTCCTTAGGCAGTTTCCCAACAGAGTTTTCTTTATCGAACTGGGGTCAGATCTGCCAGAAACACCATTTTAGACAGGTGGCACTGAGATCATGAAACGAAGCAGGCAGCCCCGTGAGGACGGCTGGGTTCTCTGAACGGACACAAGGGGACCAAGGGGCCCTGTGGGTGGGTGGGCCTTGCAGAAAATCCACCCTCGGAGCCCTGGGTGGTCCAGGCTATTCATCAGGGGAGCAGCAGACAATTTGGAGCTCATAAGGTCTCAACCTTCTTTGAATACATTTCCTTTTTTTCTTTACGGTCCCAGACTCATAAAACGGAGGCACAACATTTGAGACATGGGAAACCCACCCACCCCAATTTGAAGCAGCTAATGTTGAGACGAGGGTATCCACTGATCTCTAGGAGCCCCAGCTGGGTCTGGTTGAAGGAAGAGCAACCTCCTGATCGGAAAGACCATGTCCGGGGCCAAGGGCAGCACAACGGTCACAGCAGCTGCTTGGCCTCTGCATCTGAGCAGACACACACAGGAAGTCGGTATAATTGCCTAGAGCAGGGGTGTCAAACTGGCATCCCACACCCAGGCCACACCCACCCCAGCCCCCCGAAGGGAGGAAATGTCACGATGCATCGCGTGGCCTGGACTCTCCAGAATAAACCAATTTGATCAAAGGAAAAAAATATCTTGTATGGAACAAGCAACATACAATAAAGGACAATGGAAAACCTACAAGGGGGCCACCACAAGGGCGGTTGGTCTTAGCCCTATATTTTTGTAAGCGTATAGCTCAAATCCTGTTTAAATTCCATTAAAACTTTATCTGGGTTGAGGGATGATCCTGTCTGGAATGAGGAGAAAGACTATGCCAGCCTTCCCAGGGGTGGGGGGAAAGCCCCTTTAGGAGGGCAAGATGACCCAGGGCTCAGCCCCAGAGATGTGCTTCAGCCAAAGATGAAACCGGATCCGTGGCAGATGCAGCCGAGCGCTGGTGCTGTGCAAGGATCGCTTCCAGAAACAGAAGAGCCTTTACGGCACCTTACTTGGTTGCAGTTATGGCTTCAGTTCTTATGTGCTACTGCAATGCCTCCCAATTTGCACAGAAGCATCTCATGCCACAAAAACCTCTCTGGGAAGGTGATCAACAGATGTTGCCCCTAATTTCCTCCAGAGTCTCTCGGGGGAACTGAGGAACCAAAGGCAACATAAAGGCTGCACTGGAAGTACTCAGATCAAATGGGAGCATATCCCAATCTAAATGAGGGTATGGGGGGGGGGGAGGTATTCTCTGGATACATCCAAAGTAAATATTTATGGTATAGAAATCAGCCACATGTTCACTAACCGGGTGGCAGTTAGGAGGAGTCTGTCTTTATTGTATATTGAGAAAACATACAATAATTCAATCCCTCTTTGGGGAGGGGTATTAAGGCTAGTAGAGGGGCCAGCATGGCAGCCGCTTAAAAATACCAAGCAACCAGGCAAAGGAATGGCAAAGCGAGAGGACACATGTCAATTAACATCATTTCACTAAGTCGGGGACCAGCCTCTGGACAACAGCCCACTAGTGGGCCATGTGGTGTTTGCGACTGGACCACGGAGACGGCGGATGGGTGGCGGGTGCATCTTTGCTTCGTCTGCGTGAGCAGTGTGGACGCCACATGCCAAACGGAGCTGCGAGCATGTGCTCGCTTGTGGGCCCCTCATGCGGAAGCCCCCCTTCTCTCTGTACCCCTTGTTGTGTGGCCCTGAAGGCTGCTGAACAAACGGTGCTGCCAAGGACGACCTTCGTCTTCTGAATTGCCATGAACCTTCCAGACTGGCTGGGCAGAAATTTGGTCAACAAATTCATCAGCGGTTCTATTTCCTGAACAAACTTTTGAAGCCTTCCATCTGAACTACACAATCTATAAAACCAACCTGCTTGGCATATTTAAAGCATTAATACTAGAATTTAGAAAATCCGGGTAATATTAAAAAAAAATGAGCACAAGGCTTACTGAAATCTAATTTGGGAATTTAAAATTAAATAATCATTCTATTTCTTTAAAAAAAACAAAAAACTATCCAGGCAGAACAAGCGTAGACTGTTCATGGCTGTTTTCAGCCCAACAAGGTATATATGGAGTGCAAGTATAAAAACCAGACAGCTTCCCCCCCCCCCCCCTTTCCAGATTCATTCCACAACAGAAGAGCCGGGCAGAGAGGAGACGGCCGGGAGGGATTCTGCTTAAAGCAGCCAAGTGAATCTCTGAGGCTCGATGCTCAGAAGCAGCCACCTCTCCGTACAGGTAGAGATGAACCAGGTGCTCTGATTAAAAGGAGCAGCCTGAATGGTTCGCAGTCTCTCTTTCTCACCCAAAGGAGAGCAAAGAAGGAGAGGACCGTGGGTCTTTTGAGCAGGGAATCAACTCCCACAGTCTCAGAGACCAGCAGAGATTATTCCAAGTCTCGGCTGCCTTTTGTTTTTTTTCCTTCCCAGAGGTTCCATTCTGCGCTCTTTCTCTTCCGAGGCGGGAGGGGGAAACAGCCATTTCAACCTCCGGGAGCAGGAGTGTCAGCTGCTCTGTCAGAAAAGACATTTACCTTGTGCAAAGTAACCAGAGTAGCTATTAATAACTGTTCGGCTGGGACGCAGCACAGGAGCTGCTCCTGCAGGCACAGGACATACCGGCTCCCTCACGCTTGAGATGGCGGAGGGTGCCCCAGCCTCGCTGCCCTCAGCCTGTGCGCCAAGCAGAGGCCCAGCCAGGCTTACCTCGTAGCCCTCGGTCTTCTTCTGGCACCACTTCAGCAGGGCGTTTCTCTTGGAGCCCCCGTACTCCCTCGCCAGGGCAGACAGAGGGTCCTTCCTCTCCTCTCTGGAAAAGAAGGAACAGGCTTTGCTCAATCAAAGTCCCCCAAACACGGAGAGGTGCCACCTGTGTGCTGTGCCCTGCCTGGGTTAGAAGGCCCTGGGCCCAGAGCCCCTTCCGCCACCCAGGAGCGCCCTTGCCTAAGAGGTGGCAGCCAAGCTGGGTGGGTTGCTCAGCACACGGGGGCAGATTTGGGGAAATGGGGGCAGAAGGGGCGGGGGGTTTTTATAATCATGGAATCAGTCAGAAGCATTTGGTACACATACATGAGGTGTAAACATAAAGCGTTCCTAAACTTTAATGCAAGTTTAGAGAATCAACTGATAACATCTCCCTGCGACTCCTGGCTATTTGAGAATGTCACCTTGACCAGTTGGGGCGTTAACTCCAGAGAGACCTTCCACCGAGGCAACGCAAGTGGGGGGGAGAAGAACAGCCCACTTCCTGAAATCACAGAGTGGTCCTCTCGCACACGGAGGGGCCTCCCCGAGAAGCCAAGGCGAGGCAGGAGCCAGACACAGGCCGATGGGCCCTAATTCTTTTGGGAGGGCAGCCCCCCGGAGAGCCTTAGCCAGATGCACTGAGCTTCCAGTCCCAGGAGGCCTTCTGTGCATGTGCTGACAAGGTGGGGGAGGGGATAACGTTTGAGACAGAAATCCCACCTTTCCTAGGGCTTCTCTTTCTCAAACAACGGAGGCCTTTTCCTTTGAGAAAAAAGAAAGGAACGCATAACAGCCGCTTTCAGGACCAGAAATGAACAGACACCTGGCAGTGCTCTGGCCAAATCCAGGAGGGCCTCTCCTGTGCCAATTGCCTGGAAGTGAACAGGAGAAGCAGGTCGTTGTTTATTGCCAAAATCCATTCATTTCAAACTTGGAAAGGTAAACTCCTCCGATTAAGTCTTCATGATTCATGCTGTTTTCTTTTTAAGTTAATTTTAATTTATGTAAGGCATTTATATGCCACACAACTTGAACATTGTGGTTCTAGGTAGTTTACAATAAACCGAAAGTCAAGAAAGCAAAATAAACAATGGAATGAAAAGCCAATGAAAACTCAGGACAAAACCCACAGGAGGCCAGGGTTCCTTGGCCGCTTGAAGGCGGCTGGACTCCAGTTCCCAGAATTCCCCCTAGGAGTTGAAGTCCACACACCTTGAAGCAGCCACGGTTGAGAAGCCCTGCGACAGGCCATGATGGCTCCCCTCCAGGTGGGGCTCCAGGCTTGGCAGACCTTCCTAAGGTCAATTGGGTTGGGGTATCGGGGGGGGGGGGGCTGTTCCAGAGGGCAGGGGCCCTAACCAAAAGGCAGACATCCCAGGACCCATCAGATGGCCCAGTTTCAAGGAAGAGGCCCAGAGTGGCCGTCCGTTGGTGGCAGGGTGTGGAATGGCCAATACCACACCATACAATGCGTCAGTTGTTTTATTGCCTTCTTCCAAGGAATTTTTCCCATTCTTAATCCAGCCTTCAGCACTGACATTTCCCACCAAGGACCAGCCACGTTAGGATCTGCTTATGCTTCCTGGGATCGGCCAAGGATGCTGCACCTCCCACAGCTCCAGTTGGAGAAAGGTTGGTCTTCAGGGAACTGCTTTCTATCGCCCAATTTTTGAAGAGGGAAAGAACTACAAGAAGCCTATTTCAGCTGCCTATTTGCAAAATTGGATTTTTTTGTATTTCACCAGGGATGAGCAAAACTTTATATGTGGTCTAGACACAAATAAATCTGTGTGATTGGTCTTGGGCATGGCATGGACCCAGAACAGGAGCCTTCAGGCCGAAGGACAAAGAGGCAGGTGGCATGCAGGGACTGTGGGGAGATAGGAAAAGGTGGCACTGGGGAGCCTAAGGAGGGACAAGGAAAATCCCAACACCCTTGAATGGGGTCTGTGACAACTGGCCACGGCCAATGTGCCACGGCCAACTCACAGTGAGACAATTAGCCCCAACCAACTCCCTGTGGGACAAGAGTTACACTAATATCAAAGAAATGGTGGAATAGAATAATTAAAGAAAGGATGCAAAAGGAAAGATAGAAAGAAATTTGAATGACAAAGATTAAAATAATTAAATCGAATTGTTAAATTATCCCGCAGCAAGTTGGCCATGGTGAATTGACCATGACAAGTTGGCCGCAACGAGTTGGCTGTGGTAGGTTGTCCCATTCCGCCTTGAATGCCTGCAGCTCCCACATTCTCCCTGGTATGGTGTTTTCCTTCGCCTCCCCGACTCGGCTACCAGCATCACCCATGCATTCCCATAGAGCCAACTGGATGTGCTGGACTTGAATTCATGTGTGTGATGGTGCCCAGTGGGAGGAAGGGAAAGGAAGATGCTGGGAACCCTGAAAGACAGGATGGGGCCCAGAGGCCATGCAGAGGAGAGAACCTGCTTCAGCACTGCCCTGCTTGCTGGTCAAGCCTCTCTAGGATTTTTTTTAGCCCAAACCAGTCAAATATTCCAGGTTTTAGTGTGGCTGAACTGAAATCCGCCTGTGCTGAACCTCTGAGCCAACAGTGCATTTCCCTTGAAATGCTACAGAAATGCAGTTTCCATCTGATGCACACCTTCTACAGAAATGTGCAAAGTCCAGAATTGGCGTATCGGTGGGAGGGACGGCGCATCATTTAACAAATAAATAAAACTTCACCTGCAACTGAAAGCAGACGAATCAAGGACCGTGGTTGCCTCCCTGCTGTTTCGGAGGGACTACCTTTCTCTATGTATAAGAGTAACCACAAACTAACTGCTGATCCACAAAGAATGCAATCCTTCCAATAGGGGTCCATCAGGATCGCATGTAGGAACTGTGAGCATCCCTCAAAACCAAGTTTTGCATGTTTTCATAATATCTCACCTGACAAACCAGAGGTCTAAATAATGATTTCTGTAGATCCTCTGATTTTCAAAATCTGCTGGCTAATCTGACTTCCAGGGCCCACTACTTTTTTGCCATTTTCAGAAAGGAAATGCGTGGAAAATACAGTGTAAGTCTTCAAATAGCGGTAAAATAGTTTCAACATAATGTTCCAACACAAAGAAAAGCATTATATTCTCCCCACCAAAAGGAAAAACCTGCAACACCACTCTCCTCTGTTTTTTCAACTTTCATAATTCTGCAATTCTCTGTATCAAAACACCACAATCTTCTCTTGCCTGATCATTTTTTCCTCACTTTGAAGCAGATACTATCCATTTTAACAGTCACCAGCATGCTAAAATGTGATGAAAGAAATGGCAGGTGTTACGTTTTATGGACTCCCACCTACCCAGTCCAGCTCAATCCCATTTCTCATTCTCATTCTGCATCCATTTTTAGTCGGTCTGTAATCCTAAAGATCTCCAATGCCTCTGCAAGGATTCCCTAGAATTACCACTGCTCTGCCAAACCTCCTCGTCTATGGGTCTGGTTGATAGACTTTTAACTAGATATCTATGGATGTAAGAACATAAACTACATGTTAAGAATATTTTAAGTCTAAACCAAATCTTTCTTTAAAAAGAAAACAAAAATCAAATCATCCGTAACACTGCAAAAGAACAGTACAGCTTGTTTCTAAATTCCAGAGAGGAACACATTTTATGTCAAGTTCTTTGTTTTGAAAATAATGTTTCAGGAAACAAATAAAATGAACTGTGTGCACACAATGAGAAGTGGTTTACAACAAATATTAATCTTATAAATGAGTCTGTCTATTAGGTCAGCTGCATTCCAAGCCCAAACCAGTTTAACTGTTTTTTTATGCTGGCATTCTAGGCCTTGACTAGCATATTGTTTAGCTATACTTTTTTCATTTCTAAGGATATCCTTATTTTAAAACATACATATCTAATAAATTATTTAACATCCATACTAACATATTAAATAAACATACAGCAATAGCTGAATAACCTATCCTTTCATCAGATGGCACTAAGAATTGACATTTGGTTGGCTCAAAATACAATATCTATTCTTCACAAGGCAATTGTCAACCTGCGGTGCTTTACTACAAGCTGGAGAAAGCTGTTTGATTCAAAGTAACATCAGTACAAGTTGAAGGTTATGATTTTATGGGGTTATATTTTATATTTTGATATTGTTAGCTACCTACAACCTTGGGGAACGGGCAACTTACAAGCAAAACAAACAAACATTTAAGCATTTTAGCAGACTAACCACCATTTAGCAGACAAACCACCATTTGGTAGCATCTACCAAAAAACGGATGCCAGTTTTAGCTGCATTAAAAGAAGCATTCTCTTATTCAAATCAAGCTACCTCACCCTAGCATCATATTCTAGACCCACCCAATGTACGTCATCCAACTTGAAAAAGAAAGGGAATTTTGCTGGGAACCCGTGGAGAATGCTGAGGCACACAAATCCGATGGAGAAGCAAGCTGGGAGGACAGCCAGTAGGAGAAGCACCAGGGGAGGATGGATAGATCTACTCTGGAGAGCAGAAGATTCAGGACGGTATTTGGCCTCGGAAACAAGAAGTGCTGACAGAGTTTTGGGTGCCCCAGAAAACCAAACTGGAACCAGAGAGCCATAGGAGAAGGAGTGGCAGAGGTAAAAACAGCCTAGAATCCCTACGTAGCCACAAGCAGATGAAGTCCAATCCCCCCTTGGATTCCATGGATCCAAGCTGGAACTGACCCATTCATTGAGAATATTCCTGCATGCTGACATGATTAGCAATACGTCAGTTTCATTGGACCTTCACTGATCTTTCCTGCCCGACATGGGAGAAGCAACTCAACAGAGCCGCAACTCAACTCAAGAGATGGCTGGTGGCTGTAAGCGGAAGTGTGGAGAGTTGCTTAACAGTCAATGTCTTCCTCAAGGGCTGCTGCCACTGCCGCCTTCTCTTTAAAGGGCACTTCATTGGAAGACGGCTCTAACTCCACCTGTAAAGCACGGGGGGGGGGGGGGGGGGCTGGACTACGCGAGGTGCACAATTCCTCCCGAAAAGGACAGCAAGAGAGTTACGTATGAAAAGTTTATTTTTTCTCAGAGTACCAAAGCAGTTGAGCAGAAACTCATGTTTTAAGTTCCCTTCAATGGACTATTGCTGTCTTCTCAGACTGCTGTTTGTTGCCGTATCCAAATAGGCTTCATGCACCATTAAAAGCACTCACAGGGTGTATTTTAAATACTACTCAGCTCCTTCACTCCGTGCAGCACTGGATTTCAATGGGTGCAGGAATGAGAGAGAGGGGCATTCTTGCGCCATGCTGGGGATTAACAGCAACTAGCCAGAAGCAAGAGGGGGGAGTGCCCTGCATCCAGCCAAGGAGATGCTTCAAAAGCACACAAGCGAAGGCCAGCGAATGTTCTGGCAATGGCCAGCAGGCATGCTCCTAAGTGGCACCGTCAACCCTCAGGGTTAGGAAGCCCAACTGGAGGTCCCAGTGACGGACCTCACTAGCTCTGCTGGTCAGGGCCAGAATGGAAGAGACCAATGAGCTGTACCTTATTCGACTCCGTGTTGTAGGAGTGACCGATGCTGTTGGTGAAGATGAGAGCGACAGTTGTGGCGAAGCGGTCCCAATTGCTACGAGGGAGGCTGGAGATGTTCCATCGGGAGTGGTCATCTCCCGTTTGATTTCTTCACTGCTTCGGCGAGACACTTGGATGGAAAATTGGAAAGCCTGGTGTTCAATTTCATACTGGATCCTACATTGGCAATCTGAGCATTTTAGTACCGTTAACAACCCCACCCAGTAGGTGCTGCCACCACTGAGTTTGGTCCAAAAAGTAAGGTCTAGGCTTGTTCCTGAACTTCAAAGGACAAACTCTAAGGGCTTAAGATGTTCTTTAGAAAGAAACTGCATTTACTCTACTGATCTAGATCTTAAGTTGTAGAAGTTCTATTCCACACACAACATCTCAAAATCTGTTTGGCAAGGAACGAATCTCCTGTGTCTGCTTTAAACTATCTACTTTTCTTCTGTCCGATTGCAAACAGAGGACTATCGCATAGCAATAACCATTTTCTTTACATATCACCCGTTAACTGTGCTCACTGGGATTAGATAAAAGCTAAGGTTGAGATTCACCCATTTCTATGCGTTATTTCACAAACCACCAATATTATAATGAAGTGGCCCTTCATACCAGAAATATCCAGAAGTCCTATTTGAACACTCTTACAAGTGGACATTTTCTAAGGATGTTCGCAACACATTATACAAAGAATAGCTTGCCTCCCTAGTACCCATCATTATCCCATTATTACCAGAGAGCGATTTAGCACTTTCCATAGCAGGAACTCTTGGCAGAGAAGCTGGTCTGCTGGTAGAAGAAGTTCTCAGCAAATGATCTGCACAGAAAGGGAATGAGGAAACGTCACCTCAACCTCAGCACAAGACCTGACCTGATCCTGCCTACAGGGAGAGGTGGCAGAGTGGATGACCCAATACGATAAAGACCCAGTACTTGTGCGTATGAGTATACGTTCACGTATATGCAAGCTGGCTTACTGCTCCATATGTGGGGGGTCCCAAACTTGAGACTTAAACAAAACTTTCATCTAACCTTTAAAATGCTGCCTTCAGCTATGAAGAAGTGGTCATTTGGGCTGAAAGACAGAATTTTTCTGGTGCTGCAACTTGGTTGGGAAATTACTCTGCAAGCAAAAATTGGCTTTTCTTTTCTCTCAGATAGATTCTTCCACGGGCTGGATATACTTTCCTTCTACTGAGAACCTTATTATGTCTTAAATTGTTAGCATGCATACTGTAGCTTCTTTTCTCTAGCTTATCATCCTGTTTTCATTTGTTTAACTTTAATTTTGGAATTTGTTCCAAATCACACTGAAAATTGTTTTTCAATTAAAAGAATGGGATAAAAGTGATTAGGTGAAATAAACCAAATGATAACTGCATAAAACCCAGGTAGGTAGTATTTTCTGATCTGGGTCAGAAGCGATGCAAGCGTTTGGCAGGCCCTTTCCCATTTCTGTAGAGAGTATAATATATTTGGATTCCAATTTACTTTCCCGTTTATATTAAATAATGCCAATGGCATTCAAAAAACAACTAAAAAGGACTAAAACAAAGTATTATTTTAAGCGGTGGAAGAATTGCTATTGTTGATGCTTTGCTGTTATTTGTCCAAGTTCAAAAGGAAGCCTATTTCTTGTTCACATGAAAACTATTCCTGTGAAAGTCTATTTTAAAAAGCCCAGCCATAAATCAAAGAGCTACACCCAGATGTGAAAACCATTCTTTCTTACCGGAAGGGGCCTTTGAAAGGAAAAGTTGATAAGTAAACCTACCAAGCACCAGAAAAATATTTGGAAATGGAGAAATAAATATTATAGTTCACTATTGTCTCATTTTTTGTTCAAGAAATACTGTCCCAGTAGAAGCAAAAGTGAATAAGGAAAGTAGGTTGCATCCAAGATCTGTGCAGGTGTGCTATGGAGGACTCTCTATATAGAGGAACATTTGAATTTGGATTTCCCCCTCATTAAACACACGAGTCAGACCCCTTCTGGATAATCTTTCAAAAGCAGCTTGTTCATATGTGCAGAGAAGATGGTTTCTAAATTGCTCCACTGGTAAAACACAAAGCATGTTTCTCACAGCTTCTGGGATCTCATCCCATCCACTTTCAAAGTAGAATATCTCCATCAATAGGACTTGTCCTAAGAGGAAAGCCTCAGCATAGGGCAGAAGGGATCTGTCCCAGAGGTGGCATTCAGCCAATTCGCACTGGTTCGCGCAAACCGGTAGTGGAAATTTGGCGTGGGTCATTGAACTGGTAGCGACTGCTGGCTGGTCACGCCTCTGAACCGTTCGCTCAGTCACCGCTTGCTCCCTCTCCCACCCTGTCCGCCTGCTTGACACTCACTCGCCCTGCCTGTCCAACGCCGATACCAATATGTTGCTGTCAGCTTCTATTTTGCTTGCTTGCTATCAGCTGCCATAGAAACAGGGAGGGAGGGGGCTTGAGGTATTTAGGATGGGGAATTTCTGGTGCTGGCGGAGTTATCAGGAGGGAGTTTAGTTCTCAACATCTTCTGCACATGCTAATGGCCTGGGTTTGGGCTTGGTCAAGGTCAACGGTTTCTGCATACCAACTAAATGAGGCTTTTTGAAGATGCACCCCACATGACACCTTAGGGAGTTGCAGATTGCTCATCGGGTTGGGGTAATTGGGGGGAGGGTGATGGGCAAATGTTTGATATGTACATGTTTGCGCCTTTTTGGCTCAGATCTTGCTTTCCTTTGGCTGCTTTCTTTTCATAACCAGTAAAAGTATCTTTATCTCTACAAAAATGGAGTTGGGAGTTTTCTTTCTTGGTTATTGAAAGAGGCACGCTTGACAGTTGCCTTCGCTTCATCACGCGGCTTCGCCAGTCGCCTCTGCACCTTGCTAGTCACTCCGTGCCTCGTCTGCTCTGTTCAGTTCACCAGTAAGCATGTTGCCCGCTCACCCTTCGCCTTGGGTTATGGGCTGGGGCCCCAGGGATGCGCCATTCCTTGAGGCCCCAGGTTAATGTGCCATTCCCAGTGCCAAGGCCAGAGCCACCGCCTGCTCTCTCTTCACCAGTTGCACGCGTCACCCTCTTTCCCCCTGCTTTCGCCCTCACCACACCACCTCTGTGTTCGGGCTGCTTAACTTCCTCCTGCGGCGTCTGGTCCGGACTCCGGAAGGCAAGCTGACCTCCGGTAGTTTTCAGCGGCCCCCAGCCAGCTGCCACTGCTGGGAAGCGGCTGGCAAAGAAGCGTCCCAGTGGCCTCCTCTTTGAGAGCCGTTTTGTGGCTGCAACGGCTGGCTGGGGGCTGCTGAAAACTACTGGAGGTCAGTTTGCCTTCTGGAGTCCAGACCAGATGCCGTGGGAAGAAGGTAAGTAGCCCAAACAAAGAGGTGGTGGTGGGGGAGGAAGCAGGACTAGGGCCGGGGCTGCTGAAGGAAGGGAAACGAGGCGACACATGCGACTGGCGAAGGGAGGGTGGGGCGGCTTGCAGGTAGATAGGTAGAAGTTAAAAAAAATTCCTACCTTTTTCTGTGGCCGTGGCTTGTGGGGGGTATTATGTGACTGGGTTGTATAAGTGACATAAAGTTGGCCACGCCCACTCAGTCACATGACACTCCCTCCCCCACCTAGCCACGCCCAACAAACCGGTAGTGAAAACCACTGATCTGTCCCGATGTGATTCCTTTCCAACAGAAGTGATAAAATGCCTAAAGCCACGCAAAGTTTTTCTAAACAGGCAATTTTAGCATCACTCCAGGAATTGACATGTTTTTTAAAAAATCAGGGGAGGAATTGGCTGAGGGAACCTTTTGCCCACTGGAGCAGTGAAGAGTCTCTCCTTTGGGCTCAGCCATCACCGGAAGACGCTTCCAAAGACAAACCAGTCTCTTGTTCTGGAAGGGTCCAGAAGACAAGCAACAAGCCACAATTCAGCCCAGCCAGCTCTTAAAAGAGATTGCAGGCTGTCAGTGACTCCACCTTGGGGTAAAGATGTGGAGCTGATCTGCCTTCTGCAAAGGTCCTCCCAGCTCAGCCCCCATCAGTGCATGTTTCTGAATTACAGAAACTCCTCGAGGATTCTAAAAATGTGCCTGGTGATGTTCATAGCAAAAGACGCATCATACCTTGAACTGGAATTTCCGCATAGCTGGACCTTTTGTCTGATAAAGTTGCAAGCGGCTTAGGAGCAGAGATTGGTCCACTGATGGAATGTCTCTAAAGGGGTGGGAAAATTGTTTTTGAGAAAAGGAACCAGCTTGTTAAAACACAACTGTTGCCATTAACCACTTGAATATTATGTCCCTATCTGAATTTTAAACACATCTCCAAGAGAAGCACCACTAACCCCAGTAGGTCATTATGATTCAGCTGAGCAAGTAATGGCAGAAGATCAGGCTCAAAACCAGCCAAGCCATCAGCTTATGCTGGACTCTCAGTTGTGGGTCCCTCACTAGGGAACATAAATGACTTGTTCCAAAGATTGTGGCTGTCGGGCTTGGCTTGGAGACCTTGTTTCAAGATTCCCTAGAGGGTAATTGAGTATTTTAATTATATTGTAATCCATCATCACATTCACAGTGCTGAAGACTGAAGTGATACCTTAAGGACCCTTGGCAAGAATCAGTTAGGCAAATCAGATGTCGGCTACCCTGGGGCCACGAAGCCTGGTTTAGCCATTATTTATTTACATTTATTGGCTGCCCAAGCCCAGTAGACTCGGGGCGATGTAAAGATATAAGAGCAGCTAAAAACATTAAATAAAGCCAACAGTCCAGATTAACAGAGTCTAATAAACAACAAAATGTAAGCAAATAAGAAGCACCGAGGGACCCAAAGGCAGGTTCCCACAGCTTTCCGGAACCCCAGGAGAGAAAGTCACGATCGTTAGGGGAATCATGCTCCAGAGAGGGGCCCCGACAGAGAAGGCACCCCGCTCAGGTGCCACAAGATGCCAACGTTTAATGGAGGGCACCCACTTAGTGTACTGGGTAGGCAGAGTCAGTTGGGGACAAGCCAGTCTCTCAAGTATTATGCAGATAGTCCTTGCTTAACGACAGCCCTATTTAGTGATGGTTCAAAGTTACGATACTGCTGAAAAAGTAACTTTATGACCAATCTTCACATTTACAACTGTTGCCATATCTCACACTCACAAGATCTGCACAGTTGGCTATGTAGAGGCAATGGAGCAGCTCATGTCGTGTCTTGCTTAATGGCCGTGTTACTAAATAATCAACTTGCCCTCTCAATTTTGGCTGTTAAAGAAGGACTTCCAGTTAATCATGGTTTGTAAGGAGTTTTAAACAACCGTTGACTTACCTGAACGGTCCTTCTATGTGCGCTGCGAGGGGAATCCAAGCATGGGTTAACTTTGTCCATTAGCCTAGAGACTGAGTTACGTAATTGTTGACCACGTCTCCTCTGACTGGGGTAATTCAGTTTTGTACGAAGGCTCAGCCGATCCAAGAGATGGAACAAATGTCACGAAATGCAATAGTTAAGAGGTAAGTAAACCAACGATTGGAATAGTAGGCAAAGGTCAAATGCCCGGACCAGCCGAAGCCGAGGGCGGGTTTGGATTCTTCTCGCAGTGCACATAGAAGGACCATTCAGGTAAGTCAACGGTCGTTCTCCTGTGCGCTGCTTAGGGAATCCAAGCATGGGACATGCCAAAGCAATGAAATCAAGGGCGGGAGCTAGGCTGCTCAGGGGCCCTAGGTGGTGAAAGAACCCTCTGCAAGACTCGCCGCCCAAAAGAAGCCTCAGCCGAGGCATATATGTCAACTTTATAATGTCTGACAAACGGCGATGGTGATGACCAGGTCGCCGCCCTGCAGATGTCTTCCACTGAGGCCTGTGTCGCCCAGGACGCCGTGGTAGCAGCACTCCTGATGGAATGGGGAGTGATGCGTCTCAGAAGCGGTCGGGATTGACTGTCGTAGGCAAGGGCGATACACACTTTCAACCAGGGTCCGATGGTATGTGAGGAAACCTTCTGCCCCATGGATGATGGCTGAAAGGACACGAACAGCGCTTCCGACCTTCTGAATGACGCAGTGCATTTCACGTAACGACGGAGCGCCCTGCGAACATCAAGGTGACGCCACCGCCGCTCCTGTGGATGTGAAGGCTGCGGGCAGAAATCTGGAAGAATGAGTTCTTGTGCTCTGTGGAACCAAGAGTTAATTTTTGGAAGGAACGCCGGGTCCAACCACTGAACGACTCTGTTCGGATGGATGATGCAGAGGTCCTCACAGACCGACAGCACCGCCAGTTCCGAAACCCTCCTAGCTGATATAATTGCTACCAAGAAGACAGTTTTAAGGGTCAACAATCGGAGACTGATTGTGCGGATGGGCTTGAAAGAGACGCGAATTTGGCCACGTTGAGGGTAGCATCAGAGGAAAACTCTAGCGCTGCTACCAGTTTGTTGACGTCTTGGTGGAGACGCATATCATCAGGAGCCAGCCTGGCCTGTAATTGCCTGAGCCACACTAGCGAAGTCCTGCTGAAGAACGAGGCTGCTGTGGCAGCCCACAAAGCCCAGGCAGCTGCCTGGTGAGTTTTGCGAATGACCAGCTCAGCCTTACGGTCCCCAGCCTTAAGGCCCTCTGAAATTTCGGATGGGATCAAGGCTAGAGAGGCCAAGGCTGCAACTGGAGGGTCCATCGTAGGGAATTGGAGAATCCCGTCCAATTCAGGGGTGGAGGTGTAGAGCTTCCTGTCCCCATAGGTGGGGGAACAGTGGTTGGTTGGGCCCATTGTTTTTGAACAACGTCTGAAAACAGTTTTGGAAAGGGAATGGCATCCTGTTCCTGTACCTGCTCAGCAAACAAGCGCTGAGATCAAGTCCTACCGCGGTACTAGCCTGGGTGCCGCCCATATTGGTCGTTGCTTTGGCCTTGTATAGAAGAGATTTAAATAAAGCAGGCCGGAACAAGCTGGAAAATGCCTGCTTGTTCTGCACTAGGCCCTTGTCATCCCTTCCTCTTCACCTAACACCGATCCTTCACTGTAGACTGGGGGAAGCGGTGATGGGGGGTCAGCCTGGGAATTAAGGGTGTCCCTAGCTGAGGTTGCAACCCTGGGCCTCTGGGCCCTGCGATGCAACTCTGCATCCATGCCCTGTGCGGGGCAAAGAATGGCGAACCAACTCACATCCGCAGCCGCTAGCTGCTGCAATTCTTCCAATGCGCTGGTGCCCCCCGGCCGCGAGAGCCTTAAGGGGAACCGCCGAAACACCAATGGGAACAAGTCTAGCCCAGCATAATTGCTGCTCGTCGAAACGAGCAGACAACGTGGCTCACGCTTGCTTGAATCACAATTCAGTCCAAATGCACGAAATAAAACCAGACGAAAGATATCCAGAAAGAACAACTAATTGAATAAGAATAATAAGGAATAAACAAAAAGAAACAAGAAGTAATTTGTCTAATGTCCCAGAAAAGAATTTTTTTACGTCTCTTTAGGCTGGACTGAGTTAAAAAACTGAATTACCCCAGTCGGAGGAGGCGTGGTCAACAATTACGTAACTCAGTCTCTAGGCTAATGGACAAAGTTAACCCATGCTTGGATTCCCCAAGCAGCGCAGAGGAGAACTAGCAAGTCTTACTTTGGGTCTCACTGTTTTCCTAACTGTGGCTCAGTAAAGAAGGCCGTCCCCTTTGCCGCCTAAGAAATAGGTGGATTGTCCCCTCTAGGAGACCTTGAGACAGGTGAAGCCACATGGCCAGTCACGGCTTCTCCAGAGAGACAGCAGGAGGTACACAACCTATGTGGTTTGGGCACTATTATGGGAAGCCAACGATAAATAATACTCTTTCCTGAAAAACATTCTGGGTTTGTTTCTTGGCGTAAGGCTATTGCTGTTGCCAACCTGCGCCAGGCCTGATCAAACCTGTTGATGCACTGACCTGCATTGGGGAGACAGCGGCTGCCGGAGGGGTTTTCAAAGGACTTGGGCTCAGTGGAGTTCGGGGGATTGTAGCTCCAGCAGGACTAGGAACTATGGAAGAAGAAGAAAGCGGCTCCAGATTTATATCTCATGGCATAAATAACCTAGGAAGAACCCCTCTTCCCCTTTCCTCATACCAAGGAAAGAGGAACAAGCATGGCTGGCAAGGAAGTTCAGCTCCCCCTGGCTAGGAGTCTCCCTCTGGGTGTCCCTGTGCAACCTGGGCATTGTCACTGCTTTCTTAGGGCAAGATCTAGACTGATCTTGGGGCAAGGAAAATCCCCTAGAATTTGCATTTCAGGGGGATGTTCAAGGGGGTCCAATCTACAATCTGCAGAGCCAGAGGTGCTGCCCCGTAAGCCCCCATCCCCCCAGCATGGACTTCTCTTACTGGAGCCCTGGAGTTTTTGAATTTCCTTCTCTCTGCCTAAGCCTAATAGATTTCAACCAGTCCCTTCATAGTCAGCATGTTAAACAGTGAGTAGAATGTAGAACAATTTACTTGAAGGGTGGATTGTTTAATTTTTAGTGCTGCTTTTACTCCTAGGATACAAGCGGAAATTAAAAATAATAAAGATAAACTAAGAATTTAATTGGTGCACAGAGTGGGACAATTAAACGATATTAAGATGAATGAAAGGGACCCTGATGGGTCTTAGATCTAAAGAGGCTAAACTGGTACTTTCTTATGGCATCTGTCAATTAAAATGCTTTTGACAGATGTACAAGGACCAGATGCTTTAGCAGTCTCAAAAAACATCCAGAGATGGTCTCATGTTTGAGCTCTCTTTTCTTCATTCTGACTCATTTCCCCCCTTTCTGCCATCTTAATTTGGTTTTGTTGTTGCTTCCTTGTTTTTAAATGTTTCTAGCAATTTGTATATTGCCCAGTCATTGGGATTTGGATGTATACATTTAATAAATTATTACTATATACACAACAATGTGAAATCACAGCTGCCAGTTCTTTAGCTGGTGTTGGCGTAACGAGCGTATTACATGAGCCGATCCAAGCCGTGTGGCCTTTTGCAATTGACCGATGGAAATACTGTCAATGCACAGATTTTCTAAGTGCCATTCAGAGCTTTTTGATGTGGAATGCAATATGGGAGTTTTTGTGTTTATATCAAAAAATTAAAATATCTCTAAAGTGGAAACTATCAACTTTTATGATGAATGGAATATTGTAGAGCTGGAATATCTGATAATAGAACATCAATGGATGCAAATCTTTAAAAATATCAAGTTTGTTTCTCTGAATTTGAGGTTGAAAATCAACTCATTTGGAAGTTTTTATTCCATGCTCACCCCAAAGGACGGAGTGTAGATTTTCTTTGTAGGTAACAGAAAAGTCTGATGATGCATTGTCCCATATGATTTGGCCCGAAGTGCGGCTGGTTCCTTTCTGGTTCCCTTCTGTAGCATATATAACTAGATAGGTGGATAAATGTTCTAATCACATTCCAAAACTTTTTGTGGAACTTTGGTCGTATTGTTTGTGGGAAATAACTAAGTAAATTACACCAAGAGACTGAAAAGGTGTCATTTCTCTATGCTTCAAAAACTGGATTCAGGAAATGTGCAGTTCCTTTAATTTTTGAACCTTATTGTTTGCTTATTCTTTTTTGTTTGTTTTGTTAAAAGAACTTAAACAGATTACTCACTGGATGGCTGTATATAACCTCTCTTAGCCATGTTTTTGTGTTTGTTCTTACTGTTTTTGTTATGCTGTAAGTCAGGAGCCCCCAACCTGTGGGCTAGGGCCCAGTACCGGGCTGTGGCCACATGAGTGGCTGGCCAGTGTGCTCATATTCCCACTTGCGCTAGCATTGCCGCAAGTGTCGTGCAGGCACACTTGCCGTTTGCGTTGCATGGGTGTGTGTGGTCCTGTTTGCGTTGTGTGGGCACTCACAATCCTGTTCCCGTGTGTGCATGCATGGGTAAAGGCGCCTACTGCTCCTCCCCTCCAGGCCCCCAACCCAGAAAGTTTGGGGACCTCTGTTTTGTCTTTATTTTTAAAAACTGCAACAGAATAAATATCTATTTTAAAACAGATTCCAATTAGTGATGACCTTATTTGGGAAGGCATTTGTCCCACTGGAAAGTTATCTCTGACCTGCCGTTTCCTTTCAGCCACTTTTCTTCTGTAACTCCTACACACAAACCTACTCATCCCGGTAAACCCTTTGGGACTAAGTAGGACTATGCAGAGTGAAGGCAATCAATGGGGAACAGTAAGACATTAATGGCAGAACATAAGAAAAGAAAACACATCTCGTAAAATAAAGCTACATTTATCATCAATAAGAGTCTGATCCTGTATAATATTTCACTAATTTTATGCAGATCTTTAAAGAAAAATTACCTTGTGAGGCATTATCAAAGGACTTGATGAGTGTTTTGACCGTGGGGGTTGGTTCCGAAGAGGTGGAGGACCTCCGGCTCAGCCCCATGCCTTGCCGCAGGGCTGCCAAATCTCTTTCCACAGCATTCATGTAGTTGTACACTCGGCCACGCTCCTCTTCTTGCCTGCGGTCAGAAGAAACCCAACAAGGTGCACTTTCAACAGTCTGACTAGCACATCATCCAGTGTGCCTGAAGGATGTGGGGACCAGTTCATGGCCTCATCTTTTCAATGGCTAAAACTCTTAAGGGAAATAACAAGCAGTAAACCCTTTACCACCTGAAACACATGGAACTGAGACAAAACGGGGGCACTTGGGAACGAAGAAGGATTTTTTTCATACTTTGAAGTACTGTCAAGCGCCTTCTATGCGGTGATCTATAAATATGCTCGAGAGAGAGCGAGAGCTGAAGCTAAAGCAAAAAGAGTGTATTTTACACTAAAATTCATGTAAGTGGAGGGGGAGGGGGAAATCAGGAACTGCTCAGTCAGATGCTCCCAAGAGGTGAACAAATGGGGGTACAGGGCGTAACAGGGAAGGGACATCAAATTCATATATACTTTTGCCATCCCAATGAACATTTCTTAAAACTGAAAACAGATTGTTATGCAAAACCAATTTCTAAAAACAAATTTTGAAAGGGACACAAATATAAATTCTAAAATACTTCTAATACTGAACTTTACATAATGTTTATGCATAGGGGCTAAACATCCATCGTTTTTTAAAAATTTTTTCGAAGATTAGAAAAACCTAGATAACAAACCATTAACATTCTAGAGATGTTTTGTGATAAATATTTAGCAACTGGCTGCCAATTTTCCATAGCAAATGGGGAGTTTCTGTTCCGACTCTCTGGAGATGGTTCTGACTTTGATAGCCTCCCTGTATGGGTGGCTCCTGAAGGACCCTGGTTCAAGGCCTCCTCCTCCACCAGTACTCTAAGCGAGGCAGCCAGCAGAAGTTTTAGAAACCCAGACTTGGTTCAAAGAGAATTTTCTCTCAGGCAGTTTTTCAGAACAGAACAGACGGGAGGCTCTTACAGAAGAATCAAAAGGAAAATTTCCTAGTGAAATTAAAGAAAGAAGATCATATTGTAATTGGCTTTTAATGCCTTAGCGCCATGATGGGGAACCTATGGCACGTGTGGTTCAAAGTGGCACACGCCGGCATGTCTCCCAGCACGTGCAGCCTTGCATGTTTGTCTTCCGGATTTCTGGCATGCATGCGTGTGAGATGATCAGCTTGTTGGAAATGCTGGTTTCTGCCAAAAAAATGTCGTAAATTGTGGTATTGTGAGCATGTAACTGCAAACAGCCATAAGTGTAGGCTGGCTGCCAAGTACCCCAAATATGATCATGTGACCACTGGGTGTGTGTGACTGTGGGAACTTCGAATCCAGTCATAAGTAGCCCGGGGGGAGGGAGGGTGCTGTAACTTCAAATGGTCACTGAGCAACTAGTTGAAAATTGAGGACTATCAGTAGTTTAAAAAAAGGATTTTAATACATTTATTGTTTTTATAAACCTCCTCTAACAGATGAATCCCGCCCCTGTAATTATCTGATACGCTCTTGTGCTAAACAATTGCATGCTGTGCAGCTTTCAGAAATGTAAGAAATTACCATAAATAAATTATAGATGCTAATTACGTTTGATTAACATACTTGCGTGACTTTATTTCCTCGAGCTCTTTGGTGAGCTTTTCATTCTTTTCTTGAGCTTCATGCAGCCTGCGCTTCAAATCTCCAATTTCCTCCTGGGCTTCAGATTTGATGTCATTAGCAATGACCACCGCAGTCTGCAAGTCTGCTTGAAACTGGCGCCACTCTGCAGACTCTTCCTGAAAATAAGCAGGGATCAGACAATGGATTCCTGGGCAGGGACCTGACAGGGGTGCAATTCAACCGGAAGGGGCAATGGAAAGCGGCATCTTTTGAGATTGGGTACCCAGGTGAGGGGGTGGGGATGAAACCCCAAACCGCTGACACCCTGCTTGGAAACACCTGGCAGGAAGGAACTCTCTCGTGACAATAGCCTGCCCTTTCCAACAACTCTTGCCATCTTCTTGGGTTTTGCAATCCATACTTTGAGAAACAGTGGAGCAAAGGAATACGCGATTATTTTGAATGAACTTAAAATCCTATACTTCAAACCCGGTCCCAAGTAGCCCTGGGATGGGTTGTTGTATCTTCAAATAGTCAGACAGCCAGATACCTTGAAGAATTCTAGGATGAGAATTTGATCGGTAAGCACTTTGAAAACAAGATGGTGAATAAAAATAATTAGCAAAAAATTGGTCAAAAATAAGTTATTCCAGATTAATCTTATTTTTTGATCTGGAAATTTCTTAGTAGCATAAATGCAATAGATAAAATGCACTTGATTACAGCAAACTATTTGGCAAAATATCCCATGGCATGTAAATCAGCAAGTGTGGGCTGAATGACGAGACAATTAAGTAGCTGGCTCAAAAGTCAGACACGTCCTTCTCAATGTTTTATGAAATTGGAGGGAATGGGTGGTATAAAATTGAGTCCAGGGCCGTTCAGTGTTTATATTAGCAATGTGAATGAGAATGTGGAAAGACTGCTTAGTAAGTCTGCAATAGAGCAAAATTCAATGAATAGATAGCATAGATCCCAGATCACAGAAACAATATGGAAAAAGACCATGACAGCTTAGAGAAGCGGGCTGAAAATATCACTATGGGATTTAACAGAAACAATGTGAAGTTGAAATGAAAGATAGAGATCCAGGGTAAGGGATCTTTCATTTAACAGTAATATTGTGACAAGATCTTGTGAGTTGATCAGTTACTGAATATGATCCAGCATACGCTGTGGCAAAAGCCCAAGACAGGAGCAGTTCCCATTCCAGGGTGCATTTTGTGCTGGTCTGATCTCCTGTTCGGCAGGAGCCGTTGGAGACCTGAATGGAGGACCAAGAGAGGTGGTAGCTTCCCTTCACTGAATGCGTTCAAGAGGGGTCTTAGAGGCATCCCACATCCCTCAGCTCTGGATTCCTACCCAATGGAGGGATCTAATGGCCTATTTGGCTCCGTATGAATCTATGAATAAAGAACTGCAGAAGAGACATGCATTCTTTTCAAACCCTTATGGAAAAGAACATGAAGGCAACTGGACTAAATAAGGAGCCATTTTGTTTGAGTGGTTAAAGCACCAGGCTAGAAAATGGGAGACTGTGAGCTCAACTTCCATCTTATGCATGAAAGCCAGCTGGGTGAATTTAGGCCAGTCCCCCTCTCTCTCTTTCTCAGCCCAACAAACATGATGACTTACCCTCAGCCGCCTGTGCAGGGTCTTGATCTCTCTTTCCATGTCATGCTTTTGATCCTGAAGCTTCTTAACTGTGTCTAGCAAATAAAAAGTAGCACAGGATTTAACAATATACCTGAACGCATTTCAAGCATTTATTATATTTTCATGTACCGTATTTTTCAGAGTATAAGACGCACCTTTTTCCCTCAAAAGAGGCTGAAAATCTGGGTGCATCTTATACACTGAATACAGCATTTTTTGCCTCCCGAAACCCCGCCCCCTTCACCAAAATGGCCATGCATACCCTTATGGAGGCTTTTAGAGAGCTCCTGGGGGCTGGTGAGGGCAGAATTGAGCAAAAAACTGGGCATTCTTTTGCTCATTTTTGGGTCCCCCAGCCCCCAGGAGAACTCTATAAGCTTCCTAAAGGCTATCTATGCCCTTTTTTAAAATGAAAAACGGGACATTTTTTGCTCATTCCCCCCCCCCCCCGCCCCGGGAACACTCTACAAGCCTCCTAAGGGCTATTCATGCCTTTTTTGGGAGAAAAAACGGGCCGTTTTGGGGAGTGCAAAAACTTTTTTTTTTCAATTTTCCTCTTCGAAACCTTGCTGTGTCTTATACTCCAGTGCATCGTATACTCTGAAAAATATGGTAACTAATGACCAAAGTTCTCTGGATAGACTGCAAAAACGTTTTATCAAAGTAAGTATCCCTCATGTATAAAAATAATAAAGATTTCTTGGGAGACGTAAGCATATTAGACTGGTATCCTAAACACCTCAGAGTATGTGCCCTATGGCAAAAGTGGTAGCCTACACCTAAGACTCTTGGGACTCAACTCACTTCCCTAATTTTATGCAAACCCACCATAAGGGCACTGCTGAATTTTAATATAAGTTTCTTAGCTTGTCTCCAGGACAAAATATGTTTGTTTCAGATTAACGTTTCATGTACTGCAGTTTTGCTCAAAAGCAAAATTAAGGCAGGTTAGCCAGTGTCTTTCAGAGTTTGGCTTTCCAGCTTATGATACCAGCTTTCAAAATCTAAGACCGCCATCTAGTGAGAAATTCAAGGAGAAAGCAAAAGCCCAATTTGGGAAAATCTTTCTATATCTAAGTTCCTTTTAAATTAATGGTTGTAAAATTATTTTCTTTACATCTTAATCTCTGAGGTATGCAAGACTGTGTCGATACTGCAACCAGCTTAGTTGTAAAATGTTAAATTTTCAACATCTATTTTTAGTTATTATTACAACTGTTTAAAAATAATGGCAACAAATTTATTTCTTTGTCTCATTGCCTACAATACTCCTAAATCTGTGAGACAAATTAATAACAAAATAGCACCAGATAAACAGAAACAGTCAAGGAAGAAATGATCCACTCAAGACTGGCCGGGTTGTATCTGAACAAGCCAGACAGCTTTGCTGCCCCCCGCACTGATAGGAAAGCAAGTTCAATCACCGGGGAAACCCACCTTTACGTTTTCCATCAAAGCATTCATGGGGCTAATTCTTTTCAACCACTTACTCTAGTGAAAGTAAAACACTCCCCCTTTTAATAAAACATTCTCTTCATCCCATTTAACGCTATCTCTTGTTTAGAAAAGGAAACTTCTCCCAGGGGTTATAATACAAATACATACCTATTTCCCTGGCTCAGCTGATAAGGAGGAGAGCCTGTGGCTTACTGGCTAATACATCTGCCTAATATGTAATACAGCCCAGATTCGAATCCCAGTAAGGATATGGCTAGTTGATGAGAGCTAAATAGCTTGAAATAGATCTATACTAGTCTCCCTTTATTTATTTATTAGCACAAATACAACACAAATATAAAAAGGCAACATTAAAAATATGGTTTTCTACCTGGATGGTCTCCTGCAGTGAACCAATAGAAAGGGGGAGTAGTGAATTCCCTCCCATATTTGGGCATACCAGAGGTTGTAACACAAATACATACCTACTTCCCTGGCTCAGCTGATAAAGAAGAGAGCCTGTGGCTTAGTGGCTAATACATCTGCCTAATATGTAATACAGCCCAGGTTCGAATCCCAGTAAGGGTATGGCTAGCTGATGACAGCTAAATAGCTTGAAATAGATCTATACTAGTCTCCCTTTATTTATTTATCAGCACAAATACAACACAAATATAAAAAGACAACATTAAAAATATGGTTTTCTGCCTGGATGGTCTCCTGCAGTGAGCTGATAGACAGAAAGGCGGAGTAATGAGTTCCCTCCTATATTTGGGCATACCAGGGGTTGTAACACAAATACATACCTATTTCCCTGGCTCAGCTGATAAGGAGAAGAACCTGTGGCTTAGTGGCTAATACATCTGCCTAATATGTAATACAGCCCAGATTTGAATCCCAGTAAGGATATGGCTAGTTGATGAGAGCTAAATAGCTTGAAATAGATCTATACTAGTCTCCCTTTATTTATTTATTAGCACAAATACAACACAAATATAAAAAGGCAACATTAAAAATATGGTTTTCTGCCTGGATGGTCTCCTGCAGTGACCGATAGACAGAAAGGGGGAGTAGTGAGTTCCCTCCCATATTTGGGCATACCAGGGTTTGTAACACAAATATATACCTATTTCCCTGGCTCAACTGATAAGGAGGAGAGCCTGTGGCTTAGTGGCTAATACATCTGCCTAATATGTAATACAGCCCAGATTCGAATCCCAGTAAGGATATGGCTAGTTGATGAGAGCTAAATAGCTTGAAATAGATCTATACTAGTCTCCCTTTATTTATTTATTAGCACAAATACAACACAAATATAAAAAGGCAACATTAAAAATATGGTTTTCTACCTGGATGGTCTCCTGCAGTGAACCAATAGAAAGGGGGAGTAGTGAGTTCCCGCCCATATTTGGGCATACCAGAGGTTGTAACACAAATACATACCTACTTCCCTGGCTCAGCTGATAAGGAAGAGAGCCTGTGGCTTAGTGGCTAATACATCTGCCTAATATGTAATACAGCCCAGGTTCGAATCCCAGTAAGGGTATGGCTAGCTGATGACAGCTAAATAGCTTGAAATAGATCTATACTAGTCTCCCTTTATTTATTTATCAGCACAAATACAACACAAATATAAAAAGACAACATTAAAAATATGGTTTTCTGCCTGGATGGTCTCCTGCAGTGACCGATAGACAGAAAGGGGGAGTAGTGAGTTCCCTCCCATATTTGGGCATACCAGGGTTTGTAACACAAATACATACCTATTTCCCTGGCTCAACTGATAAGGAGGAGAGCCTGTGGCTTAGTGGCTAATACATCTGCCTAATATGTAATACAGCCCAGGTTCGAATCCCAGCAAGGTTATGGCTAGCTGATGACAGCTAAATAGCTTGAAATAGATCTATACTAGTCTCCCTTTATTTATTTATTAGCACAAATACAACACAAATATAAAAAGGCAACATTAAAAATATGGTTTTCTACCTGGATGGTCTCCTACAGTGAACCAATAGAAAGGGGGAGTAGTGAGTTCCCTCCCATATTTGGGCATACCAGAGGTTGTAACACAAATACATACCTACTTCCCTGGCTCAGCTGATAAGGAAGAGAGCCTGTGGCTTAGTGGCTAATACATCTGCCTAATATGTAATACAGCCCAGGTTCAAATCCCAGTAAGGGTATGGCTAGCTGATGACAGCTAAATAGCTTGAAATAGATCTATACTAGTCTCCCTTTATTTATCAACACAAATACAACACCCCCACACACACACGTTTTTTATTATTCAATATAATGGAATATTATATTTCACTTGAAAAGCTATAAAATGGTGAACCTGCCTCCTCCTTCCAAGGTTTAAGATATACTTTTCTACTTATATGCAGCTTTTTTCTTTCTGAATACAAATTTTAGAAAAAATGCTTATGAATTCCAGAGTTTCCAGAGACTGGCAATGTTTGAGAAAGGTGTAATGGCTAATACTCCTAAACTATTTTAAGATACAATTTTAATGACTGGTTTAAGTAAAGTTGATCTTTACTTTTATGCATTAAGAAATCCTAATGTACCCTGCTCAATTAGCACTTAGACTTATATCCCGCTTCCCAGTGCTTTACAGCTTAAGCAGCTTACAGGGTCAACCTATTGTTCCCAACAATCTGGGCCCTTATTTTACCAACCAATATCGGAAGAATGGAAGGCTGAGTCAACTTTGATCCAGTGAGATCCGAACTGCCAAATTGCAGGAAGCCAGCAGTCAGCAGAAGCAGCCTGCAGTTCTGTACTCTATGGTGCACCATGGTTCTTAGTTTTTTTAAAGACTTCTCAAACCTAAAAGTAATGGGTAGACTATAACAAACATGATAAATCATAAAAGCAAAAATAACCATATCAAATTGTAAGAATAAAAGGAGTAACGAATCAAATGTATCTGCCCTGCCCAAGATGGATACCACTAAATCTATAAACTGAAGGCCCAGTGAAATGAAACCATCTTTCAAGCATTCTAAAAATGGGGGAGGGGGGGAGGGAGGCAGTTCCAAACCTGGAGGGACATGAGAGAGAAGAGCTGGCGCTTCATCCACGTCCCCCTCCTCTCAGGCAGGGCTCTCCACAAGTCTCCCTAAAGTCTTCTCAATGCATGTGCAGATGCAACCCTGGCAAGGGGCTGCCTGATACTGCAGGACAGTGGTGGCTAACACGTTTCCCATCGCATGCCAAAAGTAGGGGGAGCGCAGGGGAGTCGTGCGTGGGCGTGTGACCCCCCTGCCCTCCCTCCCGCTTTTGGCGCACGATGGACACGTTTTTCGCCCTCCCCAGGCTCCAGAGGCTTTCTAGGAGCCAGGGGAGGGCAAAAACAGCCTCCCCTGCCCCCCCGGGCATGGACTTTTGGTTTGCCCAGAGGGCAAAAAAACGGTCTAACGCGCAAACAGGAAGTCTGTCCCCGAACTTCCGGTTTGCGCGTTGGGTTGTTTTTCACCCTCCGGAGGTTTCAGGGAAGCCTCCAGAGTGCAAAAAACAGCCTTAAAAGAAAGCCGAAGTCAGCTGGCCAGCGTGCACATGCGCGCTGGAGCTGACAGGGCAACTCCTCGCGTGCCCTAACAAATGGCTCCACATGCCACCTGTGGCATGCGTGCCATAGGTCCGCCATCATGACTGTAGGAGAAGACAGTCTCAAATGGCCTGGAGAAACCAGAAGATACTAGATGGTGGGCAGAGCCCTGGGAACCATTGACTCCTAGCTCTCTAAAAAGAAGCCACTCTTCTCCATTGCTTCCTTGTTCTGCCTTGATTAACTCAGCAAACATCTCGCCTAACTTGCACGACTCTGTAGAGGCAGTTTGCATCCTGCCCTTTTTAGGTTAGTTTTGCTGACTTCAGTTTGGAAAATAAACCAGATGGGTATCAGTGAAATTTTGTGCTGGTCTCCAGGCTTAAATAACCCTGTGGGAGACATTTCTCCCACAACAGAACCAGGCGCTCTGCTATACAAGGCTGTCCGGATCATTATGGGATTTGAAATGCGGCCCTGAGCTACCTGCCAATTGGGGCAGTAACATCTGGAGAGAGGTCACCCTGCAGCAGAGAGACCTTCCCATCAGGAGTTTCCCCTCTGTGTTCGGATCTCTCACCCTTCTAAAGTAGGCAAGGTCAAGATACAACAACAACCACGAACGTTCTTCATTTCTGTAGGGGCTGGTCAGCCAGGTCAGCTGGCTTAGAAAGTGTGAATGGTGGGGACTTCCGGTTGTACTTCCGGCACCTTTGGAAGACTGATCCGTGAACTCTGCGGTGAGCTCTGATCTCTCCTTACCGGAGGGTCCAAATTTGGACCATAGCCACTCCGAAGCAAAGGGGGACCACCTAGCAGGTAGAGGGGAGACGCATCTCCCCCCCCCCCTGACTAGGAAAGCCCCCTCAGCTGATGGCAGGGAGCAGCGGGAGCAAACATGGCTGCCATGAAGCCGAAGACAGCCTGAAAACCTAAAACTGTTCAGGAGCAGAGAAAGGAGTGGCTTGTGAACTGGGCAAGAGACTATGTTTTATTGAAAAGTGACCCCAAGAAATTCAAGGGGGAAGCATATTGGAACTATTGGCCTGCAGCGGAAAAAGCATATTGGAAAAAATCAGAATATTTAAGAAGAGAAATTTTTTGAAAGAAAACTAAAGAAAATTGAACTCTCAAAGGGAAGACGTAGTATTGAAAAGGTATTTTTAAAAATACTGGAATTTGATCTGGAGCCCGTTTTTTATTATTATAAATGTTGCCCTCCTGGTTTTACAAATTTAAAATAATTAAAATCAGCACTAGGCAGGAGGGAGTGCCAAGCTGAAGTCTGAGTGCCATCTGCTGCTAAAAGGAGAACTGTGCAACTTTGGGACCTTTTAAATAAATGACTGGAAACTTATACAATAAACAAGACCTTTAGTCAAGTGACCCTGGATATTGTTGAGCAAATCAAAATGGTTGGAAGAGGCGTGGAGAACCCCCTGGCTTTTTTTCTTAAATTGGATTGATTGTAAAACGGAGACAATGAAATGGAGCTAATGTACCAAGACTTTAAGGATTTTATAAAAGAACAAGACAAGGAGATGAGGGAAATATTTGGTTGTACAGAACATAAAGATCAAAAACTGGAAAATATAATACAAGGAACAACAAGTAAAGAACGGGACAATGGGGAAAAAATTGAATAATCAGAAAGAGCGGAGGAAACAGCAGAATCGGGAAATCAAAAAGAAGAAGGCAACAACAAGAAACTATTAGTACAATTGATGGTGAATAAGGGAGTAGAACAGAAGGGAAATACTCTAAAAGGAAACAGGAGAAACAGGAAGACAGCTGGAGAGAAGAAAAAGGGGTTAGAACAGGTAGTCATAGAATTAGACAGTGGGGGGGGGGGGGAAAGGGCCAAGGGAGACAAAATTAGAGGACATAGTTACAAGGCAGATTCAAAAGTAGGTGAAATAAAAGAATTAAAAGAAGTGCATGGAAGACAAACCCCCCCCCCAAAAAAAAAGGATTAAAAATTTGGATGAGGGTGAAAGATGTGGGATAAAGGGAAAGGAATGTAAAGCAACATTTTATGAAAGTACCTTATGATGTGTATGAATATTAGAACTATATGTTGGATAACTGCTCTGTATGTGGTGAGACAAAAATCATTTTTGAATATATATTAGTAAGGTAGCAATATAATATATATTATCATTAGAATTATAGAGGCTGAAAAATAGTTTGTAAATTATATAAACAGAATTTGTATAAGAGCATTATTAAATATGTATAAAAATGTGATTAACCGTGAAAAGCTAGGATTAAGGAATTTGACAAATACTTGAAAGATCATGATTGATGGTAGAAGTGCATATTGAAATATTGAATAATGAAAAAAGGAAGGATCACGTCTTTGAATATTAGAATGATAGGGGAAGGGGGATTAAAGGGGGGCTAAAATAGAGGTAGAAACAAGAGGGACATGTGCCCACCAGGTTATCGTGCATTCTACCAGCCACGGGCCCAGGGTAGGGGCGGTGGGGTAGCGGTAATTATCCGGGAAGACCTGGAGCCAAGAGAGTTCACTGTGCCACAGATATCCGGGTGTGAATCCCTTGTCGTGAGGTGGGGCCCAGGGAGACAGTTGGGCCTGCTGATTGTATACCTGGCTCCTCGCTATACATCAGCGGCCCTGCCTGAGCTCCTCGAGCTGATGGCAACGATGGCAGTTGAGACCCCCAAACTTTTGGTCATGGGGACTTCAACTTGCCATCGGTGGGAGAAGCATCTGAGGTGGTTCAGGAGTTCATGGCTTCCATGACAGCCATGGACCTGACTCAGTTAATTCAGGGTCCCACACACGAGGGAGGTCACACGCTGGATCTTGTTTTTGCAGGGGAGCAGAGGTCGACCCTGAGGCCACTCACTTGTGGGGTGCCGCAGGGTTCGGTCCTCTCGCCCCTCCTGTTCAACACATACATGAAGCCGCTGGGTGAGATCATCTGTGGTTTTGGGGTTGGATACCATCTGAACGCTGATGATACACAGCTGTACATTTCCACCCCAAACCACCCCAACGAGGCCGTCGAAATGTTATCCCGGTGTTTGGAAGCCGTCGGGGTCTGGATGGGGGACAACAGACTTAAACTCAACCCTTCCAAGACTGAGTGGCTGTGGCTACCGGCGCCCCGATTTAACCAGTGGACGCCATCGCTGGCCATAGGGGGCGAATTACTGCCCCCCGTGGAACGGGCGTGCAATCTGGGCGTCCTCCTTGATGCCCGGCTGTCGATGGATGACCATCTTACAGCCGTGGCGAGGGGGGCGTTCCACCAGGTTCGCCTGGTGCGCCAATTGCGCCCCCTATTGGATCGGGACGCCTTACGCGCAGTCACTCATGCGCTGGTGACGTCTCGCCTGGACTACTGCAATGCTCTCTACATGGGGCTCCCCTTGAGATGCACCCGAAGACTACAGCTAGTTCAGAATGCAGCTGCGCGGGTTATCATGGGAGGAACAAGATACTCCCATATAACACCATTCCTGCGCGAGCTGCACTGGCTGCCTGTGGTTTTTCGGGTGTGTTTCAAGGTGTTGGTTACTATCTTCAAAGCACTCCATGGCATGGGACCTAGTTACTTGCGGGACCGCATCTCTCCTCACACATCTCTACGACCTATTCGCTCTCACAGGGAGGGACTCCTCCAGGTGCCATCCGCCAAGCAGTGCCAGCGGGTGACGCCTAGGAGTAGAGCCTTCTCTGTGATGGGCCCAACCCTCTGGAATGACCTCCCCCCCCCCCGATATTAGAACTACTAACGACCTCCGTTCCTTCCGAACAGAAGCTCAAGACCCACCTGTTCCAATTAGCTGGCTTAGCCGATTTATAGCTCCATCTTCCACCTCCTGGCAAACATTTTATTGGGAATTTTTTAAGGGAATTTTAATTTTATTTATATTTTAACTAAACATTGTACAGTATATTTTCTACCTCCTCCATCTACGTCTATGTCTATGTATTTGTATATGGTTTTAATAATGACTGTACACCGCCCCGAGTCCTGCTTAGGAAAGGGTGCGGTCTAGAAATAAAAGATTATTATTATTATTATTATTATTATTATTATTATTATTATTATTATTATTATTATTATTATTATTATTATTATCATTTTTGTCTCTGACCAGTGGACGAGTGATCTGGGAATAAGGGACATAGCCATTACTCCCCTGTCATGGTCAGACCACTCACTTCTCCGACTTGACTTCCCTGGTGCTACCCCCCGCCGCGGGGAGGCGGAACCGGAATGTCCTAGATGGTTCCGCCCCAGGCGCCTGATGGAACCGGAAAGGTTCCAGACGGAGCTTGGGCCAACTCCTGTAGACCTGACCCGCCCCCGGATAGAGGACCTAGTAGCCGCCTGGAATAATGCGGCTGCTGGGGCCTTAGACCGGATGGCGCCTTTGCGGCCTCTCCTGTGGCAACGAACCACCCTGGCCCCTTGGTTCACCGAGGAGCTAAGGGTGATGAAACGCCACAAGAGACGCCTAGAGAGCCGATGGAGATCCTCCCGTTCCGAACTTCACCGAACACAGGTACGAACCTACTTAAGGACATACCTTGTGGCAATAAGAGCGGCCAAACGTCGACATTGTGCTGCTCTTATTGCGTCCGCAGATAACCGCCCTGCCGCCCTGTTTCGGGTGACCCGCTCTCTTCTTTCGCAGAGACCGCGGGAAGCCCCTTTACAGGGCAGGGCAGAGGAATTTGGGAAATATCTGCAGGATAAAATCGCTCAAATCCGGAGGGAATGGGTCCCACTCAGTGGGCTAGGAGGGATGCCCCAGGCGAGTCTTGAGAGACCATTCTGGGAGGAGTTTGACTCGGTTGCCATCGAGGATTTGGACAGGTTACGCGGGCGACTACGAGCCACCACATGTTCATTGGACCCATGTCCCTCCTGGCTTGTACTGGCATCCTGGGAGGTTACACGAGACTGGCTCTTGGTGCTAGTGAACGCTTCATTGGGCGAGGGGTTCTTACCGGCCGCCTTGAAAGAGGCAGTTGTGAGACCCTTACTCAAGAAGCCTTCCCTGGACCCAACGGAGCTAGCCAATTACCGTCCTGGCTTCAACCTTCCTTTTTTAGCGAAGGTTGTAGAGAGTGTGGTGGCCCAACAGTTCCCACGTCACCTGGAGGAGAATGATTATCTAGACCCGCGCCAGCCCGGCTTCCGACCTGGGCACAGCACAGAGACGGCCTTGGTCGCGTTGGTAGATGATCTCTGGAGGGCCAGGGATAGGGGTTGTTCCTCTATCCTGGTCCTATTAGATCTCTCAGCGGCTTTTGATGCGGCCTTGGTCGCGTTGGTAGATGATCTCTGGAGGGCCAGGGATAGGGGTTGTTCCTCTATCCTGGTCCTATTAGATCTCTCAGCGGCTTTTGATGCCATTGACCATGGTATCCTCCTGCACCGGCTGGAGGGGCTGGGGGTAAGGGGCACCGTTCTACGGTGGTTCTGCTCCTACCTCTCCGACCGGACGCAGCGTGTGTTGGCAGGGGAGCAGAGGTCGACCCCGAGGCCCCTCACTTGTGGGGTGCCGCAGGGGTCGGTCCTCTCGCCTCTCCTGTTCAACACATATATGAAACCGCTGGGTGAGATCATCCGTGGTTTTGGGGTGGGATATCATCTGTACGCTGATGATACACAGCTGTACATCTCCACCCCGAACCACCCCAACGAGGCCGTTGAAATGATGTCCCGGTGTTTGGAAGCCATACGGGTCTGGATGGGTGACAACCGACTCAAACTCAACCCCTCCAAGACGGAGTGGCTGTGGCTTCCGGCCCCCCGGTTCAACCAGCTAATTCCAACACTGGCCATTGGGGGCGAGCAACTGGCCCCCATGGAATGGGCGCGCAATTTGGGCGTCCTCCTGGATGCCCGGCTGTCCATGGATGACCATGTGGCAGCCGTGGCGAGGGGGGCGTTCCACCAGGTTCGCCTGGTGCGCCAATTGCGCCCCCTATTGGACCGGGATGCCCTTCGCACAGTCACTCACGCGCTGGTGACGTCCCGCCTAGACTACTGTAATGCTCTCTACATGGGGCTTCCCTTGAGATGCACTCGAAGACTGCAGCTGGTCCAGAACGCGGCCGCGCGGGTGATTATGGGGAGTACGAGATACTCCCATATAACACCTCTCCTGCGCGAGCTGCACTGGCTCCCTGTGGTCTATCGGGTGCGTTTCAAGGTATTGATTACCATCTTCAAAGCGCTCCATGGCACAGGACCTAGCTACATGCGGGATCGCATCCTGCCCCATACATCCCTACGACCAATCCGCTCTCACAGAGAGGGACTTCTCCGGGTGCCGTCCACTAAGCAGTGCCAGAGGGCGGCGCCCAGGAGTAGGGCCTTCTCTGTGATGGGCCCAGCCCTCTGGAATGACCTCCCCCCGGATATTAGGATTACCACCGACCTCCGCTCCTTCCGTTCAAAACTCAAGACCCACCTTTTTCAACTAGCAGGCCTGGCTCAACCATAGCTCCATTTTATTCCTCCTGGCAATTTTTAAACTTGTAATTTGTATTGGGGTTTTAATTTAACTTATTTTAATATTTTTATGTTATTATAATATTGTATTGTGTTTTATACCTCCTCCGTACAATGTGTAATTTTATGTGTTTTTATTTATTGTACGCCGCCCCGAGTCCCTTTGTGGAGAGGGAACGGCTAACAAATTTAATAAAATAAATAAATAAATAAATAAGGGGGAAAATAGCAAAAACAGATGCTAAGATGATACAATGTATGGTAGAACTATGAGGAGGCTTAGAATTGAAGGATGATAGTAGAAATTACGTGTTAGTAAAACTAAAAATGAAAATGAAATGTAATTACTAGGAATAATACTGTTATGTTTATTGGTATTGAACTGTATGACACCCAGGAATCAAACCATCACACAATGAGATGTATAAAAATAAAAATAATAATAATTGTGAATGGCCCACCCTGCGTCTGTCGCCATATCTTCCCCAGCCCATCACGGTTTCAGTTCAGGCCCCCCTCAAGAGAACCTGTATGTGGAAGAGCTTTGCGACCGATTCGCTCTCACAGGGAAGGACTCCTCCGGGTGCCGTCCACTAAGCAATGCCAACGGGCGGCACCTAGGAGTAGAGCCTTCTCTGTGATGGGCCCAACCCTCTGGAATGACCTCCCCCCCGATATCAGAACCACCACCAACTTCCCCTCCTTTCGACGAAAACTGAAGACTCACCTGTTCCGTTTAGCCGGCCTGGACCATTCATAACCTTATTATACCTCCTGGCAGATATATTTTAACTGGGTAATTTTAATTGGGTATTTTTAGGATTGTTGAAATATTGTTTTTATCTACTTTACTTTGTACAGTGTCGTATTGCCTCCTCTTCTATGTTTTTATGTTTGTATGTTTGTATTCCATTTTATCTGTTTTATTTGACTGTACACCGCCCCGAGTCCCTTTGGGGAGAGGGGGCGGTATAAAAATCGAAATAAAGGGAGATAAAAAGGAAGACCTGCAGCCCTGGTAAGAGGTAGCCCAATCTATAGATGGGGAAGCCTTTTAGAAGGGACCCTCCCTACTTTCCCAGAGACTAAAAGGAGAGGAGGGGAACTTGCGGGGTTCTGTTAATGTAATCTCACCATAAAGTAGGATTAGTTCATCTGGGTGTGTTTCTTGTTTGGACTCCCACGCAAGGCTGACACAACCCAGGGAACTGGACCTACCCTCTCATTTCCATGCACTGCTGCACTCATTCTGCCAGTGTTAGCCACCTTGGTTGGTCACTTCCCCAGAATAGGCTGGTTAATTACATACACAATAAGCATTCCTTCCAACCACCCATCCTCCTTGCCTGCCTATCAAACAAAATATTCTCCCCAATCTTCCTCAAATATCTCGGGCTGGGAAGTGCCCATCAACCCTACCAGATAGCTCTCCTCCTGGCCCCTTCCTTTTCCTCAGGGGGTGCCCTCACCAACCCTCTCCAGGGCTTCCTGGAGAGCACAACACAGAAAGCGTCTTACATATTCTTCCCCGTCAAGGAAGGACTATGTACCTCTCTCCACACATCACTTATCAGCACTCCATAGTCTTCTTATCCAGACTCTGGGCCATCCATCCATCCATCCCTGCCTCTCAGTTTCATTTCAGGCTGCAAGCTCAAAGCTGCACTCTCTCTCCCTTCCACTTTTGTAGCCCTTTGGACAATAACTTTCCCTGGCAGATGCTAAGAACGCTTGCTGGCAATGCTGTCTCCGTAGGTCACGTGCCACAGGTCGTCCTTCAACTAATCCCCTGGGGGCCGGTTCTCCTCACGATGCCTCACTGAGCATGGAGTACCCAGGGTTCCCGAGTTCCTTTGCTGTCCAAATGGCTTCTCCGAAATGCCTGGCATCTCTTCCCCACCATCTTCCTTCACCCTCACCCTCTGCTACTTCCCTAACCCCAATTATCACCATTTTGTCCCATGTCAAATGTCCTGATTTCACCTTTCACTTCCCACATCCCCTCCCATTGAAAAGCATTTTATCCAAAATAAAATCCATTTTATCCAAAAAAAATTATCCAAAATAAAATCCATTTATCCAAAATTACCTGCATTCCATATCCCGCTGCCCCAAGTAAATTCCAAATTTCTAATCTTAACACTAAAGCTCTCCCAAGACAATATTTTCTACAATGCCATACTAAAATAATTGGGGCTGTGTTGATTAAACCTTAATCCGTTTAAAAACTGTTTTCAAATCTGTTCCCTTACTCTATTTTAATATTTCAGAAAGTGAAGCATAATATTGCCTCTATTCAAAGGGCAGGTTAATAATTCCCATATTTATAAAATCTTGATTTCATAAACATCTTTGCCATCTCTATTTGCATCTATGCTGCATTTCTTTCACAAATGAAATCAAATATATCTGCAGATTTGATCATACATTTTCTTTATTTAAAAGATCTAAATGGCCACCTATCTCATAAAACACAACTCTGGCTCAGCTTGCAACAATAATAAAAGCAAAAGCAAGCCAAAAGAAGAAATCCAGGCTCCTGACCCACCACCTCCAATCCATCCATTCATACGGTCCTCATGCTCCAACCTTCCTCTACTCCAGGGGCTGTAGGAAAACCTCCTAGCCCTTCAAGGTTTAAAGGTGTGTGTGTGTGTGTGTGTGTGTGTGTGTGTGTGTGAGAGAGAGAGAGAGAGAGAGAGAGAGAGATCTCGAGGAAGGGGCGGGCACAGTTGAAGAGTCACAGTGGTGGTATAGTAAGAACCTGTCATACTTTCCCAAAATCAGAACTCAAAACTATTACCTATGATGTTTCTTTAAAAAAAACAACTGGAGAACTGGTGAGATGCCAGCAGGCTACAAGTAAACGTAGTTCAAACATTCCAAAAGGGAAAGGAGGAGGACCTGGAAATCTATAGGCCACTTGTTCTGAGCAAAAAACAAATACAACAAATAGTCAAGCAACATGCTTTGGTAAGAGTACTACTGTCACCAGCAGCCTGCCTAAATTCATCGAGAATTAACTGGGTCAGAGCAATCCTTCCTCTTTTTATCAGAAAGTGGCAGGTTTCTTAGAGTCTCTCTCTCTCTCTCACACACACACATACCTCTCTCACTCTCTCATGACATCCTGATATTTAAAGCACAGTGGATTAGAAGAAGATCTGCATTTATTTGAAGAGTCTCCTAGATAATTTAATTCAAGTAGGTTATATGCATCTTGCTTTTATATTCTCACTATACTGTAAATAAAAGTTTTTAAAAAGAAAAAAAAAGTCTGTTTGTAAATAATTCTGTATTAAATGGCAACAAGCTATTGAGAGATATCTTTTTCCGAGGCCCCTTCTTGGATAAAGTCATATGAAATCAACCAAAAAAGCAATAAAAATTAATTACAATTTGTACAACTACAATCCCACAATCAATCTTATCTGGGCCAAGGAGAGATCCAACCTCAGAAGAGGGCTGATGGATCTGCCCTCCCCATCCAGATCACCAAACATCTCTCTAGTAACCCTTTTTTTAAAAGAGAAAGCTGTTCATGAAAATGTCGCATTGTCACAATCAAACTAATTCAAATTCAGGCATCCTGGTCAAACTGGGGACATTTATTTTCCCACTAGAAAATAACACCACTAACAAAAATGAAAGCGTTGGAAGGATAGAATTCATTTCCTTATTGTTCTTGCGGTGCTTTAATTGTTGTAAGAACCTGACCCCACCCCACCCCAAGAAAAACAACTGCAAAAGTCCCAGGGAAAGCCGAGAGGCTACTTACTCTCCAAGTCAGTGATGATGAGGTTGTCATGGAGTTTCACTGCTCGATGCTGCTCTACTTCGTCCTCCAGTTCAAATATGGTTTCTTTCATGTCACTCCTTTCTGTCTCCTTCTCCTCCAAATCTGTGCGTATTTTCTCTAAGGTCATGTTCAGATCCTCAATTTGCTTTTTGGCTTCGTCTCGGAAAGCTCTGTACTCATCTTCTATCTGGTTTAAGACAAATGGCCAGACTCTAATTGCTTCTTCCAAACAGGTTTCAACACTTGAGCCCAGGATTAAATTTGTATTACACATTGCAGAATGCCAACTATCTCGGCTGAAGTCTCCCTTTACACCGTCATGCCAGATATTGCAATAACCGAATCAGTAAAGAGTTATTGGCTTCCTATCAATGTGAGAACCCCAACCTCTCCAGCTTGGCCTCCTGTCTTCATTAGGCCCTCTGAGGTGTCAGCCTGACAATAGCAATAGCACTTAGACTTATACAGCGCTTCACAGTGTTTTACTACCCTCTCTACGCAGTTTACAGAGTCAGCCTCTTGCCCCACAACAATCTGAGTGCTCATTTGACCCACCTCGTAAGGAGGGAAGGCTGAGTCAACCTTCAGCCTGGTGAGATTCAAAGTGCGCAATTGCAGGCAGCCGGCAAGTAGCAGAAGGAGCCTGCAGAACTGCTCTCTAACTACTGCACCACCGCGGCTGTTGAGAACCCTTTGAACAAGAGCAGTCTTTCTTAACCTTAGTAACTTGAAGAGGTGTGGACTGCAACTCCCAGAATTCCCCCGTCATCCTTGCACTCAGCCTTCCTGAGTTGAAGTCCACACACCTTCAAGCTGCGAATCATCTGTGCTCCTTGAGGTGGAAAACACAACTATGGTTAGTTCCAATATTTATCCAGGCCAATGTATTTATCATGCTACTGAAAAACGTCTCATCACCACTGGACACATCTATGCTTGTATAGCTACTCACGGCTCACAGCTGAAACATAACCTCCTACCTTTATTCTTCTGAGGGAAAGGGAGGCTTAGCCTTGAAGGACAGAGTGGCCCTGAAGCAGGATCTGTCCGGGGCCTGAGCAGCTCAGCAACGAGCTCTAGGCACTCAAGGGAGAACCAAAGGACAGGCCGGGAGGTCATGCATGTGGCTCACAGAAGCTGCCAAGTGATTTGCCTGCCTCCCACTTTCAACACACCTGGGAAAGCCTTCCTATCCAATGACGCTTTTGGACCTTTACCTTTGCAATGGCATCTTGGAGACGGTTGGCATCATTACGTGTCCGAGCAAGCTCTTCCTGTAAGTTGCCAGCTATCGTCTCTGCTTTCTCTTTGTCGAGCCTGACACTCTCCAGCAAGTCCTGAATGTCTGACTTATCACCCGACTTGTGTATAGAATAGAGCTCAGCAACTTTCTGCCTCTCGTGTTCGAGCTGTGCTTTTAACCGGTTCATCTCAATTTGGTCACTGGAGACGGTGGCTTTGTACTCATCCAAGGTGGCCGCCAGGGTGGCCTTGCTTTTCTGCTCCGAGTCAAGAATTCGCTCCATGTGGTGATTCCGTTCCTTCAACGCCCCGATCATCTCTTGGGCTTCCTTATTGTCTTGTTCAGCCATCTTCAAAGTGTTGCTCAGGTGCTGCTGGACACCCAGAAGCTGCTCTCTTTCAAAACGTGCATTCTCTGCAAGGTCCATAAAACGTTGCTCTAGCTCCATGTAGCGTCCACTTTTCATGTCTTCATCAATAACATAGGATATATGATGCTCGTCCAAAAGAGAGCGGAAATACTCGATTTGTCGGCTAAAGTGTTCCAACTTATCACTTTGCTGGCACAAAGATTCCATGAGGATAACCTTCTCCTCTCCAAGCCTTTCATTCTCACTGTTCAACTCCTGTGTAATTTGCTGTAGATCTGCAAGTTCCTGAAGGGTTGCTTGAAGTTCTTCCGCTGTGCTGTGTTGATTCTCTTCCATCTGATGAATCCGTTCTGTCAAACAAGCCACGGACACTTCGCTGGCATTGCCACTGCTCCCTTTTCTTGAGGTCTCTATGCTTGGCAATCCTTCCGACTCTGAAGACGAGGGGGCATCTAAAGCATCGTCACTGGAAGTGAGCGGCTGGTACACTTCACTGCACTCACTATCTAGATTATCCATGGAGTTGCTGTGCTGATTGTCCATCAAAGTATTCTCGTCCTGACTTAAAAGATCTTCCATGGAACCAGGAGCAGAACCTTCCACCGAAGAAGTAAGAGTTCCTCCACCATCGCTGTGGCTTCCAGTTGTTATTTCTGGGCTGAGAGATTGGTAGCCAAACAGCTTTTCGGAATTATCCAACCTTTGCTCTAGAGAAAAACCCAAGGCATTTAATCTATCTTTTAACATCCGGTTTTCATTCTTCAGCTGATTCAGCTCCTCTCGTATGGCAGAGTTTTGCTCTTGCAAATGCAGCAGTGTGGATTCCACATCAGTCGGCTGGTGGATCACAATTGTTTCTTTATCCTCAGATTTTTCATCACCCTCAAACGGATCTTCATGAAGGCCCAGCTGAGCACGCATCTCTCTTAGTTCATTCCTTAAGTGGAGGATCTCAACGTCTTTTGTTTTGGCTAGCATCAGGAGATCCTTCACTTTCGCCTCTAGAACAGATTTATCACTGATCTGATTGTCTGACTTTGACTTGCTCATGCGGACATCAGAATCCTGACTGGCACGGCTGCGGGAACGTTTTGCAAGAAGGACATCGCTGCTCGTCTGACCAGTCAGGGGCAGTTTTTTGCTTTGTGTTGGTCGCGAACGGTCACGAATTCTTTCCCGAGAAGAGCTGGATTCCTTATTTCCAGATGAAGTGCTACGCTTAGCTGAAGAATTTGTACCTGTGTTGTTTAAAAATAAATTAAAAATAAATTAAATTGGTAGGTAAAGGCACAATTCTGTAAAAGGTAAAGTATTTGTTTCAGGAATACGAGACTATAAATTCTAACGCACATATTGAAAGTTAATGATTGAAAACAATTGTGTGTAGCAACATACAAAATAAAAATAATCATACCACAATAAGCTATAAAAGTTAATGCTGAGTAGCTACATATACTACAAATAGGAGAAACAACACAGTGGGTCCCTGATAAGTCTCTGAGAAAGTTTCATATCCAGATGACCAAAATGGAGCTCTTCATTTTTCCAGTTGCACTAATGGTCCGTATTCTGCTTGCAGTCAAAGACTGTACCAAGGTCTTCCTTTCACAAGCACGATTGTTTACTTCTTCTTCTCCAAAACCAGAACTCAAAACAATTTTGTAGTTCTGGCATGGAAAGTAAGTAGTAATCTCCGTTTGCTAATTTGTTTGCATGTCATGTTATATACAGCTGGCTAGTTATAGTCAGCAGTACATTTTTAAAATATAACAAATGCACTAGCAGGTAATCCATTCATGATCCTAGGTAATTGAATATGAACTAAACATGTCATATAGGCCATGACATGTGAACAAGCCCCACTTGAGTTGAGCTGGATTTATTTCATTGACACCCAGCCATGCAGATTTCCTAGGAATAACGGCATGATTGGCCATTGACTTTTCTCTTTTTTTTTTAAACCTGTCAATCTAGTCAAACTGAGATTACAGGGTGGTCTCCCATGCCTGCTTAGGTTCTGAGCCCAGAGAAGATCAACTGGGCACCACTAGCTGCTAATGAGCATTAGCACTGTGCAGTGTCTATGTAGACAATCTCAGTCCTCCAGGTCATGGTTATCCCAAAGGTGCTTTTTCAAGAGGCATAACTGGACTTTCTGGTTTTTCTTTGAAGATGTTTCGCTTCTCATCCAAGGAGCTTCTTCAGCTCTGACTGGATGGTGGGGAAAGGAAGGATTTATACTCCTTGCAGACTGCTGGACATTTGCATTCTTTTCGTCGTTAAGGTCACCTGGAGATTTATCTGTGTCATCAGGATCAAACACGGAAGAGGTAGAAACCAAAGCCTTAGAATCCTTCACAGGAATTCCACCCACTCACTGGTATAGGTATGTGGAGGATACGTGGGTCAAGATCAAAACACAGGAATTGGAAGCGTTCACCAAACCTATCTACTCTGTGGACAGATACCTCCAATTCACACGGGAAGATGTTAAGGGAAATAGCTTGGCCTTCCTGGACTGTGCACAGATTAAGGAAGAGAGAAGCCTTAACATTGAAGTTTACAGAAAACCCACCCACACAGATCAATATTTACATTTTGAATCCCACCACCCACTGGAAGACAAAATGGGAGTCAGCAGAGCTGAAGGCCTCCCTACTAGCAAAGATGGGAAAGAAAAAGAAGGAAGCCCTCGGGACGTGTGGCTATCCCAAGTGGGCCTTCATCAAATCTCAAAAAAGACCCTACAGGAGCTCCTCCATGACACATAACGAAAAAAACAATAAACAAAGCAACGTTGTCATTCTGTAGGTTGCAGGCATATCGGAAAAGCTCAGGAGGATCTTCAGCCAACATAACATACATGCACACTTCAAACCCAAGAATACACTAAGGCAGAAGCTCGTCCACCCCAAGGATAAAACACTCAGACAGAAACTGAGCAACGTGGTATATTCAGTACAATGCAGTGAGCCATATGCAGATTTGTACATTGGAGTAACAAAATAGCTACTCCATAAGTGCATGGCACAACATAGGAGAACAAACCCATCAGGACTAGATTCAGCAGTCCACAAACGCCACTCTTTTGAAGACAGCAAAGTCCACATTTTGGACAGAGAGGACCGCTGGTTTGAAAGAGTGGTCAAAGAGGCATTTATGTCCAAACTGAACAGGCTACACTCCACAGAGGGGGAGGGATAGGACATCATCTATCTCCAGTCTACAACACAGTCCTTTCAACAGTTTCCAGAAGGCTCCACACCCATTTGCACCACTCAGGTGACTCTGATGATAGATAAACCTTCAGGTGACCTTAACAACTCACTAAAAGAATGCAAATGTCCAGCTTTCTCCAAAGAGTATAAATCCTTCCATATCCCAACATCCAGTCAGAAAGGTGAAGAAGCTTCTTGGACGAGAAGTGAAAAGTCTTCAAAGAAACACCAGAAAGTCCAGTTGCCCCTTGAAGAAACACCTCTGGGACAGCACCGTGCAGCCAGTGGCCTTAAGAAAAAGACCTCTGCATCTGTACCTGCAGTGGACTTTAATTTACTCTCCGCAGGGTTCATGGTGGTGTTCCCAGCAGCAGAAGGGGCTGTTGAGGTAGAAACACTCTTCTTGCCCCCCTTGACCCCGTTGCTGACGTTCATCCCTCCGGCCATTCCAGTTAAAAGATCGTCGTTGCTCTTTGTCTGCAGGACAGGGGAAAAGCCACACATTAAGAGGGTCTGGTCGGGAGCTCAAACTTTTTTTTAACTACAGGCACCTATGCCAAGAGTCAAATTTCTGAGAAATGGGTGATAAATAAAAATAAATGTAAAAGATTTGGAATTAAAATATAATTAGTTACAATAATGATAATAATAATAAACCAGCATTCCTGCATATAAAACATAGGTGAATCCTCTTCCATGAAGGGAAAGAATGGTACATTCTTCAATGCATCACAGGTTCAACTGAGCAGAATTTTCTTCCTATACAGGCAGTCCTCCACTTACGACCATTCATTTAGTGACTGTTACAACAGCATTGAAACAGTGACGTATGACCAGTTTTCACACAATTGTTGCAGCATCTCCATGGTCACATGATCACGATTGTCTTTTTATCTGCATGAAAATCTTTTGTCTGGTTTCTTGTCATGATCAGATGAGAACATTTCCATTTATCTATCGCAGAAAGGCAGAGTGACGAAGGATGACTAAAAATAAATAAATATCGCAGCAACACAATGGAACAAACTTCTCATCCTTTTCATGGAGGGTCCACTCTCATCCTTAACAGACCTACCCAGATTAAGCATTCCTTCTCACCATCTGCATTTCTACCACATCTGTTTTTTTTCCTTTTAAAGTTAAGTAGGTTAATTACAGACATGCTGGCAGGTAAGAACAATCTATTAAGGAACTAAAGAGGTCAAGTTGTAAAAAGAGCTTCATGATTCAGCCTGCAAAAATCCACCCCAAAAATGGTGAACAACCTGGGTCACCCTCTTGGCTTCCAAATGCAGCCGGGAAGAAGCTTCTCCCACTTTCAGAGGGCGATGTCACTATAGGGCGGGGTCAGTACTTCAAGAAAGCACACAGCAGAAATGCAAATTCTTTTTTAAAAAGTAACTACAACTCCAGGGATGTCAGAGACAACTAGTATATGGGAGACCTGTAAAGCTTATGAGAGGAATCTGAGCTGGGCTTGCTGCAAATCAGAAAAAAGGCCATAATAGAGGTAAATCACAATTAAAAGAGATTCCTAAAAGCAGTCTAGATGAACAAGCATTGAAAGAATTAAATAAAGTTAAACAACAATTAATTTATTGGAAATGACAAAATTTCAAAAGAAGATAAAACATGTCAAATAATCAAAACAAAACAAACTCTGGCATATCAAGAGAAGAGAGGAAGAGGGTGGGGGAGAGGGAGGGGAACGTACTACGAGATACAATACTGGAATTTTTTTTTAAAAAAATACATTTTTAAAAAAAGTAATTACACACCAGGCATAACATCGAAGAAACTAATTTGAAGACATATACAGGTAGTCCTTGACTTGCGACAGCAATTGAGACCGGAATTTCAATCACTAAGCAATGCAGTCATAAAGCACAACTAGAGTGCTTAGTGACGGCAAACCCACCATTAACGACATGGTTTCACTAGGCAACTTCCTGCTTGCTTCCCACAACCAACTCAGTAGTTCTCAAGCAGGTGGGGAGGGAGGCTGTTGCCAGGTGGGGGAGGGGGAGGAGGGGGCGGGGGAATGGCTGGCAGGGTGGGAGGGGGGGGGAGGATTACCCCAGGGTCTTGTCATCTTCCCTGCTGGCTTCCCCATTGACTTTCTGTGGAAGTCAGCAGTGAAAGTCGCACATGCCGATCACATGATCATGGGCTGTTGCAACCGGTCATAAGTGCGAGCCCAGATTGTGATCATGCGACTGCAGGGATGCTGGGACAGCTGGAACTCCGAAGACACATTCTACCCCCCATTTCTTTAGTGCCTCTGGAACTTCGAATGGTTGCTGAAAAGATGGTCATAATTCAAGGACTACCTGTGCTGAAAACTCAGAAAACTTGCATTGATTTTATTGCTGAGCTGCTCTAAACACAGAAGGGAAGAAATATTAAGCTTCTTCCTTAGATAAAGATAATGATTTCCCTCTGCAGTGCCCACAAACTGCCATGCATCAAAAAATGAAGAGTTCCACAACTAGTTAAAACAGGTTCCACCAGTGTACAGTAAAAGGAGTTTTTGTTGAGAAAAACATTGAATGGGTGAAAACGTTATTTTCTACCCAGTAAACCAGCTTATTCAAATCACTTTTGCTTCTAGTTCTTTTACTTCCCAAGTCAGGATAACCTCCTTAAAACTTGTCAGTTTGACAGACATTTAACAAATAACTATGACGGGTATGTGAATTATAATGCTGTGCTTTTAATTAACTCACATCATTCTACTTTATTATTATTAGTTAGCTGCTGGGACTGATCCAGTGGCATGCAAATAAACCGTAAGCCTTCAAGCCCTAGTTATTATTGGCTACACAGACTTATAATTACTACGCATGAATCTTTAATGATCATTCAACAGAGAGAGGCCTGAATTCCTGAGTGCAGGAGCCCCATTCAACCAAGTAAATAAGGTACACCAAATCATGGGTGGGATGACATCTGTGCCTATCATACAAATGTGAAGCAGTGGCCAGAGCAGCTCGGTCCCTCCTGGGCAAGGAGAGGCCCCAGGGGTAACTGCTGGGCTGTGCTGAGAACTATTCTAGCCATCAGCTGGATAAGTCGCTCAGATTTGTTCAGAGTTGGAATCTGACCATACCGGTCTTTTGCAATTGCCTGAGGCACAGCTTGGCCCAGTTATCGGGAAGAGTTCAACCTACTGGCCCTGATGTTCCTGATGTCGGACTGAAACCCGAACAGGGCTCTTGGGGCTGTGAGTTCATCGCCCGGTATTTCAGTTCCCTGTTCCTCCTGGTTGATCAAGATCTTCTGGGAGGCGAGGGACCCTCTGCTGGAGGGTATGGTCCCATCTGCCTGAAGCCCCATAATGGGCCCAATAGATCTGACCTTTTTGTACAGTCTTCAACCTTCCATTCGTAGAGAAGGTTGTCGGTTTATCGCTCCAAAAGTCCCTGAAAGCAATAGATTATATGGACTCTTTTCAGTCTGGAATCAGCCCAGTGACAATACTGAAAGGGCACTGATCACACTGGATAATCTTGGGCAGATTCAGGATAGAAAGTGTGTGTCCATCCTGGTCCTGTGGGGTGCTCTGGGGCTCTACTTCCTTACCACATTCACTTTGAAATGGTAAACGGTTCCTCCTTGAACAGGGGGTTGGACTGGAAGACCTCCAAGGTACCTTCCAATTCTGCTATTACCATTCCTATGTCAATCCTGAAGCTGACCTGACTGAGACCATATTGAGACTTCAGCACTGACATACTGGAGAAGAGGGACCGGGGGGGGGGGGGCAAATAGAGATAGTTGGGCTGTTGTAGTCAAAACAAAAATACTTTCTCTTGGGAACCAAGGACATTCCTGCAGGTGCTCAGAAGGAGGGACTGGGGTCGCCTAGCAACGGGACAGTATTCTGATTGGACCATGTGACTGATTGTTTTGAAAAAGTGACTTCTACTTTTCATTAGGTGAACATCGCAGGAATAATCAGTCGGTTTTTACCAGCCTAGGCCAATGACATACCTAATAAAAACATTCTTTGAGGAACTCACCTGCCTCAGAGAATTTTGTTTGCTATGGGTACGCTACTTGGAACCCTGACATCCTATTTGATACACAGTTGTATCCTTCTTGGCTGACCAAACAACATTGCCAAGGCCCAGGCTGTGAGGGGCGGGATATGAAATTAGCTTTGGCTGAACTCTGGCAAGTGGCAGCGGTGGGTTTAAAGCCCCCCGGGTGAGATATCTCATCTCTGGCTCTGCCTGTGGGTACACTTCCCCAGTCAGAATCAGTGGGCAACCTGAAGGTCCTCTTGGTTCCTGCTCATGGGCGAGTGGCAGCCATGGCTGGGGGTGCCTTTGCACAACTTGACTTGTGCACCAGTTTCTGGCTCATAAGGCTCATGCCACAGTCACCTCCCAATTGGATTACTGCAATGACCTCTACATGGGGCTGTCCTTGAAGATCATTTGGAAGCTGCTACTGGTCCAGAATGCAACAGCGCAGGTAGTTTTTGATACCTCTGGCTACATCCATCTAACATCTCTACTCTGCAAGCTGCACTGGCTCTCAGAAAGCTTCCAGGTGCAATTCAAGGCAGTTGTAACCTATAAAATCCTGTGTGGCCTAAGTTTCCTGGGAAACAGACAAACCCAACCCTAACCACTTTTATTAGAATATTTGTAGCCACAAGTCTGAATATATTTCCCCTCCTGCCTTGTATTGTCATATGAATTGGGAATGGAAGGCTGCTTTCATAAATCTCTACCTTGGTAGGAACTAAAGTTTATGTTTATCTGTTTATTGCCTTGGTAACAGAACTTTGCTCTTTCCCAAAACTACTCTCTCCTTTCTAGAGTAGGGCTGCCTTTCTCCCATGGTTTCTGCTTGTGGCACTGAGTGGGGCGTGGTTTGGGTCCCCTCCATTTAAAATACGTCATCCTGGTAGATACAGAAATCATGTTTTTTCTGTGGCAGCACTTGCCTTATGGAGCAGCATCCCCTACAGATACAGGTAGCCCTGACTCAGCTAGCCTTTCGCAAGACACTGAGACACTGGCTTGTTTCCCAGGCATTTGGGTCAGGAGTTTAGAGCTCCCTTGTTTTTTATGGTTGCATTGCACTATTTACCTTGGGCATCATAGGCTGTTATTCCTAACTGCTATGTTTTTAATCCCCTTCATGGATTACTGCCTTGTCGTGGTGAAGGGGCTTGCGTAGCTCAATGAAGCTATGAGCTATGCTGTGCAGGGCCACCCAAGACGGACAGGTCATAGCAGAGGGCTCTGACAAAACGTGATCCACTGGAGAAGGGAATGACAACCCACTCCAGTATCTTTGCCATGAAAACCCCATGGACAGCGTTGTCCATGGGGTCGCGATGGGTCAGGCACAACTTCGCAGCTAACAATGTTTTTAATTTTTTTATGACCCTCAAATCAGGAACGCGGTGGGGTGCATGATTGCTGTAGGGGGATGCTGCAAATGGGGCCTAGGGAATGTGGTGTGGGTCACAAGTGGGTGGGGGCTGCAGGCACTACTTGCTATGGGCTGGGTCTCCTCATTGTGAAAAGCAGCAGGAAAAGTTGCAAATCGTGATGACTGCAACCACAGCAGGTACAAGCTGGTTGCTAAGTACCCAACTGGCCCTACCCCGCCTGGGGAGTGCTCCCACAGCCAGAACCTAAAGCACCAACTGTAAAAACCACTCACTGAATGCCATCATAACTTTGGACAGTTGTTGAATGAGTGGGTTGTAACTTCAGGACTAGCTGCTGTACCTAAGTGTGGGACTCAAATTTAAGTGCATCATGGGAACAGGGTGAAAATGTAAGAATATTAATTGGATGAATCCAACTCAAATTCACCGAAGAGGGCAGAATTATTTCTATCTGCAAGACTTCATAAACAGTGCAGGTCCTGTCTGCATTTCTCTACAGTTAGAAAACTTATCTGTAGAGAACGTATAACCCCACGTACAGGAAGCAACAATAAAAAAACTGTCAATATACAATATACAGGCGTATTTGCAGCATTTTCTCTGCTGCTCATGCCAGGGCCCTCTGTTGATATCAAAAGAGTTGTGCCTTACCTTCAGGAAAGAGGCTGCTGTTCCTGCTTTTGGAAGTTTCGTTGCTGCAGACGTTGTGGAACTGGTCTCTGTTTTAATTTTCTCTACTGCTTGCATTTTAGTTATTCCAGGCACTTTGGGCACCGAACTAATATTCCGGCTTGCTTTCTTCATTCTTGGCTGCCTGCTTGATATACATTTACTAACAATCTGCAGAGAGAAAACAGATTTTCAAAAATTGAGGGCGTGATTATTTATATAGTAACTATTCAACACCTATAAATAGTCCCACTTTTTGCACAGACTACAAATCCTACAGTAATACCTCCGGTCTCCCTGGAACCTGCTCAGCTCAGTCCAAACCCAGATTTACCTAGATTCTAAGTAACTTTGGAATTCTTACTCATTTTCTAGCATCACTGAGGTTCTTCCTTTTGTTCCCCTCTTCTTCTTTTTACATTGGAGAATACATTTGTGTTTGTTGATAGAAAACTTTCAATCTTTTCTTCTTCAGTAGCATCTCCAGTAACTTAATAGTCCTGAATTGAAAAGACCTCTGCCTGCCTATAAATGAGCTCCAAACACGAAGACTGTTAGAAGAACAAGGATAAGATGTTCACCTTTATTTTCTACTCAAATTAAAATACTATTGTGGCTCAGTGGCGGTTGGAGATTGAAACACATAAGGGAATATTGCTCCCGCTGCCTTGAGTCCGGAAGCAGTTCCATAGCAGTATAAGCCTGTTGCTTCTTCTTTCTGCTTTTCCCAAATTCAGCAGAGCTTTTGCCCTGCACTTTGTTACTTTGATTCTAAACAATTATTGGCCAATAAATCTGAAATCTTTATCCTCTCTGATTCTCATCTCTCCAAAAATATTTATGTAATTGGAGCAATAGCACTATTGAGGCTTTTAATTGAAAATATAAATGAGATAATTTAGTAATCAGAAAATTAGTACGAGTTACATTGGCTTAAAGCTTCCTTCCTTTCTGAAATCTGTAGGTTTTTTTAAATCTATAGAGAGTTTATGGACTAGGATAAGGCACCAAAGCTTTCTCATTTCCCCTTATCTGCAATTTCATATGTACACTCAAGGAAAAATGAGAACCAACTTTTTTCATGTAGAAATGAAATATAAATAGAACAAAGATAATTAGGTTTTCAAACAAGCTTGTTGGGGCAAAAGCTGCATCAGTATAATTGAAACAATTAAAATACCCTACATACTTTTCTGTCCACCGTATTAATCCCACAAGAGTTTTGCTGTAATAAATTATTTAGTCTTGTAATTTGTGACACTAGGTGACAGAATGTTAACTTTAAAGCTGGTCTGACCGTTGCTAATTTGGCTGCAGTGACTCAAACTGTAGTCATCCTCTTGCCAGTTTATTACAAATTCTTCCACTAAAAGCTGGGCAGTTTCAGTTTATACGGAAGGCAGCTTTTCTGTTACTGAATGTGCACAAAGTTGGAGCTCTCTAACTTCTATTCCACAGAATCCACCCTGGAAGTCTTGGCTGTTTTTTCAACCTACTTGAAGAGGTTTCCTTGCTGGGTTAGAAGCGCAGGGGTTTGTTGGAATGTTTCTCCCATGACTAGCCAGATTTCTCAGTAGGGTTTCTTGGAGAAATATTAAGGTGCTGAGTCTGTTCTTGTTCAGGCTCATTTGGTTTGGGGGGGGGGGGAACCATGTTTTTGGGTCGATGTTTTTGACCCACGGCCTGCTGTATCTATAGAGCCACCTTTGCAATAAAGAGGGTAAAGAAGGCCCTGACTTTTTAAATTACCTCCAAACTTCGATCTTCAATCATGTTTTGGTCAGGACTAAGCTCTAGGATGCCCAGTTTTACAATGTGGAAAGAACGGAACCCAAACATGGTAGGAAAAGAAGGGATATATTCTTCATGGGCTCTAACATCCTTAGAGATTAATTTGCCCAGGATCTACTGTGTTCCTTTCTAATAAATGGTCACAACCAGAACCTTGGCTGATTGTGCTCTTCTCTGCACTTACAAGTATATAAAAATTGCTTGGAAGTAGCTTTGAGGCCAAGAAAAAAATGCTTCTGTAAACTTACTATGCTTACACTTAAATATTCATTTAAATACACAAACTTACTCAGAGCCCCACCTTATTATGCTCTTTTGAGATAAGATGTTGGTATCACACAAAGCTCAATCTGCTTCTTGTTAAGCATTTCTTTCCTGTGGTGGCAAATCTGGAAATAGCAGCTCTATGAGATTAATTCTAGTAATATTAGCCCTTTGTAAACCAATGGTACTCTGGAGACCATCAAACTGCAACTCAGTTTTGGTTACCTTCACATCAAAATTTTAATCATGTGACTTATGTCCACCCTCATCCTGTACACCATTTACTGGATGGCACATAGTACACCCCCAACTATGCTGATGGAGGGGAAGAAGGGATCATGCTGGTGACCACCCACTTGTGGGGGGAGGGACGTACTCAGAGCTTGACACTCTTAACAGGAGAAGTCCTGTTTAACCTTTAGATGAAGCCACTGGTCGAAGCCATCCATCCATCTTACTTACTTACTTACTTACTTTATTCGCACTTATAGACCGCCCCCTCTCCCAAAAGGGACTTGGTATCATCAGTATCAGATTGTGGCAGTTTTATATCTAACCCATAGGCATATGGAGCAAAAGATGCTTGCTACTGCTGGTACAACTGCACTTTGAATCAACTGGTGGGTCTTCAAGGGCAGCCCCATGTAGAGTGAAGTTGTCAAGATGTCAATCCAGTGTCTGGAAATTGTTCAGGTTTGATGGAATGGAACAGATTTTGGGTCAATCCTGAATGGCTTGACAAGACCGAACCGCTGTGGCTGTTTGGCCCCCTGGGTCAGTAAGGTTTCACTGTTAGTCTTGGATGAGGACAGTTTGCGATCAATGGGGGTTCATCCAGTGTTTCCTTCCTTGACTGGAAGGCCCTTCAGACGGTCACTCATGCCCTGATCATTTTGTAATTGAACTACTATAATGCATTCTACCCCAGGCTGCCCTTGAAGACCAAACAGTTGATTCAAAATGCAGTAGCACAAGCAGTAGCAGGCATTTTTGGCTAGGTGAGCCATGGGCACATGGTGTCACTGATGCTATACAAGTTGTATTGGTTGGCAGTGGGTTTCTGGGTGATGCTGTCACCTACAAAGCTCTTTGTGCTATATAAGGCTCTTCAATGCATAGAACGTAGTTATACAAGGGACCACGTATCTACAATTGTTTGTTGATGTGCTCCAGGTCCCCTCTTTGGTAAACTATCCAGAATTTTCTGGAATAGCTGGGCTATAAAACATTTAAATAATTGATAATAAATAATATTCAAGTGTCTCCCCCTTCCATTCCTTCTCAAATAATTCCAACCAATTGCCATGCTCATGCCTACTGTTCTAATGATAAATGTACCCACAAACTCTGCATGGCTTACTGGAATTTTAATTACAGGATATCAGAATGCTTGGAACAACATGGAAGGAGCACACTAAATTTTGTCCAAAGCTTGGAACAAAGCTCTGGAATGCAAGGTGCTTCGTTCCAAGCTCAGAACAGTATTAACTTTTCCACTACAAGTTTATTTTAAATCTAAGAATACATTCAAAACCAGTTACTCTTACTCCTTAACAGTAAACTGTGCACAATGTCAATCATTATATACTCCAAAAAGTACCACTCACACACAGGGGACTTGCAAGAAAGAAAAACAATATTTTATTTTACAAAAAAGGGATGGGGGAGAAGTGGGCTATCATCGACAGCATACACCGTTACTACAGAAAGTAGGGTGGGAGAAAGAGGCTGCTATATGCTGCAACATTTTGTTGTGGTCCAGCTTGCAATAAGACACATTTAGCTGGACAGCATGCCAGCTATTTGGTATACACCCAGTTCTTGCTAAGAATTATGTTAATTTCTCAATCACATTTGAATCAAAGGTTTGAGCAACAGCTTTAGCAAATCTTTAAGACCAGTAAACAAACAACTTGAAGTCATTGGCTTCCACCGGAAGATTTCACAGGGATTTCAGATTTCATTCTGATCTTTACTTAAGAGACAGATCCGCCACAGGTTTCATCTGTTCTAACCCAATTAGTCCTGCTGCTTTAATCTCATTACAGTACCCAAATCTCATATACTGGACTCCAGATGCCCAGCAGAATTCAGACTCTCTGTTTGAATTATGGGTACAAAGATCTCAAGTGACTTAAACTATGTCAAGTCCCAATTCTCTTCCTCAAATGATTGATGAGCTTGTCACGAACAGCCTCCCCATCACATTCCAGGAATCTGGGACTTTTACTGATTAATTGCCCACGAGAAGGTCCACTGAAAGAGGAGCAGGCCAAGAAGGGCGTAAAGGGCTTGCCCCCACCACCCCCTCAAGGCAAAGCTTAGAATAACGTCGTTGTCCCTTTGAATGTACACCAATTACAACCAAATCTCCCCGCAGGCAGCTTTCCGAGGGCCGCCGCTGCCCCAGAGCAAAGACCAGGCGGGGTGGACAACCCTTCCGAGGGCTCCGTCCATCAGCTGGGACTGAGGGGCAACCGGCGTCTCCCGCTCAGAGCTCCGCCGGGCGGCCCAACCGGGGCCACTTTGAAGACGGGCGGACGGCAAGCGAGGCGGGCTGGGGGTCCTGGGAGCTGCGCAGGCCTCGGAGACCCAGGTGGGGAAGCCCCCGCGGCCCTCCCCCGCCCTCCGCGCCCCACAGACACGCCTCCCCCGCGCAGCCCGCCTAGCAACGCCGCTCTCCGGGCAAACGCCCGACGCCGCCAGGGCCGCCTCAGAGCCGCGTCCGCCCGCCCGGCCCGCCTCCGCCGCGGACTGGCCGGGCCCACCTGCCCCGCGCGGCGAGCTCTCCGGGCCCCAAAGGCCGAGCGTGCCAGAGGGCGGCCGGCGCGGCGGGCAGGCGGCCCGGTCGCGGGTCGGACCTCCGGGGGTTGGGCCACCGCCCCGGCCTTACCTGAAGCGCCGCTGCCTCCTTCGGCGGAGGGAGACCGGGCGGGCGGGGGCGACGCTCCTCCTCCGGTCCCTCAGCGCGCTGGGCGCCACTGCGCAGGCGCCGATGCGGACGCGACAGCGCGCCCCGCCTCAAGCCTGGCGAGGGGAGAGCGCACGCGCATAGGCAGGGGCGGGGCCAGTCAGCTGCTGCTGCTCTTCGCCGGCTGTGCAGTGCTACTCCCTCCCTCTTTCTTTTCCTCCCTCTTTCTTTTCCTTCTTCCCTCCCTCCCTCCCTTTTATTCTCATTTCCTTCCTTCCTTTTTCTCTCCCCCTCTTTCCCTTCGTTCTTCCTTCCTCCCTTTCCATCATTACCACTTCATTCCTTTTCCGCCCTCCCCGTCCGCTCCTCGCCAGTGCACGCTAGGCCTTCGCTCCTGGCGCCCTCCCGAGCGGGTTCGGCTCCTGGGAGCCTCCAGCCAGGCAGGGTGGGCTGGTTGGTGGCGAAGGGCTGAGCCGGGAGCCCCTTCTGGCTCCGGCGGCCCTTGCGGTTCATCTCCCCATTTGGTCCCTTCGGGCTTCCAGTGAAAACGCCTGGTGTTCCTTTTGAGCCACCTCTGGAGACGGGCCCAAGGGAAGCCCAGGCAGCGACGCCCCTCTGGAAGCCCCCGGGGCTTTGAGGGCCAGGAGATGAAAGCAGGAAGTGCCACTTTAGAGTGACAACCCAATTCAATTGGGGGAGGGGAGGTGAAGCTGTGCCCCCCCCCCACACACACACACTCCCCACAGGCCCAGTTCAGATACGTATGGTTTTGCTATCTTATTAGCAAGCTGTGATAGGGAGGCCATGCAAGCTCTCCAAGGGGTTCGTGGGGAACTTCCAGAGCGGCTGTTGTGCTTCCAGGTGCCTTGGGGAGAATGGGAACATGCACACCTATCCGCACCTGTCTTTTCCTACAGGAGCTGCCCAAGCCAAGGAAAACACACCTTTGAGGCCAGGGGGGCCTTCAGGGCAAGTAGCAGCAAGCACGGCTGGGGCCTCACCTCAGACCCATTTTGCTAGAATTGGGTGTCTTTCATGCAGGACATCCTTGGCAGCCGCTTTGTGGCCTCAGCTGGCAGCAGAGTCTCGGGTAGGGATCCTAAGCAACCTTGGCAGACGAACGCCAGCTTTTTCCTAAGGCTGGCGATCAGTGGCCTCACCTCCAAGAGGTTCTTATGAATGGCACATACGATTCACAGCATCCTCCTATTAGGGCCGTAGTTTTCCCTCTAGTTCCCTCCTCAACCTTTGTTATCCAGAAGTTTGAGGAGGGAACTAGAGGGAAAGTTGTACTGGACCTAATTCTTACTAATAGAGAAGAAGCGATAGAGGGAGTTGAAGTTGTGGGAACATTGGCCAAGAAGGACCACGTCATATTGGAATGCAGGATAATGCAAACACAAGCAATAGAATATAATCCAACCGGTGTCTCAAACAGGAGAATTGGAATCTCTGCCCAACAATCCCATCAGGAGGGCAAAGCTTCATGGAGCAGGCTGCCCTGGCAGAGCAAAGCTCGCAGGCTATGAGAGACTCTGCTGAAGAGAGAAGGACCATGACCTCTGAGCCTGTTACTTCCTGGGAGAGCTCTGCAGGGCACCCACGTGCCACTCTTTGTAGTACATCATCAGCTTCTGTCTTAAGCCTCGGGCAAAGCCTCTTCAGAAAAGGACTCAACAAGATTAGGGTGTCTTCTAGTGTAAAACACACACACACACACAGTGTTTTGGAATGTCCACTCCACAGTGCCCTGCTTCACTCTGGACCAGTGTTTCTCAACTGTGTCAACTTTGTGTTGATTTTCACAGTCCATGCAAGACACTTAATTTTTCCAACCTGCTCAAAAAAGATCAAAGTGTAATGGGTTAAATTTTTAGAACAGTGAAATGCAAGAATAAATCAACCAGGCTGAATTAGTAAACTGATTAAGTTTTCATTCAAGTGCTTTAGGGCTTGTATAGCTTCCTAGGTACATTTGGAGGAAGCTACCTGGGGGTCAAGTAGGAATTGCCGGCAAGCCCCTTTTCTCTCCTTCCAGGCAGGGCTGTTCCCTCCTTGGGGGAGGCAATTCCTGGGGGGGGGGGGAAGCATGTTTGCATTTGCTACAATAGTGGCAAATCTATGATTTCATGCCTTGAGAAAGTGTTGGGACTGCATGATTGTAGTTGGAATGTAAGACCCTGTTAGGTAGTGTTGTCTTAGGAACAGAATCCCTCTAAAAAAACCAGCTGGAAGCTTGTCCAATTTCCTCTAGAAGCTGTGTTTACATTGATAATGTGAGTTCCACCATCAAGAGTTTTCCAGGTTTACCCTAGGCAACTCCAGGGGTGGATTCAGGGGCAAACAACCGTGCCCCAGCCACAGACGGCCACTGTGTCACCGTCTGAAGGGCTGCTTCATCTCATGGGTGGATCAGTGGAATCTTGGTGACTCCAGGAGGCTCAGATGTTCCCAAAGGGACACCGGATCTTTCCCCTCCTTTTATGCATGAAGAGGAATCATACATGCAGGGTCCCACATCCAACCGTAGATCACATTGTGACCGGCTGTGAACTGAGGGCCTATAGAGGCCCAGCATCAGTTTTTTTTTAAAATATAAACGATGCTGCACTTCAATGGTTACATGGCTTAGAGACTGGTATTTGAACATAGATCTTTTAAACATTTTTTATTGTGTTTTACTAATGTAGGTGGTGTGTGTGTGTGTGTGTGTATTATACATGTAGTCCATGTGTAATATGCCACATGCTAAATAAATGAACAATAAATTGAAATTGGTGAATAGGGCTTATCTGATGGACACTGAATGGTGGCTAAGCTCTCATGTGTTGACTTGGCTTTAGGGAGGCCACAGGACAGGCTTTCTTCTCCCAATTTCTCTGGCTAATTGTAGTCCATTCCTCTAGAATGCAGTAGAAGCTCCTGGTGTGGAAACCAGTTTCTGCCTGACAACTGTGACCTTCAAAAATGCAGGTCGATCCTTGGTCAGTAGAGCAGAATGCAAATACCAACAGAACGAGGGGAGAATTGCAGAGGGACAAAACAGATGAGGAAACGCTGTGCAAAATTGGCTCTTGATTTCCTTATCATTTCATCGTTAAAGACATGGGAGGGGGAGGGCTTTGTCATTGGGTGTCTTTGGATGACACATTTACCCATTAATTTAATCACGGTTTATTCAAACCAGTTTCCTAGGTTTACATAACATACTGAACCACAAACTAATCCCATGGGCTGGATTGGCACAAAATTGCATCACCTGCGACATCTTTCAGGGTCTTGTATTTCCAGAGGTCGTGCGTTGTTCATTCATGTAATATTAAAACATTGTCGGCTATTTTGCAAAACACAGCCACTGGCTGTTTTAAAGTCAAGCAGAGTCAAGGAAAATGATTCTTGGAGCCACTTCACAAAACTGAGGACCTAGAAAAATAGAAGGGATTGGAAGAACTGGAGGGATTTGATGTTGCTACTTCTTGGAAAGAAATGAGCCCCTCGGCTCAGTTCCATTTGAGACATTCGTTTCTGAAGCACAAGATTATCACTTTTCAGAAAAGCATAGGTTTATAATTAAAACAAATTAATGCTTAAATTATACAATCTCTTCCAATACCTACATGCCTGCATGTAAAATTTGCCTGGATATCAAAGTAATCCTCTTGCAGATCTCCAGCACACACTGTCTTCCTTTTATCTAGCTTCATCAACTCAGTACGGACAGAACAACTATATATAAACCAAAAATGCCAGAAAGAGCAGTCAAGCAGAAGAGATTGGCCCATTTCTTCGGTGGGATGGCTTTGCCATTCCTGCAGTTCTGGATATTATGGAATATAACAATGCAAGGAGGAAACTGCAGCCTTTCAGTAATTGTACTGCTTTAAAGAAATCAATAAAATAAATAAATAAAAGCCCTTAAAACTTTAATTTTCAAGACATGCCTCAAGTTCACAAAACAACACTGTGGCCTTCCTTAAACCTGTTATGACTTTTAGTGACTCAAATGAGCTTTATTAACACTCCCAATCTCTACTACCCCATTGGGCCGGCTGTTAATATACTACTGGGCCCTATAAGGAGGACTTGGAGAGCCTACAATACTTGTCTGAGGATTCTGAACAGAGGGGAAGGTGGAAGTTCCTTCCACTGTAGTCCAAATACTTAGTTGGCACTCTAGAGAATTTGGGGAGGACTCTCCCTTATTCTGTGAGTGAATATCTTGATGCCTAACCTCGAGCAAGGCCGAGGAGAAAAGAAGGATACTGCAGGCAAGGCGTAGGAGACTCCTGGGCCAACATGAACCATTTCTCTGCAAGATGACAACTGGGGGTGGTTCAGTTCTGATGAACAAACCTGGTATCCAAATACTTTCCGTCCTCACAACCTTTTCCCCTGTCTCTTCATAAGGGAGTAACCTACAACAGTTACCTTAGAAAAATAGACATATGACTGGCTGAGGGAATGAGAAAGCTTCAGTCTAGACTTTCATTATAGGGTTATTGAATATTGGTTGCCTCAAATAACAGTAATTAAAAATACCATCACATTTAGTTTTGATTTTTTTTAAAAAAATCTTACTTAAATGATTCCCCTATTTAGAACCCTTACTTCACTGAGGCGCCCTTCAGAAGGGACCTTTGGTGGATGAGTCTTCTCTTCCAACTGACATAAAGACAGGCAATGCCTTTTGTCCCTGGATCCTCCATCAGCTTGTCCGAAAGCCCCTTTCCATGGTAGAAAGTTGGGAGAAAAAATCCAGTTTTGGCAAAAGGAGGACTGAGGAACAAATATATGGGCACCTCAGCAAAAAGGGTTATGTATCTCGTCTTCATATACTGAGGTACATCACCATCCAAACTAGGACAGCAGAACAGAGTTCTAACTTCTAGACTTCTGAAAGGAAAAGCAATATGGGATTCCTATTTAAATATTTCCTGGAATGAGAGACGCTGAGATAGTCAGACACCGCCATCCAGCCACTCCCGGATGGGTTCGTTCCCAGTGTTAAAATAGCTGAATTGTACAACTTGGGGATCAAAGCAGCTACGGAGCCTCATGCTTCTGTAGCGATTTTTAGTCCCCTTTAGCAAACAGAATTCCGTTCCTTACCCAAAGCATGGGAAACTGTGGGCAAAGCTCCTCATTCCCTATTCATAACCTCTCTGAACAAAACCAGAATTTCAGTTTAGCTTCCTAGTCTCTTGCCCATTAGCCAGAGTTGAACATTTTAGCCTTCCAAGTCACTTCTGAACATCTCGGAAAAAGTGGCTTTGAATTTACAAGACAATACTTATGCTGTATGATGGACTGATACGGACATTGTTTCTGGCAAATATGAAACACAAAGAGATCCTTTCCTGTGTGAGGACTCTGGGCTTAATCCCTATTTCTGACTGCCAGGGTTGATTCTTTTCCAGCATTACAATTCATGAATAATGCCTGTCAATCTTAAAACAAACTGTTGGAATTTCTGAAAAATATAAAATGGTCCCTCAATCACCATTGTACAAGTTATTAAAACATCTTATCAAAACATTTCTCTTTCCCAGCAAAAACAGGATGGCAGTGAAAAAAAATATTTTCCATAAGCAAAGTCAAAGTCCCAACCAAGAAAGAGCAGAGAGGCCCAATCCTACCCTCCCAATTCCCGCCAGCGGATCCGAGGACTGTTTAGCAGCTGGGAGGGGGGAGGCCAGCTTTGGCCCAACTGCGGAGAAACCCACCATCAGCTGAAGTCCTTATGCTGCTGCACGAGGCCTTTGTTTATGAAAGGGGCGGTTTTGCAGATTATCTTCTCCAGTCTTTACAACGCCTGAAGACCTCAGCACCTTCTCCACACACCTCCCATCCTTTGTGGAAAAGGAGAAGGCCTTAAGAGCTGGCCATCACCTCCTTCTCCTCCCCATTCTGGCCTTTATTCTCTTCTAAGTGATTAGATGATGCACCTTGGGTAAAACTTTCCACCAAAAGAGAGTCAAAGGATAAAAGGCAAGGAAAAGATTTTTTAAATGTCCTGATTGTGCATGAAGCTCCTAATTTGTTTACTTATTAAAACGAAATGTTTAAATTGAGTTCTAAATTTGCAAGTAGTGGCCATGACGGTTGAACATCCTTGTGGCACTCCATTCAAATCCACAACAGTGGCCATCGAAGGAAAATCCTTCTGCTCTTCAAAGGCGCCCAAGAAGAAAAGACTCCCAGAACTTCCCAAACGTCACATGAATTCCACTGCAAAAATCCTCCCAGGAATTCCTTCGGGCCCATTCCTTCCCAAGGCAGCTTTCCCCTGTTGCTCTTTTCCTGATCTGGTGAAAGGAATCTTTCCCTGAAGCCAATGACCTTCCCCCGGTGGCTTCTTGGTCAACAGAGGGGGGGGGGAAGGGAGGGCTTTCTCTCCTTCCGAAGGGGACGGAAAGGCTGGAAGGTCAGAGGGAGGGACGGGTGGATGGATGGATGGAGCTTCTGGCTTCTACACCTCAGTGGAGAAGAGGATACTCTGCCTCTTGCTGTCCGGGGTGGGAATCGTCTCAAGTTGCAGGAAATAGAGGAGAACCTGAACCTGGAACACAGGCAAGAGAAGGGAGGGGAACAGATCAATTGGTGAGGGGGAGGGGCAACAGCAATGGCAGCTGTGGCCAGAGGAGTCTTGCAAGGATAGTTTAATTGACTTTCCTGGGCAGTCCTGGAGGCGGCGAGGGACCAGGCCATGCTGCTCCCCCCCCAGACCACCCCACCTCCAGTTGGCAGCAACGACCAGGCCAGCCTCCCCCCCAAGGCAAACAAAATTCGAATGCGGCCTGCAATGGGATCTAAATCCTTTCCTCCCACTACGGGTAATGGGCTCTTCCCTCATTTCCCTTTGATCCCTGTGGGGTCCCAAGAGAAATCTGGGTCCCTGTGAAACCCTGCGTTTTGTTGATCAGCTGACATTAAGGATCGAAGCTTCCTCGGGCCAGAGCTTATCAACCATGGCAACCTGAAGAAGCGTGGACTTCAATTCCATCTGCTGCCTGGGAGAATTCTGGGAGTTGGAGTCCACACATCTTCAAGCTGTCAAGGTTGAGAAACATTGACTTAGAGACCCCATTTGCTTTTACCTGGGACATGACTTCGAGTGACCAGCTGTCAGCCATGGCCATGGGTTGCATTGGATTGGCAGGAATTTTGCTGTCTTTTTCTGACGGTCTGAGTAATGTTGGTCCAAAAACGGTGGCCAGGTTGTGAAGCGACATCTTGTTGATGTTCTCCTTTTCAGCAACTCTGAAACAATAGATAGGACGGGGAAAAGAAAGTTATAATCCAAGACAGTGGTATTCAAACTGGGGGAAATGACTCCCAAGGGGCCTATCCCGGGGGCAATGGAGCAATTTGTAATGACTTGTTTGTGAATCATGGCTCAGTTTTGGACACCGATATAAAATTAGAAAGTCTGGTTGTTTGTGAGAGTGAAAATATGATTCACAATTGGGGAAAGGGATAATTAGGTGAGGCAGTTTAAAAGAAACACTATCCCAACTTATACATCTTATCAGGTCAGGACCAAATGGGAAACAGCGGTCTTGAACAGGCAGATTTGACCTCACATGTTCTGTTACTGATCTAAATATGTCCAAAATGCCAGGAGAATTTCTGCAAATCCCTACTTCGAAAAGAAGGAATCCAGAGTGGATTTTTTAAAAATCCCGTGGCAAAAAAAGAAACAACTCTTTTGCTTGTTTGTCAGAACGGAGGACTTTAAAGACCTTTTAGTGAGATGCAACGTAGTCTGAATGGTGTTTGTTCAGATATTTCTACATTTTCAAACCAACAGCCTAACTACCAACACGAGCTACTAATATTCAAACACATTTCAACTACCAGAAATCACAAAAATTCATTGGCATTAAACTGTACAATGAATAAAAGCTACTCTGCATTCAGGATGGTGATACATCACAGAAATCTTCATCCATCTGTGTTGCCCATCCTCTGGACCCACCTGCTCAGGTAGGCATGGAACCAAAGAATCATCCCGTCCCCAGTTGCCCACCTTCGCAGCAGCTCAGAAGGAGACTTTGGTCACATGTCATTGAAAGATCCAAGATGCAGAGGTCTGCGCCAGCTCCATCCAAAGACTGCCACAGGACAGTCCCCAGGGTAGCCTCTGCCCCATGCCCAGGTCTGAACTCCCAGGAGCCCAGAGACTCCATAACCTCCTGCTACTGTCTCCCTCCCCAAAAGGGAAGGTCAGAGCTCTCCTGGCCCCCCTTCAGCAAGAGGGGTGGATTATGGGGGGAGGAAGGTTGCTCTGCCAAGGATGCCCTGCCCGCCTGCATGGCCTCAGCCCTTATTCTCTTCTGGGCTCTTGGATCCCCCATGGCTGCCAAGGGAAACCTAAGCTTTTCCTTGGAAGGAAAGGCTGGAGACTGAAGTGGGGGAACTCTTCCAGGCTTTTGCAGCGTGAGATGAAGGACCAAAATCACAGAGGTTATTATTATTATTATTATTATTATTATTATTATTATTATTATTATTATTATTATTATTATTATTATTATTATTATTATTATTATTATTATTTAAAGGGGGAGTTGGGTGAGCAGCCTGAAGCGCCCCCAGTCCTCCTGCCAGGATGCTTGAGTCTTCAGTGTCTGCTGCTCTTCTCCTGCAGGGCCAGGCAGGGCTCGGGAGGGAAGAGGCTCCAGCCCAGAGGCCCTGCACACCACGTACGTGCCCTGCCCCACCTCTTTCTACAATCGGTGGTCACGTTGACCGATGTTGCGGAATGTCCCTTGACCATGATGGCTGGGAAGGAGCTTCGGCCTCACCTTTTCAAATGATCCAGGAGGAAAAGGAAGGTGACCAGGTTGGGCTCCGGAAGCGAAAGCAGCAAATTCAGCATACAGCTTTCTTTTGCAACCGGCTCAGACAACACTAGCGCCAGAGGAGGAGAAAAAAGGTTCACAAGGTTTCCAAGTGCACATACAGCTCATCATGCTCACCCTGCCTCCCCTGAGTAGTGAGATAAGGTAAAACAGGAGAGTTAAGGAGGCATTTCTCTCTCTTTAATCTCAGCGTGTGAGGTTCAGAAAAGGGAGCTACTGGAGGGAGACTCTGCCAGGGGGGAGACCAGGCCGAAGGCACGAAGTCGGTGGAGGCATGGCAGCAAGGTGGACAAAGGCCAGGAAAACCTCCCTCAGGGAAAGGAACCAAGCTGTTAAGGGAACACAAGGACAAAGTTGGGCCTGAGCACATGGCAAGACCAAGACCTCCCCACCAAATAAAAGCAAGGGCTTTCAGGGGTAAAAGGGGTCCCTGAAGCCTCCGTAGCCTTTCTGAGTCATTTTTTGGATCCCAGGCACGAGTCCCTCTGGCTTGTGCCTGGCAGCCTAGTTGTGAACGTTGGGTAAGTGTGGAAGAGAGAGTGAGTGAGTGTGTGTGTGTGTGTAAAAGCAAATAGGTATACTTCTTAATCTGTAAAAGTTTGCTGTTATTTTAAATTCACTGGGTTTCCATGTATTCTAAAGAAGGCATGCCTCACTGTTCAATGTTCAGTTGTGAAGGGAGTTCAGTGTGGCAATTTTCCAGGGCTGTGAGTGTGGGACCGTAAGCTGAACCTGAAAGCAGTAACACCAGCCTCTTCCCACTGCTAGCTGATCACGAAGCAGCCGCCGCCCAGTTCTTCCTCCTTGGACCTGCATAACGCCACTACATACCAATGCCTTCGGCAAAGTTGGGGTAGAGTTCATCTGTGAAGAGAGGCTCTGGCAGCTCCCTAAAGTAGAGCTTGAGTGTTCCTGCAATCGCGTTCACATCCATCTCGCTCATCATGATGGAGACGTCTTTGTTATCTGCAAGAAGGAAAGAAAGTCCCTTCCTTAGGCAGGATTATTACCTGCTCCAGCTCACAAATCTGTTCTCTGACATCAATCACAACAGCAGGAATTTTCCAAATCTGTGAGAAACATAATCTGTGGATTTACATCCCCTTCTCTCTTTTGTGCAACTGTTAAGAACTAATCAACTCCTCCATGATTAAGAAATGGCGATTGCCAGAGATTATGATTGCTTCCAAAAGACCGTTGTACTTACCTGAACGGTCGTTCTCAGTGCGCTGCGTGAGAATCCAATGGGTTAGTATCGGTCTGCTTGCCTAGAGGCTGAATTGAACAAACGTGGCCACACCTCCCCTTTTCACTTGGCTCCTCGTTTTTGTCAATGGAAGGCATGGCTGTTTCGAAAGATGAAAGCACATGGAATGCCCTCCTAGCCTCAAAAAACCCCTGCCCTCTACGACCCTGGACCAAATCGCGAAAGGGCGGGGTTGGATTGTCACGCAGCGCACCAAGAACGACCGTTCAGGTAAGTACAACGGTCTTTCTCCAGTGTGCTGCTTAGAGAACCCAAAGGAATGGGATATGCCTGAGCATACTGACCTAAGGGCGGGTAGATGACCGGTCCAGTGAGCCAGAGTCCGAGTTAACCGCTTGCAGTACCCGATGTCCGAAGGCTGCTTCAGCTGAAGCATAAATGTCCAGTTTGTAGTGTTTAATGAAGGGCAACGGAGACGACCACGTCGCCACCCTACAAATCTCCTCAACAGAGGCTTCTGTGGCCCAGGCTGTGGTGGTGGCCGCACTACGTGTCGAGTGGGCTGTGACGTGACGGGGTGCTGGGTGGCCCTGCACTTCATACACCTTGGCGATACAGGCCTTTAGCCACCGTCCAATAGTTGTGGAGGATACCTTCTGACCCATGGATTCAGCAAGAAAGGTGGCGAAGAGGGCTTCCGATTGTCAAAAGGATGCTGCGCGTTTGATGTAGCGTCGGAGAGCCCATCGCACATCGAGATGATGCCACTTTCGCTTGCGAGGGTGCGCCGGCCAGGGGCAAAGGTCAGGTAACACCAACTCCTGGGCCCTGTGAAATCAGGAGTTGACCTTCGGAAGAAAGGAAGGGTCCAGCCACTCTGCTAGGATGAAAAATGCAGAGGTCGCTGCGGACAGACTGGGGGCCAATTCCGAGACCCTGCATGCTGAGGTTATGGCCACAAGAAAGGCCACCTTCAAGGTCAGTAGACGGAGGCTGATGGAGCAAATAGATTCGAAGGGTGCAGATGTCAAGACTTCAAGCACAATGGGAAGTTCCCAAGACGGGTAACGATGAATTGTTGGAGGTCTAAGGTTGGCAGCACCCTTCAGAAAGGCTCGAACCCTAGGATGTTGTGCGAAGGGACGTCCTGCGGCACTCTGGAGAACCGTGGAGACGTTGGCCCCTGTCCAGGCCATCCTGGCGGAATTCCAGGACTTGAGGAAGTGAGGCCGACTGTGGTGTAATCCCCAGGGGCCGCACCACCTGCAGAAAACCGACCATGTCGTGTTGCACACCCATGTAGTGGATGGACGTCTGGCTGCCTGGATGGTGCGGATGACTTGTGCAGAAAAGTTATCCCGCTTCAGGATGTCCCCAATGGCCAGACGGCCAACTGCAACCACTGGGGTCCGGATGTAGAAGGTCCCCTTGGGCGAGGATTATCCTATTGTCCGGAATAATCCAGGGGGGGGGCAGTAAACAGACTGGTCAGGTCGGCAAACCAGGATCTGAAGGGCCAATGTGGAGCGACCTTCAGTACTTCCACCCATTCTGTTAGGATCTTGCGTATCACCTTCGGAATGAGCGGTAGAGGTGGAAACGCATACAGAAGGCCCCGGGGCCAGGGGCAATGGAGAGCGTCAACCCCTTCCGCCCCGGTTGTCCGGAATCTGCTGAAGAATCGAGGTAGATGAGTGTTGGTTGGAGATGCAAACAAGTCCAACAGCGGCATGCCGAACCTGCGGGTCATCTCCTGGAACAATTCCGGGTGGAGCCTCCACTCCGCCTAGTCCACAGTCTCGTGACTCAGCCAATCTGCCTGCAGGTTCGACGAGCCAGAGATGTGATCCACTCTGATGGGTAGAAGGTGAGCCTCTGCCCACATGCAGAGGGCCTGAGCCTCAAGCATCAACCCCTTGGAGTGTGTTCCTCCTTGGCAGTTGATGTGTGCTTTGGCGGCCATTGTCCATGAGGATAAACACGTGCCGCCCCGCCAACAAGCCTCTGAACTCCCAAAGGGCCAGATGGATGGTCCAAAGTTCCAACCAATTGATATTGTTCGCCAAATCCTGGGGGCTCCAGCATCCTTGGGCTACTCGTGTGTAGGTGTGAGTGCACCAACCGTACAAGCTGGCACCGGTCGTGATCATGACCCGATCCCGTTCCCTGAACAGACAGCATCTCCGCAAGGCGGAGGAGGTCCACCAATAGAGAGAGCGGATCACTTTGGCAGACAGTCGCACCGTGATGTCCAGAATGCCCCCGTGTCTCCTCTGATGTGGAAGGAGAAGCTACTGAAGAGGTCGTACGTGGAGTCGGGCCCAGGGAACAACCCCTATGCAAGAGATTAGCTTCCCGAGCAATGTGTAGAGGACGGACAGGTGCACCGACTCTGGGCCAGCACCTGAGTCACCAAGGAGTGGATATTGGTGCAACGGTCTGGAGACAGGAACACCTGACATTGAACAGTGTCTATTACTGCCCCCAGGTGAATTAGAGATGTGGCTGGTAACAATGGACTTTTGTCCATATTTACCATGAAGCCATGGAGTTGTAGCGACCGAATCTTCGCACGAAGATCCCGACGTATCTGGCCTGGAGATGACGATTGGATCAGGACGTCGTCGAGATAGGCTTGAAGTCTTATGGGAAGAGACCTGAGATGGGCCATTACTGCGGCCAGCAGTTTTGTGAATGTCCTTGGGGCCGACGAGAGCGCGAACGGCAGGGCCCAGTATTGAAAATGGCACCCTGTGTATGAAAAACGTAGAAACTTCCGGTGTGAATGACGAATGGGCACTTGCAGATATGTCTCTTTAATGTCTACTGATGTTAGGTAGTCTCCCTGGTGAATGCAGCCCAAGATGGTTTGCAGGGACTGCATTTTGAAACACTTGTACGCCAGGTATATGTTCAGCCTCTTGAGATCCAGGATCACTGTCCACCTCCCACCCAAAAGTTTTTGGGCACTAGAAACAGGGTGGAGTAGAAACCCCTGGGCTGGTGGGACAGGTTCGATGGCGCAAATGTCCAGAAGGTGCTGGATCTCAGCGTCCATGAGAGCCCTCATGACCGCACACCTCCGAATGGAGCACCTGACGAACCTCCGCAGGGGAGTGGAAAGAAATTCTAGAGTGAGGCCGATCCGCAGTCTGGAGAACCCAAGCGTCCAAGGTTAATTGTTCCCATTGGTCGATGAAGTGAATGAAACGCCCACCAATGGGAATACCAATCTGGGAGTCAGCGGTACCGACGGTATGATCGGTAACCGGAACGTCGGCTTCCCCATCTGGACTGGGACTGTTGCTGTTGTTGGGGCTGCTGCTGTTGCCTGCCCTGTCCCTGAATCCTGATCTATCCTGGGCTCGATCTGATCTCTGGTAGTAGGGTCTGTAATACTGGGACCCGGTGGACCCCGAGCACCCTCAAAAGGGCTGCCAGCGTGAGCAAGGTTGGGACCTACAGTCCACCCGCCGTTGTGCGGAGGGGAGCACTTTCTTTTTATCCTTGTTCTCGATCAGGATGGGATCAAGGGCTTCCCGGAAAAGCATCCCTTTTTTAAAAGGGGCAGCCGCAAGGTGCCATTTGGATCGCATGTCTGTCTGCCTGCCAGTGGTGAAGCCAAAGAAGGCAGCAGAATGTGACAGTGGTGGCCAATGCCCTGGATGCGAACTTAGTTGCCGCTAGGGTGGCATCAGCAGAAAACTCTAAAGCCGCCACCAGTTTACTGACATCCTGGTGGAGGTACACGGGATTGTAACTGTCGCAGCCACACCAGAGAAGTCCTATTGAAAAAGGACGCAGCAGTGGCTGCATGAATGGCCCAGGCAGCCTGGTGCGATTTGCGGAAGGTTTGCTCTGCTTTGTGGTCCTCCGCCTTTAATCCTTCAGACGCATCTGAAGGAACAATGACGGGGGTGGACAAGGCAGCTACGGGCAGATCCACAGTGGGCATTTGGAGGAGCCCCTCCAGGTCTGGCCTAGGGCCAAACAGCCATTTGTCATTATTGCTCGGTGGGGGCACTGCAGCTGGCTGGGGCCACTGCCTCTGGATAACATCCAGGAAAAGTTTGGGAGATGGAATAATCTCTTGCTCTAGAACTGGTTCTGTAAATAAGTGCTCAGTGGAATCCAGGCCAAGCGAAAGTTCCACTGGGGTACCCTTCTTGTCCCTGTTGGCTGTGGCCCTCGCTTTGAAAAGCAATGATTTCAATAGGGTAGGCTGGAAAAGGCCCCCGGACTGGGGACATCAGGGGGGGGGGGACCCTCATCATCTGACAACTCCTGGTCGCCTTGCTCCTCATCACCCAGAAGCGAATCCTCGCTGTGGGTAGAATGGATGGGAGAAGGAGGGTCCCGAGTCGGAACCAAAGCTGATGTAGCAGGTGCCCTAGACTGTCTAGACCTTCTTCTAAGTTCAGAGTCGACCCCTTGGGATATGGCAGCTGATGAGATCCCTGAAATCCCTAGGGAGATCCAGGACTTGATTGTCCCCTTCGCGGAGCCCCGCAGCTGTGAGGGTAAATGTGGCCTCGGGTGGTGAGCGCCTGGATTCCGGTGTGGAATGCCTGGCCAGGGGGGCCTGTACGACGCTGAGGCCTGAGGCGCTTGGTATGGAAACGGCACCTAGGCCCACCTCCTCAGCAGAGAGTCCTTGCAGATGAAGTCCCTGTCCATACTTGAAGGAGATCCTTGGAGGGACAGGGCAGGTAATTCCTCCAGCCTCAAAGACGGGGGAGGAGTAGGCACCCTAGCAGGAATAGGGGCTTTGGAGGCCTTCTTAGTGGAAGTCCTGTGCTTTTTGCTGGCATCCTTATCAGCAGCCGCTGATGAGGAAGGGGCTTTTGATCTGCCGGCCGTGTTCCTTGTTGTGGCACTTCCCACCGGGCCGGCAGATCAAAAGCCCCTTTGATTCAAGGGTGATACATAGTCACCGGAGAAGCGCCAAGGGTCAGTTCAATTTGGATCGCTTGCAGTGAGGAAATACAGCCAGATCACAATCACACTGCTGCATGTCTCACAAACGGGGTCGCAATGAGGCTCAGGGCGCTGTTACGGAGCTCAATTGGCGCTAAGCCTAACGGCTCTTAATTGCCAGACATCCAGTCTCCATCCCAGCAGCCTCGGCGCTGCCCACGCCCACAAAATTCAAAGCACCATCCAAAATGGTGGCTCCGCGCGTTTTAGCTGGAGAAAACAGGCAGCGGCGGGAGGATGGCAAACCAAGCCTCCAAGCGCAACAAGTGGGGCTCGAGCCGACGCACGGAAGCGGATCCAAGCAGCAATCCATTCTAGCTAGCCCGGTCAATTGGGTGGAAAAGCCTCACCGCACACGCATTCCCCCGGAATGGGGCGACCCCAGCGGTGGTTCATGCCGGTGGGACCAGGAAAAGCAGCACGCCTGCCGAAATAAAGTTCACAAAAACCAATACCATAACGCTAACCAGAATAAAGGAAAAAAATAATAACACCTGTTAGTAAGGAAAATCCAAGGGAATGAAGCATAAGGTATAGGAGAAAATGTGATTACGTCTCTTCAGGCAAACTGAATTGAAAAAACTGAGGAGCCGAGTGAAAAAGGAAGCGTGGCCACATTTATTCAATTCAGTCTCTAGGCAAGCAGACCAATATTAACCCATTCCTTTGGATTCTCTAAGCAGCGCACTGGAGAATCATAATTTGTTTCATCCAGTGGCTTCCACATCTGGTTTAATGGCAATGCCTAATGTGGGGTAACTTGACACGATGACAAAGAATAAATTGAGCAGCAAAACCACTGGGTGGATTGTGCATCCTAGCAGAAGTAACAATGGAAGAGGACCACCAATATGGAAAATACCTCAAGTTATGACATCGCCCAGAAACCAGCCGAGAACCACATGTGATGGACAGATGGCCCTTCTGGTCACATTTTCATGACTGACCGTAGCAATGGGTTGCGCTAGAGAAACCACTGAATGGATTTCCTCTTAGTAGAATAGGAAACGTCCCAAGTAAATACTCACTAATATCAAAAGCGGCTTTCAAAGCTTGGATATCTGTGGCAACTCCTGAGACCCGGTAAATGCCCACCTCTTCCATGCCCCGACGTTCAATCTCCTCCACACACTGGCGCACAATATAAGGCACCTTGGATCGCTCTCTCCTAAAGAGGGATAAAGTGGTTAGAGAAAGCAGGGGCCGCTTGGGGTCACAGCCTTTTGTTCCAGCTGGCCAAGTGGCCCCCCTGCAGACCAGGAGCAGAATGGCTTCTCAGTACTGGGCTATGGAGGATTGGTGGGGAGAATCCTGAAAAAACCATTTCCTTCTTCCCATCCATAAGCCTGGGGAGAGGAGAAGCTCTTTTCTGGCCCAGCATCGTCAATGACAGCAAAATAATCCAGTGCATTTGGTGTAGAAGGTCAGGAATCATATTTACTCAGCAACTTTAATACTGCGACTGTTTGGACAGTAAAGAAAAATACAGATAAACTATTGCTTGTTTTATTCAAAATGCTAAATATAAATTTTCTGGAAAGTTTACACCAGGAAACCTTTTATGGATCACAGACAGTTTCCCCATTTTCCCTTTCTGGACATTTAGTGGGGTGGCAGAAATTGCGCCACTTGGTAGTGAACAAAACTTCTTGAGTCCAGAAATCCAAATTACTTACAGAGTTATTTATACTCTTTAGCATGCTGTTATTAAATGGAGGGTGGGGGGGAACCTTAAATAGCCATCATTTTAGTAATACTTTCCCAATATTGCCACCACAATGTTTAAGAAGGGAGTGGGCCTCCTCAGTTAGCTGGAAGGATTCAGCAGGGATACCGAGGATCCTAGTCCAAAAGTGGTTGGGGCAGGAATCTCTTCTACGGAGATTAGAAGACTTTTGAGGGGGGAAATGAGACCCCAAGGCCTGTAAGACCTAAGAGCCCCATTTCCCCTATAAACCTCCAAAACCTACAAGCATGGAAGAAGGTAGTTTGGCCCCACTCCCTCCAGAGGCCGTGAAATGGAAGCTGGTGTCCCCTCAGCCCACCTTCTTTGCCCCTTGGCGTTGAGTAGCAGAAGCGGAGAGACCGGAAGCTGACATCACGGTGACATGATGGTTAATCTCGGGCTCTGAGACTGCTGCCGAAATTCCAGCCGCAGGACGGTCCAACTGGGCCTAAACCATCCCAAAGAGATGGTGATAGGAAGGGGCATATCCTACCGATCCCAGAGACACCCGCAAAGTCTCTGGTGATCCAGGAATAGCCCTCTTACCAGCGGCTAGGAAGCAGCCATTAAGGCTGGCGAAACTGCTGACAGCTTCGGAAGTGAAAGTGCAGGAGAGAGCATCTTGTTCATGATGATATTTTTTACCTTTTTTCTGATTTATGAGAACACCCTAAATGAAGAGAACTAATCTAAAATAAAGACTGATGAGAGAGAGCAAGCGGCAGTCAAAGTGAAAGTTTTTACTTTTCCCCCTCCTTTTTATTGTCAGAAGCCTGACTGGACTTTCTATTCAGCATAGTGTTAAATGGAGCAGGCTTTTTTCCTTTCTGTTTTTCTGTCTTTTACTTTTTGGACTGTTTGATAACTAAGTTCTACTGTTTCACTGTTTAAGAATCTTTTTTGTTACATACAGCAGTTTAAAGTTCATTGTACTACTTTCTTTTTTCTCATTTGGCTTTTTACTCTTTTTTTCTTTTCTCTTAATAAGGCGGAGAACGCAATACAGAGAGGGAAAGTTTTGGATAAGTAACACTGCCACCTAGAGGCTTTGAAACTTTGTTTCTATTTTTGTTTGAATAAATGTTTGGAAAAGGTTGCTCTCCAAGGTTACTGGCTCAGCCAGGACTGATAGGAGAAGAGTTATTTACACAGGTGCTCACTCTGAAATTTTCAGTCCTGGAAATTCTGCCTGGAGAGAATAGATAACAACTGTAAGAGTAAGCCTGGAGTGATCTTGAAAGGCTTTCATTTTATAAAAGTTTTGAAGTTATTTTTCTTTTGTTTAGAGAGCTTTAACTTTACAAGAAGCCTTGAAACTATTTCTTTTTCTTTCTTTTTTGCTGGTGGCAGTGTTTACTTCTTTTTGCTGTGAAGTTGGGTCCCAAATCTGGTTGTTTTCAATTTTTGGTTTTTTTCAAATGGATTATGGCATAGAAAAGATTGAATATTTTTATTCTCTTTTAAGGTTTTTTCTTTTTTTCTTTTTCTTTCTCACATTTTTGATAGTAAATCCACCCACTGTCTCAGTTTTGCCTTCTTGCTTTACTCTTGGCTTTTTTTTCACAGAATCTTTTTCCCTTTTTTCGGCCTTTTTCTTTTCTTTTTCTTTTACCTTTTTACTTTTTTTACCTTGGACCACCCCATAATTGACTTTTTTCTTTCCTTTTTTCCAACCTTTGATCACTTCATGGTCACTCTGGATTACAATTGATTTTTATACCAAGTGGTTTATAATAAAGAAAAATTTGAAGATGAGTAAAAGAATAATAACCACCAGCTCTGCAACAACAACACCCTCCTCCTCACCAGCAGGAGGACAAAGATCAATACAGACAATGTTGCAACAGGAAAAAGAAAAGGGAGAGAAGACCTTAGAGATGATTATGCAAGGAATTCAGAATTTGCAAGCAAAAACAGATACCATCAAAAAGAGAACAGAAAACACGGAAAAAAGAATGGATAGAATAGAACAACAAATGGGAAACATTGAACAATGAACAGAGAACATGGAACAAAAAGCATGATGAAAAAATTGATAGTATTCAACAAATGATGATGAAATATGAAGATAGACTACAAAAAATTGAAGAAAATGGTGACCAAAGAGAGAAGAAAATTGGGGAGATTGATAATAGACTAAGTGCGATCAAAAAAGATAATATTGGAATACTGAATTGGGAGATGGAAAGGTCAGAATTTTTTCTAAGATTCCAAAACATAGAAGAAAAAGGTGAAAACCTGTTACAAATAATGATAGAAATTTTGACAAATGTCCTCGAGTTAACCCAAGAGAAGATGGCTGATGCTATAGATGAAGCATTTCGAGTTTATACAAGATATGCAGCGAGAAATGACCTGCCAAGGGAAGTTCATGTAAGATTTACCAAGAAAGCAATTAGGATGCAAATACTTCAAAAAGCAAAAGATAGAAAACTGGAGTACAAAGGCAAGGAGATTGTAGTTTTGAAGCAAATACCAAGAAAAGTGAGAGAATCGAGAATATCAATTTTTGACTAAAATCCTATTCAAACAAGGTGTTAATTACAGATGGTTGACACCAGAAGTTTTAATGTTTGTATGGCAAGGACAAAGATACAGAATAGATTCAATTGAAAAAGCAGAAGCATTTTTCGAAGAACATCTCAGAGGGAAGGCTGAGGAGACTGGACATAAAGAATCAGTGACAGAATCACAAGCTGTGTCTTCGGCTTCGTCGGAAAAAGAAGAAGGAGCAGTAGGCAGGATCGAGATAGAAGAAGGTGCTGTAGGTGACAATGATATTAGAGAACTACGAGGACCTAGAGCCAGCAGAGCAATAAATCCTATGTATAAAACATAAATATGGAAGAGAAGAAAATGATCTCAATTAACATAAATGGACTTAATTCAGCAAATAAAAGAAAGAAAATATTTCACAAACTAGGGCAGTGATGGCGAACCTTTTTTCTACGGCGTGCCAGAATTGCGTGCACACTCGCTACTGCACCCCCCCGCGTGCCCTCAATTCCCCACCCAACTGCGTATGCGCATGTCACACACACACACACACACACACACAGCATGCACCCCTCCCCCATGCTCCGGAGGCTTTCCTGAAGCCTGGGGAAGGCAAAAATGGCCTCCCCCGCCCTTCTAGATGTCCTCTGGAAGCAGAAACAGATTCTTTGGGGCCGTTTATTGTCCTTTCCAGGGGGGCTTTCCTGAAGCCCGGCTCCTCTTCCTTCCTTGGCTGTTGGAAGAGCGCTTCTCTTTGAGAGCCGCCTTGCTTGCTCCAGCGCGAGACTAGCGCTGCCGGGGAGAAATCAGCAGGAGGGGGAGAAGAACACAAACTTCTGCTAGGGATGCCTTCTCCCCCCCTCGCCTCCTCCTGATCTCTCCCTGGCAGCGCTCGCCTCACGTGGCAGCGAAGTGTGTGCGTGCGTGTGTGTAACGGGGTCTGGCTGGGACCGATCAGCTGAGAGGCTGGCAAAAAAGCGGCGCTCGGAGGAAGAAGGCAGAGATGCTGGCTGGCATTCGCTTCCCTTACTTTTTGCCGCCGCTGCCCCGGCAGGAAGGAGCATTACCACCCCCTCCCTGCTGGTTGCAGCCCAGGCCCCGCCTGCCCTGCTTAGCTGAAAGTGGCGAGGGAGCAAGCCGCGATGAGCAGGAAGGGAAATGAGCGCTGGCCACTATCCCTGCCTTTTCGCGGCAGTGGGGAAGACTTCTTTGCCAGCCTCTCAGTGATCGGTCACATCCAGCCCGTTACACACACACACACACACACAGACACACACCGCTTGTTGCCGCGCAAGACTAGCGCTGCTGGGGAGAAAACTGGGATGGGGAGAAGAAAACAATCTTCTGCTAGGGATGGTCTTCTCTCCCCTCTCCCCGATTTCTCCCCAGCAGCGCTCACCTTGCACGGCAACAAGTGGGGTCTGTGTGTTTGTGTGTGTGTGGCCGGCGCTCATTTCCCTTCCTGCTCATCGCGGCTTGCTCCCTCGCCACTTTCAGCTAAGCAGGGCAGGCGGGGCCTGGGCTGCAACCAGCAGGGAGGGGGTGGTAATGCTCCTTCCTGCCAGGGCAGCGGCGGCGAAAAGTAAGCGAAGCGAATGCCAGCCAGCATCTCTGCCTTCTTCCTCTGAGTGTTGCTTCTTTGCCAGCCTCTCAGCTGATCGGTCCCAGACAGACCCCCATTACACACACGCACACACACACTTTGCTGCCACGCGAGGCGAGCACTGCCAAGGCGTCCCAGTACCAGGGCTGAAGGGGTGGCGGTGGCGAGGACGGGCAGCCAAGGGCTTCCCTCCCTCCCCACCCAAGCGGACTTCTTGCACGGCTCCAGCCTGCGGCTCTGATGAGGATCCGCGGTCCGGAGAGCTGCTGCTTCCAGCGGGATATATTCTGCCAGGCCTTTGGCGGCATCTTTATGCAGTTAGCTTGCTTCCCCACCAGCAGCTCCTCCGCCAGCATCCCGGCTGGAAGCGAAAGCGCAAAAGCCGCTGTTGGGGAAGGGAGGAAGGGGTGGCGGTCACCTGTTCTCACCACTGCCACCCCTTTGCCCCTGGTAATGGCGACTGTTGCACTGCTGCTTCCAGCCGGGATGCTGGCGGAGGAGCTGCTGGTGGGGAGGCGAGCTAACCGCATAAAGACGCCGCCAAGGGCCTGGCAGAATATATCCCGCTGGAAGCGGCAGCAGTCCGGACCGCGGATCCTCATCAGAGGCGCAGCCTGGAGTCATGCAAGAAGCCCACTTGGGTGGGGAGGAAGGGAAGCCCTGGCGGCTATCACAGTGCCGCTTCTGGCTGGTGTGGGAGTGGCTGCAGGGACCGGCTGGCCGCTGCTGCCCTTCCCCTTGTGGCTGCCGCTGCCGCTGCTTTTCTGAAGTGCCCGAGCCGGCCAAGCCCTTCAGACTGCAGATGAGCCATGGGCTGGAGGGCGAGGGCCACGCAAGAAGCCCACTCGGGCGGGGAGGGAGGGAAACCCCGACCACAGCTCTGCTCTACTAAGCGACGGCCAGGATCCCCTCTCCACGTCTTTTGGCACGCGCGGCCCTTGCTCTTCCTGTTGGTGTTTTTTGCGTGCGCATGTGCGCCAAGAACCAGATCACCAAACGGCCAACGCGCATGTGCACACTGAAAACAAGGTCATTTTCCTGGCGTGCGCATGCGCACCGGGCGGCTCCTCTTCTGTTTTCTGGCACGCCAATGCACGTAAAGACCAGCTGGCTGCTGCGCCCGAACCCGGAAGAGCAACTGGTGATGGCTCCGCGTGCCAGGAGAAATGGCTCTGCGTGCCACCTCTGGCACGCGTGCCATAGGTTCGCCATCACGGAACTAGGGAAACTAAAACTGGATATAATTTGTCTACAAGAAGTGCATATTCAAAAGCAACATGAATACTTATTAAGGCAACCAAAGCTGGGGAAAATGTTTACTTCATTGGCAACCTGTTAAGAAAAGAGGAGTGATTCTTTACATCAAAGACACAATCCTAGTGGAACAAATTTATACAGATGACGATGGAAGAATTTTGATGGTGGAAATTATGGACAATAATAAGAAAATGCTCCTAATTGCAATCTATGCATCTAATGATAAGCAAGATGAATTTTACAGAAAATTACACAGGAAAATAATGGATTTGGATTACTTAAATATTTGTATGATGGGAGATTTTAATGGAATTGTAGATAAGAATATGGACTATAACTCATAAAAAACAACAAAGTCAAATAGAAAGATACTCCCTAAATGCTTTTTTAAAATGATCGATGAGACAGATTTAAAGGATGTTTGTAGAGAGAGAAATCCTACTAAAAAACAATATGCTTTCTATTCAAACAGACATTTATCTTATTCTAGAATTGACATGAGATAGGTAGCGACTGAATTGGCCTACAACATACAGGAAATTGAGATAGAAACAAGTACTTGGGCAGATCATAACCCAATGATAATTAAATGGAAAGGACAAAGAAAAGATCTAGGTGGACATTAAACAGCACTAGATTAAAAGAGAAAGACTTTTTACAGCTAAAGTAAAGCCCCTGCCGCTACAGGTTTTAAGGAGGAAGACATGGGGGGGGGGGAGTGACTCGCTAACAAACTGTACTTTCGCTTTATCTCCTTCGGCCTTAATCTGTTTAAATCACCCTCGGTATTGGGGGGGGGGGGGGAGACACAGAAGACACAGAAGATATTGCATTTCAATGACACTTTGTGGCAAGGACACGTGTTAGTTGCTCCCTTTCAGCCTCAAAACGACTCCGAAAGCGGCAAGCGGGGAACGGCAGCAACATCCCTCTTCCAACAGCCCCCCCTCTCTGGGAAAGTGGCTTTTGTCGGTTGCCTTTTGAGCGGCCAATCCTAGCTGCTTGCGCCCGGCGCTGCAGCTAAAGTAAAGCCCCCGCCGCTACCGGAATATCTGCTGCCGCCTCCTCCTCCTCTAACAGCACCCGACGCTGCGGCAGAGGTGAAGCCGCCAAAGCTTCCGCTGGCACCCCCGCCCGTGGCAGCGGCGCCTCCCCCTCCGTTCAGAGCAGCTGAGCTGGGCCCCGCGTTACCCCTGCCCCCTCCTCCTCTGCTGTGCTTTTGAGGAGCCATGAGGCCGCGGGAGCCAGTAGGAAGGCGGTGGGGGGGGGCGGGAGCAGGGGAAAAAGGCCTCATGGCTTCTCAAAAGCATGGTGGCGGCGGAGAAGGCAGCAGGGGTAACGCGGTGCTCCGAGTGGAGGGGGGCGCCAGCGGGAGCTTTGGCGGCTTCACTCCAAATGTGGAGGAGGAGGAGGAGGAGGAGGAGGCAGCTGTTATTCTGGTGGCGGCAAGGGCTCGTCGGCATTTTCAGCAGCAGCCCTGCCCCCTGTGAAAAAAGCCGAAGATGGATCCACGCAGATGACGTCGCCGCAACATGACTGGAGGAGGAATTCTGGGAGTTGAAGTCCACAAGTCTTCAAGCTGTCAGGTTTGAAGACCCTGGTTGTTTTTTTTCTAAAGGGTTAGGGGTGCAAGGGTCTTGCAACTTGACAGCTTTAAGACTTGCATGCTTCAATGCCAGAGTTCCTGAGCCAACATGACTGGAGGAGGAATTCTGGGAGTTGAAGTCCCCAAGTCTTAAAGCTGTCAAGTTTGAAGACCCCTGGGGGGTTTTTTTCCCTAAAGGGTTAGGGGTGCAAAGGGTCTTGTAACTTGACAGCTTTAAGAGTTGTGTGCTTCAAATGCCAGAGTTCCTGAGCCAACATTTTGGTTGCTAAGCAGGAGCGTTGTTAAGTGATACTGACATTATATAACACTTTTAATTAAGTGGGTACCTTGAAGAAACATAACTTTGGGTTTCAAATAATACTGATTTCGTTGTTTTAGGTGACATTTGTGAAAAAAATTCAGGTGCTCAGGCATAAAAATGTGCCGCTCAAACACTATACTTTTCTGCTCACACTGAAAAAAAATTAGAGGGAACATTGGTTTTAAGCGCTCCGAAGGCTTTAGGGAAGCCTCCGGACGGTCCCTGAAGCCTTTGTGCCATAGGTTCGCCATCACTGTTCTAGAGGATCTATTAGAAACAGCACCTAAATTGATAGAAAGAATAGAAGAATATGGAAAAGTAGCAGAATTAAAAATAAATAAAGACAAAATGAAGTTCTTGACAAAGAATATGTCAACAAGACAAAAAGAAGAGTTGGCAGAAATCTTGGAGATGCAAGTTACGAACAAGGTTAAATATTTGGGGATATATTTAACAGCAAGATGCAGCGCCCTTAAAGACAACAACTACTATAAACTCAAACAACAGATTGCGATGGAGCTGAAGAAATGGGAAAATTTACAACTTTTGATGATAGGGAGAATATCTACAATTAAAATGAACATTCTACCTAAAATTTTATATCTGATGATTCCAATTAGACTAGGAAAGGAATATTTTGATGACTTAAATAAAATAGTGTTTAAGTACATATGGCAGGGGGGGAAGCAAGAATAAAACTAAAATTGTTACAAGATGCAAGAACAAGAGGAAGATTGGGCCTGCCCAATTGGGAACTATATCACCAGGCAACAAGTTTGATGTGGGTTGAAGAATGGATAACACTAAGGAATACCAGATTACTGACCCTTGAAGGACATGATCTATTGTTGGGATGGCATGCCTTTTTATAGTACAAGGGAACTAAAACACAGGGGTATTTTAGAAGACATTTCCTACGGGAGGCTCTGCTACTAAATTGGGAGAAGATTAAAAGACAATATTATTTAAAAATTTCAGTCTGGCTATCAACTATTGAAGCCTTTTCATACGCAATAATACACAAAAAGGAACAAACAGTTAGATATGGTGAAATATTGAATGCAGAGGGTGAACTTAAATGTATGCAAGAACTGGAAAAGAAAGGTATAAAGATGAACTGGTTTTCATATGTGCAAATACAATCTAGATATGACAAGGATCGTAAAGAGGAAGGTTTTTATGATAAAATGACCGAGTTAAATAAAATTTTGATGGGTACTGATGAAAAAGTAATTTAAAAACTTTATGGACACTTACTAGAGGCTAAGTTAGAAGAAGAACAAGTTAAAGGAACTATGATAGCTTGGGGAAAAATTTGGGGCATGGGATTGAATTAGAGAAGTGGCAGAAATTGTGGTCTCAAAATTACAAAATGACAATGTCAACAGCATATAAAGAAAATTTGTATAAGATGTTTTACAGGTGGCATCTACCCCCAACGAGAATAGCAAGAATGTTCAAGAATAAATCAGAAAAGTGTTGGAAATGTCATCAGACACTGGGTTCATATTACCATATGTGGTGGACTTGCACAGAAGCTAAAAGATATTGGACTAAGATCCACACTTGGTTGGAGAAAATGACACAAAAACATATAGACTTTAAACTAGAGACTTTTTTATTGGGAATTATACCAGAAATATATAATAGAGACTTGAAATATTTGATTGTAAATGTTTTAACAGCAGCTAGAATTGTATTTGCCAAAAATTGGAAAAATGAGAAAATACCAACACAGGAGGAAATTATTCAAAAAATTATGGAATGTGTGGAAATGAGTAAATTGACATTTGAAATTAGAGAACAAGAAGATGAACAATTTTACAAGGATTGGGATTTGTTTTATCAATGGTTAGATAAAAAATCATGGTAATGGAAAAAGTGGGAGGACTTTTTATATTTTAAGAATAATAGAATGATATATGCAATACTATAAGGGTTTAGCCCTGTTAAACAGATTAGAATGATGTAATGGAATGATGTATGTATGATTTCAATATATAGAATATTTTGTTTAAAATTTAGGAATAATAATTGGAGTTGAACTATTGATGCAAAGTGAGGTTGTATGTATGGATTCAATATTTAGAATATCTTGTTTAAAATTAAGGAATAATAATTACAATTGAAAAATTGACATATAACAATAATGTACTCATGTTTATCTAATGAACAATTTGTGATTCGATATATAATTGTAAGTGGTGACTATGGAAAGGACGCACAAAATCTTGTAACCAGACGACACGCTACATGAAATGGAAGAAGGTTGAATGTGTTTTATGTTTTTGTTTGTTTTTGTTTGTTTATTTTTTTAAAAAAAACAAGAGTAGCAGAAGCAGCAAGTCCTCCTCCTGCTAAGCACAGCAGGACTTCAAGGCAGAGGATCTAGTGGGCTGAGGGACCGAGGCCGACTGAATGGCCAAAGCTGAAGAAACGGGATCGTTTCCCTACACAACACTTCCTCACCAAAGCTGGTGTGCTGGTACCCTCCCAAAAGGGTGTAGGTAGGAGATAAAACTATGAGGTGACAGGAACTGAGATCTGACCAGGCTCTTTTAAGGGGGTCAAAGTCCTTCAGAAATTTGGTGGAATGATGAACCACAATTGTCAGGCCCAAAGCAGCACTATTGTGTTCTCTCTGGTCTATGGGCCTTAATTCTTAAGACCAGGACTAGGAAGGGAAGGAATTTCCCTCTCTCTCAGCTCAACTTACTGATCATAACTTAAAAATAACCCCACAGCAGATGAGGAAGGAAGGAAGGAAGGAAGGGAGGAAGGGAGGGAGGGAGGGAGGGAGGGAGGGAGGGAGGAAGGAAGGAAGGAAGGAAGGAAGGAAGGAAGGAAGGAAGGAAGGAAGGAAGGAAGGAACTTACTTGGTGACAAGCCCAATCTTTACTCCAAATACTCCCGTTTGTTTTCGAGATGGCATCCTCTTTAGACTGAACTCTCTGCTTGTGAACTTCACGGAGAGCTTCACTTCGACCTTGAAAAGAGAGAAACTCTCAGTTCCTTGTTCCAGGTTATGCTGGGCTCCCCCAGGGCAGCAGAGGGCAGGCAGCAGAAGGGAGCCTTGGGGAGAGGCCCCCATGCCTGGGCCACAGAGGGCCACTCTGGCATTCTTTACCCACTAAGTCCAAAAGAAATAGAAACAGAAAAGCTACAAAAGAAGGAAACATCTAAGAAAGAAAACATAACTCATCATCAATTGATAAGGCTTCTTTTAATTAAAATATGTAATAAGCCAGCAAATATTTTTCTGGTGTTTGCATAGTACATAGTAATATTTCATAAAAGGTCCGTTTTTGCCATATGCCCTGCATAAATAGCCTTTTGGATGATGGCTTTAGCTCCATGCTTTGCTCATTTTATTTTAATACGGTTTTCCAGGTATTGTTTCTTTGGGCATAAGCTGCTATCCAAATACGAGACCAATTCCTTTTGCAGGAGTTATAATGGGTTTGATTGAGCGAAGATGACTCTCTATTACTCATCGTTAATGTAAGTATAAGGAATTAGATGGCTGATTGCTTCTTTTCAGCAAAGATAGCAGACTTAATTCTGACAAGAAGCATCATAACATGTGTGGGCAAACCTGATGGCATGATCAGGGAGAGCTGGAAACGAGGAATCTGCGGAGTCTGCAGACCGAATCCCAAAGGCACTTTGTCCCCAAAGGCACTGGGCATCCTTGGTTTTTTCCCCTTTGAAAACGTTTCTTCTCATCCAAGAAGGTTCTTCAGTTCTTCTTCAAAACTGAAGAAGCTTCTTGGATGAGAATTGAAATGTTATCAAAGGAAAAAAACCCCAAAGGAAGTCCCGTTGCCTTTTGGAACAAAGCAGCTTTGGGGCAACCCTGACCTGGATGGCTGAGACTCTCCACAACCTGCCGCCCTCACGCTCTGCCTCCTTACCCCGTTCATGAAGATGACCGTGCGTTGCCAGTCTTTCTCTTGCAAGGTTTGGGGATCCAGCTGAAAAAGACATTGAGCCAGAATGAAAGCACCACCCAAGGGGCCAAATCAGAGACTCTGCCATTATTTTACCTGACAAATCAGGATCACCTGGAGAAGAACCCTACCCAGTTTTCTTGTAAGACAGAAAGTTCACAGTCCTGCACAGCATAAAATAAATCAGGAAATGCTCCTGTTTAGGCTTTGGGGTTTTGATCATTTCCACCCCGTGAAAAGGCTAAGATGTTTCAGATACAGGTAGGTTCATGGTGAGCCCCAAACCCTGGTCCATCTTCTTTTCTCCTGGTTTTGCCACTGCAGCCACACCGGATTTCTGGCAGTGCTGCCCAGCGGTCAGTCTCCCTTGCCTGAGACGGTATTGGCACGAGTGACCAGAGGGAATGACAGCTTTCGAGGGACCCCGAGCCAGGATGGGTTGGGAGGGGATCAGCCTTCCAAGCAGACCAGACAGAAAACCCAACCAGATCAGCTAAGTCTGCTTCCCTGGGAAGCTGCCTTAACAGACTCTTTCTCTCTGGACTACAAAGAAATGAGGGATATGAGCCTCTTTATGAGCCTCTTGCCCTCCTCCCCACTACCCAGCTGCACGGGGGGGGGGGGGAGTCTCTCATCTGACCATTCCCCGGGCAGCATTTCTCCCCACCACAAGGTCTTCCCCACACCCCACCACCACTAGTGGAACCTCAATGGGTGCCCAGCAGCAGGCTTGGATGAACCAGGCCTGCTTTTCCGAGAGCCCAGATGCCACAAGAGTTAAGTGACTGGGCACCTTGCTCTGCTGCAGATGCTTCCTGCTGCAATTTTGCAGACCTCCCACTTGAAGCCCCGATGCACAAAATTGCCAGAGGTCTCCCCCCCCCCCCCCCTCGCATCCCATTCCAGACATTTGGCAGTGCCCAGAACAATGGGCGGATGCTATCTCCAAGGTCTCCTTTGCAGAGACAAGAAGCTCAGGGTGAATGAGAGGTAGCTGAAGAGGGGTAAGTTTTCCAGGCACAATCAGGTTCGGTTCAGAGAATTAAAAACTACTCTGGCTATTTTCACAATGCATCAAATGCTAAATAAAGCAATGCAGAAATGCTGAATTTGCAAACCCTACTACAGCCAACAATCATTCAAAAGCCACCCGCCTGAAAGAGAGGCCTGCATTCCTCTCTCTACGTACCCCAACATATGGAAGGAAGTGGAAAAGTCAGGTTTTGGGGGGGAATTCTGGAAGGCTGGAAAGTTAAGAGTGACCCCAAAGCCTCCCTGCAAAAGTGCACACTTTCAATCTGAGGCGGGGAATATGAAATAAACATTGGCGACATAAGCCAAGAATACATAGTCCTTGACTTATGACTCTTTGAAGTTACGGTGGACCCCAAAAACATAATTGCAATCCAGATTTGAAGTTATGACAGCCTCCCCTCTCACCCCACCCCCACCCCCCATGGACACGTAATCACATTTGGGGTGCTGGATGTCCGGCCATTTGCAGGGCCCTGTGATTTATGAGGCTTTTCGCTCAAAACTGGAATTCACTTCTGATTTCTGGCAAAAAAACGCCCCTCTGCTTAATAACTGTGGCATTCACATAAGGATTCACTGCAGATTCACTTAACAGCCATGGTGATCTGCTTAATGGCAGCTGTCAAAAAGTGTTGTAAAATCCGATTGGTGCCCCGATTAACAACAGCCACAATGTACGACTATACTTCTGGGCTCAATTATGGTTGTATGTCAAGGACTGCCTGTACGTGTGATTTTCATTTCAGGCTAAATGGAAATTGAATGCACTCATCCCTCATTGGTGTGCAGTTCCAAGGTCAACCCCCCCCCCATGGCAGTCCCCCCCACCAACCTGGATTTGGCCTTTGCCCATAATGCGGTCGGTGGTCTCGCCGTCTTCTTTGGTGAGCTTGCTCTTGTGGTAGCACTTCTCGTAGCACAGGATGCGCAGAGTCTGGGAGCCCTCCAGTTCTATCTCAAACTCCTGCGGGGAAGAAAGGAGGAGCCATGGGACAATGGGACACTCAGCCCAGTCTTTCCTTTCACTGGCAGAGAGAAGGCCTTGTGCCTGCGTTTCAGCCCCCACAAACTCTCATTTCAGAAGACCCTACAATGACCTTCGAGACCCCAAACTCTGGACGGGAAAGAACAGCCAAGGAAACTCCTTCAAAGCATTTGGGAGGTCCTCGCACTGTGCCGGCCTCAAATTGGGATATTCTGCCAATTCTTTGCGGCTTTCTTTCCAAGATTCACTGCTACATCCAAAGTCCTTCAAACACCCTCGGCACAGCTCCTTCCTCGCCAGGCGCCCCAGGGAACCTGAGATCGAGTGTGCTACGTCTCCCAACACAGTTCACAAGCAGCCCTTTCTCTGAGCAAGGGGCAGAAGTCAGTTACTCCCTTTCAGGGCTGGTTACGAAATGCATTTCCTTAAATCATGATAAAAGCGGTTTGAGACAAATAAAATTATAATGCAAACTTAGAAAAGAACCATCATTTTGACAGGAGCACGATATACAAACATGGATAAAATAAAGATTTTTAGAAGATCTATCACCCAATTATTTTATTCACTTATTGAATTCATACTTACCATAGTACTAGCTTATTTATTGTCCTGAAATTGTCCCCGTCGCCCCCCCAACGCAATACTGGGTTAGATCTAATGCAATACTAGATCCATTTATTCTAAAGAGGAATTGATCTGTAAAGCAGCCTTCCCAGTTTTCCTCACAAAACCAAACTTTTGTGCCTTAGTGTACAAAGGGCTCTTATTCTGCAGTCCTCCCCATTTGGAGAGGGGCTGCTGCCCCCCTGCTTCCCGCCATCCAAGGGAGGATTTCTTAGGTCCATCTGAACCCCCAAAGCCCCCCCCCTCCCCAGCCAGGTCACAAGGCAAGGAGGAGGTGCCTGAAAGCTCAGCCACACAGGTGCATAGACCCCCACCCCACCCCCAGCACTGCCCCCACCTACCTCGTTCCAGTTGGGCTCTGCGGTGTCTCTGTAAACTCTCGTTTTGGCCTTGTTCACAAAGTAGCCGAAGGAATCCACTTCCAGGGTGCAGTACAAGCCTGTTGAAGAGACAGAAGCCACAGCTCCGGTAAGGGCCCCCTGGGGCTACCCCCTCTGCCAACGGGGCACACTGGGCAGCCCTTGGCTCAGGAGGGCATGTCGCTCCTCGGGCGCCTTCCATGGGCTTTCTTGCACTGAGCCCCCCGCCCCGCCCCCTGCCCCCCACTGGGACTGTAAGCCTTTAACTCAGGCCCAATTTTAAGCACCGGGGGGGGGGGGGGCACACCTGCCGAGCCTCTACACTCACTGGAGCTCTGCTTGAAGCCAGTGGCCGAATGGACGATCACGTTGAGGAATCCGTAGAGGCCGGAGGGCTCATCATCTGTCTCAGAAAGAAAGAAGGGATGATGGGGGCAGCTCCATGGGTCTCCCCAGAGCAAGGCGACCATCCTGCATGAGTGGGGGGGGAGGGGGAGGAGATCCACACATTTGGAGCAGCGTTGGATAACCGTGATGTTGTTGCTCGAGACACCCAGGAAGCATCCATTCAGTTCTCTCAATTTTAGTTTTCCAATTGTTCCAAACGAACCTTTTGAAATCCCTTCCCAAATCCACTGGTCAGGTTATAGGTAGTCCTAAACTTCCATTCGCCATTGGGATCGGAACCACCGCTATTAAGCGAGGCGGCCACTAACTGTGTCAAATCCAATTTCATGGCTTTTCTTGGCTGGCCATTAAGCGAATCACCATGCATGTTGTGAATTACGTGGTTGCTAAGTGAACCCAGCTTTCCCCGTTGACTTTGCTTGTTGGAAGTCAGTTGGGAAGACCACAAACGGCAACCGTGTCAACTGTCACAAAGACATGCCGGTTGCGCAGTGTCTGAATTTTGATTGTGTGACCGCAGGGGTGTTGCAGAGGTCTTAAGTATGAGGTCTGGTTGTAAGTCACTTTTTCAGTGCTGTCGTAAGTTCGAATAGTCCCTAAACAAATGGTTGTAAGTGGAGGATTACCTGTAGTACAAAAGCTGTTTCTCATCAGGCAGCACCAAACTCTTTCCAGGGGCCTTCAGAACCACAGAGCGGGAGGAGGGACCCTTCCTAAGGCCTGACCCCCCCCTTCCTCCCAGCCCCCCTCTTTGGGGAGGAGGGCATCCCACTCAGCCCAGGAGCCCCCCTGACCTCATGCTCCAAAGGTCGCCGCAGGGGCTGGGCGCATGGAGCCTGACTCCGTTCCGCAGTGGGAGAAGCAGGCAAGAGATTAGTGCAAGGGAAGGCTGGGGGCTGGTCCTTCTCGCACACTCACCCTCTTTGTTAATTGTGAGGGGAATGTGATGCACCGTCTGAAGCTTCACACAAGAATTTGTCAGCATCTGGAGTTCCACCGATGTCAGCGAAAAGCTTTTGAAGCCTGCAGTTGAGAGGAGATTGACATGCTTGGGGCAGGGAGACTCCTTTGCTTCGAAGCAGGAAAGGACCATCCTGGGATTTGGGAATTCCTGCCGGAAACACCCGGGACCCCCCCCCCTTTCCATCCATGTGGACAATGCAAAGCCCTCGGCCCAGCTGCCTTCCCTCACAGCAAGAAGCCTGGCTTTCCCCTGGACCCATTTGGCAAAGAGGCCAGCGTGGGGGGAGGACATGGAGGCTCGGTGGAAGGAGAAGCGCTAGGAGAGACTTCTGCAGCCAGCAGGGGCCACGCGCAAGTCAAGCCCCACATCTACCTTCACCCTTCCCTAGCCCATGTGATGCACCTCCCTGGGCAGGACGACTGGCCTTGGCACACCCCAAGTGCCACCTGGCCAACCCACAGGGAGAGGATCCTGCCGGGGCGCTTACATTTCTTCTGCTGCTCTCGGACGATCTCTCGCCACTCGGCCCGTTCGTAGTCCGATGAGATGAGGAAGGTGTAGCTCTAAGGGAGAAAGCAGCAGGTTGCAACAGAGAGAAACATTGCCTGGCTTTATCCAGCAATGCTGTTTGTCCAAAATCCACTCTAGAAGTTTCCTGTCTGATAATAGGTCAGCCTCTGCTGCTGCTTCAGCTTTACTGAAAGAACTAAAATATGATGTATAACACACGGACCCCAAGATACGTAAAGCTTTCCATTACATAATCCACTATGCAAAACTACACCACGAACAATAACAAAGAGTATGAAATAATAGCCACAAAGTATACAAAGTGAGAAAGAAAGTGAGAAGCAAGAAGGCTTTGGGGGGACTCTGTTTCATAAAATTTTGGGCGAATTCTCCACCCACAAGTTTTGCAATGGACTCATCAGGGTACTTAATATCCTTCTGGGGAACGCTGGCAGTCTTTGCCTTACATGAGCCGTGGTGGCACAGTGGTTGGAATGCGGTACTGCAGGCTAAATTCTGCTGCCTGCCGGCTGCCTGCAATTTGCAGCTGAAATCTCACCAGGCTCAAGGTTGACTCAGCCCTCCATCCTTCCATGGTGGGTAAAATGAGGAGCCAGATTATTGGGGGCAAAAGGCCGACTCTGTCAACCGCTTAGAGAGGGCTGGAAAGCCCTGTGAAGCGGTGTATAAGTCCAAGGGCGATGGCTATTGCTACAGCCACAGTCAGGACCTGTTTTGTTAGGCCCATCACTGCAGTTGCTCACTGAGTTGTGTGAAAGTCCAGCTTCTGCCATTGACTTTGCTGAGGCGGTTGGGAAGGTCGACCAGGCCTGTCACGTGACCTGGGTTGCCCCAACCGTCATAAATCTGTGCCAGTTGCCCTAAAAACCTGAATTCTGGTCACATGACAGCGGGAATACTACAGCAGTTGTAAGGGTGAGGACTAAGTCACTGTTTTCAGTGCCATGGTCATTTCCGAATGGTTGCTAAGACTACCTCTGTATGAAGTAAAAAGAACTGTAAAGAGAAAAAGGGAGCACGGAAGGCAGGTGGATCTCTTGACCACCAACCAGAAGGATTTGACTATTGGACCCCTTTCCTCTGAGGACGCCCAGGCACATAAGCCAGCTCCATGACCCTCTCCAGAGTGGCATCTCCTCCTGGCTGCAGGACCTCAAGGCTGGAGACCTTCAGCCACTCTAGCCGGGTAGACTGGACATGGGAGGGAGTAGAGGCTGCACGGAAGGCTAAAGCCATGGGGGATGCCAATCTCTCCTGGGGGCTGAGAAGCTCCTGTCTGCTGACATGATTCCCAAACCCCAGGACCAGCCTTGACGACTGCAGGCACATCTCCTTTCAAAGCCCTGAGGGGGGGCTGGCTGGACGTTCAGAGTGCCACATCTGCTTCCCCCCCACCCCAGCCAAAGATGACTGACTGGGGGCCTGAGAGGCACTACAGCCAGCCGAAGCAAGCAAAGTGTCTCAGGAACTCCATGCCAGGGACTGTTGAAATGTAAAACCCTCCTGAGGTGCCCAATTCCGGGACGACTGATCAGAAAAACAGCAGCTTCGGCGTCCTTTTGAAGGCAGCCTTTCCTGTCCCCGGGTCTTGAGCAGGCCAAGCCAGAGAAAGTCACCAATCCCAAAGCTGCAGAACCAGGAGGCGGTGACAGCATTTCACGAGAGCTGAGACACAAGCCATATCCTTTGCCCGAGCTGGCAAAGGGCTCCTTTGCCTTGGGAAATGGGCACGCGTGACGGTGGGTGGGTTCTGAGAGAAACTCAGAAGAGGGAGCTTAGACATTCACTCACTTTGCCATTGCGATTGTGCACTCGGAAGGCCATATTAGGAGACATCAGGAGAAGCAGGGATTCCTGTTCAGACAGCTTTTTCTTCAACCTCTCCAAGTTCTTGCTTCCCTTGTTAGCTTTCTGAGGGGGAGAGAAGCACAGATAAATATTGTGTTCTCCTCTCTTCACAACGTGAGGGTTGCGGGGGACCCCACCTCTTGTTTCCTCAAACGACACGGGGTCTGAGCGGGGTCTGGTTCCAGGCAGCCCATCAGGCCTTCTTAGGCCAAGTTCTCCTTCTCCGTCATCTGGAAACAGCAGCAATTGGGGCTCTGATATCCAGAGGAGGAGGAAGAGGGGGGCTTTTTCCTGCCTCCATGGTCAGGCCCATAAGCGCAAAGAAAGCTACAGGAGTCTGTCGCACTAAAGAGTTGAGGGTTTCCACAGCACCCAATGTGCTCAGCATTCCTAGTTGACTATTCTAAGCCCCCACCCACCCCCACCCCACCCGGCCTTGGCGTGCAGGGCTCCCTTTGGCCAACCCTCCTCAGAATAAAGCAGTTGTGCAGCTGCCTGGTTTGCTTTAAGGGTGGTTAGCTATCCAACTCACGCTAGGCCTTCACAACGAAGGAGCCACGGTCCCTAACAAAACCAGCCTTTCTTAATCTACGCGTGTCAGTCTGTCCAGTGGGAAAGAGGCCTGTCACCCCAAAGGGCTCCACATCCCCCCTCCTGCCTTTTCACGTTGGATGTCGCTCTTGAGTTGGGAGATCTTGATCTTCATGGCATCCAGCTCCTCGTCTGGCACAAGGGAGATGTTTGGCATCGTCTCGGAGTCATCCACCATCTGGAAGCTGAGATCTGAGAGGGGGATGTACCACTTACAGTCATACTGCTGGCTCTTCCTGCAAAGGGGAGAAGGACGGAGGTGAGTGACTCATCCCTGACCTCATCCGTCCCCAGAGCCCCCAGCAAGAGACGGTGAAGCCAACCGCAGGCATTTGCTTTGGGGAGCCGCTTGCGGTGGTGGTCTTGCTCCTGTTTTGAACTGCTCCCCTTTCTCCTTCTCTACCTTGAAACCCCTGAGCCTGGATTTGGGGAACCCATCACTTAAACCCAACACCCACCCACCCCAAAAAAGAGCTTGAAAACAGATAAACATTTGCTAGATTCGGTTGCAAAGAAGCATCTCCTGGACAGTTGCAGAGATTTTTTGGATACCTCATAAAAGCATAACTTTCCAACGATGCAAACTTTATCTACAATTTCTGCCTCAAAAAAAATCACATAAACTTCAAAGCTGCAGGGCCAGAAGTGCAGAACCTCTGGGGGACGGCCAAGGACGCGGGCTCTAAAGTGGAGTCCCCCCTCCCCCCCAGCGTAGTTCAGAAGTGCTCTTTTGGCCACTGGGCATCCGCCCCCAAGGAGGTTCTCCCAGGGCCTCCTTCCTTCCATCCAATCACAGCTCCTTCTCCAGCCCCCCACCCCCATAACTGCACCCAGGCGGGGCTCACCCTCCAATCTGCTTCTTAAGCTTGGCACAAAGGAAAAGATCCGTGAAGAGAAAGACATGACGCAGCTTCCGAGATCCCTCCACCAGCTCCACCATGAAGCTGTCCTTCAGGAGTTGCCGGTGCTGTCAAGAAGAGGAGCCAGGCCAGTTAGCTAGGAAAGAAGGGACAAACAGGCCACACCCCACCGGGCTTTTTTAGAGGGGGCACCCAAGGGCAACCTCTGCCGGTCTAGGGAAGGAAAAAGTGCCCACAGAAAGCCATAATCCGACTATGGAGGAACTCAGCAAAGATGACAAGGCAACACTTCAATTTTGAGCTTTTTAATCAGAGCAGCTTTTAAACCTGGGAGTCTAAAGATGTAAGCAAAAGGCAGAGAAGGGCAGCCAAGGGATCACCCAGTAGGCAAAGAGGGGGTAGAGCAACTCCTGTCCCCGGGGGTAAGAAGCCGCTACCCTGGAGATGCCAGGTTAAGAGCAACCACTTGACTACCCAACTTGTCCCCAAAGCAGCCCAGACGGACTCAGAAGTACCATATTTTTCATAGTATAAGACGCAACTTCCCCCCCCCCAAAGAGGGTGAAAATTTGGGTGCATCTTATACACTGAATGTAGCACCCCCCACCCACCGGCCCCCACCCTTTGGCCTTGCAGCAAGTGGGGCTTGTGGAGGTGGCAATGGGCTATGGCAATCCCTGCAGCCTGAAACAACTGATGATCGGGAGGCGTAGGCTGGAATTGAAAGTGAAACTTACTGTTTGCTCCACAAGGCAAATTGCTGGGAAGCAGAGGAAGATTTTTTTTTCTTGTGCTAATCAGGCTATTTACTGCAAGGAGGTAAGTCAATAACTATAAAAGCCTATAGAATGTTCAAATTATTACACTTATTTTTTAAAGACTGCTTTATATTTGTTGCAAGGAGGCAAATTGCTGGGAGGCAGAGGCAGTTTTTTTCTCCTTGTTTTCCTCCTTAAAAGCTAGGTGCGTCTTATACTTTGGAGCGTCTTATACTCCGAAAAATACGGCAGCTCATGACAGAGGTGGGTCACAGCCTGCTTTTCTAACTCTTTATTTCCAAAGTGTAAAAACTCTGGCGTCTTTTTTTGAAATGAGGGAGAAATGAGCCCTAATCATGACATTGTAACCTGGTTGTGTAATGATGGGACCAAGCCAAGAAGGACCTCAAGTCCTAATGGCAGCTCAAACCAAACTTGACTACTTTTTGTCCACCGGAAACTCTCCATGCTCAATGCTGCTATGTAGCTTCCCATCCATAAAAAGCAAAACCAGGCTGAAATTCAACACAAAGAAATAATTCCCAAGTCGCTGATACTTAAAGACAATTATAGAGCTCAATGGTTTCAGTACCTTTGAAACTGCCCCGTTTATGCCTCAGATTCTGGACAAAACTCTATAAGTGCAGATATTTTACTCCAAGCTGAGAATACCTAGAGCCGTCATTTTGAACTTGCCCTACTTTCCACATCACAGATAAATGGAGAGCCAGGGAGGGAGAAAGATTCCCAACCTAACCCTCTTGGTCAGCCTTTGGAACGCGAGAAAGCTTCGTCGGCTGAGTAGCCATCACTCAGCTGCCGAAGGATCTTTGCTCCCCGCCAAGCTAGTGTGTCCCCCCCCACTCCCCAATTGAGAAGTCCTCTGTCCCATTGCGCTCCATCTCCTGCCTTTCTCTCTGCAGTCAATGGCTCCCTTCCAAGGGGGCAAAGCCTAAGAGATCTTACACACCTTACACAGCCACCATCAGAATTTTGTCAGGAGGGAATAGAGGGACAGCTGGGGGAGAACTTCAGCCTCTCTCACTCACCAGGTGCAGACAAGAGGAAGGCAGCATCGCAGAGCTGGGGTGGAAAGGAGGGGCTGCCAGGCCAGGTTTCTTCCATGGTTAGACGCAAGTGAGGAAAACCATCACGGATTCCACCTTGGCATTCTCTGATTGCCCAACGAGGGAACTAACGTCACCTTTAGGCAGGGCGTGTCCAAGTCCTTCCTTGTGGCAGAAAGTCTAAAGTAGGCAGGACTGTCCTTAAGCTATTTATTGCTCATCCGGGACTTTTATTACTTTGAGATCGCTCAGTAAGGACTCGTCTGCTGAAGAAATCCAGGGAGAGGTAGTTCAGTATTAAAATGGAAAAGTTGAAAGAAAAGTCCTTTTTACCCAAATTACTATGGCCAGTTAAGCCACCTTCAACACAGTTCACTTTTTCAGTTGCTCCAAACAAATTCAGAGAAGCCCTTTCAAATGCCCAGGGCCCTCAGGCTCAACCAGGAGGCTGGAAAATACCCTGGAAGAAAGTGGTGGCAAAGCCCACTTCCATATCATTGCAAGGAAACAGCAAGGAAGCACCCAGGGACGTTACAGGGAGTCAAGCTGATGAAGACTTTACTTCATCTTTTACTTCCATAATATTTGAAGCAGAACCTGTCCAAAGTCCCGTGTTTCCAGGAGGAGGAGGAGGAGGAATAGTCATTTCTTCTGATTATCTCTTCACTTCCCCAAGAGACTGGTAGCCTTTCTACCCAAGGAGGTTGGAGGTTGTGGATCTGGCCTATCGTACCTGGCAGAGACTCTGAGGGTTTTTTCTTAAACAACAACAACAACAACAAAACAGCAGATGGAATCTGCTTCCCTATGGCGTGAACCCATTATTCCCACACTCCGAGGAATCAGGTTCCATGAGCTGAAGAGAAGCAGGTCAGGCTCTTCTCTTCCAAAATCTCCTTTCGGGGCTCTCAGTGGGCACCTCCTGTCATGCTTCCTTGGTCAAGGGGCCAAGAGGAAGTAATGGGTTGGACAACCCATCTGGCAAGCCATGAAGTTTCCCTCTCAGCAGCAAGGGCAGGCAGGAGAAGGGCAACCGAGGAACAAGCACAGTGAGTGAAGGCCCACTGGGTGTCAAGAGATACACAACTGGGTTTAGGCTAGTAGCAAGGCTTTCCTGAAATCAGTTGCCCCAGGTGGATCTGGGGCGTTTGGTTGGTGGCTTATACAGCAATTGTTAAGTTTCCTCTTCCAGCAAATCAAAATTACTGCCAACAAGAAGTTTTAGGGTTAGAAGCAGGAGACAGAAGTGCTCTTGGAGCCCTGTGAAAAAGGAGACCCTCCAGGCAAGCTTTGGGGAAGTATCTCTGATTAAATATCTGTTAATCTGCAGATTCCTCTTCAGGAAATACCCTGGAGGTTGCCATCCAGTAGCTCCAACGGATGTCCAGCAGGCTCAAGACATTTTCAAGGCTACCAACATAGAAAACTCTCCAAGCGCGACATTCCAAGCATTCATTGGTAACCGAACTCTAAACAAGTGCCTTGCAAGCAGAGCTTCTCCTGTCCCCTCCCTCAAAAGCTCCAGGGTCAGGCTCTGGCTGCAGCAAATGAGAACAGCCTGCAGATCTGACTTTTTCAGCTAAATGGAGTTTAGGATGCAAAACTTCCAATTTTCCTGCCTGCAGCAAATGAGCATAGAAAGAGCTTCAGGAAGTACCAATACCGCAGCTTTATTATTGGTTCAGGCTTGTCTGGACGAAGAAAAGCCAAAACTGGTTTCCTCTGGTTGCGAGGGAGGGGCAGGAAGCCCACAGAAGTTACTGCATCTGCTCTGCCCCCCCAAAGCTCCCTCACCTCTCCAATAGTTTTGGATCTACAGTGATACTTGGAAAGACTAGAGAGATGCTAGAATGCCAAGAAGCGACCTTCTTCTAGGGCATCAAAACCAGTTCTTGCTCTTGAGGTGAAAATGCTTCTAGTGCATTAGCCGCAGATTCCCAAGACCTCCCCACTCCAGAGCTACTCGGAAATGACCCTTTGGTAACAACGATTTGGCACCCAGAGCCTGGAGCAAACACAAGGCCACGTACCAGGCTATCAGTTGCAATCTCAAGAGAGCTACAGATAAGCATCGGCACCTTACGCAGGAACTCTCTGCACCACGGTTTCTCCACCATGGCAGCTTGAAGAAGTGTGGATTTCAATTCCCACAATTCTCCAGGCATCTCCATGAGTTGAAGTCCACATCTCTTCAAGCTGCCAAGGTGGAGAAACCCTGCAGCTGAAGCCTGGAGGGAGGAGGAACTGAGAGTTGGCTGGACTCCCAGACTGCTTATCCCATGTGCTGACACAGCAGCTCTTCTAAAACATGTCCGAGGGAAAGAGAGGTTCAGAGACTGGCTTTAAAAACAGAATTCTTGGCCAGGCTGCACCCCAAAACACTTTTATGGATCTCAGCTCAAGAACCATACTATAGAAGAAAAGCAGCAGATAAATGTTGGACATACTGGGACCTCCTGGAAAATTATCAAGGGGAATTTAAAAAATCAAAATCAAGAGAACAATTAATAGCGGAAGGATATACTGTGATTACCAATGGTTGTCCCATTTACGATTATCTGAAAGATTTAAAATGGATAAAAAGATTTGTGGCATGGAACAAAGTAAATCAACATTTGAAATGCAATTGTGTATGAGCATGTATTTGCAGAGGAAAGAGTGTACGATAAATGAGAATTTTGGTTGTAATGTATAGATGGATCAAAGGGAAATTGTGTGGTTAAGAGAGCTGAAATTGATGTTGTGTTACGAACCCAAAGGTATTTTTTTAATACAATGATGTATGTTGTCTCTTGTGCCTAACAGTCCATCGCTGCCGGCCCTTTAGAGAGACTCCCCTCCTTTCCTTTCTCCCCTGCAAAGGGAAAACGGGCCTCCTTGCACGGAGCCAAGCCTGCATCTCTGCATTTCAGTAAGTCCCGCGTCTGAGTCAGGCGGGCTCACATCCCCCCCCCCCACCTCAAGGACTGCCAGGTGCTGCTGGGCCAAGGGCCTCGCTGTCCTTCAGGGGTCTATTATTGGCAAGAAAGGGTGAGGCTGCCAAGCGAATGGCCTCAAGACCCAAAGGGGATTGAAATGGCGGCTGGTCTAGGAGAATGACACCTCTGTCTCCAGTCCCAGCACGGTTCCTGCCCACTCGGAGCTCTTGAGGTCGCAAACAGTCACCCCTTCTGGGAAGTCCTGCTAACCAGGCAAAAGGCAGCCCACCTCATTGGGCAAGCGGGTGCCAGCTGGGCACTCACCTCCCCCTTCTGGACAGTCATCGATTGCCTCCTAGGCGTGATCTCCTCGTTGATGCTGGACAGGAAGTTCTGGGAGATGCGCAGGGCGTCCTGCAGGAGCAGGTAGTCGGGGTGGCTGGAGGGGGTGTGCTTCAGCAAATCCTGTTTGACAAGAGGGAGGGGAGGAGAAAGCCCCTCAGAGCAGAGCACTGGCAGTGCGGAAGCCTCACTTCTGGAGGGTTTTCTGTCTAACCTAAGCTTAGAACCAACCATCAGATCCAAGGTGCAGGGACCGAGTCCCCCAGACAGATGGGGCTGCCCAGGCTCTGCCTGAACCCGCCCATGACCTCCTCCCTCTCACGGCTCCCACGGCCTCCGTCCCTTCGGGTGGCTTTCTTCTCCTAGGCTGCTGAAATCTGCTCTCCCTGACAGGAGCCCAGAACTAGAGTCAGGTTGGCGTCTTGCTTCACCTCAGCTCAGAGACGAGGGGAAAAAACCTCCACAAGTGATCCAGGGATTCTCCACGGCTGGACCTCTGGCAAAGCTGTTGGTGGTTCTGCATGCAGCAGTAGCTGCACAGGCGCCCTTATGCTCCGAGCACCCCAAGTCAGCCCCTTTTCCTATCAGCAGCGTTGCTTTTACAAGTCCTCCACCCACAACCTCTTCTCCCGGGGTGTCTTGCCTGCCCCCCCCCCCCCCCGTCTCCTACCCCAGCCAGGAGTCATTTGGATGCGATCCAGTGTGCTGTGGGAACGCAACCTCTATTGGGCTCTGCTGTCTGGAGCAACCATCGGGTTCAGCCAAAAAGATGCTGCGTGGAGCATGCCAGGTGTAGGGAACACCTGTGCTTTGCTCACCTGCCTTCTGCAGCCAGTGGAAAAGACACCACGTCTGGCCACTCTTCCCACCCTTTGTGTTGTTATTTCTTGCTTGTGCACTGGCTTCCCTGAAACGAAGCAGCCCCTCTAATTTCCAGCTGAAAAGCCAACTGCATTAATATTCATGGCAACTTACATGGAGCACAAGAGTACTGCGTGTGACTCGGTCCACCGGCTTGTAGAGGAGAGCTATGGGGAAATAAAGGAAAATTAGAAGCTGTAGGGCAACCCAATTCTCTGGGGAGCAAAAGGATCCAAATGGAAGAGGAAAAAGGTTCTAAGCAGAAGCTTCATGGGAAAAGATGCCTTCTTTGACAACATGCCTGCTGCAATCCATTGCAATTCACCTCTGCTACTCCCCCCCGCCCCATCTTCCCACCCCCTGCACCACGGAGGACTAGAGGAGGCTGAGTCTCCTTTTGCTGTTAATCCCAAGGGCTTCACTCCAACAGCCAGCAATTGGGCTGACCCAAAAATTTAAAAACGTTTATATAACGTTTAATTGCTCAATGTATTATAATACTAAACTTAGGGAAATAATGTAAATATGAATGTGAAAGATGTGGCAAAAGTGGAACGATGTTTGTACCCAGAAGACACACTGCATAAGGGAAGATGGAATGTTTATTTTTGCAATTTAAAAATAATAAAACTCTTTATTAAAAACAACAACAATGAACCTGCTCCTACAGGCCCCTGCAGAAGAAAAAACCCAGAGAAACCCCTGGCCCCATATGGAGCTCCTTCCGGATGGGATGGGGGACTGTTATTGCCCAGAAAACCCGAATCCAGTGGGGTAACACACCACTTACTTTCCAAGGAGTTTTTTGTTGTCTGGTCTCTTGCATCCTTGGAGCTTCGAGCTCTGAGGTTCTGCAAAAGATCCGTAAGGCTCAGGGTCATTTCCTCCAGCCAATCATCCTGACTTGCCAGCTGTTCCTTGCCTGGCAAGATGTTGCCTGGTTTGCGCGCCAAACCCAGATGAGGCACATGATCTTCCAGCACAGAAAGCAACAGCTCAGAGGTCACGCCTCTTGCCCCAATGCAGGTTCTCCCCTGCACTTTACGGGGGGCTCGATGAGCAGCTCAGACCAACGAGCTGGAATCTCAGCAGGCCAGGGAGGCCCCCGTGCCTTGGAAGTAGCCCCTGCAGCCCAGTGAAAGAGCAGGCAGCGCCGGACCTCAATCTGCTCTCAAGGGTCCTTCAAGCCCCACTGAGATGCTTGGGGAGGGCTTTGGGCCTCTGCTCGCTCACCTTGCAGGTAATGAGGGGGGAGGGTTTTGCTTAGAGGGAAAGTATTTCTCTGATAAAAGCCACCCTGGAAGCAGTTCTTGAAACCCCTTGTAAGAATATTGGCTAAGAAAGACAAGGACTCCGCCAGCTGCAGGTGACTTTCCTCCCACAGCCAAAACCTGAATTGGGAGGAGTCAAAATCCAGGCCAGTTTCCCAGATTCCAAGAACAGCCCCCAAATTAGTTGGCTTCTAGGGAGGCTTCCTGCCCCCCCCCCCCGCATCAGGGCTCCTGGCCATCCTCATCACCCAGAGTCCCATGGAACCTGCAACACCAGCTCCCTTGTGGGTGTAACCCAGGCCAGTCCCCCCCCCTCCCATTGGGGGAGCCGTTATGCAGGGAGAGGCACGGCCCACGGCCCCTCGCTCACCTCCGAGATTTCTGCAAACTGCGCGTTGGCTTGGCAACATTTCTCGGCCGTCTCCATGGCAACCTCGTAATTATCCACAAAGGCGCGGTACACGCCCAGCTGGCTGGCCTGCAGTGGGGGGCAAAGGCGGAATGAGACGCAGCCCAGTGCGGGAGGGCAGGGGAGGGTCGAGACGGCCGCCAGCAGCCATCACCCTCTCGGGAGGCTGTCTGGAGAGCTGGGGAAGCAGAGGAGACGTTTGCACCAGCCTCCGCCCGCCACTGGCAGGTGCCCCAAGCCGATGGCTGAGCCACAAGGGGGAGATACGCCCAGACTGGCCCCACTGCCTTTGGCCCCCAGGGGGAAGTGGCCCCTCTTTGATGGGAGAGACCCACAAGTCCAAAGCTGGCCATGAAGCCGTTTCCTTTGGGAAAGAGCGACGACTGTGGAATGCTTTACACCCGAGGAAGGGGCTGGCCCAGATGACACCCCTGGGGCAGCATCTCTGCAATCGGACGGCCTTGGCACTTCCGACACACACACACCGTGACACACACAATCACGTGACCCAGCTTCAGGCCCTTGGCAACCGGCCTGCATTTATGACCATCTGTCCCACAGTCGCCGGGGTGATTGGCAGCCCTTTTTGCCCGTTTCAGCAAAAACCAACCCATGGGAAGAATAGGTGCCCCGTACCCTTCCCTTAATCCCTCTGCAGCTCCCTTAACGGCCACGGGGAGAAACATCAGAAAAGCAAGGCCTGTCAGGTGGGCGCCTCCATTGACCAACCACGACTTCCAAGCAGATGTCCAGTCCCAATTGTGGTTTTAGGTTTTTCGTGTGATTTTTAGCACTATCAGCTCCTGCCAGCTGAGCGGTTCAAAGGCCTCCAGAGGCAGGTAGGGGAAGGCAGCAGGTGCTTCTCTGGAGGGAAAGTCACTGCGCTCGGAGGCCTCATGCTGGCCAAGCAGCCTTGAAAAGGGGGTGAGCAGCCCCCTGGAGTTGGCAATGACTAGCGGAGTGAAATCCACAGCAAGTCTTTTGCCCATCATCATCATCATCATCATCATCGCAGGCTCTCTCCAGCTGAAGAGGGGCATGCTGCCAGCCTTCCTTCCTGTTCCCCCCACCACCACCACTAGTTTCCAGCACCGCCTCCCCCTCTCCTCCCCCTGCACACGCCCAGCAATCCGCTGGTAAAGGAGAGCCAGAGCCTCAAGCTGGCTCTGAGCCAGGCAAAAGGCCCCCACCCCCACCCCCAAACATCCTGCTCACCAGTTTCTGGAAGAGGTCGCCAACACGCTGCTGGTGGCTCCACTGGTGGACGCGGGGGGAAAGCCCATCGTAGAAGTCCTTGTGGATCTCGTACAGCTCAGGCACTTTGAAGAAGATGGTCTCGATCTGTTGGCTCGTCAGGACCGGCTGGGAGGTGGTGGCAGCCGCCTTCAGAGGCTTCATGGGCTGAAAGAGCCCAGACACAGAGCCGGATATGCCCTCTGTGGCCCACTGGCACTTTCCTGGGCATCGGCCTGCCTCTTCAAGCCCCCCCCCCCTTGAGGAAAGGCCAGAGCTCTTGGGGGACAGTGCAACGGGCCATTCAGCGCTTCCCACTGGGGGGCACAAAGGATCCCCCCCCAGCCCCATCACCAGAAATGGCTCCAGCCATAAGGAACTGAGCAGAAACTGGGAAAGGACCCAGCAACTTTCTTGCTCGGCTCCCAAGCAGGAGAATTTCTCAGTAACTGCCCCGTGTTGTTTCCCTTGGCTGCTTCTGCCTAGGTCCAGCCACAGCTTAGCCGGAGAATAAACTCCCCCTCCTCCCCCCCCCATCCCCTGGTGCCCTTACCAGCAGGAGAGCCTCAAGGTGACCCAGGTAGGTTTCCTCACTGGCCAGGATGCCCGACAGGACCCACTTCCTCATCTCCAGGCCCTTTTCCAGGTCTGGCTCGCTCTGGAGAAAGGAAGAGGGGGAGACGATGGGAGGCCAGGCCTCTGAGCCCAAGGTGGAGATTTGGGGAGGGGGTGGGAAGGGCCAAAGAGAGTGAAGCTAGGAGGGGGAGGGGCTGTTCTCCCCAAGAGAAATGGGCCCAGCACTGAGGCCCAGGTTCACAGCCACCATCCGAGGGCAGCGGAGTAGCATGACTGGCTCTGGGCTTGCAGGAGCCAAGAGAATCCAAACTGTGAGAGACGGACCAGTTCCTCCCTCTGGGACCCTTCCTCACAGAGCCCCCCCCCCCAGCTGACTCTGTGGAGCCATGCCTGCCCAGCGCCCACCCACCCACCCACCCACCGTTATGGCTGCCATGTCAAGATGAGACCAGGGACGGCCATCCCCTCCCCTCCCCCCAATATATCTTGGCGCTCCTTGAAAGCAGCCCCCATGATCCCCCCCACCCCATCCCCAGCAGGCAAGGGTTGGATCCCACTGGGTCTTTGGGGACCAGGGGACCAAGGAGGGCTCCCTCCCCAGGGCCCCCGGGCTCTTGAGTGCCATTTGCTCTGGACAGGCAGGCATGGTGCCAGCCAATGTGCCCAGCCAGCCCCAAAGGGGGGGGACGGGACTTTCCTCTCTCAGAAGGTGCCGCCAAGGAGCTTTCGGGTGGGGGGGTGAAGGAGGGGAGAAGCAGAGCCAGCTTATTTATAACCCGCCAATGGCCTGCTTGCCAGCTCAGCTCAGGAAGGGCCTGCCTATTCCAGAAAAGCCATTGAACAGCAGAGAATAAGGAGAAGGGCGGGGGGGGGGGGAGGTTAGTCAGTTAGGTAGGAAGGGAGCCAGCTGCAGGGGGGGGGGGAGTCTTGGCCCAAAAGGAAAAGGCTGGCAAAAGCTCCCACTGAGAGTCACTCCCTCAGCCTGCAAGGTTTCAGCTTCAAAGCCACCACACTGGTCCTACTAAGCCCTGACCACCCCCGCCCGCCTCTATCTCCACAAAGCAACATCTCCCTGACCCTTCCCCCCTTCTTCCCCTCCCCCAGGGGACACGGACTGGCAGGTTAAAAGGGGCGAGGAGCCAAGGGAACTCAAAGGGGCAGGACTGGCAGGCTTGCAGTGCCCAGAATGCCCCTTCTGTCAGGGCATGTGGCATGCCGCAGCTGGGAAAGGGGTGCCTCTCAGTCTGGGGGTGGGGGGTCTCCTTCCTTGGCTTTTGCTCAACCCTGCAGAGAATGCAGGGAGGCCCCTGACGATCTCTGGGCCTGGGCATCTGCCAAAGAAGCCCCTGCCCTCTCTTGGTGCCCTGCCTGCCATCTGCAGAGGCCCTGCTCCAGGTTGGCAGAGACACCACAAGGGACGGGAGCCCCATGGCCAAGCCAATTCTTCACCTCCACAGTTGGCATCTCAATTTACTCTGAGTCCCAACCGACCCTGAGAGGCGAGGCCCAGGGAGGGGTCCAGACCCACAAAGTGGGGGCTTCTGTGGGGCAGAGCCCACGAGCGAAGGCTGTCCTGAATTCTGCCAGGCTCCACCTTCCCTCTTGGGGTGTGGGGAGGGCTGTGGCTGGCCCTCGGCAGGGATGACCTCTGGGGAGGACCAGCACAACAGAAAGGCCCCTCCCTCCACCCCGAGGGGATTCCGCAGGGAGGGGAACGGGGGGGGGAGCGCCTTCACGGGAAGGAAAGCAGGAAGAGGGCCCTTCACCCAGGGACAGAGCTGGGGGGGGCAGGTGCCTAATGGAGGCCCCCAGAGAGACCCAGAGACTGGGGTGGGGGGGGAGTTGCTTCCTGCCTGGAAGGAAGAGCTTTGAACCCAGCACAGCAGCCCTGGGAAACACACACACACACACACACACACACACACACACACATGGGCGTGCAGGAGAAGGGCCTGGGTAAAGCAAGCAGAGACAACAGGTAGAAAAGTTGGGGAGATGCAGGAAATGAATCCAGGTTCCCTCAGCGAAAGGAATTCCATCTCCTGCCCAAACTGGAGCTCTTTTTTTGCCTCCTGCTTGGGACGGTTCTTATGTTCTGCGAAGCCATCAGGGCAGCCTGAGTGGTCAAAACTTCCTGACTAAGCCAAGAGCCCAGGAGATTCCCAAGTGTGGCTTCTAGGCCTCTGGGTGAAGCTGCCCTTGCCCAGAGCACAGGACCCTGCAAGGGAGGCCCAGACTTACGGGCTGGAGGGGCTGCACATCGTCATCGGGGCGGCCAGTCCGGGTGCCGGTCTGGGTCCTGCCATCAACCCAGGGATGGCGAACGCCTCCAATGGCGCCAGGGGGCAGAACCTCCCCCCCCAAAAAGCCGAACTTCCAGCAGCAACAACTCACTGATTTGGAAGACTCCAGGGACCCCGAGGAGAAGCCATCCCCCCGGCTGCCTCGGCTCTTGGAGCTGAGCTGGGGTGAAGAGGAGGGGGAGTCATCGATGAAGGGCATCATGTCATGGTGGTGCCTCTGCTCTTCAGCTCTGTCCACATCGTAGGCGTAGCCTGGTGGGAGGCCCCCATAGGAGAGATCTGCAAAAGGAAGGGAAGGGAGGATGGGAAGAGGGGCCCACAGCATCCTTGGGCTCCTCCGCTTGATCTAGGCCTTCAGGAGCTGCTCTGTGGATTCCTGATCATCCCAATTTTCCTTCAGAGGGTCTCCGGGAGACCTTGCTAATCCGGCACCCTCAGACAATCGTCTCGACCTTTCCAACAAAAGCAGAATTGAGATCAATTCAATTTCAGAGCATGCAGAAAAACAGTCTTGTCATTCCAGAGATGACTGGAATGTAAAGCTACACATGTTGATTTTGTTATGGTCCAAAGTCTACTAGGATAACACATGTTGGACTCATCCCAGCACGAACCTGTGGGGAAAATGAAAATCTGCATTTTGTGTCTTAATCTGTAACCGCAGTTGTGAGGTGTGACTTGTGACTCTTTTCCAAACAGAGAACCGAAAACCCTGAAGGTCTATCAGGCCAGCTCACTCTGCCTCAGGGGCGCAAGTGGGGCCCACGCGGGATATGGCTGCCTCTTCCCCTGCCTGGAGTGTCCACCAAACTGCTAATAACACCATTTCCATGTGGACGTTCATGATGAAAAGACAGACCACCACAAAACTGGAAAGGAGGCAAAAGCCCTGAGGAGAATGTCCACAATGACAAGTGAGGCCTTCACAACACAACGTGCAAGCTCAGGATTTATTTGCTGAAGCCCCTTCAACCAACTCCCTGCCCCAGGGCAAGAGGAAGACTGGTCTCTCTTCCCAGAGAGGCTCCCATGGCCTTCCTCTCCCACCACATAGAGCCCATCTGAGGAGGTGGGAGAAAAACGAGCTGGGCGTGTGACCATGGGCAGAGCTCCCCGGTACCAACTCAGTCGGCTCCAGCCACAGAATGGCCTACGCCTGAATGCGGAACCCCCCCCCCCACACACACACGGTATCCCGATGAATTTGGGGAAAGCAAGCATCCGTCTCTTTCTCCATTTCCCTACACTACCTCTGTTAACCAACTCCCTCCAAATATTCTACCAATCCAGCAAATACAAAATAAAAATAATACAAACTCTGTAACATTCAAAGGAGCAAAATGGGAGCATCGTAGGGCAACAATTTTGAATCGAAGTACGTCAAATGGGCTAACTTAAAGAATGCGTCCAAAATCTGGGACCCACGACTCCCCTGGGATAGTGCCCTCGCCAGCTTCCCACAAGGAAAGTCAACGGAGAAGCCAGCAAGGAGTTAGAACATAAATATAAAGCACCAGCGTATCTTAAACACAAGGAATAACTGCATACACCATAATTCAAGGGCATCAGCATCTCACATTGCATGTGATTAGTCCCAAATGACCTTTTGAAACAATCTAGATTCGGGGGGGGGGGGGCACTCACAGTGAATGCTCATTTCTAAATCCTACCTGCCAAACATCCCAGCAAGGGGAACCTTCAGCAGGTATCCTCCACATGCCCTGGCCACGCAGATGCTACCTGCAGCAGGCATTTGTGGTCTCATCCTATGTAGGACTTTAATCGCCTTGAATGGCACTTACAAACCAACTCAAAGCCAACACAGCTCCGACTGAAGTCGTGTGATGTGAACAGGTCCACTGAGATATAAACACCAGCTGAAGTGAAGGCGGAAGTGAATTGACTGACTAAATCAAGAGAGAACACAGAGACAGAATAATAGAGCTGGAAGGAGCCTTGGAGGTCTTCTAGTCCAGCCCCCTGCTCAAGCAGAAGATCCTATATCCTTTCAGGACCAAAACATGACTATTCTCTACACACACCATTTCTGAATGACCACAACTAGGACATTGATCAAAGCTTTCCTCGCCTTCTTCTAGCGCAAGGGGAGCCTCTTGAAATACGGTTAAGGGTGGAAACCCTCCACACAACACTCATGGCTCCTAAGAAATTCCACGAATGCCTCTCCGTTCACTATTCCCAAATCCTGCTGATCCTCCAGAGATGAATCTCTCTCTTCCCCGCAGACGAGAGAGAGAGAGAGAGAGAGAGAGAGAGAGAGAGAGAGAGAGAGAGAGAGAGAGAGAGAGAGAGAGAGAGAGAGATATGCCAAAGCCACAAACCCTGTGTAGAAACTGCAGCATTTTCTACTACTCCGGACTTCCAGCCCCACAGATAAAGGAGCAGAGGGGTGGGGGTGGGGGGGGTTGCCACTCATAATGGAGAAAGATATTCTACTCAACCTCAGATTCCGAACATTCAAAAAGTTTGCCAGCATTTCAAACTGCTGCATTTAGACACCGTGTGGCTGACTTTCCACACACCGTCTTTTTACTATGATGATGATTTCAAAAGAGTCTGCTTATCTGGACAATGCAATCCTGCCCACGAGAGCAGATCCCCTCTCCCTCCACTCAGGTAATTCACAGCCCCCCAGACCATCTTTGTGGCCGGCCAGGCTCCTGGGCATCATCCCTCTCTGCCACCTGCTCCATCCAGCCAAAATGAGGGTTTCTGACCACCCGAAGAGCCCCTTTAAGGAGCTGCTTTGGGCTTCTTGGACCAGAAGCTCCGGGTTGTGCAGCTCTCTGGAAGGAAGCCCAGCCCGTCACGCCTGCCAAAGTCACTTTCACATGAGCAGCTGTTCCACAAGCTTTTTCCTGTCCCTGCTGCGTTCTCACCAGCAGGTTCAGTTCAGAGATGATACTGTCAGAGCAGCAGGCAGCAGATTCTGGGCCTTTTCAACAAATCTGCCTTGTGGTGCAGAGACCAGCAAGAGCAACTCTGATGCCAGCCCTGGTGCAATGAACAGCCCCCATCAGCTGGAATCTGGGAGAAGCGTTTTCACCAGAGGTGGCCGTAGGTCAACTCCAGTGGCAGTTCCAGAATTCATCCATATGGGTAGATGCGGCAGTGGGAGAATGTCCATTCCTGCTGAAAATCTCTCTCTTGTCTAAAAATCTCCCAGTTTCGCTGGGACATTCCTCTACTGATACAACCCAATCCCCACCTGCATTCCTAAGCTTTGTGGTTTTCTGGTTGAGGCCAAATGGTGAGGCTGCCAAGGGACCTGGCCGTGTGCAGGTATTGCCAAGGAACTGCCAAGAGTCGGGCAGAGGGATGGCGAGATCTGTGGTTGGGCAGCCCTTCCGGTCTGCCTGTCCTACCCCAGGATCCAAAATGTGTCCAACTTCTTTGCTTCTCCCCGCCCCAAGATGAGAAAGTTTAGTAGGGTAGAGAGTTAAAGAGCAGAGAGGAAAGAGTGGAAAATGATATTCATAGTAGTTATCTGCAAAATACAAAATGGTGTAGTAACCTATGGAGTTGATTAGCTTAGCATCCGGTTTCTTAAGCAGTTGTGTGGAATGGAAGAATCTGAAAGAAAGCTACATGTGATTTCCCAAAAAATTTGGGGGGGACGGACGATGACAGTGGGTCCTTTAACGATCATGGCAGCCAGGAGACGGTTCTTTGGAAGCCTTGGAAAGAACTGCTTGTTTCTTGAGAAATTGCACAACACAACAGGTGTGACCAGATGCTGCTTAGATTTCCTGGAGAAAGTCTGAGTCATCAGTCACGGAAGCGAATGGGAAGGCATTAGGCACAAGGATTAGGCTAGAACGCAGCCAACGATCAAAGCCCAGGCCGGCCCTCTTGCTTGCAGTTGACAGGGCAATGGAGAGATTGTTCCTGGGTAGAACCAGCCTTTCAGTTTCACTATCAAATACGGTGTAAAAGAAATGGAGATCTAAAGAAGATCTAAAATGGAGACCTTCAAAATGGACAGTAAACTGGACAACTTTATCAGAAAGTAGGTAGCTGGGCATGCTTGGTGTTGGAATGGTCTCTGGCGTGGAGGAAAGGCTGGGATGGAGTGAGAAAGAAAGAGTTTGACTACCACCAAGCGAGCGTTGAGGCTCTTAACAGCCAGCAAGTCAGAAACAAACCCCAGTTAAGGTGTCTCAAAGTCTTTCTGAGGAAGTTGGAAAGCTACCCAACAGGTCAGAGAGAGGAAGCGAAGGCCTTTAGCTCAGCTCAGGCAGCAAAGCCTGGGAAACAAAGCATAGTTTTATACCCTCAAAAATATCCTGCTAGCTGGTCTTTGCGGCACAGCTACAAAGTCCTGCTTCAGGGAAGGGAGAATCCCCCCTTCTCCTGTGGAATTGTCCTTTGCGTCTCCCCACAAAAAGGAGCAAGGGAGTAGGTGGGTCACCCTGAAGATCAGCTAGACAAGCCTGCACAGATGAAGGCTATCAGTGCTATGACAGGAGGGACTTTGTGTTGAAATGCAGGGAGGACATTCTCAATGCTTGGCATTACAGACCTGAAGGCCCCTTAATTCTGGTGTCCCCCCCCCCCCTTGAGTTGAGGTGGGTAACTCACTAGGCAATCCACAGCAAGGGCTCAGTGCAGGGCTGTCACACTTCACAACCTGCAGGCCGGTCACACACTGGGCACTCCAGGTTTGGTGAAGGGGAAAAAAGTCGCAATACGTCATGCGATGACAGGAGTTTGACTTAGTGCATCTGTGGGTAAAATGCCCCCTTTTCCACAAGTGTGGCACTTATGCTTCAAATGGAAGGTGGGTTCAGCAAGACAACCTAAACTCCCACAATATAAGCACACTCTGTGTGTGTGTGTGTGTGTGTGTGTGTGTGTGTGTGTGAGAGAGAGAGAGAGAGAGAGAGAGAGAGAGAGAGAGAGAGAGAAAGTGAATCAGCCACGGTGGGCAGTGATTGAAAGAGGCAGAGCTCTGGGACTGTTTACCATTAAAGCAGAAATCCAGCAATTGCCAAGTGTAAAAGGACTTATTTATAGTCAAAGCAAGGGTCGATTCTTGTCCCTCTTTCTCCTGCTCCACAAACAATGGACCAAATCCTCCGCTTTGGGGAGAAGGGAGGGGCAAACACTTGGGCCTGGTCATTGTAACAAACCGCTGGCCTAGAGCCATTTTCCCTGACCTCGTAGGCATCTCGCCCTCCCACCAGCCTTGCTCAGCCCACCCTATCCAGCATTCTCAAAACCCCCAGAAGATCAGCAGACCCTCCCTATTCTTCTTACCCCTGGCCCCAGCTGCCCTATGCATGAAGCTGCCTTGCACCCGGCTGCCTCTATGAAATCTCACCACTTTATTCAAATATAATGCCCTGATAGTCAGAAAGCTTTCTGTCCTTAAAGCCCCCAACTCCGTGCATGCAGGACCAAACTTGCACCTCAGCACGGGGCAGCTTTGTCTCGGCTGTTCCTGGGAGCTTTTGGGAAAACAAACCCTGGTCAAAGGTTATGCCTGGACCCACGTCCCCACTCAGGCAGGACAGTCAGCGTGGCCTTGGAAGAGCAGGGAGTTGGGAAAGAGCTTGGGCGGAGGAGGAAAAATCCCCCCTCCTTCAGGGAAGAGGGCTCCAGGGACTGCCTCAGCTGAGCAGGCCTCCAGGCAGGTACCTGTAATCTAATGCAGTCCCATCTGTCCACCCCCCCTTTCTATGAAGCTCTTCCCTTCGGCACTGAGGGGCAGAGGGGACCCATCCCCAAAGGACCCCTCAGCACCTGCACTCGGACAGCGTTCACAAGCTACAGAAAGCAAGGGCAGCCAGGGCTCCGCAGGAAACAGGGGAGGGGAAGGGAGGGGAAGGGAGGGGAGGGGAGGGGAAGGGAGGGAGTGTGTGCAAGTTGGTCAATGGGGAGAATTAAAAGCAGAAGAGAGAATTTCTATCCAAATGACCAGGACTCTCCAAACCTGGCAACTTCAAGATTGGTGGACTTCAACTCCCAGAATTCCTCAGCCAGCAAAGCTGGGAGTTGGTCCCCAAATCTCAGTGACCAGGTTTGGGGACCCTGCCGTAGATGCCACCTGCTTTCTCCGCTCCTGCTGCTGTTGGGGGGGGGGGGGGGGCTCTTCTGCCCTGGCCAGACGGCCATGGGAGCAGGAGAGCAGCGAGTGCTGGGAAGCCTCTCAAGCAATGGATGGGGAAGGCTCCTCCCAGAGGCAGGCTGGCCCAGGGTGAGGGATGTTTGTGTGTGTGTGGATGTGCCCAGCAATGAAATGAAATGAAATGTCAAGCAGGAAATTGCAAAAGCCTTTCAAGTGTTCACACCTACTTTTCCAGGCAGGAAGACTGCACAAAACATCACACTAAAAGGGCAAAAACCTCCACTTCAGTTTGTTTACAAAGAAATCAAGGTTGAACCAGCAGAAATCCCCCTCCCTTCCCTAAGCCGCCTTCCGAAAGGAAGAGGCAATCCTGAAAGCAACATTCATTGCCCAAACACACACACACACACACTGACCCCTCCTCCCAACCCACAGAAGAAAGCGGGGGGGGGGGGGGTAGATTTATTATCTCAGTGCAGCAGCCTGTAAATTCCCCTCCAAAGGGAAGACAATTTTATTCTGCTGGCTTTCTAATGAAAGTCTACGTAATTCAGATAGACGGAACAAATATGCAAACGGAGACACGGGATTTGGTTTCCAAATTTTAGCCCACAAGTTCTCTACTCAATTTTTTTTAAAGGATTTAAAAATAAAAATAAGCATTTTAGGGAAAAATCCACAAAAATGTCTTAGGGTAATTGCCTGCAAACACATGTATATTACTTAGAAAACCATAATACCGTGTTTCTTTTGACCCCCGAAATAAACCCTTGGCCTTATTTTCGGGGAGGTCTTATTATTTTTGAGGTGCAGGAGGTCACCTCAGGGCTGCTGCTATGTTGCAATACTTTTAGGGAGGGCTTATTTTAGCGCACATCCAGGGAGGTCTTATTTTCAGGGAAACAGGGAAGGAAAAGCATAGATGAATTTCCGTGTAGATCTATTGCAGAATCATTGAAATGCAAAACCAAAAAGAAATTATTTTGATTGGAAAAATTAAAGCTGACACATTCATCCACCCATCCGTTTTCCAGCCTTCAGTGATTCCGGACCAGATTAATATTAACGCTTTTAATGAAGCTCAGAAACTAACCGATGCAGCTGATATAAATTGTTTTAATACATTAACACTCCAGTTGCTCTTGGAAACATCATTAAAACAGCACAAAGCAGAATTCATGACAGGAAACCTGAAGCAACCCAGCAGGAACCAAAGCTGTTTTTCCTGGCAAGGGGCACAAAGGGCAACCAGCTGCTGTCTCTCCCCCCCCCACACACACACCTCCCTGCACTGACACATCCAGGCAGCCTCTCAGCCCTTGGGAGTCTCAGCCCAGCGTTCCTGACCAGGAGAGGCAGGCCTCAGGGATTTCAAGGTGAGGGACTTAGTGAGTCCATGGGATGGAGCAGACACAAGCAAAGCTTCCTGCTTGGACCAACTGTAAGGCAACAGAATGACCACGCCTGACGTCTCCACCACACAGTTCTGGCTGTCAGAGGCTACCTGGAACTACAAGGTGTTTCTTTAGACTGAAGAGCCTGCCCTGCAAGTGCAAAAGTAGAGCAACCCTTCCGTTGAACTCTCCCTCCAAGGGCCAAGACGAGATCAGGAGCCTTCAATCCTCCTTCGGGGGGCAGGTAGGACTGGAGCCACTAAGGCACCATACAGCCTAGACCCCTCCCCTCCCCCCTCCCCAGCTAGGTGATCCAGGAGGAATCCACAGAGCAGGGTGGATTTGATTTAAATCAACTCGATTTAAATCATAATTTTTAAAGAGCCACTGCCATCTGTCCTGCAGCAGCTAGCTGTCCTCTGACCCGCCGTTGATTCACTGACAGTCCCAATATTGCAGAATATACAGCCTCATGCTACATAGCGAAGGTCCATTTTATGTTGAATAAACTAAATTATTAATTTATCTTAAGTAGAAAATTATCTTTAGATAGATTATTACTCCAAAAGCATTTTATTAAAATAAATTTGATAATTTATTTTCTTCCTTTAAAAAAAAACAAAAAACCCATCAATTTGTATCCACCCTGTGCTGAAGGCATCACTCCAATGGACTCACTACAAGCCCAGCAGCCCTCTTGCCCTTGACGGGGAGAACATAAAGGGTTTTCACATCAAATATCATCAACTCAAAGAGGGAATCACCGCTAGAGATGCCTGCCCTCCAGGCTCCCTTGCAAGGGGCGCCTGAAGACATCCGGGTCTTGCAAGCCGTGGCCTTCATGCAGCCAGCACAGCACGGCTCAATTCTGGAAAAGGGCACAAGGCTGCATATTGTACATATTTAACTTTTATTGTATTTTGTTATATTCTGCATGGACTGTACACCGACCCGAGTCCCTCTTGGGAGAGGGGGCGGTCTAGAAGCATCAAATATAAATAAATAAATAAATAAATAAATAAATAAATAAATAAATAAATAAATAAATAAATAAATAAATAAATAAATAATTGGTCTCCTCAGGGGGGGGGGGGGGAAAGCCACAACATGTGTTAGAGCTATTCCGTGAATCAGGTGGCCGTTTCTCGTGCTACAGCAGCAAAAGTACTGGGTGGGGCCCCTTTCTTAATCCTCATCCTTCTGGCTGTTTCCTGTGATAGGCCTTAGTCTCCAAGGTCGGAGAATGGTTGCACCACTACAGAAGAAAGAGAGCAGACGTGGTTTGGTGGGAACCGTGGTTGATGCCACTGACAGCTGGTTCCTGGTCTGAGCCCAGGAAGATGGTGGTGGTGGTGGTGGTATCCCTCTCTCAAGTTACAAAGACTGCACACCCACGGAGAGCCAGGAGGAGCAAGGAAATCAGCCTGGACCAATGGGGAAGAGGCCAAACTGAGAAGGAGGCCTTCTCTTCCCCTGGGAGAGGCCAGGAGGGAAAGTGCATTCTGGAGATAGCAAGTCATGGGCCGTGGGCCCTTCCACTAAGTAACGCAATTGGTATCTTCTCCCCCAATGGAAGGTTGAACTTCTCACTTCCAAATTGCCCGCACGTCTCCTCTTCAGATAAGCTGGCATAATATGCCAATAGCAAACTCAGCATCCCCATCATCCCCAGCACTGAGAGGGCGGGCTCTGTTGACGTCAACCGCTTCCCTTGACCAGTAAAAACACTGAAAGTTTTGAAAAGAAATCATCTTGATGAATACTTCCTGCAAATTTACTGAATTAAAGTCTTTCAGGCTACATTTTGGAGCGCAGAGCATCTCAAACGACTGGCACAGAAATAAATAACCGCAAGTTAAAGAGATTCCCCTCAGCAGCCACACCCAAAGTACTAAAACCATCACTGCCAACTATGGAAAATGTGGTTCACTTCAAGTTGGGCAATCGGCATGCTTGTAAAGGAAGAAACTGGTTCCAGCTGGCAGGGCCAGGAGCACAGAAGGTCTTCCTGAGCCAGAGAAGTTCAGGGCAGCACTGAAGCCAAACACGTTCCATTTTGAGTTAATGGTGGTCACAGAGGCTGCAGCCCAGGGATTCTCCGTTCAAGTGCCTTTCAAGCCACCTCTGCTCAGAGCCCCTGCTGAAAGGGCCAGGGAGGTTCCAGGTGGCCCCCAGGCTGCAGGGGCCCTCATCATCTGGGACCCCACCCATCGTGCTCGCCCTCTTTTTTCTCAAGGCCACAGCAGCATGATTATTTTTTGTAGGAGAAAGATGCTCTGAGAAGACCCCCCCCCCATAAGGAATATGGGGTCAATCCCCTGGAGGGCTTCTGCAATCTGTGGCTGCCCCAGAAAATGACATTCTGCTGGCTGCCAGCAGCCGCAGAGAACAGCCAACGCTGGGACGCATCTCTTTCCTCCTCCAAGCCTTAAGGGTCCCCGGGGCCTTTGCTTTCGCGATGCCTACCCGTCACCAGGGCAGTCCCCATCCCACAGGTGACTCAGCTGGCTGTGGGATGGGTAGAGGAGAGTCTCTGCCCCATCCACTGCCTCATCCATGGGATCCTTCCACCTTCCATCCACCGGCTTTGGCTGCATAAGGTTTCGGGACGTCTACCCGTTGCCACAGGATCATCCGGTGCTGATATTTGCAGGAAACAAGTGTGAATTTTTTTATTGCATTTCCCCTGACCTCATGGCTTCCAATTTGCCCAGTTCTGTTTAACCAGCAACGTAAGGGGAGAACCGGCCTTTGCAAGGGGGGGGGGGCGCTCTTCTCCCTGCCTCCAGCAAAGGCCACGGAAGTGACCCGCCTTCCACCATCCTGCTCTGAGGGCCCTTTGTTGAAGCCGCCCTTCCACAGTTTGGGGAGAAGGCCAGCCAAGGACGAGGGAGCAGGCCAGAGGGAGCCTTTCCAGGGAAAGGAAACAGGGAAGGAGCCCCCGGTTCTCCCATCAACTGCAACCCAGGAGCAAGGCTGGCCTGCCTGGTAGGGTTACAGCAAGGCTCCACTTGAGCTTCAATGTGCTGGCTTTGCATAATACATAAAGACAGGATCCACAGACTTGCTTGCAGCCCAGCATGACGGATTAGCAGAATGCAGGAGGTGTGAGAATATATTTGCAGAATGGGAGGCATTGAATAAAACTTCTTCCCAAACTCCAAGACAGCTGCGGCCTTCATGAGCAGAAAACCCCCAAATACTCTGCAACACTTTCCATATTAAAAGAAGGAGGAAAGCCAAGAGGCTCCAGAAGCTCCAAAGAGGAGGAAGACCTTCATGGAACAGGCTGTGCCTGATCCCCACCCACACACGCGCGCCCACACAATGCTCAACTCACACACTGCCGCTTCCTGAGCCGGCTTCTTTCCATCATGCTGGCATCAGCCGGAAAGCCACCCCGGCGTTTCCTGGGCCCCCAAGGGCAGGTGGGGGGGGGGCTGCTAGAGAAAGGGGCAAAGAGGGATCCACTCAGGAAGGAAGGACCTGGGTTGACGTAGCAGGCACTTGGTTTCCAACCCGGCAGGTCCTTGACTGGCTTAAGAGACACTTGGCTGCCTCCTCTGCTCACCTCGGAGCTCCCAGCGCAAGTAAGGATGCCAGCAGTGACCGGCTGGGAAAAACACCGGAGGTCTAATTTTAGAGGAGGGTTTAGACATGTCCCAAAAGCCGCCTGGAGGCTTTGGAGCACAACGTTTCAGCCCTGAGGGTGTTTTTCTTTTAAATGTAAGACATGCCCGAATCAGAGATTGGGATCTTTCACACTGCACCCAAGGCTCAGCCTGGGTTCCTCTTCTGGGCTTTAAGAGCTGTGCCTCTGAAGCCATCCAGGCGTCACCTGCCCCCTCCCCCAGCACCTCCTTCCCTGCTCACCTGGGTTGAGCAGACAGGATTTGAAGGCCTAGGGTGGGTCTTTAAAGGCGCTTTGCCCCGCCGTGATGTCTGACTTGGAGACAGAGAGCAGCCCCCTCCCCTCCTTGCTCCCCTCTGACCCGGAGTGGACAGCTACAACTTTACTACCTGTGGACTTCAACTCCCCAAATTCCAGCATAGGAGAAATTCATATGCAACATTCTCCAAATATTGTCGGTCTTGAATGAGGAGCCTTCTTTATAATGCATGAGGTCTATTTGTGGCTGCAATAACAACACGCCCAGGTGGGGCCGGAGGCTGGGCTGAGGCCATGGCGGTATCCAGGTGCCCCAGTGCACCCCCCACCCCCTCTGTGCTTTTTTCCAGTGGAAGAGAGGGAGTGGTCACGTGTGGGTATTCTCAAAGCTTGATTGGTCCAAAGACTGAGAGCAAACTTCTTAAATACTCCTGCCTTCCATTCCTACCCAGTTTCCTCTCAGTCTCTTGGTCCAAGCACGGTTTTAGATTGGTTTTAGATAGGAAAGTGTATTTTTTTCTTGTTCGTTTCAATTGGATTGTTAATTTGGCTCAATGGTGACTTTAAATTTACACAAATTCCAAATTGCAGCTGTGGCCCAAAGGGACAGTCCTTTCTGCCTCGGGCAGTTTGGGGAGGGCCCCGTGGGGCATTCTTCCTTCTCTCCACGTGCCAGGAGTCTTTGCCCGATCCCCAGGACTGCGGGGGTGCCATACTCCTAGGGGGGGGGCTGGTGAGTGAGTCCGCGCCTCCCAGCTGCGGCTGAGGAGAGCCAAACCTTTGAAAGCCCACAAGGAGCGTGTGAGGCATCTGCAGAGCCACCGTTCCACCCAGGCGTCTGCCGTGATAGATTTTAAAGCGGAGAGGCTCGAGCGGCTTGGGGGGAGTGCGCGCTGGTGTGCAGGCCCTCCAGAGTTTTTTACGAGGCCGCCCTTTCGATCCGGAGCTCCTCGCGGGGCGGCAAGGCCTCCCGTGGCGCCCAATGTTTCAGTGCCATCGTGCTGACTGACCCGGCAGCCATTTTGACTCATGCCACGTGCACGGAGCTAGGCCTGTAGCCACGCAGCCATTTTGAAAAGGCCTAAGCTGACAGGCCTTATCTACCAGGCACATTCAAGGTCCAGATTCCGGCAGGACCGACAGAGGCCTACTTTCCATCGCCCCGGGCTTCAGGACACGTAAGTGGGGCAATGAAGGAGGGCTCGGAAGTCCCCCAGGGTCAGGTGGAGGGCCCTTTGGCGGAGAGCGGAGGGCTGGGGCAGGTACCTGGGTCCAGGGAGCCCCCAGCCAGGCCCTTGGCCTCTCATTGCCCCTCGGGGTCCACTACGAGGGAGGAGGCCAGGAGACACAAGGCCTTGGAAAAGACTTTTGCCAGGGCTGAGCGACAGGCTAAGTCAGCTGGGCCTATTTCTACCAGCAGATCCAGGTAACCACTTAGGCCTACTTCGACTCGTTCCTCCTCCAGGGGGTTCAGTCCTTCTTCTCCCTCGGCCTCTCCAACCAGATCCCGTAGCTATTCTAGACGGAGAGGGCATGCTTCTCCCTCCCCTTCGGTTTCCCCAGGCTCAGGGAGGAATAGCTCTGAGGATCCTTTGGAGGGTAACTCTGGGGCTCATCATTCAACCTGTAGGTTGGCACCACGAGGTCCTAGCTCTCATGATAAAGATATGGGATAACTTGGAGAACCTTCTTGAAGGGATCAAAAGACTCATTGCGACTGCTATCTAACGGGGCATTGCCCAATGTGACAAGGGCTCCCACTCCTCCAGATCTCAGGGGGGATCAGGCAGTTTCCAATATAGGACATCACCTCCATCCGTGGTTAGCTGTCATGGGGGAGGAGAACCTCCAGGATATAGGGTTTTCGAAGGACGAAGATGCAGCTCCTCCTGATCCACCTTCTTCCTCGGGCCGTTTTCCTCCAGCCATGTTCAAGACACTTATTTATTTTATTTATTTATTAGACTTGTTAGCCACTCCCTCTCCACGAAGGGACTCGGGGCGGCGTACAATAAATAAATCACACTCCTGAACAAGGCAAGACCACCAAAACTGGGACTGGGGATCCCATGGTGTCCCCCTAGGGACCCCGATATGGTCATGTTTTCAAACACGGCCACAAATAAGGAGGAGATTCCAGCCCCTCCCTTGTTTATTGAGGTTCTCACCAATCAGTGGGCCCGGCCCTCCAATTTCTCTAATCCAGGGAGCAATGACCGTTGCTTCTACAATGTGAAGCAGACCTTTGCCCAGGCGATTCAGCTGCCTAATATTGACACCCCGATAGCTATTCTCGTCTCTTCTACCCCGGTGGTGTCTGGCGACGCGGCGGATAAGTTAAAACCTGAGGATAAGCGCGCTGAGCTTGCTTTGCGGAAAAATTTCAATGCCACCGCCTGGGCCATAAAGTCCGCGGCAGCGGCATCATACTTCAACCGCACTACGGTCATGTGGCTTCGCTAACTCCAGGATCGCATCCCGATCCAGGATGAGTGGCTCCACCAAGATCTTACCAAAATTATTGCTGCCTCGCAATTTTCCGCGGACGCAACCCTGGACACGGTTAAGTTTGCGTCCAGTGCCATGGCCACCTCTGTTACTTCCCGTCACCTTCTATGGCTCCGTAACTGGCAGATTGATAACAAGGCCAAGTGGAATCTGGCAGCCGCCCCCTTCAAGGGTCCCAACCTCTTTGGGGAGGCTCTCGATTCCATTTTAGTCGAGAACAAGGACAAAAAGAAAGTCCTGCCGTCCAATTCTAAGAAATCCGAAGCTCGGGCTCACCCCTATCATAGCAATCTTATAGGGGTTCTGACTTTGACCATCATCAGCGTTTCTCTTCTTTCAGATCAGACAGGCAGTTTTCTCGGTCGTCCTACCAAGATCAGAACAGATACCAGCATCAGTCTCGGCAGCCCTTTCGAGGGGGCAGCGGTCGCCCCTTCCGCAGAGGGAAGTGACTCGAACCTGAGTTGTCCCATAGGCGGCTGCCTATCCCACTATGCAGATCAATGGGACGAGATCATGTCAGATCCCTGGGTCAGATCCCTGGTTCATCAAGGCCTCAGGTTAGAATTTCTCTTCATCTCCCCGGATCTCTTCAGGTCATTCCCTCCGTCACGGAGTCTGGAGCGCCGCCGCCTGATGGATCAGGCTATTCTTCACCTGCTCGACATTCGGGCGGTGGAGGCCGTTCCCCAGGTGGAACGGGGTCAGGGCCACTACTCCAACCTGTTTGTGGTTCCGAAGAGCTTGGGGGGCTGGAGGGCCAATCTGGACCTCAAGCAACTGAAGCGCTATCTGGTGTACAGACGCTTCAATATGTCCTCCCTCAAGTCTATTCTTCAGGGCATCGGGAGGGGGGATTTCTTAGCATCGATAGACCTAACAGAGGCCTACCTACATATTCCTATTCTCCCGGCTCATCGCAAGTTTTTGAGATTCTCGCACGGGGACTGCCATTACCAGTTACAGGGCTCTACCCTTCGGGTTAGCTTCGGCCCCTTGGACATTTACGAAGGTGCTGGTGGCATTGGCGGCTCACCTGCGAACCATCCCGGTGAGACTCCACTGCTATCTGGACAATGTCCTGGTCCAGGCGGGATCACTGCCTCAGGCAGTCTCGGACCTGCGTCTCACTATTCGGAGTCTTCAATCTCTGGGGTTCTCAGTGAACTTCCCCAAGAGCCACCTCTCACCTTCCACATGCATATTTCACCTGGGGATGGTCATAGACTCCGCGTCGGGGGTGGTCCAGCTCTGCCAGGACCGCTAAACAAGTCTGCGGCAGCTGGCAGGAAAGGTACACAAAAGTCGGTTAGTTTCAGTCCTCACGTTATCTCAGTTACTCAGCAAGATGGTGTCCTGTATAGGGATTGTCCCATGGGCCAGACTCTATCTTTGACCACTTCAGTGGGAGCTCATCCCCTTCCAGAGGGGGAGGCTGAGCAACTCTCTTCAGACCCTGCGACTTCCAGCGGGGGTCAGGGCTTCCCTCAGGTGGTGGGTCTCCCTGGTGATTCGAAGGGGTTGCTCCTTCTGGGAGCCGGAAAGGGTGACTGTGACCACGGACACGAGTCTATTTGGTGGGGGGGCCCTGGTGGGCTCTCGGTTGGCTCAGGGCAGGTGGGCGCCTTCAGATCTCTGACACAATATAAATTGGTTGGAACTGAAGGCGGCACGCCTAGCCCTGCAATTTTTCCGGACCTCCGTGGAGGGCCATCATGTACTCCTCCTGACGGATAACGTGGCCACCAAGGCCCACATAAACCGTCAGAGGGGGACTCACTCCCGGGCCCTATGGTTGGAGGCTCTGAGACTCACCGCCTGGGCGGAAAAGCACCTGGTGTCCCTGGTGTCGGAGGACATCTCCGGCCTGGCAAATCACCAGGCGGACTGGTTGAGTCGGGCGATCCTGGACAACGGCGAGTGGCAACTCCATCCGTCCTTGTTTCAGGGGAACTGCCGGAGGTTTGGCACTCCTCTGGTGGATCTATTCGCCACCCCAGCAAACACACAGCTGCCACATTTCTTCACCCGTTTTCAGTCCCGGTCGGCGGAGGGCATGGACGCCCTCCGGAACAGGTGGCCTACGGGCCTGCTCTATGCCTTCCCTCCCATCCCCCTGATTCCGGGGACTCTCAGGAAGGTGGTAGTGGAGAAGGCACTAGTCATCATGGTGGCTCCTTATTGGCCCAGGAGGCCCTGGTTCGCAGATCTAGTCCAGCTTTCTGCGGACCCACCATGGCAGATTCTGCAGGGGAAGGTAGTCCTGCGGCAGGGGGTCTTACTTCACCCGTAGCCCCAGTGGCTCCATCTGGCCGTCTGGCTCTTGAACGGCAACTCCTGAGGGCGGCCAGCCTGTCCTCCGGTGTCATACACACCATCGAGGCCTCCAGGCGTCCATCAACAACCAGAATTTACAACTCCACCTGGTCGGCTTTTATCAAGTGGTGCACCCCGCTCGGTATTTCCCTTGAAGGGGCGACTATTCCAAACGTCCTGGACTTTCTGCAGAATGGTCTGGATGGGGGTTTGGCTGTAAACACTCTGCGCAGGCAGGTGCCAGCCCTGTCTTTAGTCTTGGGGGGTGGGGGGGGTCTTCCTCTCTCTCTCAAGTTCCACTGATCAAGCATTTTCTAAAAGGGGTGGCTAATCTCAGACCTACCCCCATTCATAGGTTCCCTACATGGGATTTGCCCCTGGTACTCCGGGCCTTGACGGGTTCACCGTTCGAACCTCTCCAGTCCATTCATCTGAGACTTTTGTCCCTTAAAGTGGTTTTTCTCATGGCGATTACCTCGGCCAGGCATATTTCAGAACTAGGCGTCCTTTCATCCAAAGATGATCTTTGCCATTTTCACCAGAATAGGGTGGTTCTTCATCTTGACCCTACTTTTCTCCCAAAGGTGAACAGCCCTTTTCACAGGGCGCAGGAGGTCATCCTGCCTGACTTTTGTCCGGGCCCGTCTTGTGATAAGGAGATGCTCTGGCACCGTTTGGACATGCGTCGGCTTATGGGGCGGCGGGTGATCCTGTTCCCTCGGGGATAACAGCCCACTCCACTAGGAGTGCCACGATCACGGCGGCATGGGCCACGAGGGCTCCCTTTGAGGACATTTGCTGGGCAGCTACTTGGGCGGCTCCGACCCCTTTCATCCGGCATTACCGGCTGGATTCGTTTGCCTCGGCGGAGGCATCATTTGGTTGGAGGGTCCTGCAGAGGGTGGTGGCGGATCCTCCGCTTGGGCTATAGTTATTGTTGTTTTCCCTCCCTGGGACCGAGCTTGGGTATGTCCCACACGTGACCACTCCCTCTCTTCCACTGGAAAAAGAATGTTGGTCTTACCTGAACGTGTCTTTTCAGGGGAATAGAGAGTGGTCACAACCCGCCCTGTTGAGCGGGGGTGGGCCCAAGGGAGGGCCGGGTTTTTTTCCCCTCCGGGTTTGTGTTGTGTTGTTTCAGTTCTATAGTTCGCCTTCGAGGAAACTGGGTAGGAATGGAAGGCAGGAGTATTTAAGAAGTTTGCTGTCAGTCTTTGGACCAATCAGGCTTTGAGAATACCCACACGTGACCACTCCCTCTCTTCCCCTGAAAAGACACGTTCAGGTAAGACCAATGTTCTTTCTCTTGCTGGTCTGCTTTTCCTCAACAGTCACTTGACAGAATTGGCCCTTGGCAGCCCAGAGATAAAACAGGGCTCAGCTTCTCCTTTAGCAGAAAAGATTTCCTGCCTCCGAACCTGGCAAATGTTGTCTGTGCAACTTCAGCATTCCTGACGTTTAGCTCTCCTTCCCTGAGAGTCTGGTGGCGTCAGGTGTTTTATTTCATATGAAGTTCATCTTTTGCACTAGAAGCCCCTCTGAACAGGTGGAAGGCAGGGAGTCCAGACTCAGAAGCCGCTTCTCTGCCTCTGGCAAGGACCCCAAGGAGAAGAAGGAAGGGCCGCTCCTCCCCACCCAACCCTTGGCCCAAACAGGCCCAGCCTGTTTGCTGGGCACAGGGGACATTTGCCTCTGGGGACTCCGAGTGTGGCCAGGGCCTGCGGAATGCTCCACAAACAACCACAATTACTCCATGCACAGGCTAGTGTTTTTCCTTTTCTTTCTTTTTTCGTTTCTGTTATAATTTTGCACCAGTGAGGTTAAAACCAATTTCGTTGTATTTAAGTACAATGACAATAAAGATTATACTATACTGTATGTTAGGTTGGGTCATGGATAGGCACCCACAGGCTCAACGGTCACAACAGCTCTTTATTAAGTGCAACAAGTGAGAACAATCCAGCGAAAGTTGAGTCTGACAGCAGCCCTTTTATAGGGAGCTCTCCGACCCTTCGACCAATAGGATTAAACCTCCGTTCCCGCCGGAAGAGAGGACCTTGGTGGAAACCACTGTAGTTAGAGCGAGTACCTAACACTATACTATACACAAACCAGCCTTCTTCCCACACCCTCACCTTTCCCTCCAAGGCAGCGCATTCCTCCTGCAATCCAGACATGGCTGGCAGACTTTGAGAAACCGGAATAACCGTTGTCCTCCAGAGCAGAAAATCCAGTAATCCTGGGCTTGCAACAGAGACTGTCCTGACTCTCCTCTGAGGCTCCCCTGTGCTTCTTTTAAGTTCACACTGCAGCCTCTTTTGATCACCTTTTGCCTTTCAAAACGGTGAGCCGTAATACCAAATTAGGTTGTTTCAAAATGTAATTAATGTTTTTTCAGACAGCTGCTACTGAACAAGCTCCGTATTCATTAACACCAAAACTAAATTAGCAGTAACACACGACTGCAACCAGCCTGTCAACTGCAGGCCTTAGCACACGCTTGCACATATATCATACCAGTCACGAACATGTTAGCAGGAAAGGAAACCTGGCAGCCCAAAGGGGAAACCAGCCCCCAGAGCCACCGTCTCCCGTGGGCATCTAGGAGAGGAGAGGGGTGGGCCATCTCCAGGGCCCCCGAGCCCCCGGCCTCCCCTTCCTGACAGGCCAGCCAGTGCCAGAAGGCTTCCAGTCAAAACCAGCACACGGGACGCTTTTCTTACTGGCAGAAGCCCCAGGAGACCCCCAGTGGGAGGCTGAGCCCCAATGAGACCCACCGATCCAATTCATTCCTTCATCTCTTTCTATGGCGGCTGCCCTTCTCACACCATGCAGCCTAAAACCAAAACCGCCAAGTGTGACCCCCCCAAAGGCCCCCGTCACCCATCACCCCCAAGGCCAGTCCCGTTCACTAAACGTCCTCTAAAGGCAGCTCATTAGCGCAGGGCCCGAGCTCAGAGGCCAGCAGGGTCAGGAGGCCTTGCAACCTTTAACCCTGGGGTGGGCCTGGGCAGTTTAGGCCCAGAGAACAGAGAACTAGGAGAAAGCCACACTTGCGTGACAAACGCTGCTCTGTTGCTGTGTTGGGTAGCAGCAGCTGACAAAATGCTGGGCTAGCAAACCACGAATATACCACACCGAGTACTTTGCAAGCAACCTGAGTTACGACTTCCTCGTGCTACTGGCGACCTTGGGGCAGGGCGGGGCGAGAAGAGCACTGGCAAGGTGTGATCCTCTCAACAGTGGCCCCCACCCTGGCTGAGCAGTGCCCTTTCCAAAGAAACCCGCTTGGCATCCACTCTGCATTCCTTTGGGTATCAAGAGAGTTTTCTTTCCTTTCCTATGGTTTTTCAGAAGATTTGTGAATTTCTTTCCTGGCATTGCTAAATATAGTTAGCATTGTTTTACTGTAGTGTGTGTGTGTGTGTGTGTGTGTGTGCGTGCGTGCCACTGTTAAGGCTCTTCAATGAACATCTTCCAATAGAGGCAAGGAGGGCAGCAGGAGGGATTCTTTCAAACATCAGCAGAGAAAACCACCCCCAGCCATGTCTGCCAAGCTCTCCTCCCCCCCCCCCTCCTCCAGGATGCCTTTTCTAGCTGGATTCTCTCTTTGGATGGAAAGGTTCATGGATTCCTTCTGGCCCAGCCAGAATTGGAGATGGCATTTGGGGGGAGGCAGTCCGGCCCAAGGTTGCCTCTGGAAGCTGGAAGGGGGGTGGAGGGGGGGATTGGGCCAGCCTCCTTGGAAATCTCATTTATTCCCTCTGCCAGTCAGTTTCCCGGTGTGTGTGTGTGTGTGTGTGTGGCTGGAGCAAGAGATAAGCCTCCCTTTCAGCAGTGCAGTGCAGAGAGATAACAGTCACGGCCGCTCACTATTATTTATTCAAGGCTCTGTCAGCCACGCAAGGCTGGGCCTCTGCAGGAGAAAAGGGGCCATGCCGCTCCCCCCTCCTCCCGCCCCAAAGCACAGCCATGGCTGCAGCCACAAAGTTGCCCCCCCCCCCCCATGCTGCTTTTTCCTCGTCTGGCTCCTTCCTCAAGCAAAGCTCCAAAACACACACACACACACACACACACACAATTTGGGGGCAGGAGGGAATCACGGTGCTCTTTCAGGCACAACCAGATTAGGAAGAAATCCGCTGGCCCTTACACAAGCAGGATCCCTCCCTGCCGCTCATTAAAGCAGCCCCTCCATCCTCCCCCTTCTGTGCAAAGCCTGGGAAAAGGCGGTGCTGCTTTAAGAAAGACATTAGATGTAGGCTGATATTTCAAGCAGATGCTCCAGGCTCATGCAAAACTCTGAGAAACACCAGAGGATTTGTGCTGCTTGTGGAAAGTCCAACTCTTCTGTGAATCTTTTGCAAACTATGCAGATTTACATGTTAATAGTCCGGCCACATCCCTGGCTGTGGCTTTAGCCCAATATGGGCAGGGGATGCCGAGAGCGGAAGGTGCCTTTCAAAGCTTCAGACAAAGCACGGCTCCAATGCCGCCGGCCCCGATTCTGCCCCAGGAGTTCCAAGAGAAAGCTCCCTGCCGCCTCTGGAGAACGCCCAGATATCCCATCGCTGACGGGAAAAGCACCAGGCCAAGTTCCTGCTTGTTTCTGCACTTGGATAGAAAAGCCTTTAGAGCCCCACATGATTTAGGAAAGGGAATTGGGAATTCCCAAAAGTCCCAGACGGTCCCCCTTCCTCCCCAGCCCTGCTGGATTCTCCTTCATCCCACCAAGCGCCACAGATTTGAGCAAGATCAAGAGAGCAAAAACAAGGCAAGCTTCGGGAAGGAGTTTTTAATGCCAACCCAGAATAAGTGCTGCATCCGGACGCTGCAAGAGGGGCTGCCAGCTCCGTGAACAGCAGAGCCTCCGAGAGACGGGAAAGGTTTCTCCCCATCTGGGCTGAGCTGCTGCTGCTGCTTATGGGCCTGGCTACCGAAGGATTCGCTTTCCTTCAACACTTGGAGGTTTCCATCCACCCCCGCTTCCCTTCTCAGTCCCCCCGCCCCTCAGACCTCCCACCCAGAAGGTGGCAAAGCAACTTGGGAAGGATCCTGGCACAAGGCAGCTTCACCAGAATACGGCACTTTCTGAGAATTCACTTCCAGAGGATGCCAAATCAGGGAGTAATTTGGTCAGAAGCGAATGTCCCATTCCTGGATCAAGGACCTTTGCATATCCCTAATTTGGATTCCTCATGATACCTGAATGAGCCCCCCCAAAAAACATCCAATTTCTATTTCCTATGCCCACCCCCATCACCTACGTGACTCTGGAGGGCTCATAGCCAAGGCCAAAAAATGAAGTAAAGTCTCAACAGATCATTCAAAACACAGACAGCAAAAGTAGCAGCTGAGATGCTCAGAAACCTCTCCAAGAAGCCACCACTCGGGCTGAGCCTCAATATTGGGGCTCCAGATTGAAAGGCAGAGCCGTTTTATTGGCTGGGTCCAAAAGGACAAGTAGGGTCATGGCAAGGCTGGTCTTAGGAGAGCCGATGTTGCAGGGGCCACCACCGAAAAGGCCTCTTTCTGGCTCCTGCCAGAGGCCTTCTCGCGCAGGGGATCCAGAGCAGACTCTGTTCCTATCAGGCCTAATGGGACAGGCAGACACCACTGGGGAGAGACGCAGACACCAAGCCCCGAAGGGCTTAAAAGTAATCACCAGGCCCTTGAATTGCACTTGGATGCCCACCAATGGGCAATGCAGTTCATGGAGCACAGGAGCTGAGTGCGTCCAGAACTGGCTGCCCCTCTGCATTTTGCAGCTTCCAAATGTCCTTCAAGGGCAGCCCCACCCAGCTGCCTTGCAGGAATCCAATGCGGTGCAAGGGTGGGGCTCTTTTTCCTCCCATGCTCCAAGCTTGAAATGCTCTTCCCTGGTGAGCAGCCTCGCCAAACCCTCTTTAACCAGCCTTCTGCCGGGCTATGAAAGCCAAGGTTCTCAGCAGCCTCCAGTCAACCCAGGGAGGCAGCCGGAAAAGCAAGAACCTGATGGCTGATTTCACAAAATGGAAGCTGCAGATTCAGAGGAAATCCCACAGAAGCCCCTTGCTCCAGAGGTTGTGAGTGAAACCCATGAAGGCAACTGGGACCTCTGGCTTAAAGCCTCCAGGGGTTGACCTGGGGGGACCTTTCTCGGCCCCCTTCTGCTGGATAGGTTAAGATCTGATCATCCCTCTGCACCCTGAGCCTTCCAAGAGGGAGCCAGTAGAGGAGTCAGGGTCAGACGCCTGCTCCTCCAGGGATCTCAGAAGATCATGGTCCCTGAAACCACTGGAAAGGCAGTTGGGAAGTTTCAGGAGACGCAGCTCTCATAATGCCAAAATTGGTCCAGAAGCAAGATGCTTGGAGGTCATCTCACCATGCCTGGTGCTGTTGGGTTTCCAAGTCACAGACTTCCTAGAGCTTTCTACCTCCTGAAAGAGCTGGCTGAAGCTTGCCTGAATGGGCAAGGATCTGCCTGGATGGCAACTTCCTACTGCCCTGAAATTGATGCTCAAGAAAGATGCTCAAGTCCTACTGCATGCAGCTCTATGGGAGGAGCTCAGGTGGCTTCTTCCTCTTCTGTGTAGCTCAGGGGCCTCTAAACTTGGCAATGTTAAGAATTGTGGACTTCAACTCCAGAATTCCTCAGCTAGTCCACCAGTCTTAAAGTTGCCAAGTTTGGAGACCCCTGATAGAGATGGTGCTGCATTGGGGGTGGGGTGGGGATCTCCCTCTGGCCAAACATTTCAGGCCAACATCGTATCCTCCTCCCAGAGCAGTGGCTCTGCCTTCAGGGCAAAGGAAGAACCTGGTTTGGCCTTCCTTCAAGAGCTGAGTGTGGCATATGGTTTTAGGGACCGGCATGGCTGCCTTTGTGCTGGCAGAACTCAGCAAATGGAGGGAGAAGAGTGCTCAGTTCTGGTCTTGGAGGGCAGTGGTTGATGAGTTGACCAGCTGCTACCCAGGATTGTGGTGGGAAGATGTTGAGGCAGCAGCCTGACTGCTATGGGGATGAGAGGACCCTCACTTCTTCCCGGACATGGGGACATGCTGCCAGACTGCCCCAAAATTAGAGAGAAGGAGAAGAGAGAAAAAGGAAGTTGCTCGGAGAGAGGTTGGAAATAAAGTCACACCAGTTGCAGGATAGTTGTGGGTTCCTGGTTGGGGAGGGAGAAGAGGCCACGGGTGGCTTCTCTGGAGGAAAGGAAGCAAGTCTGAGAGAGACACATCTTCACCCAAGATGGCAGGGAGGGAGTTGACCAAGCTCTGGGATCTGGGGCACAGCTGAGAGGCTCTTCCCCCACAGAGGAGAAGGACATTGGCTGATTCAAGCCCCACCAAGCTCGTTCTCTCCCCCCCCCCCCCCCCGTCTCAGAATTAGGAGAAAGTTGGCCCAGGGCCTGGGTTCTACAGTATGTACCACTGTAAAAGCATGGGGGTCTTCTATGTTTGCAAACCAATTCCAAAAACAGAATCCCATTGGGGCAATGAGAGACCTCCCCTCCCTCAAGGAAGGCCAGGGATCCTCTGCAGAGAGGGCAGCCCCCTTGGGCTTCTGCCCCAGCCAGGACTGACCTCAAGGGAGCCCTGGGGCTTCCAGGCCCTGCTTGCTGCTCTGCTCTCAAGGCAAACACAGCCGGGGGCCTCCTGGAGAACAGAGCTGTTTCTAGCAACCTTCCGCCTTTGCTCTCTGTTCAAAGAAGGCAGCTTGCTCAAATATCGGAAGGCCAGGACTGAAGGTTTGGTCATGATTTAACCATTTCTATGGCTGCCTAACTTGCAAGGTGATTTGATGGGGATTCCGAGAGTGCAAATGGCTCTTTTGCACACCCACCGAGATGCTCCGAGGAAAGAGATCCCCTACATTCTCCCCATGCAAAAAACGGGAACAAAGCGGTGGGAAAGGGCTGGGGGGGTGACCCACCGTGTCCAGGACAGGCCCCAGGGCTCCTGAGGGCACCAGGGGGGCAAGGGCTGTCAGGAGCTGATGGGAGGAGGCCACCATGCCTGGCAGTACAGACTGAAGGCTGCACCAAGCACCTCAGCAATCCACCCTACCCACGTGGCCAGCCTCTCTGTGCATGGGCGGGGGGGAGGGGATGAAACCCACCCAGGCAAAGCAGCCTCCTTGGACCAGCTTCGTGACTGAAGCGAGAAACTACTGGACTACTGTAGTTGTTAAAAGGGGAGAGAAATCTGAAGGAAAAACAGAATGTCTCAATCGTTGTGATCTGTTAAATCAGGATCTTTCACTATTGAGACCAAACTGGATCTTATTAACGAGTTCCAGTTTTTAAAATCACAGGATAGTCAGGATTGTAAAATTAGCTACCAAAATATTGAAAGACTGACCACTTAGATCTACAAAAGGAATAAAAGAGGGGGATTTGAACCTATTTCTACAGGCACCCAGGGGACGCTTCAACCCCAGGGATCCCCCGGGAGGGGCCTCCTGGGAAGCGATTCTCCCCTGTACTGCAGCATTCCCCAGCCAGGACAGCCCCCCAAAGGAGCCGGCTCCCAGCCCCAGTACCGTTTTAGGTGAGCAGAGACCCAGCAGGTATTCCTCACCCTGAACCTCCGCGTGGAAGATGGAGCTGCGCTTGTGTCTCTGTGAGGAAGAGGCAATCCAACGTCCCCTGCAGATGCTTCGGCCCATTGGACCAAAGGCTGCGTTCCCCCGAGAAAAACCGATGCTTTATCCTAAACGTCGTGTGCTGCGGTTCAGACAACCTTTGGGTACCAGAAATTGCCAAAGGAACACAAACTTCAGGTCCTGGAGATGGGGTGCCTCCTCCTCCTCCTCCTCCTCCTCCTGGTCACACCTCGCCTGCTTTCTATGAAGCAGCACTCAGTCCCCCAGCCCCACCCAAGCAGACTCCATGCACTGCTGGAAGGCCCGCATCACCATATCCTGGAAGTTGGGCATCCCTGATGTGGGTGGTATTCCCGCCCCTGTGCCAGCAGGTGTGGACGGGAAGGGCTGTGGCGTGTGAGGGGGGGGGGGTTTCCCCCATCTGCAGTCCTGCCAGGAGAAAGAATCCCTGGAAATCCTTCCCCAAAAATGCCGCGGTTCTAGAAAATTGGAAAAATATTCAACTATCTCTAATGGGACGTATAGCAACAATTAAAATGAATATTTTACCAAGAATCTTATTCCTGTTGCAAGCCGCACCTATTAATCCGGGTAAAAAATTCTTTCAAGAATTAAACAAAATAACCGCTAGGTTCATTTGGCAAGGACGAAAAGCAAGGATTAAACTAAAGTCAATGCAAGACAGCAAGGAGAGGGGAGGTTTAGCATTACCAAATTGGGATCTATACGCATCAGCAGTATCAATAACATGGGTGAAGGATTGGATAGAGCTAAAGAATGAAAGAATTTTGACCTTGGAAGGCCATGATTTGCAAGCAGGCTGGCATACATTCCTATGGGATGATAAAAATAAAACGCACAAATACTTTTATAATCATTTAATTAGAAGAGCTTTATTGCAAAAATGGCTCAAAAAAAAATTCAATATGTGAAAATTCCGAATTGGCTATCACCGACAGAAAGGACGACCCATCCAAATTTGATAGATTTGAACAAAATGCTAAGATATAGAGACTTAATTGATAGGGAAACTTAAAAACAATTGAAGAATTGGCAGAACAGAACATGAAAGTTGACTGGCTAACTTACCTTCAAATCAAAACTAAATACAATAAAGATACCAAATTATACGACATCGAAACAGAACCACACGAATTGGATAAAATTATTCAAAGCTCAGATAGAAAGATGATAGGGAGAATATATAAATTTCTCCTGAAGTATAAAATGGAAGAGGAAATTGTGAAAGAACAAATGATAAAATGGGCACAGAACTTTGGATATAATATTGAATTAGACAAATGGGAAAAATTTGGGGGAACAAACTTAAAAATGACACTATCAGTTGCATACAAGGAAAACCAATACAAAATGTTTTATAGATGGCACCTGGCACCAACAAGGTTAGCTAAAATCTCAACAAATACCTCCCCAAAATGTTGGAAATGCGAATCGATACACGGAACATATTACCATTTATGGTGGACCTGTGAGGCGGCTAAAAAATTCTGGAAAAAGATCAAAAATTGGCTGAAGGCAATAACGGGGGTTAAAATAGAATGGAAACCTGAATTATTTTTATTAGGAATAATGTCTGCGAAATACAAAAAAGAAATCCAGTATTTAATACTACATATAATTACGGCGGCAAGGATTGCCGTTGCCCAGAAATGGAAAAACAAATTAATTCCAAGCGAAGATGAAATAATAAGAAAGGTTATGTATTGTGCTGAAATGGACAAACTAACCAAAGAAATTCAGGGAAAAGAAGAATCAGAATTCTACCAGATATGGGATAAATGGTATAGGTGGATGGAGGAAAGAAACAAGAATCAATGAAGGAATGTAACAAAACTCAAAAATAATAGTTATGAGTAAAATAAGAAAGTTAAGAATGGTGAAACCCAAATGAAATACAATTGAATGGGAAATAATATAAGGTGAGCGCTATTGATTGATAATTGCTACTAGAAAGAACAGGAAGCTCCTGTTTACATTGTATTGTGTAAATGTGTTGTACGTCTAAGTTTTGTGTGTGTGTATTTTACATGTTTGTTAATAAAATTGAAAAAATTTTTAAAAAATGCCGCGGTTTGCCGCTCGATCCCCTGGGGGGGAGCGGTGGAACGCTCTGGCGCCGGCTGAGCCTCTCTGACGCGACTGCCTTCCCAGGGCTTCCAGGGGAGCGTCCCCTCACCCGCAGTCTCGATTAATGCCCTAGGTCTCTCTTTATGACCTGGGCTGCGTGTTGCCCTGAAGGGCTTGCTGCGCATGCTCTCTCTCTCTGTCTTCCCAGCCAGGGACTCAGCCCAGAGCCAGTTACTCACTCAGACAGGGAGGCAGCGAATGCAATCAAGTAAACAGTGAGTTCAATCTTTTCTTTAGCTTGGGATGATCACAGCCGCCCGTTGAGGAGCTGAGTCGATAACTGGGTGGTGCCTGGTGACCAGGGCGTGGCCCAAAGAGCTTATCTGATTCAGCCCAATCAAAGAGAGGAGAAGGTCAACCCATCCTGGATACTCCTCCCCTCACTATGGAGAAGTAAAGGTTCTTCATTTAGGCAAGAAAAAACAAATGCCCAGGTACAGAACAGGGGGTACCTGGCTCAATAACTGTGAGAGGGATCTTGGAGTCCAACCGTTTAAATAGGAGCCAGACGTGGGCAGCAGCTGCCAAAAAAAGCCAACACAGTTCTAGGCTGCATCAACAGAGGGATAGAATCAAGATCACGTGAAGTGTTAATACCACTTTACAATCCCTTGGTAAGGCCACACTTGGAATACTGCATTCAGTTTTGGTCATCGCAATATAATAAAGATGCTAAGACTCTAGAAAGAGTGCAGAGAAGAGCAACAAAGATGAATAGGTATGAAGAACAGTTGCAGGAACTGGGTCTGTCTAGTCTAGTGAAAAGAAAGAAGTCGGGGTGATATGACAGCATTCTTCCAATATTTGAGGGGCTGCCCCAAAGAGGGGGCCAACTTAATTTCCCAAAGCATCAGAAGGCAGTACAAGAAACCATGGATAGAAACTAATCAAGGCGAGAAGCAACCTGGAACTAAGGAGAAACTTCCTGACAGTGAGGAATGGCTTGCCTCTAGAAGTTGTCAATGTCCCATCAGTGGAAGTGTTTAAGAAGAGATAAGACAGCTATTTTTCTGAAGTGGGGTAGGGTTTCCTTCCTGAGCAGGGGTTGGACTAGAAGACCTCCAAGGTCCCTTCCAACTCTGTTATTATGAATGTGTGGAGGCCAAGAGAAGCTTTCTGGAATGCTTTCCCCTCTCAGCAGCCATCTACAGGCGGGGGAGGAAGCTTCCTCTCAAGAGCATTCTGTTCAGCAACCAAACCCTTTTACAGTTGGAAATCAAGCTTGTATCCATCGATTTAAATGAGAGCAACAAAGCTGAAATGCGGCTTCATCCTAGCAGGCTTCCAATTAAATATCTGGTGTGTGGCACAAAGTGTGCTCGGAATACAGAACAGGCCCCTCTCTCAGCAAAAGCGCCCAACCCAGCCGTTTACAGCCCCCCTCATGCGGCCACGGGGGTCAAGGAAGGAACGGGTTAGATGCCCACCTCCCATTCCACCAGGCCACTCCTTTCCCAGGGGAGGAAGATGTGGGGCAAATCCGGCGTCTGGGGGCGGATCTGGCTTTGGCAGGCTGGTTTACGCCCCCCAGGGCCCTTCCCTCCAGCTTGAAGGTTTGCCATTGCCACCTACTAAGCCAGAGCTCTGGGTGCCCCCGTGGACAGTCTGCTTCACTGAAGGACAATGATGTGCTCAATGTCTCCGGTGTCACCTTCAGGCCAAAGGCAGGCCGGACTCCCAAGGCCCAAAGGCAGAGCAGGCGGCTTAGCTACGCTGCCACTGGTTGACAAACACACCCATGTGCGAGAAAGGAATGCAAAAGGAGAGAGGCCTCTTGGCTGGGAATGGCTGGGGGTGGGGTGGGGGGAGCATGCATTTCACCAGGAAGTGAAAACTGGTTTGGTCTCTTGAGAAGCAGCCAGCCCAGCAGAGGAACCTGAGCGCACACACCCTCTCCCTTCCCTTCAGCTCTGCCTTCGCCTGGCCGGGACCCAGAAGACTCCCAATGGCGGCCAGAACATCAATGGTGCCGTTCAGGCTTCACCTTGCCTTCTGGCTCTCCGAGGCCAGATCCCCCCCCTTGAGAAGGACTGAAAGCAACAGGGAGTGAGGGAGAGGCCTTGCACCTGGCTGGTCTCTCAATCAGGCCAAGAAGGCACCACTGAAAGGCACCACAAGTAGAATCATTACAATGCCTTGGATGGGCGATTTGTCTTGTTTTTAGTATTTCAAATGACTACCCCCCCTCCCTCTCTCCGTCCCTCCTTCTGTTTGGCAAGGCTTCAGAACTAGTTTGCCTCCCTCCTAGGCTGAGAGAAAGATGGATTGGCCCAAACTGGCCTTATGTCCAAGGCAGGACTAGAATTCGCCATCTCCTGGTGCCTTAACCACTAGACTAGAGCAAACCTCAACTTTCAGGAGAGCCCAGACTGTCAGTGAGAAAGCAAAAGATTCCTGCTTCTTCTCACCCTGCCTTAGCATCACCCACTCCCCACCTTCAGAAGGAGACCCCGATTGTTCCTCTCCTGCCTAAGCCTCCAGAGGCTTTGGTGCTCATCCCATCTTCTCATTCGGCCCAAATCCGGAGCTGGCAAGGCTGGTGTTGGGATGCTAAAGCAGCCCTGACAGGAGCTGCCAGCCCAGATTGTCCAGAGGTAGCCAGCTGAATTTCAAAAGGAGCCCCTACCACCTCAAGACAAGGCCTCCCCCCCCCCTCTCGCCAATTTGTAGTAGTTGGAATGGCCATTTTAAGTGATGCAATATATTCAATTATTCATGGTCAACTAATGTTATATTGGAAAACTCCCTGACATAATTAAATATCTTAGCCTTTCATTTTTATTTTATTCTCTCTTCTTGTTTCCCTTTACCCTTATGTCTAGACTTTCTTTAAAGAAGCTCATAAAAACATTCGACTAGGGGGTTAAGGTATCAGGCGAGTTCAGGAGGCTGGGAATTCTAGTCCTGCCTTAGGCATGAAAGTGCCGGAGTAACTGTGGGCCAATCACCAGGAAGCTGTGAGTTTAAATCCTGCTTTAGGCACAAAAAACAGGCTGGGCGTTTTGAGGCCAATTACTCTCTCTCAGCCAACCCCCCTTCGCAGGGTTGTGGGGAAAACAGGAGGAGGAGGAGGAGGAGGAGGAGGAGGAGGAGGAGGAGGAGGAGGAGGAGGAGGAGGGAGATACCTTTGCTGCCTTGAGTTATTGATAAAAATAATAAAGGCAGCATGGTATAAAAAAACAAAATAACAATAAACAAATAAATGACCAAAAGGTATCAAGAACACAAGTCACAGCACTCCAGATTGACCTCAGCATGGGAAAGGCTGATGAATCCACCGAGAGAGATCATTATGGTTAGAGCCTGGCAAAGCCTTGGGGTCACCTCCACAATGAGCAACATGGAGAGATGCATCCAAACAGGCTGGTGACACCTTCCAGCCCTGCAAAACAAGCGCCTCCCGGCCCAAAAGCCTCCACCTGCTGCCAGGTGTTGCCAAAGCGGGAGAGGCTGACTCACTGGAAAAGGATTGCAGAGGCTGACTCACTGCAGCCAGAAAATGGGCAGTTTCTTCTTTTTCAATCTGATTATTGACATTCCCTCAAAAGATTACAGGTAGTCCTCAACTTACAACCATTTACTAAGTGACTGCTCGAAGTTACAACGGCACAGGGAAGGAGCGACCCATGAGCCTTTTTTCACACTTCCGATCATTGCAGCATCCCCAGGGCCACTTGGGAACTGATTCATATTTACAACAGTTGCCGTATCTTGGGGTCACATGGTCCCCTTTTGCAACCTTCTGGCAAGCAAAGTCATTGGGGAAGCCAGATCCACTTAACAACCAGGTTACTAACTTAACAACTGCACTGATTCCCTTAACAACTGTGGCAAGGAAAGTCATAAAAAGGAGCAAAATTCGCTTAACAAATGTCTTTTGTTAAGCAAAACAGAAACTTTGGGCTCCCCATTGTGATCATAGGCTGAGGATTACCAGCTCACAAAAGGTTAACTAAAAACAGTGTTTCTAAACCTTGATCACTTGAAGATGTTCAAGACTTCAACTCCCAGAATTCCCCAGCCAGGAGAGTTGAAGTCCACAAACATCTGGAAGCAGCAAAGGTTGAAAAGCACAGACCTAAAGTGGCATCCAAAATAATTCTTGCCTTGCCTTGATCAATGTAATCAGCACAAAGGCCAAAATCCCCTTCCCTAGAAACTGCTGACCCTTTGCCAAAGGCCAGGTCAGGGCACACGGAAGCCACCTTTTAAAACTGCCTCCACAGCCACACCTGCTTCCTCCTTGGCCTAGGAAGTCCTTAGGATGTCAACAACAGGATTCCAGGTAAATTCCTTTTATGATATATTCATGCCGGCTGTTGTCTTGCTCCTCCCGAGCAAATGGCCCAGTTGCAACCCGTTTTCTTCCTCTTTGCAGAGCAGCCAAAGTTAAGCACCTGTCTAAAAGGCAGCCACACACCTGAGGCCCCAGTACTGGTGGAACAGGGAGGAAACAGAGGTTCCCTCTCCATAGAGATGCCTAGAGAGGCATGTGGTTCAGTCCCACTCCTGTGATTTCACTGGGGTACCCCCCCCCCTAATTTTCATCAGGGACAAAGGAAGCCGTTGGCAGGAGAGACGCCCCTGTAAGTAGCTGTGAGACCTACAGGTAGGGCTTCAATGGCACATCCAGGAGTTCAGATTATACCCCAAACCCTGTGGGTCACCAGCGCAGTGATGGTAGCCTAAGTGTCCAAGCAGCCGCCAGGCCAGTGGGGTAGAGGTGCAAATGAAATAAGGCGACGGAGCCAAGCAAGCCCCACGTTCGTCCAAAATGGTTTCTGCTCTTCTTCGTTCAGCTGGAAGATGTCCAAATCAGCGGAGCTTTCTTGTCACGGACGGGTAACTGGCTGGGGAAACGGAAACTGACTGCGGCTCCACAGAACAGAGACAAAGCCATGGGGCCACTCACCCCCAAAGGGAGGGGGAGGGGGCTCCTGTCACTTGAGATCTATCAGTCTCCGGGTGACTCCTGAGATGGCCCACCTGAACACCCCCCCTCCTGATGTTCAGGGGCAGGGGCGGCACTTGACCTCTGTTGACACAACATCTGGAAAGCACCACCTGCACAAAAGCTGCAGTCCACTTCATGGGCCCCTCCTTGGACAGAAAGGACCTCCTCCTGCAATAAGGAAGGATGTCCAAGACCTCTGCAGATGACCAAGCATTTTTCCATGAGTTACTCCGGGTCAGCTCTTCCTTGCAAGGGCAGCAGGAGCCTGGCATGTCCCGAGCTCCTCTCTCTCTGCCCTCTACACCAACAGGGCCCCCAGACACCTGAAGGCACCCCTGGGAGGATGGCCACCCCCCAGCCTGGAGCAGACCCCCCCTTGTGCCCCACAAAGGAGCTGTTGCCAAGCCAAACAAAGCAAGCAATGCAAACCCACCTAATGGAGGAGAGATGATAGATAGATAGATAGATAGATAGATAGATAGATAGATAGATAGATAGATAGATGATAGATAGATAGATAGATAGATTTGCTGGGGTGGAGGGAGAAAACAGCCCACCCTCCAAGCAGTTCTGGTTTCACACAGACAAAAGCATCTCGGGGCTACTGGGGACCTCATCCAACACAGAAGGTGCCAACCTCCGTGGGCACTCTGGGCTTTCCAAAGGCGGCTCCTTCTTACGTATAAATTCCAAATGGTGGGAGAGGATGCTGCTGCAGCAGAGACTAAGGGGGCACTTATTTCTCCTTGTGGTTTGCCCCTCCCCCCCTGCTCTCCATCCAGAAGCTCCACTCGGAGGGCCCAACCTGGTTCTGAAGAGCTGAGCGATGCAGTTATTCCCCTTGCTATGGTCTCCCCTCCCGCTCCAGGCCCCCAGCCAGGATCTAATGGCTGCTGTTAGAGGAACAGAACCTGCAGGCTGAAGACCCTTGCCAGGCACTCATAACTGGCAGAGAAACAGCGACAAGTTATGCCATTATAATCAATAATTCCCAGGGTGACCACAATAACACTCCTTCTGCTTTATTAATCCCTTCCTGGACCCCCCCCAGCCCCGCCCTCGCTCTCTAGGGAAGCAGAGCTGGGGACCACCATCTGCCAAGCTCAGCCTCCCAGCAGCTGTGTTCAGCCTCCCAGGCAGAAGTGATGCTCAGAAGTGAGACCCCCCCCCCATGGAACTCCGCCCAGGACCCTTCTTGCCCCTGGAACCCATGGCAGCTTCCCGTTCCGTCCTCCAGGCCTGCCCTTCAACCACTGAGTTTCCCCACGGGGGCCTGCAGCTGGGCTACAGCCACTTCACTTCCACCTATAATGGGCTCTGCCTGTTTCTCCCAAGCCATTTTGATGGGTCACTAGCAGACAGGAGACTGCCCAGCAAAGGCAGCCCATGTTCTTCCTTAAGGGGAAGGAGGACCTCCAGGCAGGCCCCTCTGGGCTGCAGGGCCATGGGGACGGGTAAGCTGCCTCTGCATGGCCAAGAAAAGTCACACCAGGGCCTCCGCCGCAGGTGGCGGGCAAGCGCCAGGGTCCGCCTTGTCTCAGGGGTGGTGAACCCACAGATGGGATCCACTCTGCAGTCAGGTGGCCAACTGATGCTGATCTGCCAGCTGAGCTCCAGGCGCTGTTGCTAGAAAGGAGGCCCCAACTGTCTCAGCTTAACCCCAGGGATTGGGGAGCCTGGAGGAAAGATGAACTAGCCCTCTTCTGAAACTTCCTTTCTTTCGGGGGAATCCGGCCAGATTCTTGGGAGCCTCTCGACTGCCTTTTGAAGCAAATGGGGGCGGGGGGGGGAGCTTTGCCCTTTCTGGCTCAACCATGGCAGCCCCAAGGCCAGGCAAGTGACCCCAGGCCTCCCAGTATCCCACCAGCCACCCCCACCCCTTAGTGGGAGAGTCTGGCCTGCCCCCTTTGGCCTCTGCTGCCTAGCAGCCCACGAGGGACCCCAGCTGAAGGTGGGCCTCGGCTGCCGTTTGGGGAGGGGGTTCAGAGACCCTGAACCTGAGGGCATCTGGTGACACAACCCCAGGGAAGGATGAGAAGGGGCCGGGATGGCAGCAGCTCTGCCCCCCCACAATGATCCAGAAGAACCTGCTGCCTCTCCCCCCCCCTATCGGAACCACCACAGAGTTCCCGAGCTGCGCAGGCGTGTTGTGTCTGGGTAGAGACCCCCGAGACCCACCCTGCGAAAACGTCAGTTCGGTTGAAACCGACGGGACCCGCTTCCTCCCCCGCCCAGGACCGGGGAAGCCGCCCGCAGATCCCCGCCGCCAACAATTCCGGGGCTCACCTGAGTCGCCATGGAAACAGCCGTCCGCGGCGGCCCTCCCGGCGGCCGACTCTCCGTCGCAGGTCCAGGGCGGCGCGCTCTTCCTGGGCTCGGGGCCGGCGGTGGCGGCCTGCGCGTGGTGCCGGTGGCGCTTGGGGGCCTGCGGGGTCGGGGGGCTGCCGCTGCTGTCGAAGGACTGCTGCGAGTGCTGCGAGGGCGAGCGGCTCTTCTCGCGGGAGAGGCGGCAGGCGGTGGGGCTGGGCGACACGTGGCTCGACTGGCCGGACGAGAAGTCCTCCTCGCTGGACGTCAGGTTCTCGTTGGAGCTGCAGTCCGGCGTGTAGCCGCCGCCGCCGCCCCCACCCAGGTCCTCGAAGCCGCGCGGCGAGTAGGAGCGGCGCGGCCAGGTGAGCGGTTGCTCGGCCGCCCCCGCCGGGCCGCCCCCGAAGGCGCTCTGGTAGGGCTGGAAGGCGGCGGGGGAGGCGGGCGTCCAGGCGGGCCGCCCGGCGCCGTCCAGCAGCAGGTTGTCCTTCAGGAAGCGCGCGTTGAGCTCCGCGTCCTCGTACTCGCCCCCGTCGTCGTAGGCGGCGTCGGCCGAGCGGCCCCGCGGCGGCCCCGGCAGCTTCTTGCGCGCCTCCAGCTGCATGGCCTGGCTGCCCAGCGCGCTGATGCGCTCCGAGACGTCGCGGTCGTTGACGCGCACCAGGCCGCGCTCGCGGTGGTACTCCAGGTTCACGTAGAAGGGCTTCTCGCCCGCCTCCCGGCCGTCCGGCGGCCTCGAGGGCGGCGGGGGCGACGACGAGGGCGCCTTCCTCCCGCGCTCCAGGCCGGAGCGCAGCAGCCCCGCGCCGCCGCCCCCCTGGCCGCGCTCCCTGCCGCCCGCCTCCAAGGCGGCCCCGTCCCGCTCCACTGAGGCGGCAGCGGGGGGCAGGCGGCGGCGATTGCCGCTGGGGACCGGCCGCGCCCTGCCCGGGGAGCCCGCCGCGGCGCCCTCCTCCCGGGGCTTCTCGTCCGTGGCGGCGGCGGCGGCGAGTTTGGCGCGCTCCTCCTGGCCGGGCTGCGCGGCGTCCGCCTCCGGGCTGCCGTCGCTGTGCGCGGAGAGCTTGCGCAGGGCGGGCGGGCGCGGGCGGGCGGGTCTGTCGTCGTCGGCCTCGGGGCCGCGCTGGAAGCCCCAGCGCTGCCGGTCGTAGCTCTTGCGCTCCTTGGCCAGCAGCGTCTGCAGGTAGATCATGCGGAAGCGCTCCTTGTTCACCTCCAGCTCCAGGCGGCGGATCGACGCCTTGCAGCGCTCCAGCTCCGCCTCGATGTCGCCCACCGAGCGCAGCGCCATCGCGGGCGGCTCCGCGTCGTTGAACTGGGCGCGCCACGCCTCGGCGAAGCCCACCGGATCTACCATGGCAACGGGCCGGCCGCCGCCGCGGGCGAAGGCGGGATCAGGGCGGTGTGCAGGGCCGGCAGCGCTCGGCGCTCATCTCCGGAGGGGGGCGGCGGCGGCGACGGGCGGGCTGCTCCGGGGCGGCGGCGGTCCCGATCCGCCTCCAGCTCTCTGGGCCGCCCCGCCGCCCATGGCCGGGCCCCGCGCCCCTCCGAGCCGCGGCGGCGGAAGGCAAGCAGGCGGCAGGCAAGAACAAAGAGGCAGCGGGCGAGGCGAGGGGGACGCGCCGGCCGGGCGGGCGGGTGCGAGGCGGGAGGCTGCGGCTCCTCCCCGCGCGTCTGCCTGCGAGCCGCCCCAGATCCCGCGGGGCTCCGGCCGCGCTTAGCCGGGGTGGGGCGGGACGCGCTGAACCGGCCCCAGGTGACGCGGCGGCCCGGCTCGACTCGGCATCGCGGCTGCCCGGCCCGTCCTGCCTCCTCTGGGGAGCGGCCGCGCGGGAGGGGCGGGGCGGGCCGAGGGCGGGGCGGCCCCTTAAAGGGGCGGCGGCGAGGAGTGGCCGCTTCCTCTGCGCACGTGCAGAGCGCGGGCTCCGGGCTCGCCTTCCCCGACGCAGGAGCCGGCGCTGGCGGCCGAGCAGCTACCCGGTCGGAGCTCAGAGTCTCTGATGGCCGCTCCGCCTGTGGAGGCCGGGGCTTTTGCCGGGCGGTGGCGATGGGCCCCCTGGCTTCGCCTCCCCGGCCGGCGGGATGGGTGGGTGGGTGTGCGCGGGCTGCCTTGCGACCTGGCCTCCAAAGGCCGGAGGAAGAAACGCGGCAAAAGCGAAGGGCCAGAGAGGAGCGCGCCCTGCCCTGTCGGAGCGCCTCCCACGGACAGCGGGGCCAGGCGAAGCTCCCGCCGGGGGCTTCCTCCTCCCGGGCCCCGGCGCCAAAGGAGGCGGCCCCTTGCCGTCCCGGGATCCCCGCTTTGCAGACTCGCTTCGGGTCCCGGGAGAAGAGGGCGGCCTCCGAAGGGCCTGGATCTAGCCAGCCGGCAACGGCTTCTTGGGGGCAGCCGGGGCGCCTCCGATCCCCCCTTAGTTATGGAAACCAACGCCGGAGACGCGAAGCTTCTGAAAAGCCGAGAGTCCGTCCAGCGCCAGCAGAACTAGGGTCGCCAACGCCAAAGTCTCCTCTTGCCCCCCCCCGGTGGTCAGGGAGGAGAGGGGGGGCTTCCTGTGGCTCCCAGAGGCTGAATCGATCCCCAAATCCTTGCAGATATTTGGAGCACCATTTCCCATTGGAGGAGAGACTGAAGCCCAAGATCCAAGGGAAGGAAAGCACAAAGGCTAGCAAATGTTGGTGCTGTGGGTCTTATGGAGGGCGAAGAAGAAGCACCTCATTGCTTGTCTCTTGAAAAACTGAGGAGCGTCAAGAAAGCCTGAGAAGCAGAAAGATCTTGGGACCTCTCTGGTTTTCAGATGTCTTTCTGCCTCCTAAATTGGTCTCTCCCTTCATATTTTATTTTTATTAAATTTGTTTGCCGCTCATCTCGCCGTGAGATTCTTCCTGAGAATCTGGGCCCAGACTGCTTTCCAGGGCTTGTCCTCTTCTGCCAAAGAACACCCCCCCCCCCCCGTGAAAATTGCTGTATCTTTTAATGCTGGTGATTTGTCTGTAACAGAATAGCAGAGGCAGAAGGGACCTTGAAGGCCTTCTAGTCTAACCCCCTGCTCAAACAGGAGACCCTATCATTTCAGACAAGTGGCTATCTAATCTCTTACAAACTTTTGAGTGTTGGAGCATTCACAATTTCTGAACGAAAGTTCTTCCACTCTTAAGTGGCTTCTCTCCTTAATTAGTTTCCACCCATTGCTTCTTGCCCTGCGTTCAGGTGCTTTGGAGAATAGCTAGACTCCCCTTCTTTGTGACAGCTTGAGAGTGGAAGACTGCTATCATGTCATCCCTAATCTTTCTTTTCATTAGACTGGGCATTCTGCAATTGTTCATTGTATGTTTTAGCCTTCAGTTCCCTAATCATCTTGGTTGCTCTTCTCTGCACTCTTTCTAGAGTCTTAGCATCTTTTTTATAGTGTGGAGACCATAATATTCCAATATCCCAAGTGTGGTGCTACTGAGGCATTATCAAGTGGTATTAACACTTCCCATGATCTTGATTCTATCCCTAAATTTCACTTTCTCACACAAACCTGCCTTAAGAGAATCCCAGGCAGATTTTTCTTTTAATTGCCTCTTCTCTGGGTTCAATAAGTCATCTATTTTATCTTGTACAGCTGCTCTGTGGGCTTCTCTCCATGCTCCCTTCTGAGGTGGGCAATATGATGCTGAGAAAAGGAGTCAGAAATAACCTGCAATTCTAATTTTCCCTAATGGACCCACAAGGAATTTAAAAAGATTTAAAAGGGGGGATGGAGAAACTTTAAGAGCCAGAGGTATCCCTAATGACACCCCTTCCTTCCCACCCATGGCGTTTTGCAAAACAAAGAATGAACTTTCCTTGGTGTTTCTGTACAATGATACTTTTGCAAATCAGACTCACAACCAAGGGGGGGAAGAGTGTGTGGTTCCTGGTTAATGCAACTTTTAACAACAAATTAAAAACAAATTCACAAAATTAAATTTTGCCAGCTCACCACCAAAAGGTGACTGGCTCTACCAGCCTCTGTAGGACCAGCTGTCCGAAAGAGAGTCGGGGAGAGTGTTGAAGGAAATATGCAAGAACCAAGACTGAGCAAAGTGTGTGTGTGTGTGTGAAACTCTTTTTAAACCCTGAAAAACAAGACAATGTTTGCAAGTGGAACAGGCAGAGGCTGAGGAGGGACAGCACAAGAGCCACTCTCCATGCAGGCTCTGCTGGTCTTCCATGCGGATCTCATGGTCTGGCTATCAGGTGCAATTGGCAGCCTCTGTGACACGCAATAGGGAAGCTGCCTGCATTTGGAGTATGGTAGGAGTGTTCAGACTTGTGTCAACATGTGACGTATCGCAACTTTTTCCCCCTTCGCTAAACTGGACGTGGGCACGGTTGGCACGTGAGGCACCCGGCCTGTGGGCCTTGTGTTTGACAGCCCTGTGGTAGACTCTGCACTGCGTGTGCTGCATATGCATGTCTGAGTACATCGCCATGGATCCCTGGTCCAAAGGAGATTCTGGAGAAACATCAGATTCAGTGCAGCCTGGAAGCTTAGTGACAGCGCTGCAATTTGAGGAGAAAAATAGAAGAAAACGATTCTTTCTGCTGTGATTTTGTACCCCGAATCCTTTGTCAAAGCTGTGCCACCCCTGCCACTGGGCTCTCGGGCGGTTCACAGGCAGGAACGGCCTGGCTCCTTTCTGCCTAAAAAGCAGCAGCAGCCCCACCCAGCGCACGCTTGCCCTGCGATGCTGGGAATGGTGTGGGGAAGATGTCAGCAGCGCCTGATCAGGGGCGCCTCAGATCAGCTCCAGAGGCAGCAACGTTTTCGGTCTGTCTGCTGAAGGAGTGACAGACAGGCTGCAGAAAAGCATCTCCAGACAAAGCAGATCTGTGGTTGGAAGAGTGTGCCCCCCCCCCCGTGCATTGCATGGCCCACCACCTGCTTCCCAAAGCATCTCTCTCTGCTGGCCAATTGGCAGCTGGCAACCGATGGGGGAGAGCCAGGGGCTTCTTCTAGCCAGAAGCTTCCACAGCGAATGGCCGGGGCCCACAGGTTGCCAGCCTCCTGGGTGCAGGGAGCATGGGGGGCACCTTACCCGTTAGAGGGCTTTCTTTCCCCACGTGCCTAAAAGCCTCCAAAATTATTTGGCTCTTGACATGTTATTTGAAGGGATTCAGAGGCCGTGCATGTCCCGAAAGGCTAACGAAAGGCCTGCTTGTGTCATTAGCTTCTTGGGCATCATCAGTGCAGGTCCTCGACTTACAACCCTTCGTTTAGTGACAGTTTGAAGTTGCAATAGCACTGAAAAGTGACTTATTTTTCACACTTATGATGGTCGCAGATCCCCACAGTCATGTAAACAAAATTCCAACACTGGCCGCTGGTTCATACTTATGACGGTTGTCGCGGTGTCCCTGGGTCACGTGATCCCCTTTTGCAACCACCTGATAAGCAAAAGTCAGTGGGGAAGCCAGATTCACTTAACAACTGTGTTACCCACTTAGCAACTGCAGTGGCTCACTTAACAACTGGCAAGGGGCAAAAGTGACTGTCTCACTTAGCAACAGAAAATTTTGGCTCAACCGTGGGTGTAGGTCAAGGACTACCTATACTACTAAAAGCTGCTGTGTGGTGAAACAATTATAGCCCGAAGGAAAATCTCTGCAAATGAAGCCATTTCCCACAGGGCATCATTTGGCAGCAGGAAATGTTCGCTTGCGTGGGATGGGTAGATTTTCCCTTCAACCAGGGAGGGCATTGCCATGCCTGGCATAGGATGCAGCAAGGTTACTGGGTGCTGCAGATAATGTCCACGGGCGGGGCAGGGGGGGGGCAGTTGTGAAAATTTCTTTCTCCTTCAGAGTTCCTCTGTGATGCTGGACATGCGTCTCCACCACTAGCCGAGGGGTCTCCCTGAAGCAAAAGTGTGAGAACTGGCATCTTGAACCCAGCTCTCTGGTGGCACAGTGGTCAGAGTGCAGCACTGCAGGCTACTTCTGCTGACTGCCGGCTGCCAGTAGTTTGGCAGTTGGAGTCTCTCTGACTCAAGGTTGACCCAGCCTTCCGTCCTCCCGAGGTTGTAAAATGAGCCAGATTTGGAGGCAAGAGGCGTGGCGAGGGCTGGAAAGGACTGTGAAGCGGCATATATATATATAAGTCTAAGGGCCACGGCTGGTGGGCTTCACCAACTGCTGCTAAGGTCTTACTGAGTGGTGGGGAAATAGCGCAGCACAGAATTCTGGTCCCCCCGGCAGAGCCTTTAATTCTACAAAGGGCATGAAAAGAAAGCTCCGTTTTCCAGGGGCCGCCCTGGCAGTCGTTCCAAGCAACACTCACAAGTAATTCAGGCAATGAAGTCACAGCAAGACGCTCTGGTGCCCAGAGGCCACTAGACGGGCCCGAAGCCGGAGACAGTCAGGGCTCACCCAGATCTTTTCTCACTCCAGATCTCCCCCTCTGAAGTACAAATCCCTCCTGCCGGTTTTAACAGCCATTTCGTGGTTAAGGTTTAACTAGATGTCCAGTTCAAGTGGAATTTGTGGCTGCCAGGAAGAATCAGCTGGTTTGGGGCTGTTGCCCTGAATTGGCCCAGTCAGCCAACCTGGTCCGTCTGTCCGTCCCATCTCCAGGTAACAAGAGCTTCCAGGGAGAGGAAACCGGGCCCTCCCACAGAAAGACTGGTCCTGTCCTCAGGTGAGCCTCCATGGCTCAGAGAGGCTTTGGGAGCAGTGGAGGTGGGGGCTGGCTCCTCCGAGGTCAGCGATTCCCTCCTTGTCCAAGAGTGATGGGGGCAGCCTGCAGTGCAGTGGGTCCCCTGGGAGCCCTTAGCAGCAGTTCAGGTTGGATGGACGAGATCCGTGTGCAGACGCCGCATTTTCTTCTATCCCTGCAAGAGGAGACCAAGGGAGGGAAGGGGCTTCACAGGTTTCCTCTCCTCCCACCCCCAAATGCCAGCTATTGTATTTGTCTTTTCCGGGATGGGCTTGGATGTCCCCTCCGCTCCCTCGGAAGAGTTGAACCAGAGTGGCTGCCAATGCTGCCCTTCCCTGGGCTCAAGCAGAAGAAGCCCCCCCACTGGATCCCCCTAGAGCCCCCCTCTGCCTCATTCTCAGCCGTGGCCGCTTGAAGACGGCTGGGGGTCAACTCAGCATCTTGGGGAATCCAGAGGGTTGAAATCCCCCCCCCCGTCTCCAAGGAGCCAAGGCTGAGAAACGCCGCTGTAGAAGGAAAGAGCCCCTCTGACTGCTTTCCTGAGGAGGGGGAGGGGGGAGTTGGGCCCACGTACTGATGAGGTCTCCTGGGCCGATTGGCAGCAGCCGGTTGCAGCTCTTCTCCAGCTCCATTAGCACAGACCTCTCAAAGGCCAAGGCAGCCAGCCGGAAAAAGAAGTCCTTGACGTTTTCCCCTGAAGAAAGAGGAGGAAGGGGAAGAACCCCCCCCCCCAAAGCCTTAAAACCCGGCAAGCAGATATATTGGCTAGCTGTTGCTCCTCTAGTCAGAGAAGGGGCAAACACGGCCGCTTGCTGGGAGAGCAAATGCACATGGGTCTTGTGGTCCGAGACCTCCCTTGCATGCGAGGAAGCCGCCTGGGCACCAAAGCTGGGTGGGCGACACTCGGGGCCCAGCGGCTCCTTCCAGACAGTGCTGGGGGGAGGCGAGGGGGGGTCCATTCCCTCCCTGATCTGCTGTGCTACCTTCCTGGGCCTCCACTGACCTGTTTTGGCCGAGACGGACCAATACTCTGCCTGCATCTCATTGGCCAGACGGACGGCGTCCCGCTCCATCCGCTCACTCTCGGCGTTGGACTGAAATGGAAAGAGCCACAGAGGGGGAATGAGATGCTGCCCACCCCCAACGAAATGCCTGCCTCTCCGCTGCCCTCTTCCCAGGCCATGAGGGGGGCGTGGGGAAATCTCCAGTTGCAGGAGGAGGGTGGGGCAGTGAGCTTGGAAGGCCTCCAAAGGAGATCTAGAGGGAGCAGAATTGACTGCAGCCAAATTTCCCCAGCCTGGCATAGGAGGACTCTTGGGGCTGAGCGGCTGCCCTTGTCCAGAGGCGGCTGGGCCAGGCCTGAATGCCGCAAGGGAGGGACGTGGCATCGGGCCACACAGCCAGCCCAGCAGTCCCTACAAGGCTTGGGAAAGGGGGGGGGGGCAGCACACAAAGGGGTGTGGTGGGGGGAGGGGTGGCAGACAGGCTGGGCTCCTCCATATACCCCCTGCCCTTCTGGCCTGGTCTGCACGAAAGAGATTCCAGAGGGGAAGCCCCAGCCTCACCCCTGGCACCCCTTCCTTTCCAAGAAAAACCAAATGAGCTTCCTGGGCAGACGCAGCCGCTTCCCTAGAGAAAGGAGGAAGGGAAGCCCAGGGCAGAGGGAGGGGACAGGCGTTTTGCGGTGGGGGGCAGCAAAGGCGCCACCCTCCCCTCAATCGCTTCACAAGGGCGCCCAGTGCATCTTCTTGATCCATCAAATAAACTGCCCCCATGCCAAAATAACAGGACTCTAGGCAGTAACCCCACCAGGGTCTCTAACACCTGTCTACAGAATCGGGGGATGGAAGTTCCGCCTGTTTTTTTTGGCTGCTGCCTTGATGCCCTTGGTCTCTTCTGGCAGAGGGGAGGGAGAGGGAGATTCCTTCAGGCTCACCAGCAGATCCTTCTTAGTTCCCACCAGAAAAACAAAGCTGGAGCCGGGGTGATTCTCCCGCAGGGCATCCTCCAGCCACCGCCTGGAGAGGGAGAAGAGGACAGGTGAGCCAGGGAGAGATCACCTGACACGCTGAGGAGACACACCTGTATCAGTCCTGGCTTGGGCCAGAAAGTCCCCCTGCAGAGGCCTTTTTCTGCCAGCCCAGCCCCAAAGATGCCTCCCCCTGTCCTGCTGCAATGGGCAGCCTCCACCTGCTTCTCTGCTCTGGAAGGGCAGTAAAGAAAGAGCCTCTTTGCCAGAGGGACCTGGGCCCCCTCCTGTGTGGGTCACTGTGATGGGCGGCCTTTGGAAATCATTCACAATCCTCAGCTGGTGCAGAACACAGCAGCACAAAGAGTGAAGCCCCCCCGCCCCCCCGTGCATGACCTGCCCTGCCTCCCAGTCTCTTTCCAGGTGCAATTCAAGATGCTGCTCACCAGTTCCAAAACGGCCTTCCCCGAGGACAGGGAGCGCTAAGCTTTGTGCCATCACGTGCCAAAAGTGCGGGGGGGGGCGGACAGGGACATGCGTGTGTGTGCCCACACCCATACTTCTATGTGCCTGCACTCCCCCCCATGCATGTGTATGCAACCCCCTGCACTGCCCCTGCTTTTGGCACGTGATGGCACAGTGGACACGTTTTTCACCCTCCCCAGGCTCCCCAGGACCCTTTCTAGGAGCCTGGGGAGGCCGAAAAAGGCCTGCTTGCCAACTTCTGGACAGACCAGAAGGTCCGTTTTTCACTCTCCCCAGGCTCCTGAGGCTTTCTAGGAACCTGGGGAGGGCAAAAATGCCTCCCCCCCCTCAAGGCCCCCTGAAGGCCAGAAACGGCCCATTTTCGGACTTCCAGTTTGTGTGTTGGCCTGTTTTTCACCCTCCGGAGGCTCCAGGGAACTCCTGAAACCTCCGGAAGGCAAAGAACGGCCCAACACGCAACCCGGACGTTCAGGAACAGACTTGCAGGTTGTCCATTGGGCCATTTTTCTCCCTCCAAAGGCTTCAGGAAGAGGCTGCCCGGAAGCCTCTGGAGGGCGAAAAACAACCCAACGTGCAAACCAGAATTTAGTTCCCAAACTTCCGGTTTGTGCATTGAGTTGTTTTTTGCCCTCCAGAGGCTTCCGGGCAGCCTCTTCCTGAAGCCTCCTGAAGGGCGAAAAACGGCAGAAAATCAAGGCCGAAATCAGTTGCGTGTCCTTGCATGTCCTCAAAAACGTCTGCCATAGGTTCGCCATCACGGCCTTAAGACATCTACCCATCGTGCCAGATCAAATAAGGTGGGAACGGCCCTGGTCCTCTCACCACAATATAGCCATTTTATGGGAGGTAGGAAGCCCGCCTTCTCCGTGGTAGCCGCTGCCCCTTTCCCTGAAACCAGGCAGGCTTCTTCCCTCCCGGCCTTCCCCCCCTTTCCCCCGACGGTGGGATGGGGGTGACTGCAGGTTGGCAGCTTGACACGGTGCCTGGTTTCTTTCGTCGGTGTTTGTGGCTTTTAATATTATTTTATGTTGCTTTAATTCTTTTTTTTTATTATTATTAAAAGAGTTTTGTACAAACAATTTTTCCCCCCTTTTCACCCCCCCGCCATACAATATAAATCTCATACAAATGCTATACCCCCCCAACCCCCCCACCAAAATTCACTTTCAAATATTATACCAAATACTTTGCCCCCTCCCCTCCCCCCATCTTAAAATAGATTACTCGTAACCCCTCTCCTCCCAACAAACACAATATAAATTTCTCTTAAATTAATAATAACACATTGATCATTTTCTAAGCTAATTTAACATCTATAACTCTTAATATAAATTTCTCCTAGCCTAACAATGTTTCATTAGTCCCATCTTCTAATTTATTCATACATATATATTGCCCCACCCTCCACCCTAACCCTCCCCCACCTCCCACACAAACCCACCCCCCTGACTTCCGCTGTATACCACTCTAACAATTCCAAACATCCCATATACTATTTACTCTGATCATCTATCGGTCTAAACATTCTTACCTAAAGGCTACATAATAACTCCTAGTCTGGTATTTATTCTGTATATAATCAATCCATTTTGCCCATTCCTGTGTGTAATCCTCCTGTTTCTGAGCTTTTAAGAAAGCTGAAATTTTTGCCATTTCAGCGAACCCCGCCACCTTCTGAATCCATTGATCAATTGTCGGTAAAAAATCTTTTTTCCAATGTTGCGCAATCAACAACCTAGCTGCTGTGACCATATGCAAGACCAATTTTGTTTCCCCTTTGGTGAAATCCTTAGCTATACCCAATAAAAACATTTGCGGAGTGAATTGTATTCTTTTCTTAAATACATTCTGCATAACCCACCATATTTTTATCCAAAAAGCTTTCACCTTGTTACAAGTCCACCATACATGAAAAAAGGTAGCATCTAGACACCCGCATCTCCAACATTTTGGTTGAACATTTGGGTACATGCATGATAATTTTTTAGGATCTAAATACCATCTGTAAAACATTTTATAAAAATTCTCCCTTAAATTCTGTGACTGTGTAAATTTAACATTCTGAACCCATATTTTTTCCCACGTTTCCAACATAACCACTTCACCAAAGTTCTGAGCCCATTTAATCATACCAATTCACTTTCTGAGTCTCTTTCTAACAGTACATTATATATTCTTTTAACTTGTTTTGCTTTAATTCTTGATTGGGAACCACCCAGAGTCTGTTCTAAGCAGGGGGGAGCTAGAGCAACGTTTTAAATAAATGAGTAGATCCCTGCCTTCTGCCTCTCAGCATTCAGCCTGTTTTTCTCTCTGCAAAGCTAATCAGGGGGCGGGCGGCCATCTGCCCATGTTTGCACCGTTGCTCCTTTGAACCGGCAAACCCATCCAGTGATGCCCCGAGTGATCCGGGAAAGAGGAGGAGAGGCAGAGGGCAGAGGCACGGAAGGCGCACCATCTGTTCTCCTGCTCAGCAAACAAGACGCTCCCTGTGCCATGCCCCTCCCGTACGGGCCCCCTGCCCACCCAGGCTGGTTAGTCAGCTGATCCTCCCTCTGGAAAGAGCCGGGGTGAAACCACACCAGCCAAAGGACCCCGGAGCCTGAAGGAGCCGAGCGGAGGCAACGCTGGAGGGAAGCCGCCTGTCAGACCCAGAATGGCTGTGCCCTCCTCTCACGCGCAGCCTGCAGAGGCGCTTCGGAGTCAACTGGCATAAGGGCATCAGGACCAGCCAAGCCTTCAGCCTCCCTCGTTGCCTCCTCCTCCTCCCGGGCCCTTTAGGAAGACCTGCCCAGCTTGATTCCACACAGCAGGAAGAAAACGGTGCCTCCCTCCTTGGCAGGCAGGGTGGAGCCATCTCCCTCACATAGTTTAATGCACCCGTGCCCCTTCTCCGCATGCAAATTAATATTTAACTCGCCTGGGGTTTTTTCTGAGGCAAAGGCTCTCACCTGAGGAGCCATGATTTCAAATTCCAAGTGGTGACGAGTTTGACTGTTACAGAAATGGCACAGGCCAGCTTAAAGGCCTTTCCGTTGCGTGTGTGTGTGGGTATGCAGGATCGGGTCCTTTAAACACCCTGGTAAACTTAATGCTTCATGATGAGACACTAATAGGCTATTTCTCCACCCACCACGGACTCCCAGTATGCCCACCCCACATCACTGACGTCTCCCACCATGGTATTATTTGGGCCAAACGATGGTTGGAAAAATTCTTACAGGTGGCAGAATCTGCTGCAGCAGGAATGACCTGAATTGTAAGAGGGCTTGCTCGACTTTGGCTTTGTGTAAAAGCAGGCAGATCTTCTTCAGCCAGTAAACGTGGTCCCATCATTCGTGGCTCAGTGGGGTAGGCAAAGCCAGTCAGTCACAAGGGAAAACCGGAGAGACTTACTTGGTGTGATCCAAAGTCTGGATGTCAGCCAAGTCGAAAACTGTGACAATCACTGCCAAGAAAATAAGATTGTGCAAGGTTTGAGCAGCACCTGAGCCACCGGTGGGGGAGGGGGCAAAGAAGGAGGGTCTCTTCACCCTGGGCTCACCTTCCGCTCCTCTGTAGTAGGCGGAGGCGATGCACTTGAACTTCTCCTGGCCGGCCGTATCCCATCTGGGCAGGAGGGAAGGAGAAAGTCACTGGGGGCTCCGAGGGGACCTAAATTTTCCCACTGATGGAGCTAAAGTATAGAGTAAGCAGGAAGCCCAAAGAACAACTTCCTCCCATTCTTCAAAATTAAAACATACATACACACACACAGAGAAACACAAAACACACACACAATATATATGTGTGTGTGTGTGTGTGTGTGTATTTGTGTTACAACCCCTGGTATGCCTAAATATGGGAGGAAGCTCACTACTCCCTCTTTCTGTCCTTCGGCTCATCACAGAAGACCATGCAGGCAGAAAACCATATTTTTATTTTTAATGTTGCCTTTTTATATTTGTGTTGTATTTGTACTGATAAATAAATAAAGGGAGACTAGTATAGATCTATTTCAAGCTAATTAGCTCTCATCAGCTAGCCATACCCTTACTGGGATTTGAACCTGGGCTAATTAGCTCGAAATAGATCTATACTAGTCTCCCTTTATTTATTTATCAGTACAAATACAACACACATATATATATACATAGATACAGTAGATATGGAATAAAAATCAGTCTGGCTGTATCCCCCACTTGAATACTCAAGTGCGGGATACAACTGCAGTTGTAAGTCCTCAACTTACAACCACAATTGAGCCTAGAATTTATGTTGCTAAGTGAGAAATTTGTTAAGTGAGTTTTGCTTCATTTTACAACTTTTCTTGCCACATTTATTAAGTGAACACTGCAGTTGTTAAATGAGTTAACAAGGTTGTGAAGTGAATCTGGGTTTCCCCCGGACTTTGCTTGTCAGGAGGTTGCAAGAGGGGGTCACGTGACCCTGCAGCCATCCTGAGTCAGTTGCCAAGCATCTGAAAGTAAATCACGTGACCATGGGGATGCTTTGCTTGGCATTCAGACGTTGCTCAACAGTCTTCCCAGGAAACTCCCTCAGGGGCTACAACCATCTTGGCTTGGGAGTCCTGGCCAGAGTTTCCGATTTCTCCCGTAAAGGTTGGAATGAAGAAGCTCCCTCCAAGACATCCCAGCCAGCCAGCTTCCATCCTGGGTCACCGGTTATGGTCAACCAGTAATGTCCTCATTGGCACGTTCAGCTGAAAGCCCTAAGAGAGCCTGCCCATTGAAGAGGCCCCAAGGCCAGGACAAGCACATCGCCTCCCTTGGAACGAGCTTTTCTTCTCCAGAGGGGCTTTCCGTTGGGAAACCCTCTCCATTGCTCTGCCTGGAGGGCTCCGATGGGGCCCAAGGAGCGAGGCAGCTTTTTAGGCTGAGCTAAGAAAGCCCACATAGGCCCCAAACTCTTGAGCCTCCCTCCTCACCAAAGGCTTTGGGATTTCAGATCTGAGCTTACAGGTCTGAATGGGCGTCTCTAGCAGGCAGAAGGAATAACCTTGAGGGACAGGAGGAAAAGCTGCAGTAGTCAGATAAAAGAAATCTGAATTGGGACAGAAACAAATTTGAGAAAGCTTCTCAGACATGACTCACCCTAAGAGTGAGGGGGCAGGCACACTCAGGCTTGCAAGAATCTGTTACAGATAGTCCTCAATTTACAACAGACCCCCCCCCAAAGGTATTTACGATCCAATTCCAGAGTTTGAATAGCTCCCTCTTCAGCAGTCATATGACCACATTTTGGGCACTAAGCAAATGGCCTGCATTTACAGCTGCTTGAAGCATCCCAGGGGCATGTAGCCACAATTGATGATGTTTTTGCCAATAACTGGCGTCCCAGCACAAATGCCCCCTAGCGAACAATGGGCTTGTTTAACACCACATTAAAAAAAGAGAGGTAAAATCGGGTCTAGTGTGCACACTCCCTCAAAGGAAGGCATTCTGAAACGCAAGACGGCCTTTTCCATCAGAAATGCTGCTTTAAGGTTATTCCAGTGAAGCTTCCCTATACCTGAAAATGGGGACAGGGGCTGCTTTCCAACTTACATCTGAAGATTGTAGGGCAGCCCAGCGATCTCAAAACGCTCGATTTCGAAATCCACCCCAATGGTTGCCTTGTAATCCCGGTCAAAAGCCTCTTTACAAAACCTGCGATTGAAAAATGGTTATGGAAAAAACAGCACCCCATTGAAGTCTTGGTAGTCTATGGAGATTCTCAGTCATCCCGGTCATGGCTGTCCCAAGGGTGCTTTTTCAAGAGGCAAAGAACTGAAGAAGCTTCTTGGATGCGAAGCGAAACGTCTTCAAAGTAAAACCAGGAAGTCCAGTTGCCTCTTGAAAAATCACCTTTGGGGTTAAATCTTGGAAGTTCTTTCCAAAGGCTGCGATTGTCCCTTTATGTGCGCATTGGGAGACAGTCCAGTTCAGACAGACAGTTCAGCACAGAGGCCAGCCGATCAGCGTGGGAAGAAGACAAAATGGCAGAGAAAAGGGACGAATTTAACCGCTCCCTACATCTGATAAAGGGAACGGAAGCTTCTGCTTTGAAATAAAATGTGGTGGTCAGAAAATACGCTGCACTTTCCTTCTGAAATTTCAGCGGTGTGAGCTTGAGAAAGGCCCAAGAAGAGTTAAATTTCAAATAAGCACATTTGTTATTTTTATGATGCCTACAACAACTTTGCTGCTTTCATAGACCTTACAGCAGCATTTGATGTGGTAAACAGAGAAGACCTATGGAGTAAATTGACCCGTTAAAGTAGAACTTAGATTCCTGGCTTTGATTAAAGCCCTTTACACCAGTAACTGTTTGAGGGTGCCGTATGGGGTTAATGGGGCTCTGGACTAACGGGACTCACACAAGTAAAGGGGTACGGCAAGGTTGTATCCTGGCCTGATTATTATTTAGTTTATATATCAAGCCCAGGGTTAATGAAGGATCCCATTGTAGACATGCCGATGATCCTAAATACTTACTGCAAGAGCTTGCTTTATGCTGATGATATGATTTTACTATCATATACACTAGTAGGATTATGTAGGCTATTAAGAAGATTCAGCTCTTATTGCCAGGATAACTCCCTAATCATCAGTAAATCTGAATCAAAAATAATGGTGCTTAGAAAACACCATCAGAGACATAGGTGGCAATTAGATGGTGAACCAATTGAACAGGTTAACACCTTTGTATATTTAGGCATAACTTTTTCACAGACCGGATCTTGGGCTTGCCATCGTCAACGTAATACATTTAGAGCTAAAGCCCGTTTGAATTTACTGCTTAAACTAAAGAACCACACTTACCCAGGCTCCCCAGCCCCATTAATTTATAAAGCTAAGGTTACCCGTGCTCTTGTATGGCACAGAAGTTTGGGGTCGATACTCAACCACAGTCCTAGAACAAACACCGTCCCAGCACTTGAGATGTATTTTGGGTGTAGATCCAAGAACATCTGCTCCAGCAGTTAGAGCTGAATTGGGAATTCATACAATTCATGCGCTATCCAAAATTAGAGCATATAGTTACTGGTACAAAGTCAATGAAATGGAGACTGATAGACTCCCCAAGTTATGTCTACTAGAGCAAATAAAATTGCAATCTCAAATCTCCTGGATCACCAAACTAACAAATTCGGTAAGAAGCTATGGCCTTCCTGTCTCTTGCGTAACAGGAGAACAACTTAAAAAAAGAGCTGCCCAAAGAATTAAGGATATAGAAGCACAAAATGATATAGCTATCCTTAGTAAGATGGGTAACTTGAAATGGCTGAGCAAATACAAACCTACTTTTCAGGTAGACAGCTATTTGAAGTTGCAACTGCCAAAACATCTTAGGGAGATATTTACGTGAGTGAGAATTGAACCGCTTGACCCAATGTTCAGATAGGGGAGATTCCACTCTAGGTCCTACAATGAGCATCTCTGCGTTTGCGGAGCAGCAGAGGGAGAACACCTGGCTCACTTCCTATTGGATGGTTGCCTGTATAAGGGGGTGAGAGACAGGGTCCTTGGTCCATAGACCAAACGAAGGACCCATTGGGATCCCCATGTCAAAACAACTTACCTTTTGTGTGGCCAGAACCGGAAAATAACATTTAACCCAGCACAGTCCTTAAACAAAATGGTTTGATTGAGATCTGCATATGTGGGACTGATTGGGGTGGATTGCAGGGGTGACACCAAAATATAATTTTATCTGGGTTTTTTTGTTGTCAATACAACAACTAATATTATCTGTGCTTTGGGAACAGGGATAAATGTCCTAAGTCCAGTTTTCGAGCTCCAGGTCCATCCACAGCCTTCTTGGAGGGGAGGGGAGGGGAGGGGAGGGAGGAATCTTCCTCTGCACCCTGCCCATGGCCTGGCTCAGAGGCCTGGCGGTTCCATCAGCCTCCAGTGCTCCCAAGCAACAGGGGCTTCACCCACCCTAGAAAGGGCCCAAAGCAACCTGCATGGCACTCAAAGATCCCTGCAAGAAATGGCCAGTGAATTTAGAATAACCCACAGAAGCCGCCCTTAATTGCTGCTGGAAAATGGAACGGTTTCAACAAGGAAGCATCATAATACCTGTTGATAAGGCTTGTTTTTCCAACGCAGAGGTCTCCCACCACCACCACTTTGGAGATCTTGAGGCTGGAAGACACATTGTCACATTGTTAGGAAAAAACAGGTGGTTTCACGGAGTGAATGAGCTTTCAAAGAGAGGGATGCAAAATCTGGAGCTCTCCATGGCTTGAGCCAACTCGGCACTGTCCTCCCCTATCAAGAGCCTCCCATCCTCCTCTTGAGCTTGAAGCAGTTCAGGCTCCAATGGGGTTTTGCATCCCTCTGCTTCCTCCCACCCCCAATTCTTTTCCAATCTGAGCATAAAGCAAACTGGGGCTGTGTGTGTGGGGGGATGGGCTTCAGAAAGGTAGAGACCCTCTTCCTGATCTGCAGCAAAGACAACATCAGGACATCAAGGTGAATCAAAATGGATTTGTCTCCACAAAACGAACAGATCTTGCATTTATTTAAATGTCTCTCCGGCAAAATATGAGCCAGAATTTGCTTTTACATATTAATTACGTTTCCTGCCATCTCCTCCTACTTCTCACTCAACAAACCTACACTTAGCAAACGTGCCAGGAAGGCTGGGCTGAGGGAGGAGGACACATAGTCTCTCCCAGGGGTCTCCCATGGCTGGGGGGAGGAGGGGGGCTTGACTGGTCCAACATTTTAATCAGCATATTGCTGGGACTCTCTAGCTTAAGGGATGCAGTGACTAGACTATATTCTCCAGAGGGAGAGTTTTATAATAATTGATCTCCTAGAACAGGGGTGTCCAAACTTGGCAACTTTAAGACTTGTGGACTTCAACTCCCAGAATTCCCCAGCCAGCTGGGGAATTCTGGGAGTTGAAGTCCACAAGTCTTAAAGTTGCCAAGTTTGGACACCCCTGTCCTAGAAGATTCAGTCGATGTCTGGATCCCACAATTACCTGCCCAATCACTTCTTCCTCCTCGTTTCTCCTCCTCAATTTCTCATGTTCCCTGAGAAGCTACACTCCCCCTCCCAGCCCAGCCCACCATTACAATTCTGGCATGGAGCACCAGAACCCATACAGAGGAGGAGCTTGAAAATACCCCAGCCAGAGGATCCTTCCAGGCCGTGATGAAGCATGGGGTGCTGGACAACCTCCCAGCTTTGGCAAGCGGGGGACCCCAAGTGCCTTTCCAGAGGCAGCCTCTGCCAGGCGAAGGTGGTCAAAAGGAAGATGTCTTAAGAAACGGGCTCCAGATTGCAGTCCAGCTTTGGACAATGCTGGGCCCGCATTTTACCCCACAACCTGTGACTGGAGAACTCCTCTCCCTTCCATGACAGGAAAAACAACACCCATGGCTGTCCTTTCATGTCGTTCTTCTCAATCATGGCAACCTGGACATGGGCAGGATTGCCAGGATTCTCCCGTCAGCTGTCCCCTTGCCCAGGTTCATCTTCTGTGCCAGGTGCGCCATTTCTTCGATCAGGAGGCCCTTCCGAAAGTCACTCAGGCCCTGGTCATCTCACAATTACTGCCATGTGTTCTACCAGGGGATGAAACCACCCGGAAGCTTCCGGTGATTCAAAATGCAGTGGTGCCAGCAGCAACAGGTGCTTTTTGGTGTGCCCACCACTGCTACACGGGCTGCGTTGGCTGCCCGTTGGCTTCCAAGGGCAAATCAAGATGCTGATTATGGCTTATAAATCCCAGTGTGATCAAAGGCCTGGATACCTGAGAGGCTGCTTGTCCCCAATTGCTTCAGTCTGCCCAGTACAGGTGCCCCCATTAAACACTGGCATCTCGTGGTACCTAGGCCTGGCACCTTCTCTGTTGGGACCCCACTCTCTGGAACAGGATCCCCCCCCCAATATCGGTATCTTCTCTCCTGGGGTTCCAGAAAGCTTTGGGTCCCAGGCCTGGGGTTGATGTAATGGCTTCTGTTTGGTTTTCTGGATTTTGTTATTTATTAGAGTGTGTAAGCCCAGGCTGTTGGCTTCTTTCAATATTTTTAACTGTTTTTATGTCTTTTCCAGTTTTGTATGCTGATCAGAGTCTCCTGGAGCTGGGCGGACAATTTAAATAAATACATTGTTAAAAAACCCAGAGTGAGATGCTTTCCTAAGGTTACTCCTGTCCTTCAAATCCAAAGCATTTTCTATTTTGGTTCTGCAGAAATTGGAAAACAGGATGAACCTGGGTGGTTTGTTTGGCAAAGTCTGCAACGAAAGAGGGTGGGGTGGCACTAACAATCTCTTGGGGTTCAATGCAATGCACCCACTGCTAGGCCTGACTTCCAAAGCAGAGCACCTCCTTGGTTGATGATGTTGCCTGCAACACTTTTATTAGCTCACATCCTTTCAAATCATGAAGCGGGTTGGACTTGGCTTAGCAGAATGTGCAAACATTTCAGAGCCTGTGGCAAGCAATGGTTTAAACATCCTGGTAGCATGTAAGGTGTTGCACCCACCTGGTGTGTCCCATCTAGTGTGGCTTGCAAGAAGCAATAAAGAGAAGAGGAGATGGACGCTATGAAGAGCAGATAAAAGAAGGAGACTTTCCTGCTATTCCAGAGGCATCTTCCTCACAGAAATACCAGGGGGGCAAAGAGCCCCCCAAGAGCTGCTTCTTCTCTACTTTTGGGCATCTTGCCCAGAGCAGGGAAGCATCGCTGAGAAAGTAAGGCAGATGGAAGAGATCAACGACAGGCTGCTGCCCATGGAAGGCAGACTCACCCAAGGGTGCCCGGGTTCCTCCGCTGACAGACCGCCCTCACCTGGGGATGGAAGTCCTCCCTGAGCTGCAGACAGGCCTCGGGGGTGTAGCACTGCAGGTGGAGGGGAGCAGCATCACTAGAAGGCCCCGGCTGAGAGGGGCCCCTCACCCCTTCCTCCAACAGGGGGGGCAGGAGGGGCATTTCTTGCTTACCTTGGGGAAGTCGGAGATCCTCCGGTCTCTGCTGACGGGCAGGAGGGGGGCCTTCATCGCCCACCTGGAGGGGCTGTCAGGCACAAAAGAAAGAGGATGAGGGCCCTTTGCCAGCCTCAACTCTCCCTGCGGGCGCACAAAGCTGAGAGACGGAGAACGGGGGGGGGGGCTTTGCAGCGCCCTGGCCTGGCTCTCCCCCGGGCACGGCCCTCGGCCCAGGCGGGGCTTCCCCGGACAAGAGGCGGAAGCCCCCGAGCGCCCTGCCCGAGGCCGCCCTTCCAAGCCGCGCCGCCTCCGATCCCGGATGACGCGCCGTTGCCAGCAGCGTCTCGCCCTGCGAAGGGCCCGCCTCTCCCCTTGCCCGGAGCCCCGCAGTCGGCGCAGCCTTCGGGCCTTCCTCCGCCACCCCACACCCCCCCCCCCAGGCTGCGGGAGCGGCGCTTGGTGGAAGAGCGGCCAGGCAGGTGCCTCGGTTGCCCCCGGTGGTAACAGCGCCCAGGCCGTCCCTCCCAGCAGCCGCCCGGCCGGCGTGCTCCAGCCTCCGGAGCTCGGCCAGCAGAACGGCCGCGGCGGGTTTTCCGCGCGCTCGGTCACCCGAAGCAACCCGGCGTCGGGCGCGAATGCTCCGTCCCGGGGAGTCCGGCGCCCTCCCTCCGAGTCCCGCACCCGGCAAGCGGCGAAGGGCAGCGCGCAGCCCCGGCCCCCCTCGCGCACGGACTCCCGAGCAGGGCGGCGGCGGCGGCGGCGGCGGCGCTGCTGCAGGCGGAGTTGGCGCGAGGGCCTCGGCGGGCAGCGGGCGGCTCCGACGCTAGTGCCGTGTGGCCATGGCAACCGCCGGAGGGCGGGAGAGGCTCGGCCCCTCCCCGACGCCCCTGGGAGGCCAACTCCCCTCCCTCCCTTCCCCCCGCCCCGAAAACGCCCCTTCTCCATCAGTTTCGGTGCCAGGAGAGGCTCCGAGCGCAGAAGCCTCCCCGTCCGCCCCAATTGCATGCGTCTCCTCTGCAAAATCGCGAAGCCCGTCGCTGGTTTCAATCACAGCCATACAACCGGGACAGTCCGAGGATTGTCCGGGGGGGGGGGGCGTTGGAGAAGGCGACTTCCCAGGGCCCTTATGGAAATGCAGCATAGGATTGGAAGTGACCTTGGAGTCGTCTCCTCTCTCCACTGCTTGGTTTGGAAGACCCCCATGGTCCCTTCCTCCTATGCTTGGAGACCTCTGGAGAAGAGAAATTTCACACATCTCAAGAGGCTGCGATGCAGGCAGGTCCCCTGGGCCCTAACCCCAATCTGCTTCCCACTGATTGCAGACTGTTGGCTCTTGGGCAGCCTTTGGATTTCTGAAGAGCGCCATCCCATCTCTGCCCACCTTCTCCTCCGTGCCCTGGTTGGTCTCCAGAGCCTTCAATGCATCAACAGTTGTCCTCTGAGCACACTGGTTTGTCATCATCCTGCTTAGATGGTGGTGCCAAAACTGGACACAGAATTCTGGGGGAGGGGGAGCAAGCCAGAGGGGAGGGGGACAAAGGCCTTTTCTCATCCATAACCTGCCTGAGGACCTTGTCAATTGGACAGTATACACCCAGCTGACTGGCCTGTACTCTCCTGGCTCCACTTTCTTCCCTTTTGTAAAGAGAGGAGCAACATTCACTCTTCCTCAGCTGTCTGGCACTTGGGAACCCTTCAGGTGCCCTGGCATCCTTCTTCTGGCCTTGGAGGCCTGCACTCCTTAAATCAGGCAAGCCTCCTGTCTACTCTGACTGCATCTCTCGGGGTAGACTCCCTGCTAGCTAATTTGGAATCCCTGCAGGGGAGAAAGTGACCCAAACCTACCCCCTCCTCGTAAAATCCCTGTAGCCCTTATCTGGTTATTCCCAAGACAAGAGCACAGTCAGTCTAGCAGAGATTCTCGTAAAAAGCAGCAATAAAGAAACTACTCCCACCAGCTGGGTTCTTTGCACCTGACAAAAGGCTCCATTTCCCTTTGGAAACAGTCAGAGTTAAGACTCTTATTCCCTTGCTGGTGCCTATATTTGCTTAACCCCCCTCCCCCAAACAGCCCTTCTGCCTCTTTCCCCATAGCCCCCAACGATTGCAGGTGTGTGGGCATTTCTCGCAGCTGCCAAGCCCCACAATTTCTGCCACAATCCTTCCGTTGCTTCTGTGCCCATCGTTCCCCTCCTTCCTTTTCAGGATGCCCAGCAGTTCTATGCAATGGTCAGAACCAAATAGGCACAATTCCGCCTGCCAAGAAACAGGGGACCAGCCACCGCTGTCTTCCTGCCTGTATCCGGCTGAGTCTCACGGGGGAATCTTCTCCCTTAAGAAACCGAGGGCTGATCCTGCTGGGCTCAGCACCTCCTTTCTCCTGCAGGTGGGGAGCCGAAAGGCCTTTGGCCGACTCAGGAGCTCCGGGTTACTCATCTCCTACTCACAGCAGCCCAGAAGGGAGGGAGGGAGGGAGCGGGGCTGACCGGCAGCCACTCCCTCCCCTCCCGCAAGCGCACCAGGCTCTGAGCTGCCCGTCTTTGTTTGCACAGGGGAGGATCTGCTCCCGAAGCCAAGTGAGCCAGGAAACCAACCCGCTTCCTGGCAACGGAGTTGCTCTGCTTGGCTGGGGACCGAAGCGCCTCTCTCCTGGCTTCGGTCTTCCAACCACCTGCTCGGATCGGCCCTTCTTCACCCAGCTGGGGTCGTGCAAGGGGAGACGTTATTTCCAGGGGGGGAGGAATTGGGGGGACCAGCCCTTGCCGCAGGCGGGGGTCCACGCCGCCCTCGCCCGCCCCGGCCCAGCGGGGAGGACCGGGAGGGGCAGGGTCGGGCGAGTCAGCGGAGGGGAAAGCTCTCTGAGCTCGGCGCAGCGACGAGGGAAGCCGAACTTTCCCGAAGCCGCTCGGGCGAACGCTCGCAGACCCGCGGGAAGGCCCCGCCCCGCTCCGGAGCCGGCGCGTGCGCGTACTTTCCCGCCCGGCGTCCCCGTCGCCTAGCAACCCAGCGCGCGCGGCTCGGCGGTCTCCACTCCGGCATGGCGCACCCGCGGATCTCGGCCCAGCTGCCCCCCGACATCGACCCCACCAAGGCGCCCGTGGCCTTCGGCCGCCGAGGCCTCCCCAAGCTCAACGAGGAGCTGCAGGACCCCGAGCTGCTGACGCGGCAGCGGGCCCTGATGGCCCTCTGCGACCTGGTGCACGACCCGGAGAACGCTTACCAAGCCATCAGCCAGGGTGAGCGGCAGCCTGGCGGCGGCGGGCGGAAAAAACCCCGAGTGCCCAGCGGCCGTCCAGCCCCGCGTGTCTCGCCTGAGCCGCTTCAAGAGGCGTGGACTGCAACTCCCAGAGCTCAGCAGCCCAGAGCGCCTCCCCGGGAATTCTGGGAGTTGAAGTCCCGCTCTCTTAAAGGGACCCTCGGGTGACTGAGCAGGACTGTGGAGAGTCAAAAGGAAGAAATCCTGTAACTGGGATCTCATCTAGTGCAGCCCCCCTCCCCCCCCCCGCCTGCAGGAGGAGGCTGCTCCTGGGTCTGCCTGCAGGGTCGGCTCCAGCTGACTCTCTGGAGCTTCCCCCTTTCAGACTGCTCCTCCTGGACCTCCACTTTGTCAGGGTCCTTCCTAAAATGCAGGACCTGGCATTCACCCCCAGTGCCCCCTTCTCTCCCCCTCCATCTCCAGTTCTCCCCTCTATGCTAAAACTATGAATTCCATCGATTTTTTCTACTACCCTGACTATGGCTTTGCCCTTAACATCCTGCTACAAACTGCTCCAATACCACCTCGAGATCCACCTTAGACCAATCTGGCTAGTCGGCTAGCCCACCAACCTACCCTTTCCATCCAGGGTAAGGACAACCTACCCTTTCCATCCAGGGTAAGGACAACCTACCCTTTCCATCCAGGGTAAGGACAACCTACCCTTTCCATCCAGGGTAAGGACAACCTACCCTTTTCATCCAGGGTAAGGACAACCTCATTTGCTCACCCCTTTTATAGGGAGGCCTGGCTTACGGACAAACCATGATCCCAACTACAGCACTCAAAAATAATCTCGCCCCTGTGATAACTGTATGATAACTGTATGAACTTAATACACACAAGGTCAGACCTACTGCTACTGCGAGAGTCCCCCCTCTCGCAGGTATGGCCCTCAGCCCTTTCAAGGGCCCACCTTGAGGACGGGTTTATTAACCCAGAGAGGTGGAGGAAGCGGAAATTAAGGGTTTTTTTTAATCAATCGTTTTTTAATAGTTTTAAGGGGTTCCAGGGCTGGGGTGTGTGTGAATCAGGTCAGGAGTGAAAGTAGAGCCAGGCGAATGTCGAGAGGGGAGGGAGCGGAGTGGGGGAGGAGAGGGAAGATAGCATTCCAACACAGGGCTCCGTCATACCAACGGTCGTGGGGAGGGGTAGGTGCGAGGACAGATCAAGAACTCGTAGTCGGTTGGGAGACCATGGCTATTGGTCATACCCGGTCGCTTGTACCAACCCCCGCATGCTAGGTGGTCAGGATCTACAGAGCCAGGGCCTGAGGCTGTTGTTATGCAATGCGAGGTCAGTTGTCAACAAGGCTCCCCTCATCAATGATCTGATCATGGAGGGGGAGCCGGACCTCGCAGGAATAACAGAGACCTGGTTGGGCCATGAGGGAGGTCTACCCCTCGTGGAAATGTGCCCACCAGGTTATCGAGCATTCCACCAGCCACGGGCCCAGGGAAGGGGCGGTGGGGTAGCGGTAATTATCCGGGAAGACCTGGAGCCGAGAGAGTTCACTGTGCCACAGATATCCGGGTGTGAATCCCTTGTCGTGAGATGGGGCCCAGGGAGATAGTTGGGCCTGCTGATAGTATACCTGGCTCCTCGCTATACATCGGCGGCCCTGCCTGAACTCCTCGAGCTGATCGCATCGGTGGCGGTTGAGACCCCCAAACTTTTAGTGATGGGGGACTTCAACCTGCCGTCGATGGGAGAAGCATCCGAGGTGGTTCGGGAGTTCATGGCTTCCATGACAGCCATGGACCTGACTCAATTAATTCAGGGCCCCACGCACGAGGGAGGCCACACGCTGGACCTTGTTTTTGTCTCTGGCCAGTGGATGAGTGATCTGGGAATAGGGGATTTAGTTATCACTCCCCTGTCATGGTCAGACCACTCACTTCTCCGACTTGACTTCCCTGGCGCTACCCTCCGCTGCGGGGAGGCGGAACCGGAAGGAAAAAGATTGATTATCTAGACCCGCGCCAGTCCGGCTTCCGACCCGGGCACAGCACGGAGACGACCTTGGTCGCGTTGGTTGATGATCTCTGGAGGGCCAGGGATAGGGGTTGCTCCTCTGTCCTGGTCCTATTAGATCTCTCAGCGGCTTTTGATACCATCGACCATGGTATCCTTTTGCACCGGCTGGAGGGGCTGGGGGTTAGGGGCACTGTTCTACAGTGGTTCGGCTCCTACCTCTCCGGCCGGACGCAACGTGTGTTGGCAGGGGAGCAGAGGTCGACTCTGAGCCCCCTCACTTGTGGGGTGCCACAGGGGTCGGTCCTCTCGCCTCTCCTGTTCAACACATATATGAAGCCGCTGGGCGAGATCATTCGTGGTTTTGGGGTGGGATATCATCTGTACGCTGATGATACGCAGCTGTACATTTCCACCCCGAACCACCCCAACGAGGCCGTCAAAATGATGTCCTGGTGTTTGGAAGCCGTACGGGTCTGGATGGGTGACAACAGACTCAAACTCAATCCCTCCAAGACGGAGTGGCTGTGGGTTCCGGCCCCGCGGTTCAACCAGTTGCTTCCATCTCTGGCCATTGGGGGCGAGCAACTGGCCCCCATGGAGCGGGCGCGCAATTTGGGCGTCCTCCTGGATACCCGGCTGTCCATGGATGACCATGTAACAGCCGTGGCAAGGGGGGCGTTCCACCAGGTTCGCCTGGTGTGCCCCCTATTGGACCGGGATGCCTTACGCACAGTCACCCATGCGCTGGTGACGTCCCGCCTAGACTACTGCAATGCTCTCTACATGGGGCTTCCCTTGAGATGCACTCGAAGACTACAGTTGGTCCAGAATGCGGCCGCGCGGGTGATTATGGGGAGTACTAGATACTCCCATATAACACCTCTCCTGCGCGAGCTGCATTGGCTTCCTGTGGCCTATCGGGTGTGTTTCAAGGTTTTGATTACCATCTTCAAAGCGGTCCATGGCACAGGACCTAGCTACCTGCGGGATCGCATCCTGCCCCATACATCCCTACGACCAATCCGCTCTCACAGAGAGGGACTTCTCCGGGTGCCGTCCACTAAACAATGCCAGAGGGCGACACCCAGGAGTAGGGCCTTCTCTGTGATGGGCCCAGCCCTTTGGAATGACCTCCCCCTCGACATTAGGATTACCACCGACCTCCGCTCCTTCCGTTCAAAACTCAAGACCCACCTTTTTCAACTATCTGGCCTGGCTCAACCATAATTCCATCTTATTCCTCCTGACAGTCGTTTTAAATCAGTAATTTTAAACTGGGGTATTTTAATTCCTAATCTCATTATTATTATTTTATGTATTGTAATGGTTGTTACCTCCTCCGTGTAATATATATATGTGCTTTTATTTATTGTACGCCGCCCCGAGTCCCTTGTGGAGAGGGAGCGGCTAACAAATCAAATAAATAAATAAATAAATAAATAAATAATATCTCTCCTCCTCCCCCCTCTCCCTCCCCTCTATCTCTCCTTCTCCCTCCCCCGCACTATCTCTCTCCCCCTCCCCCTCTTGACAGTCACACCCTCGTAGAGACCACCTGACTGCTAGACTCGAGTGCTACTCCAGACCTTTTGGTGAGGTGGCTCTTCCTTCCTTCCTGCAGATCCTGCCAGGACTAGGTTTCCGTAGCCTCTTTTGCAGAGCTTGGTCTCTGTGGAGGAATGCCATCCGGAGTGGCAGGCAGGAGTGGCTCCTTCCCAGAGGGCCAAGGGAGAGCATCGCTTGGACTGCCTGGTGGGCAGGAAGAGAGCAAGATCAGGCTCTCCCTAGCAATTCAGGGAGTATATCTACCTTCGTTGTTGCAGACAACGCTCCCGTCTGCGAAGGTTCTGTTTGTAGGCAAACAACAATAAAGGAATTCTCCAAAAGTAACTCCACGCGTCCTTTTCGGTTCTTAGGGCCAGAGATTCTTTGTAGCTTGTGGCAACTGGTCTTTATCCAGAGGCCCAGACACCTGGTTCAGTTGCCTCCTGCGATCACTACTGAGCCTCCGCCTCCCCATCCCCTTCACTTGGCTCTCTTCTGTCTTCTGGGAGGCCTTGAGGTGCTTTGGTCTTTCGGCCGCAGTTCCCTGGTCCAGTTCTTCCCCCAGAAGCTGGATCAGGGCTATGGGGTGGACAGTATTGCCTCTAGTCCCTTCAGTTTACTCTTCGAGAGTGCCGTCAGCCTCTTGATCTTCAGGAAAGAAAACAAAGAGGGCACAGTCCCTACGGTCACATGAGCATTTCCCTCCAACATACACAAACAATTAAGAAATCCTTTGCTGTGACCTCCCTGCCCAAACTCTCTGCTGATGTATCTCCTAAAGGTGCCTCAACTAGGTGAGCAGGGAGCAATCCTGGTCTCACTCGCTGGGCAATCAACAGTGATGAGTCAGCAGGGTCAGTAGCCTCTGCCCCTCATAACCCTCCCACCCTCTTATTTGGGTAAAGTGACAATAGGAAAGTCTAAGAAGAACATCCAGTGGTTTTCCAGAAGCGCCACAGGGTGTCCACAGGGGGCAATGGGGGAGGCATGGAAGTGAGGAATGTGTGAGGCTGCAAACCTCACACCTTACTTCCATAGGAAAAGGCCTTGCCCTTCACGGGAATCTCCCAATGGAATTTTTGTTATATTTTTCATCCTTGTGATTGGTGATGGCCTGTGAGAAGAGCCTACCTTCTTTTTCTGCAAGCATGTACAATGGCTCTGTTGATTTAAATACATAAATCAAATAAATAAATCTTATTGGTCTAGATCAGTGGTTCCCAACGTGGGGCCCATGCTCCACAGGGGGGCAATTTGATTTTTAATGGGGGCAATTTGAACCTTGTTTAAAACAAGTTAATGGCCTTTTAGGCTTCCTCCGTGTGAGTAGGGGTTCACTTTTTGAGTAAAGTAAGAATTATATTTCACGGAGAGGGGAGGTATCAGGATTTTAGAGATGCTTAGGTGGGGCATGGCCAAAAAGAGTTTGGGAACCACTGGTCTAGATGGATTTGTGGTTGATAGCTTTTATGTACCTCCATACAAAGTCTCTGAGTTGAATTAGAAGCAGGAACTCTAGAGATTCCAACTCCAACTACCCCCCCCCCCCCAGCTAATTATACAGGGTGAATCATTGTAGAAATGGCAGAAACTAAAATATATTATTGTTCCTATATTTTCTAAGCTCACATGTTATTCTCTTATGTAGAAACATTTTTTAAAAAATCAGAAAACATGTACCTGTAACAGCAGAAGAGAAAAATATTTAAACTTAAAACTGAATTTAAAAGTTTTAAGTTAAATTGTAAATAATCATTAATTATTATGAGTTCCTACATAAAGTGAAGCTGGAAAAAGCTAATTTTATAATACAATTTGATTTGAAAAATCATATAGAATTAGGCTTTGCTCAGTTCTATTCTTTATTTGCTATCCTGGAAATAAAAGCAGGCCATATAAACCAATTGTTATGTTTTAATTTCTGTCTGATTTGTCTGGCATTGGAAAAGTTCTTTTGTTTTTAATGTGAAAAGGATGTAGGGAGAACTTATGGGGGGAATGTGGCAGCATACTTGAAGTTTTGTCCCTTTTTCATATCAATTCTAATTTCATTTGATTTTTCTTGTTTTAGAAATTTGCATTTAGAAGGCAGCTGGACTTTATGGCACCTGCATTTTGCTAACTGTCTTACCTTGGGTCTTGATTCCCTTTTCAACTTCTGATGTCCTTAAAATTCAGGAATGATGTACTGGCAGTATTCCTGATCGCCACACAGCTCGTCCTCGGCCTATGACTTCCATTGGGGACAGACTTTCTACTTTCTACTGCTGGTGGTTAAGTGAGCCATGTCTGATTTTGTGACCTTGTGTTAAGTAAATCACTGTAGTTGTAAAGTGAATCACACGGTCGTTAAGCAAATCTAACTTTGCTTGTCTGTAGCTGGCTGGGAAGGCTATAAATGGCAATCATGTGACCCTGGGATGCTGCAACCATAGCAAACATATGCCAAGCACCCGGATTTTTGATCACATAACTGGGGATGCTGCGACAGTCATATGTGTAAGGACCGGTCATAAGTCACTTTTTTCACTGCCACTGTTAAGTTTGAACATGTGCTAAACAAATGGTTGTAACTCGAGGATTACCTATATATGCTTGCTTGTAAGGTCTACTTTCTCTCTCTGCCATTATCAGATGCTCTGATTTGTAATCCTTTGCTTTAAGAAATCCTCTCCTACTTTTATAATGCTTAGTATTTGTTTTTAATATTGCCTCTTTATGTTCTTCATTTTCTTATTTTTACTTTAGTTGAAAGTCACATATAAATGGAATAAATAAATAAATGCAAGTTTCCCTTTCAGGTTTTCTAGATAACTTGAAAAACCTGCTTCTTGATGAAGATGAAACTGTGCGACAAAAAACAACAGAGGTCCTATACATAATGGCAACACACAGCATTGGCAGGTAGGTATTTTGTAAAAATGCAGTTTGAAGAGAAGGGGGGAAATGAAGTTATTGTTCATTACATTTTCCAGATTCTGGAAAGATGAATCTATGGTGCTCCAAATTTTAGGACAAATTTTCTAGAACATGGAGTCATCCCGGCACTGGCACAGCTTTTGGATGATCCTGTTGATATCTGTCGGTGGAACATGCATTATGCGCTGAAACTACTATCAGAAACACCTACAGGTCAGCTTAATTATTATACAAAAATGTAACGATCTTTGATCTCTTTAAAGCTTTGGGTCTTTCAAATTGTATTTTATATGTGTGCCAATGGGGGTGATGGTCCCAAACATTTACACTGATGCCATGTCTGCACTGCTGCACAGAAACTGTCAGAAGAATAATTTGGGGTTCCAACTCGAGTCAGGATTGCGCAAGAATAAATAAAATGAAATTAAGACAGCTGGGAGGAAAGGAGAATTATTTATTCCCAAAAGCTGAAAGCTTCGCCTACGGGGGGCAGCTGCAGGGAAAATGGGGTTGCTTCATAGGGCAGCTTTTCCTGGGTGTGGAAGGGTGACACTTGAGGGGCGTGTGTGTGTACATGTCAAGTGTGATGCTTATTCTTGTGAACGTGCTGTTCAACTGGGAGACTGTTTTAATTAACTGTGTTTATTAACTGTGTTTATTATTTAACGGACTCGGTGGCTCAGTGCCTAAGATGCTGAGTTTGGCAATCAGAAAGGTCGGCGGTTCGAATCCCTAGCACCACGTAATGGAGTGAGCTCCCTTGTCCCCAGCTTCTGCCAACCTAGCAGTTTGAAAGCACGTCAAAAATGCAAGTAGAAAAATAGGGACCACCTTTGGTGGGAAGGGAACAGCGTTCCGTGTGCCTTCGGCGATGTGTCATGCCAACCACATGACCACGGAGACGTCTTCGGGCAGCGCTGGCTCTTCGGCTTAGAAACGGAGATGAGCACCGCCCCCTAGAGTTGGGAACGACTAGCACATATGTGCGAGGGGAACCTTTACCTTTTCCTTACAGACCTTCTCTGATAAATATATTAGGTCTGGATCACTTATTTGGGGGTTTAAAGAAGTTTGAGTAAAAGATTTTCTTCCATTTGCTATTTTTACTTGTTCAGCTTAGCTTTAGCTTGATTGTTAATTAACTAGCAGAGACATTGATTCTCAGGGCATTGTGGATTCTGTTAATGTTTAAGGGAAGATGGAGACAGTATAAGGAATAAAATATATTTTTTGATGTGAAACTTCCCACAAAACCTTGCTGAATCTGCCTCCTCTGAAGCTTGTAGCCTGACTTCCCTGCTTGAGGTGTTTGGAGCTAATTAAATGCTCCAGTGCTTACGAGGCAACGATGCAGGCAAGGAAGGGAGGCTGCAGAGTGGGAAGCAAGTCAGAAGGAATAACAACAACTCCATCCCTGCTGCCAATGCAGTCTTGTCAGGCAGCCTGCGTAGTCCGTGTTCTGTCTGGGCACAGCAATCACAGTAGTGTTTAATGTGGTTTCTTCGGTTTTGCTAGTGTGTGGTGTGAATCAGCTCATTTGGACGTATCCTGCGGTTAAACAAAACTGGTGGTTAGCTTTTGAGGCATGAAGATAATGGCCAAGTATGGAAACCACGTAGAAGCAAATGGGTGTTTAAGGTATTTGCACGTCTGGCCAGGTTGGGAGAGGAAAGGCTTGGATGGGGATTTTTCCTGGGCCAAGCTCTTCAGACTGGAATGCACACTTTCCAAGTCCCGGTAACTCTCCTTGAGCGTAAGAGCAAAACCATTTTCAGGCTGACCGCTGGAATTGGTGAATGAGTCAGAGCTTCCCTTAATGGTTCTACAGCCGCCTTTTCCAGCCCAGCATCTCCTGATGTGTTGAAATTGCAACTCTTGGCCAGGTTGACTAAGAATTCTGAGAGGTGCCATTTCCGCACACCAGGAGAGCAGCCAAGTTGTGCCCTGTGACTTCTAGTGACTGTAGCCACCAAGTACCTTATTCTTCATTTCAACTTCTTTTCTGGCACACAGCGGCTTTCCCCTGAGTTAATACCCCTAGTTGTTCATTTCTACGGCAAGATATACATTAGTGATCTTAAGTTTTGTTTGTTTGCAATTTAATGGGACTAGAAAAGGATCCATTGTTTTTGGTTGGATTCAAACAACATGGTTGATTAAGTTAAAATATGGTTGGGGGTTCAATAGCTCACTCAGTTGTGGGAACTTTGTCTCAGCAAACTGTTTGAATCAGGTCAGGCCATCATACTATGCTACCATATGGCTGGTTTGGATGCAACATGTTCTATGCCCACTGTGTAGCTGCATGATAGAACTTTATCTGAATGAGACGGTAACAACCAATGGTCTCTGTAGCATCTCTCTCTCTTTCTCCCCCTCCCTCCCTCCCTCCGTCTCTCCCCCTGGTCACAAAACAAAGAGTGGGTGTAGAAGGAATTGAGCTGGTGTTTTGGGGAACCCAGCGGTTAAATGCAATTTTTAGTCACCTGAGACTAAGGCAAGGAATATAGATTTTTAGGGAGAAATGTTGGACTTAAGGATATGTTGCTGATTTGGGTGCTTGTTTGCCCATACTTTGAAAATGTGTATTTGTGGGAGAGAAAGGCTGTTTCATTGCCATCAGTTGGTTTCCAGTATGAAGATTCAAAGGATAGAGGGCTATAACTGCTAAATGTTAAACCTGGCCTAGTGCTAATCCTGATGTCACCAGGATGAGGACACCTGGGCTCAGGTGAGCAGGGCAGGGCCACTGCTGTGAGCAGAGTGCAGTTGAGGCTGCCTCATCAGGCTGCCCAAAAGCTCCTCAATCTGGCCTCAGCATCCCAGGCTTCTGACTCCTTTCCTGAGGCTCCAGTTCTCAGCACTCTCACTTAAAGGGTGTTGATCAATCCATCAAGTGTTTTTGGGGGGTAAATTTTGGACTCTGCGATAAAAGCTATTTTTTACCATTCTGCGAGTGAAAATTCAGCTTTACAATTTTGTCTGTACTAAAGATTTTTTTGTATGGGCTTACATACGAAGTACTTCATTGAGGTTAAAAACTTTCCCAACAAGGAGACTCTGTCATCTGTGCTCCATTGTGTTCACTTACCTTTCCCATTTCAGTTAACTGAACCGCTGGTCTTCTTGCTTGTTCTTCCTTCTTGTCTCTTTCATTTTCCTCTACTTTTTCTTTATATACTTTTTGCATCTACATACTACTAACACCATATACATATCCACTCTGGCTATTTAAGAAATGCATTTAATCTCTCACTAAGGGCAATTGTCTCTTGACTGTGTCACTAAATGAGCCCCTCCCCAAGAGCCCCTTCCGGGCCACAGGGACAGGTGAGCTCCCATGAAAACTAACCCAACCCTCTTTGGGAACCCCTTCCTTCCCAGGTCACCCAACCAGCAATTATCTGCAAATGGAGAAAGAAGCATTTAAGTTGCTTTGACTTTTCCTACAGTTTAAGCATTAATCATTCTAAGGCCCCTGCTTACATTTTTTGAGAAGCATCAGGGGGGGAAAGGAAGGATTCCAGTCACCTGCCTGCTGGCTCCTGCATCCCTTCTGAGGGGGATTATCGTGGACAGGTGCTTTCTGGGAGAGGCAGCTCCGGCATCTTGTTCTGACCTGGAACCTCTTTGGTGGTTGCACAACATTCCTCCTGTTCTGAGTCCCCCTGTGTGGAAGCCCCTCAGGCTCCTCCATTGGCTCTCCAGCTGATTTCCGATTTAGCTGGCTGCTGGAGGCCTCCCTGGCCCGTTTTGGTCGTTGTTGGTTTTCCCATCAATGGGATCATTATGAAAAACCTTTCCTCGGTGCTCCTGCAAACCATCTGTCTCTCCCCAGTTTCTCCCACAGGTCAGCCAGCATCCCATTGCCCCTAAGCACCTTTCCCCCTTCAAAGGGGGTTTCCCCTGGTTGGGCTTCTTTAGTCTAGGCTTGGGATATCCTCCCTCAAACCTTAGAGCTTCCCCAGGCCGGCTGTGCCTCCCACTGCACTTTGGACTGGTAGAGCTTTGGCTGCATCCTAGTGCCAAAGGTGTTTTTTTTCTAAAAGGCAACTGGACTTTCTTGGTCTTTTTCCCTTTCATCCAGGAAGCTTCCTCGGTTCTGAAGCGGATGATTGAGAATCCAAAGGGGAATCTCTTCCCTCTCTAAATCTGTGCTGGGACCTGCAGTCCAGAAACCAGCCCCACTAATGTTATATACCATAGAATCTGATTGGGGAAACATTTTTCCCAATTTTACCCACAATTTTTTATTTATTTATTTATTTATTTATTTATTTATTTATTTATTTATTTATTTATTGATCGATCAATCGATTGATTGATCGATCGATCGATTGATTGCATCTATTTGGGGCCGCCCTAGGAAGTGGTGAGGCTCTGGGCCACGTACAACAAAAGCAAGCAAGAAAAAAAAGAAATCAAAGCTATAACATCACTGAAGATAAATTTGCAAAATGGCAAATGGACAAAATAGATTGAAGCAGCCACTGGGGGTGGGGGGTTTACCCCATCCCAGGGGTTTGGGACGAGAACTACTGAGGTTTCTGAAGTTCTTTTTTCTCAGACTTCTAGAGATGTTCAGCTCTGTCTTTGAAGGGCCGTTCTGGCCAAGCAGGGCTGGCCATGGAGCTTCCCCCCCCCCCTCACTGCAAGGGCCCGTCCTGAGCCCCAGGCTGCCTCAAAGTGAGGCTGATTCTGGCCACTGCCTCCTCAGAGTGGGACCAGCTGCTCTGCGACCGGCTTCCTCTGAAGTGGACTACCTAAGAAACCCACCTGTGCGAAACCACAAAGCTTCAAAGCAACAGTGATCACACCACAAACCAGTTAGGACCATTCAGAGTATTTATTTTCTTAAAGTGGACAGCCTGTAACATTATTTCTGCTATTTTTTTCTTAAAGCCCTTGGCTGTGAATTCCCACTAATGTTCATACAACTGGGAAACAGAGGGAGGGGAAGGAAGGCGAGTGAGTGAGTGAGTGTGTGTGTGTGAGAAAGAGAGAGAGAGAGAGAAAGAAACTATGAGTGCATGGATGTGCTTTACAATTCTTGAATACATATTTACACATTTAGCTTGCATTGGAATTGGAAAGAACACTTATGCGGGGGGGGGGATAAGGATGAGTTGCGTGACCACCGGCCACATGACCCCCAGGTGAGGTTTTCAGTGAAGACCCAGCGGCTTCTCTGGCCCACTTAAGTATGCGCTTGCCAGAGGAAAAGGCCATTCAGCATTATTTTAACACAATGACAGAGAACTGAAAATGCATCACTTCCATTTCTTTAATTCCACTAAATTTTAAAAATTTAAATATCAAGACATTTAAATATTGTTCATATCACTCATCTGTTCACCTAATAATTACAACACATTTTAAAAATAAACACCCCAAAAGACTTAAAAGGCTCTATTATACAGTTTCATTGGCTCCTGTGTTTGGAACGGCCGTTGCAAATGCTGCCGTCCTTCTCTGAATGTCTGTGGAGCAAAGGGATGAGTCCCTCCATTGGCACACACAGAACCCAGACACAGAACAAGAACTTAAAAAGAATCCGTAGACCTCTTAAACCTGTGTTCAAAAAGAAAAATCCAACCACTCGTCGTTACAGAGATTGTGTGAAAGGACACAATTATTTGGCAAAAAAAAAGGATTGAAAAGAAAAACTTTCAACATATAAAATTCCTCACTGGTAGAATAGTGACCACGACTTAGCTTAGTCTTCAATTCAGTAATTCTACGCATTTCTTACTTCGTGCTGCCCAATCTGAAAACCTGAAGCATTCAGATGGGCAGCCCCCAAACCATTCCCACACATCAGGTTCTTCCACAGGCGGAATATTTTGTGATACACTGTTACATAAAGACAATGCATGTACCTAGAGTCTGCTTAGCATGTTCTGCAAGGAACCTGACCACCGGGGCGTGCGTGGGGGTGAGATCCTCAGGCTGGGCCCCAGAAGGGAGGCAAGGAAGGCCTCTGTCCTGGAAAGGGTTTCCTGCACGCTGGCTCTGCCTCTTTCCCGACAGGAAGCTGGTTTCTAGGACAGGAAAGACAATAATCTGCTCATCACAGAGAGAACAGGGTGGATCTGCCATGGCAGGAAAGGAAATGACACAGGATGGGACCACGAAAACTTTTCAGTTCGGTTCAAAACCTCATCATTTGCAGGGAGGCGTGCAGACAGGAAGCCGTTCCTTTTGGAGAAAAGGTGTAGGCAGCTGAAGGGATCTGTGAATGTGCAGCAGGCGCCTCCCCTCCAGGACTGGATCTTCCCCACCTGCCCTGTTTTTTCCCCTCTGTGGATGGAGGGATCTGCCTATTTTGCATGGCCCCACAAAGCCAGACTCGTGTCCTGGGAGGGTCCTTAGCAAAGGCCGATATATTTGAGGTTGTTCTGAATGATGACGTCTGTCACCGCGTCAAACACAAATTGGATATTACTGGTGTCGGTGGCACAAGTGAAGTGTGAATAAATCTCCTTGGCCTCCTTGTTGCGATTCAGGTCCTCAAACTGGCGCTGGATGTAGACGGCTGCCTCTTCGTACGTATTTTGGCCCTTGTACTCGGGAAAACAGACCGTTAGCGGGATTCGGCGAATTTTCTCTGCCAGAAGATCCTTCTTATTCAGGAAAAGGATGAGGGAGGTGTTGATAAACCAGTTGTTGTTGCAAATGGAGTCAAAAAGGCGAAGGCTCTCTGCCATCCGACTCTGTGGAAAAGGATGCAAGGGTCAGCAAGAACATCAGGCACCAGGAACAGCACATGCTTTCATCACCCGCGTTCTTGAGCAAAGAGGTCGTGTCGAAAGAAATAGAAAAGAGGAATTAAGAATAAGAGGGGAACAATGCAATCCAATATCATTATCCCTCTCTGTCTCTCTCTCTCTAATCATCCTTCTTTCAGTGTTTCCATACATGGCTTGTTTTAAGCTCTCCTCTTTTCGTTTCCAAGCCTCTCACAAATTCCACCCAATCCAACCTTCTCAGGTTTTGTTCCTTTCAACCCGGGGAACTCTCCGTTCATATGCTTGTTTTGCAAGTCAATCCTCATTTTGTTCTCTTTTCACCCATACCCATTTCAAAATGTTTCTTTCACACTGGACATTCAGATTAAAATTCAGTCCATCTTCATATTTCACCCTTCAACCTTTCTCTTGTTTAAACAACACACACTTAAGTCTCTCACATCCAATGCGTTTTTGTTTCTCCTGACACACTCAACTGTTGCTTTCATTCACCAAGTGGCAGAAGCATGTCTTATAAGCAGGCATTTTGCTTCTTTTGCAATCACTCATTCCCCACAATAAACCATATATTGCCCACTACTTTTCCAGCGGCTTTTACACATGAAACATGTAGCTCAGTTTATATGGCTGCCTCGCTAATCCAGAAGGACTCCATGACCGATGGCATCAAAAGCCACTGAGAGATTAAGGTGGGCCAGAACTAGTAAAGACTTTGAGAGTAGTGCCTTCCTGAAAGGAAAACTTTCACTGAACCTCTTCAGATCACTGGGCATTGCTGAAGATGGTTTTTCCATCCGAGTAGGATAGGATAAAATAGAGAACAGAACAGAACAGAACAGAATAAAATACTTTATTTGGCCAAGTGTGATTAGACACGCAAGGAATTCATCTCTAGTGCAGAAGCTCTATGTACATGCAAAGCAACAAAATAATGATAATCGTAAGGATATAAGCTCTTCTGCTTGAGCAGTGGGTTGGACTAGAAGACCTCCAAGGTCCCTTCCAACTCTGTTATTCGGTTATCTTCTGTTATAATATGATACCAATAAGAGCGGGTAGTAGAGAAGAGGAGAAAGATAATAATACCACAGCCATACAACATGGGTAAGTGCACATAGACGTAAGACAGTACTGTGAGAATCAGGTATTCAGCAAAGTGATGGCATGGGGGGGGGAATTGTGTCTAATTGTTTTGGCATGCAATGCCCTATAGCAGCATCCCGAGGGGAGGAGTTGAAAGAGTTTATGTCTGTAGCTATTTTCTCAGTCCTCTTTCTGACCCTTGCAATCTACAGGTCTTCTATGGAAGGCAAGCTGGTTGCAGTTGTTTCTTCGGTAGTCCTAACTATCCGTTGAAGTCTGTCCCTGTCCTGTCCGGTTGCTCTGTGCCAAATCAGACAGTTATAGAAAGACAAATGACAGACTCAATATTTCCTCTGTAAAACTGTATTGAAAGCTTCTGGGCTTTCCGAATAAATCTTTTCCTTCTTGAATTGCTAACTAAGATTTGTAAGATTAATAAAGTTATTAAGTATCTCTTTTTTACTCAAAGATACCAGTTTAGATATGCATCTTCAATACGTAGTTAAGGAACCTTTTTGTGTATTTCAATGTTACCTATAATGGATCACCACAAACATTACACAACCAACCAAATAAATACTATAAGAAAACAGAAAAGTATACATAAAGTAGATCCCAAAATTCTGACCCAGGTCTGAAAAGGATTGTTCTATAAGCCAGGAACAGAAGATCGGCTGTAACTAAAAGCATCTAATAATGAAAGCTGTTCTCATTTGCCACTCAAACGACCACTTCCAAACATTCATGCAATAATAAACAGATGCAACGATACTGAAAGATTCCGTTTCATTTGGTTTCAGAAGTAAAAGCTAGAATGAAGGTCATGTAAATCTTTATGAATTTTAAGACTAGGGGAGACATGATAGCAGTGTTCCAATATCTCAGGGGCTGCCACAAACAGGAGGGAGTCAAGTTATTCTCCAAAGCACCTGAGGGCAGGACAAGAAGCAATGGATTGAAACTAATCAAGGAGAGAAGCAACCTAGAACTAAGGAGAAATTTCCTGACAGTTAGGACAATTAATCAGTGGAACAACTTGCCTCCAGAAGTTGTGAATGCTCCAACACTGGAGGTTTTTAAGAAGAAGTTGGAAAATCATTTGTCTGAAGTGGTGTAGGGTTTCCTGCCTAAGCAGGCGGTTGGACTAGAAGACCTCCAAGGTCCCTTGCAACTCTGTTATTATATTATATTAATTGCTGGAATGGCCATTTTAGACAACTGCCTGTCCAGAAGCAGCTTTCCACCTAAGGATGCTGTTATCCTCTTGGCTCAATTGCATCTGCTGGTGACCAAACTCAGGGCCCGCCACATCTCGAAGAACTACAGGTCCATGAGTCTACTTGGCGACCTTTTTTTACTGTATACGAGACTGCTTTCTATTCAGAAGGATTGCCATCTATGAAACAGATCGAGGGAGGGAGGGAGGGAGGGAGGGAGGGAGGGAGGGAGGAGGAAACGGGGGTTGACTTTGATGTACCACTGTCTGCCATTTTTCTCCTTGGCATTCCCAACCCTTTTGGACCTCTTTCCCAAAGGGACACCCCGCATACTGGTCTGCTCAGGTTGAGGCCCATTAGGAATTCAGGGGCTGCCAAATACAATACTTCCCTTCTCCCCCAAAAGGGCAATTCAAAATAGAATAGAATAATCAAACGCCTGAAATGTATTAGACATTCTACTGAAGCTCTGCCCACAACCTTAAAAAAAGAAGAACAGATGGGGAGAGAATGGAGAAGCTATTAGTTCTTCTTCATTGGAAGATCTTCCACTTCTTCCCTAATAAAATATTTTAGTGTTCCACAGAAAATCTCTTCCTGTTGACGAGAAATCACTTGATTGTCATACCCTCAAACTAAAAGACGAATCAGCCATGGGTCACTTTGCTGAAGACGAGATATGCTATGTCTACAGCATGTCCACAATCCATTGAAGACTTTGCCTGATCAAAACCTGAGGTGGGATGACAAGATTTGATCTTGACAAATCCGTGCTGAACTTGGGTAGTTACCATGGTGTGCTCTTAAGCTGCCTAATGACAGATCTCTCTATGATCATCATCAACCCTTGCTCATTTTCTGGTATACACTTTGCCTTACTGCAGTTGCTAAGAAATTCTATCAGCTTTTTCTCCTTTTGTATTATGGTTCAGTATTCTAATTTGGATATAGTTATATCCAAGGATATGGGGATGACCCTAATTTGAATGAATAACCCACAATTCTTGGGAAGCTTCCAAGGAGGAAGGGGGCAGCCCTGTGTAGGGCAGGAATGTGTGTGGTTTTGTCACAACCCTCTTGGACTTTGTCTCCCACGTCAGCATCTCTCTCTCTTCCCCACCCCCCATCCCTCCTGCCCCTCCCTCCCTTAGCAGGCTTGTCATCTTCTCAAGAGTATTAACACCTCCGGGAAAGTAACTGTTTCTGATTCAACCTGATGTTGCTGTGAATTTTAATTTTCTCTCACATGTTCGAGAAAGAAACAATTGTGAAAGTTGGCTATATTTGGCATCCCTGATTTGAAATTCTTTCTACAGCAGTTACTTCAACCTGAATGTTCCATCGGGTGAGGCGGGGGAGGGACCTCATCTACTAACATCCCAAACTCACAGGAAATTCCCTCATTGCTTTTCTTCTAAGCTTCTTTGGAGCTGGAGCTGGAAAATGGCTGCTTTGATTTGGATTCCTGCACTGAGCGGCAGACTTGATGGCCGTGGCTAATTCTGGGCTCTCTTGCGTAATAAAGGTAGCCCAGTATCTTACAGCGCAGTGCTTTAGCTAGGCTGGTCTGCCTCAACCTCGGCAACTTGGCTCAGCTGGCTGGGGGATTCTGGGAATTGATGTCCAGACATTTTCAAGTAGCCAAGGTTGAGAAGCCCTGGCCTAGCCAAAAGTTAAGAACGGGAGATCTATGTAAGTCTGGTACAACAGCAAGCAGAGAATCCATTACAGATAGTCCTTAACTTACAACTGTTTGTTTAGGGACTGAAGTTGCAGCCGCACTGAAAAAAGAGACTTATGGCCGTTTTTCACGCGACTGTTGCTGCATCCCCATGGTCACATGATCAAAATGCAGATGCTTGGCAGCTGAGGATGACAGTCGCAGCCGTCCCGGGGTCACGTGATCCCCTCTTGTGACCACTTGACAAGCAAAGTCAACGGGGAAACCAGATTCACTTAACAACCATGTGACAGAAGGAACAACTGCAGTGATTCGCTTAACAACGGTGGCCAGGAAGGCTGTAAGGTGGGGGCCAAACTACTGTATCATTTAGCAACATAAATTTTGGGCTCAATAGTGGTCATACGTCGAGGACTACCTGTAAAACCATGAACGTGGTCATCTCCTCCCACCCAGACTGTTGTTCCAGAAGGCTTGCAGGCAGGCGATCAAGCGAAAGCAAGCTCTGTATTTTTTTAAAATTTAGAAAGAAAAAAATCTCTTAAGAGGCGTGAAAGGGAATGTTAAAAATGTGCAATGTATTTGGGCAAATTTCCACTTTTGTCATAGCAAAGAAGACATTGCTTCTCAGAAAGAAAAGGATAAAAATACAACGCATAGGCTCTGAAATGCACTGAGCACTTTGTCAAACATTTTATCTCATTTCCTTATAATGATCTCATTGATCCTTTATCACGTATTTCCCCTGAGTTATTTGTTCTTCTCTTTTTAAGCTCAACACAGCAGGGAGAAAACAATTTTCACTCTTTCCTCTGATGTGATCTGCCAATCACACTTGGAGGGCGACCATGAAATCAGGCCCTGGACTGAGACTGGCTCTGGTGGCAGCCCTGGGCTGCCTTTCCTCACCTCTTCCTTTCGGGGCAGAGAATCAGGGAGGTCCTGCCTGATCCAAGTCTTATCTTGGTCCTCAAGCCTCAAAAAAAGGTTCATCCCCCTTTGCCTTGCTAATCCAAGTCCTCTTCTGACTCTCCACAGTATCCTGATCCATTTCCCTGCCTTTAATGAAGTATACTTATTCCTGGATGAAAATGTTTTGCCGTCCATCTCCCCTGTACGTGACTTCCCTGAGAAGCCTCTGCCCAAAGCCGATCCCCAGGTCCGCCTCGCTCTCGATGCAGACTCAGACAGCCGGGGCTCCTCCTGACACCATCGTTTCTAGCAACCTTCAGGTTTTCTTTAAGCCACAAAAGGTCCTGTCTGCATCCTTCCGCTTTCCTCGGTATCTGACTTGTTTCCTTACAAGCCCCTCTGTGGTTTATCAGCAGCCTAATGCTGGTTCCAGTTGTGAAAAGAATTCTAGGATGTGTGCAAGGGTTCAAGGGAGGAGCCCCAAAATTTGCTTTTTCTGGAATCTCCAGATCTGCCCCACCTACAGGGCATCTCAACGGGATTTAATATCTGCCCTTTCCAATTAAAGGACTCTTAGGCATTGAGAAAAAGCTGCAAATCAAAGGTGCTTCCAGGAAAATTCACATAAAATCATTTAAAATCTTCCAAAATTCTTGGTTCATGTCCCAAATACCATATTGGGGGGGGGGGGGGACAAGTCATTAATCAACAACTGTTCCTGTGGCCCAAAGGCTCCCCAGCTGCATTCCCTGAAGGGCAAGTCTGTTCAAGAGAGGCTTTGGGGATTCAGCCGAAGGGAAGAGACAGCTGAAGTGGAGCAAAGAATGGAAAGGAAACAGCCCCGCGTGACCCTCTCTTCCTGCCCATCACAATCACCAGAGTGCCTTCATGGCCACATCTAGTAATTATATTTTCTTGTACTTCAAAAACTTTGAGTAAAAAAAAAAGGGATTTAGAGAGAAAAATCTTATGAAGGCAGCAAACATAATTATTGGGTAGTTTTTGTTCTTTATATAAAACAAGTTTTCAAAAACACAGAACCACATCAAGAAAGCTAATATAATTCTTAAAGATAAATCTTCATCCTTAAAAATATTTATTCGTGGAATGTATAGATTCATCCAACGGTAAACAACTCTAACTTCACTTGAAAGAAGCTTCCCTCTCCGTACTGGGACGAACAAGGCTGCTTCTGCCGCCTCATCAGCTGACTGGATGGGGGGGGGGTGCATGCCAGCCCCTGCCTGTTTGCACAGGTCAAGCAAAGCTATAAAAACCCTTCAGGTAACCAGGCTCTGGGCCACAAAGGGCTTTATAGTTGGCAACAAGCCCTCTGAATTGAGCCAGGAGCCTCCCGGGAGCCCATGCAGTTCACAGAGTAAAAGTTGTACACGAGCCTGACAAGATATGCCCCTACTTGGCCACGCCATCCCATTCTGGACCAGTTAAGCTTCCCCCTGACCACCATGCCTCCCATTCCCATCCTCCACTGGGCCTGAGGGATACTGTAGCTGATGCTGAGAGCTCCAGAAGAGACCAGTAGAGGCTCATGTTTGTAGCTCAGGGTTGTAATGAAGGGCCCTTGGGGCTCTTTGAACTTGGCTGCTTTCTTGCAGATGTTTCATTACCCAAACTAGCTAGCATTGATGACGTTATTAGTTCAGGTGATGAAACATCTGCAAGAAAATCGCCAAGCTCAGAGAGCCCCAAGGGCCCCTTAGATGAAGAAGGGTGGCTGCATTCCTCTTGTCCCAGCTCTGCATTTACGTCACATGTGCCACCTATGTGCTTTCTACAAAATCTTGAGCAATTGGAGACTCTGGCCAAGTCCCTGCAGTTTTCTTGGATTTTTTTTTTTTGGGGGGGGGGAGTGTTTTGCCATTGCCTCCTTCCTAGGGCTGAGAGAGAGAGATTGGCCCAAGTTCATCCAGCTGGCCTCATGCCTACGGTAGGCCTGGAACTCACAGCCTCCCGTTTTCTACCCTGGTGCCTTCAGCACTAGACCAGACTGGCTTACAGCAACTAACAAAGGTGCACAGCAAGATTTGGGTGCGCCTGTGAGATTCAGAAATGAAAGGGCAATATCATCCCCAGGACATTACCAAAATAAACTCCTCCAATTCTGCAAAAGAAACGGATATATTTTGTTTTCCCAAAAACACAGCCTGCCCCAAAAACAAGCCCCAGCCCAATTTTCATGCCTGAACTTAATATAAGCCCTACCCAAAAATGATCCCTGCTTAAGCCCCGCCCACCACCTGGTTGTACAAGGTGGGGGTGGGGCACATGCATAAAAATCAAGCTAGAGAGAGGGGGGGGATGGAGCTGCCCCCCCACGCCCCGCACCTGCTTACCTTAGGACTGCCACAGCCAGGCTTCCCACACGTGCCTGATGTCTTTTGCGGTGGCTTGCAGCAGGATGCAGTGTGGCTCACAGGCACAACAGCACAGCCTCCCACTGCGAGCGGCAGCCCCAGCGCAATGAGCCACGTGGCTTCTGGCCGCAAATAGCTGCAAGCAGCCACAGAAGAAGTCAGGCAGCGACACAACAGGTATCAGGGTGGGTGGCCTAGCTATGGTGGTCCTAAGGTAAGCAGGTAAGACCAGAGGTGGTATTCAGCAGGTTCTGACAAGTTCTGGAGAACCAGTAGCAGAAATTTTGAGTAGTTTGGAGAACCGTTAAACACCAACTCTGACTGCCCCCCTCCCCACCCACCATCTATTCTCTGCCTCCCGAGTCCCAGCTGATCAGGAGGAAATGGGGATTTTGCAGTATCCTTACCCCTGCCACGCCCAACATGCCATGTCCACCAAGCCATACCACACCCACCAAGCCACGTCCACAGAACCGGTAGTAAAAAAATATGAATCTCACCACTGGGATTCCCATCCCCCAAATGCCAACCCCCCAAAATAAGACCTGGTGCATATCTTGGGGCCCAAAATAAAATAAGACTGGGTCTTATTTTCAAGGAAACACTGTTCTACTCAATTATTAAGGGGATTTGGAAATAAAATGGCTGAGAGTATAAAAATTACAATTATTTAATATTATTGAACTAAAGTAATCTATATTCTTGATGTGCCCAAATCTGCCAAAGCAATCCTCATTTATCATATCCCAACCTTGACACTTTTCTTCTAAGCTCCCAAGGTTGCTAATTTTAGAAAGATACTTTCTTGTCTCATTTTTGTAGGCCATCTCTATCTGAATCCAGAAGAGAGTCAGTTCTTAGCACATTTCATGGGTGAGATTTTCAGCCCATTTTTTATTCTTCCTCCTCAGGCTGAAGGAAATCAACAACTGGCAGATTTATTTATTTATTTATTTATTAGATTTTTAGACCGCCCCTCTCCCAGAAAGGGACTCGGGGCGGTGTACAGTCAATACAAATAAAATCAGTCATAATAATAAAATACATTTAAGATACATTTGGAGGGGGAGATAGGCTGTACTAAGAAATAAATATATTCTAATCCTAAAAACATCCCAATTAAAACCCCAAACCCAATTAAAATAAAATAAATCCCCGGGAGGTAAAACTAAGAAAGTGCCAGGCCAGCTGATTGAAATAGGTGACCTGAATATGTTTTACTGCAGGTTTGAAAGGAAACTACAGCCACCTACCTCCACAACCCCCATCCCAGACACACCAACAACAGCCACACCTCCTACAACTGACCCCACCCCATTGGGTTCACAACCCCTGGTGACCACAGAAAAGGAAGTACAAGATCTATTTCACAGACAGAAGCCAGGAAAGCACCAGGCCCAGACAAGATAACTCCTTCTTGCTTAAAAGTCTGTGCTGACAAATTGGCCGCAGGTGAAGCTAGGCAAAATCATATCAGATACCTGTACAATTAGCACAGGAGGCCCCCAGGGCTGTGCTCTCTCTCCACTTCTCTCTATATACCAATGACTGCATCTCAAACGATCCATCTGTTCAACTACTTAAGTCTGCAGATGATACAACAGTGATTGGTCTCATTTGAGACAACGATGAATCGACATACAGACGGGAGGTTGAACAATTAGCCTTGAGGTGTGACCGGAACAATCTGGAACTGAACACACTCAAAACTCTAGAAATGGTGGTAGGCTTTAGAAGAAACCCTCCCATACTGCCACCTCTTACAATACTAAACAACACAATATCAACAGTAGAAACCTTCAAATTTCTAGGCTCTGCCATATCTCAAGGCCTAAAATGGACACCTAACATCAAAAACATCATCAAAAAAGCACAACAAAGAATGTTCTTTCTGCGCCAACTCAGAAAGCTCAAACTGCCCAAGAAGCTGCTGATACAGTTCTACAGAGGAATCATTGAGTCTGTCATCTGCACCTCCATAACTGCCTGAACGGCAGAAAAAACAATTACAGCCAACCTTCCTTCCATTGAGGATCTGTGCACTGAACGAGTCAGAAAGATGGCTCTGAAAATATCTACAGACCCCTCGCATCCTGGACATAAATTGTTTCAACTCCTATCCTCAAAACGACACTATAGAGCATTGCACACTAAGAGAACTAGACACAAGAACAGTTTTTCCCCAATGCCATCACTCTGCTAAACAAATAATTCCCTCACTATTGTCAAACTATTCATTAAGGCTGCATTACTATTAGTATCAGTCTTCTCATCGTTCCTATCACCCATCTCCTCCCACTTATGACTGCAGGACTGTAACTTGTTGCTTGTATCCTTACAATATCGATATTGTTTCCTGATTGCTTATGTGCACCCTATGACTATCATTAAGTGTTGTACCTTATGATTCTTGATGAATGTATCTTGTCTTTTTATGTACGCTGAGAGCATCTGCACCAAAGACAAATTCCTTGTGTGTCCAATCACACTTGGCCAATAAAGAATTCCATTCTATTCTATTCAGTACACACTATGCTCCTTTCTATTCCCTCCCCAACAGAGGATTGGGCCAAAAATCCAGGTGAAATCCCCTCAGTGACCATCCAGCCCAGTCAATTTTATGAGCTGTGGACTTCAATTCCAAGAATCCCTGAGCCAGCCTGGCTCTTTTTTCCCCCCAGTTCCTTCCAATTAATTGTGGGTAATAAACACCTCTGTGGTACAGATCACAGGGGCCCAAAGGCATCTCAGCAAAGCCATTTTTGAGAATTCCCTCCAACGACCAGTTCTTGCCTCTGCCTCAGCCTGGAAACTGGGGGGAAACGACCAATGATTCCATCGGCCTGAATGGATTCCCTGAGTGAAATGTTTTACAATGATGATTTGTAAGAACCTGCTTAATATTGCAGAAACACATCATTTGGATCAAATTCTGGGAGAGAAGACCAACGACAGCATTGTCTTCTTAACAATGGTTACTAGTAAACTTTAACCAAAGGTTGGCAAATGATTATCAAATTACTCAAAAGAGATAGCTTCACAAGAGGATTTGAGGAAAATGCACATTCACACACAAGTGAACACTGCAGAGCTCCTCTGAGCAATTATTGGCACACCCTAGGGAAGACAGATCACAAACCTCCACTCCTTCTATGAAGAAGAAGAAGTCATGCTCTTTAGCTCTCATATAAGCCCCATTCAGAGGGCTACACTCATGGGCTGCTATGCCCCAGGTACTCATCCACCTCATGTGGGCTCAAAAGGAACAAGGATTCACAAAGGTCTCTTTGCACGAGAGAAGCTGCAAGGGGTTGTACAGGCTCAGATGATCTGCCAGACCTCCTGGAAAAGGGAAGGACAAACCTTTCTTCAGCATGCATTGCACTCCAGAAAATCTGATTTTTCAAATAGCTGAATATAATGAGGAAGCTAAAAAGGAGTTTCTGTTTCTGTTGGGCATTAACCAGTTGAACCTGGTCCCTAACAGAACAAAGGTCATCAGTTACAGGTCGTCCTAAATCAACATGAATGTCCTCTTAGAATGCAATAAGGCATTCAAAATGGGTGCTGGGAAGAAAACAAATGCAGATACCCCTTAACCTGCCCTTCAACGTGCCTTCCCGAGGAAAGAGCTTTGCTGTGATGTGAATCAATGCATCCATCTATTTTCATTATGGTTACAGACCAGCATTACAAATAAAAGTATTAAAAACAACAATAATAGTAAAAAATAAAAATAATATAGACAGAATAATATATATTACGATTGGTAGTGGATTAAGAATGGGCAGTTAATTTTGCCTAATTTTACACACAACGTAACAGAACTATGTGCGCACTTCAAACCCAGGAATATCCTAAGTCAGAAACGTCTCCACCTGAAGGATTAAACACCGAGACGCAACCCGAGCAACGTAGCATATGCAGTACAGTGCAGTGAGCCCTGTGCAGATCTGTACATCGGGGAAACAAAACAACCACTTCATAAACACATGGCCCAACACAGGAGAACAAACCCAACAGGACTACATTCAGCATCTGCATTTAAAAGACAAAGGCCATCTTTTAAAGACAGCAAAGTCCAAATTTTGGAGAGAGAGGATTACTGGTTTGAACAGGCTACTCTCCACAGAGGGGGAGGGACAGGACATCATCTATCTCCAGTCTACAACACAGTCAACAGTTTCCAGAAGGCTCCACACCCATTTGCACCACTCAGGTGACCCTAATGATAGATAAACCTCCAGGTGGTCTTAACAACTTCCTAAAAGAAGGCAACTGACCAGCTGTCTGCAAGGCGTATCTATCCTTCCATTCCCCACCATCCTGTCAGAGCTGAAGAAGCTCCTTGGATGAGATGTGAAAACATCTTGAAAGAAAAACCATAAAGTCCAGTTGCCTCTTGAAAAAACACCTTTGGGACAACCATGACCTGGATGACTCAGAATCTCCATAAACATTCAGAGAAACTACTTCATACTGATCTGGTAAAAGTAGTTACCCATAAGAAAGATCAGTACTTCCTGGGTATCTTATTAGGTATAGTGTTATAAATTGAAGGTGTCCTAATAGAAGGTGCAGTAGAGCAAGATGTGAGCTCTCATTTCAGTGGCCCCTTGTCCACACTCTCAGCTCACACATTTTTTTTATTGGCCCTTCAAAACAGCGGTGGGAAGTGTGTGGCAGTGATGTGCAATCTCTCCTGCATCAGATGATGGTGTCAGATTCAGTGGTCCTGATCAGGGGCAGGCAAGACAGAGGCTGCCTCAGCACCCCTGCCCCTCCCCATGCGCCCTTTAGAAAGGGGGCTCTGGTAGATTCCCTCTCGGTCTCTAGGAAGCAGCAGATGTTGGCAGATGGAGCCAGGGATGGGTGATTCCGTCAAAGGAAGGCCACCCTTGCCCTGCATTAGGATTTCCCCTATCGCTGCATGCTATTGAAGAGTGCTTAGCCACCTTCTTTTCTATAAGCAGCCTGTAGGATTTATATCCTGTAGGAAAGACGCTCTTGACTTCCAGAGGCTCTTTGAGAAGAGCCCCATCACCAACTGTTGTGTTTCAGACGTGAAACCCAAGTGGTTAAACACCTGTGGGAATTGCATCGCTCTTGATTACCTCAGGGATTTGTCTCTGGAGCATAAAAAACAATTTGGGAGGTGTGTGATGTGATGCAAACCAGTCCACTATCTTAGCTCTAAGATGTTTTATCACAACCTTTTTTGTTAAAACCAACATTGGCATATTCCGAAAGCCACCCTTTGCGTCTGGATGGCTCTTAGCTATTGCACTCAAGGCTCCTAACCTTTGGGCTCCGTCTGTCTGGTAGCATCCGAGCAGCTGGCAAGGGAAGGTTCCAGGCTCTTGTGTGCCTGGGTCTTTTGATCTTGTTTACCCACAGTGCCCTGCTCTGACCTGTTCTAATAAGGAGAGCTTCACCTAGCCATCTGAAAACGAGGGAAGGCTCTTGGACTGATGCAGTCGCTCTGAGTTTCCATGGAAATAGCAAATAGCGGATTCTCAGGGTTAATGTATTCTGAAGCACAGCAAAAGATTTATGTGGCAGATGCTGTAACACCAAGGGAGGCAGAAACACAGGAGTGTAATCTTCTTGGCCTAGTCTCCACGCACACACATTTCCCAGACAGCAGAAAGTGCGTGCAGGGTGAGGAAAGTGACGTCTCCTACTATCAGTTGTGACTTTTCTAATCCTCAAATGGGGAAACCGCCTTAGCCACAAATGCATTTGGAGCTGGGAGTCATTTTGAAAAAGCAACGATAAATGCAGTTTTTATTCTCCTTCAGCTTTAAAAAGGCTTCTGTCTGTCTTCCTTCAAAGAGGAGAAAGGGATTCCTGGTCTAATCCAAGTCAACCTGCAGACCCAGGCGGGGCTGAGGGCGTCACACTGGTTAAAAGCTGCCCAATCAGCTTAGGCTTCCTTCCATTCCGTGCCAGTCGGGCACAAGGTAGGAATTAATGCAGCTCCACCATCCTATTTCACTCTCCCCCAAAGGCCTCGAGGGACCCTTTGGGGATAGGATGCTGTCTTGCAAGTGGAAAAAGTGATGTCCCATCCCTACACACACACACACACACACACACACACACACAATCTCCAACTTGAAACAGGTTGTAGTGGGAGATCTCAAAGCTTCAAGAGCACCACCCCAAAGACTACGCCAGGAGTCACAGTCTCCAAGGGGCTTTAAATTTTGAATTTTTATCCCTGTATCTTATGCTGCTTCCTATAAAGAGACTCTTCTTTCAGTTTGTAAAAGTCTAAGGAGATTCTCAGTCATCCAGATCATGATTGTCCCAAAGGTGCTTTTTTGAAAGGCAACTGGTCCTTTTTTTCCCCTTGAAGACATTTCACTTCTCATCCAAGAATCTTCTTCTGTTTTGAACTCAAAAAGCTTCTTGGATAAGAAGTGAAATGTCTTCAAGGGAAATCAAAATCCAGTTGCCCTTTGAAAAAGCACCGTTGGATCAGTTTGTAAGATATAAAATAATAAGAATATACTAAAAGCAGTAATACATCCAGTGTTCATGTAGAGGACATCTGAACGAGGAAAAGCAGCAAAACTCAGATGTTAAGTTCCATCCATCCATCTATCCATCCATCCATCCATCTAATCTAATCTATGTCACCACCTGGCCTTGCTGCTTTTAACATAAGCCGCCTAGAGTCGCCTTGAGGCAAGAAGGGCAGCAAACAGATTAAACAACTAATATCCTGTCCATTCATTCCCCAATGGCTCTGGGAGGATTACTAGATAAATCCAGACAAGTCTACCCACACCAATGCTGCTTCATATAAACAGCAGCATAAAGAAGCTAATAAAAGTATACTTCATTTAAGTTTGGAACCCTCTTCTGGATTGTGATCAAGGCAAATCCTTCCTCATTTGCCTTTGCTTTCCTGCTTCCACTTGTCAAGGCCCATATGTCATTCCATAGTTATGCAATTGCAGAAAAAGCAGAATTACTCTTGAGCTTAGAAATCCATGATGGGGTCTGAAAAGGATGTCCTGTTCCAAATCTGGGGGCACATGATGTACAGGAGCCTACGTTAGCTTGGACCCAAACCATGTAATAGTCTAACCTGGCATGGAGCAGTGGTGCCAAGGCTTCCCGCTCTAGGCTAGAGGCATCATGGTGATGTGGCTGTCCAGCATCCCTAGTGGTTGCAGCAAGCTCATGGCCACCCTCCCTTTGGAGAGAATGAAGTCCTATTGACAGCAGTCATGCCATCTGAGTCCAGAACAACCCCAAAGGGGCCTGGAATCAGCACCGGTTGTTCTCCCACTTCCAGGCTCATACGGTCTAGAGACACACAGACGTTTTCAAGACATTTAATGCCAAATACACAGGAACATGGCCAGACTGCCCAGAAGCCAAACCAAAAAGTCGCCCCAGAGGGGAAAGTGAATTGCTACAAAGGAGGGCCTCCAACCCCTGCAGCTTCAAAGGATGGACTTCTGGTCAACATTAACAAAAGCCACTAGAGATGGCTAACCCCAGGGATCAGTCTCTCCTGGACAAACCCCCCCATTGGGGAGGGGAAGAGGACCGTGGTGTGCCTCATCTCGCCTTCCTCCAGAAGAGGGGAGGGGAGGGGAGCAACGTTCTCACCCTCCTTAGAAGCAGACTGGTGTGAAGGACAAGGACTTCACCCTCACCTAGCAAAGCAGCGCCAATGTGAGGTTGCCCAGGGGACATGCCGCAAGGAAGAGAGCGCCCCAGGCACAGCCCCTTCTGTGGCAGAGCCCTGCTGCACATTATTCCTCCCTGTGCCTGCGTTCTCGCATGCGGCACAAGGCGCAGCGTGAATGGTGGCCATTTGCAAGGGCTGCTGGCAGCTCCCTGTCGCTCCTCTCCTTTTTCTGCTGAGCGTGCAGGATGCAATTACACGGAAGGTAGCCAGAGTTTCAGGCCCAGCTACCCTGTAGCACAGGCAGGGCTCCTTAATCAGCGTAGCAGCCCCGAGGTGAAAGTGTAGCCTGAGCTCTAATAGATCCTTTTTAATTTAATTGAACATGAATGGAACCCTTTCCATCACCTTCTCTTTCTTTTGCCCTCCTCCTTCAGGGGAAGGAGCTCCCTTTTGTGGCAGTTCTACGTTGGTGAAAGAGATCAACAAAGCCCGCATCATTCTGCTTTTCTTTATACCAGTGGCACTTAGATAAGCTGGTAGCAGAGACGCCTTTCTGGCAAGAGGACTGCCCTTTCCCTGCATATCCCGAGATCTGGGTTCAGGTCCAGCCATGGAGTAAATTGACACCTCTCCCCCCTTTACTTGTCCTTGGTTGCCAGTCACAGCTGCCTCCTGCCAGGAGATCAGTGGGAACCGTCTCAATGAAAGCAGCAGGGGTTCCCAGAGGGAAGGCGTTCTCTCCCGGGCAGCTACTCCGGAAGACACCCAGCTTCTCCCACTTCCCTCCCGCCTTTAACAAGACTGCCTCAAAGCTCCAGACACGCATCCAGGTGAAATAGAAGCCATGCGCTGCCATGGATAACTTTGGTGGTGATGAAGAGGATTTCTTTTTCAATATCAATGAAGTGAGTGAGCAAGCAGGCCCTTCCTGACCAACAACCAAATGCCAGCAGGCAAAACCCAACAGAGGGAAGTATTTGTATTTTCTACCTTCCATATTAGGTAACACCATCCATTCAAACCTCTCCGGCCATTGGTTGAGAATTGGTGGCTGGTTTTCTGTGAATGCTGCAGAGTCACACCAATGCAAATCAATAGTGATCCTGATAACACAGTGGTACAGAATGGGGAATTACGGTAAAACTCCACTGGCCCTTCTGTGTCCCTTCTGTGTAGGATTTTACTTTTTAAAACTATGTTAATACTGTACTAAAATTTTCCTCCAGTTTCTCATCCACCATCATCCAAAGTTATATTTTTATTGATTTGTTGGCCAATGTGAGTGGGTGGAGTTCCTTTTTTGATCTAAAGTATGGATTTAATAAATATTAGACAGTGGTCTAAAAATGTCTCTTACTAAAACCAGTGTGCTCCTCCACTGTAATATTATTTTGCAACAGCTACAACTTCCTTCAGGACCTTTTCTGAACAGCAGAACAATGGTAGGCTTGCTCTGGTCTTTTAGAATCGTAGCCGCATAATCTGAATGTACTACGGATAGAACAGATTATTTGTAGCTCAGGGTTCGTAACTATGGGTCTCTTGGTGCTCTTTGAGCTTGGTTGTTTTTCCCAGACATTTATTTACCAAACTAGATAACATGAACAGTGTTGAGGTTGATGCTACCTGGTTGAAATAATGAAATGTCTGTAAGAAATCAACCAAGCTCAGAGAGCACCAAGGGCCCCACGATATACAGGCCTCCAGTCATTCAGCAAAGGTCTGAACTGAAGTCCAATAAGGAGTTTTTTGCAGAAGAGAGGGGGAAGTCTGGAGATTGAATTTCATTTAATGGAGCTCTGAAATAGTTGCCCCTGACCTCGGGGGAATTGATTCAGAATACAGGGAATGGGCTTTTTGAAAGGCAGGGGAAGGAGAGGGGCCGAGGATTGCTGAGTTGTAATAACTGGATCAAGTTTCTACTGACTGACCTCCTGCGGAAAGAGATGAAAAGGTGGTTTATTTTCCTCTAAAACACAAAGTTGTTGGGAATGATTCCTTTCATCTGACTTGAGATCCTGATTAGTTTTGTCCTAGGCTTTACATATTCATGATCAAACTGAGCATCTCATTTGCCTTTGGGGTTCTTGAGCAAAGCTTTTGCCAGGACAGCCTGCGTACACCACGTTAACCTTTGGAGAGGCTGCTGTGCATGGCAGTGGCTGAGGACCCATCGCAAATGGACCAATGGGCTTGCAAGGCTTGGTCGGAATTTGAAAAGGAGAAAACTCCCTCTGCCCTCATCTTTATTCCATCTTTTTTCCAGAGAGTCAGCTGGGGCAAAAGTCTTCCGGTGATGGATTCAATAACGTATGGTACTAGTTTCCTTACCAACTGAGCCATTTAGGATCAGGAGATCAGACTTAATGGTTGTTGGAACAATTCCCAGCCTCCCAGAGGTGCCTTCTTTGGAACATCAGCCAAAAATGTTCCACAAAGACTTCCTGGTGGTCTTGCAGCAGCCAGATGTTGATGAGCCCAAGAGTGGGAGGGGGGAGGGGGGTGATTAAAGGAGTCTGCTCAACCCAACCTCCAAAGGCTCACAGTGATTTATTAAGGCAGACTTAGTGGTACCAAAAACTCATGTTGCAGTTGCCAAAGAAGTCTGTTTAGTCTCAATCCGCCTGTAGGCAGATGCTGCTGCCATCTTTTCTTCCTCCTAGATGGACGGAAAGTGATCCTCTACTAGGGTATTTTCAAAAGATCCCTGAAAAATGGACAATTTTAATATCCAAAACCCCCAAATCATCCAAATATCTGGGAATTCTGTTTCAAGCCTAGCCATCCTGGTCCAAACCAATGAGATCGCTATCCCTGCAAACTCAACACAACAAGCAGCCATTTCCCCCCTGCCGCAGCAGCAGCCATGGCGATGGTTACGTTTCTCAGGCCAAGTTACATGGGCACACGGGGAACATGCACCTCTCGGCCCCTTTAGTAGCAGTTCAGGGAAATCTCTAAGAATCCATCTGGTGGGCCCAATATTTCCTGATGGAGAGAGAGAAAGAGGCCCTCACACAGCTCTGCCATCTGAGATGTTTTCTCAAAGTAAATTTATCTGAAACCTCTCAACTTTGCAGGATACTCCCCCAAGTCTAATCAGAATAAAGTTAGGTTTAAGGCGCTACACATTTTTTCCAGGGCGCTGCTCTGGAGAGTCCAAAGAAGGATTAAACACAGCCAATCTGCCCAGAACTGAATTGAAAACTTTAAGCCACGCCTCTGGTGCTGACTCTCCTCAGATTTTTTCAATTCAGCTAGCCCAGTAGACGCGCTTTAAGATTTTCTCCAGTTCTAAGATTAATTCCTTGGACTCTCCAGAGGAAGAATAATTTTTTAAAACAGTATATTTAAGGATTTTAGAGCAGGCTGGTGAGTTTAAATTTAAGTTTGTTTTTTTCCCTTTTTAATTGGGGTTTTCTCATCCTTTCGGCTCTCCTGGAGTCCGGGGCTTTGCTCTGGCTCCTAGAAGCCGCAGGCAGCTGTTGGGGGAAGCGCGTGGGTCGGAGTACCGACGCCAGCGCTGTTGGGGCACCCCTACTGGGGGCCGATTCCCGCTGGAAGCCCTCCGTTGCAATTTGTGCTTCTAGCAAGTCAAATTGCGGCGTGGGCTTCCAGGGCAGCCATTTTGGCTTCTTCCCTCTTCAAATTTGGCGCGCAAAGCAGCGGTGAGTTCCGGCCGCCATTTTGGATTGCGCAATCTTCCGGCTTTACCTTTAAAAGTTTTTTGCCGCAGCTGCCTGGTGCCTGGCTCTTTGCAGGAGCCGCGTGGAGTCAGACTTGCCCGGTGTGACCGGCGACCTGGGCCCCAATCCAAGCAAGTGATAGCGGCGTGGGATCGTGGCCTGCTGGGTTGCCTCCTTTACTCTCCTGCAGGCGCTGGGAGCGAATTCTGCTCGCGACTAAGAAATTCCAAGCTACTTCAGGCCTTGCAGTTTCTCTGTCTCCTCAGGAGCATCGTGCTGCGGTGGGCTTTCTGGAGGTGGTGAGTGGTGGTTTTCCCTTTCCCCCACTGTCCCAACCAGTGATTGTTACCATGGCAGATCAGGCCCCTGAGACTTCTGAGGGTGTCTCTTCCAGAGCCCCTGTAAGACAGGCCGGGAAAGCTGCCAGGGAGGCCATTAGAGGGAGTAAGCCTTACTCCAGGCATGGCCCCAAGCAGGGCTCAGGCCTAGACAAAGATGCATTAAGGCGCCAGAAGGCCTTAGAAAAACAGTTTTCCAAAGCCCAACAGCAGGCCCAATCTTCCCTTTCGGTGTCTCCTGGGGAGCCCTCCAGGGAAATTCCTCCAGCCCAGGGAGGCCCCATTTCTGATAGTGAAGAGGAAGGGGATTCCCTGGCCATGGCAACTTCTCCAGGCCATTCCATGGCTGATCAGACTGATCTCTTTGCCTGTCCCTCTGATATGGAGGAGGGACCAGCTCCAATGGGGCCCTTAGCCCCTCAACAGCCGATCCCCGGGCCCACTCAAAGGGTTCGCCCCATTGAGGCCCAAGGGCCTAACCTATCCACTGAAATGCAGGAAATAATTAACAGGGCCATTTCCCAGGGCATTGAGGCAGGCATGCGAAAAGGTGGCAAGCGCACTCGCAAGACCCACCATTTGCAACCCCACGAGGATTCCAGAGAGATGGCTCCTAGCCTTCCACCTCCGTCCCTGCATTCTTCAGTGGCCTCCGATGAGTCAGACTGGGAGGAAGAAGAGGAATTTCTTCCTAGGCAGGAAGCTGAATTCTCTGGGGATGAGGCAAGCCCCGCCAAAAAGCCGGCCTTTTCAGGCTTATTTAATTTGGATAATTTCAAAACCATTTTAGATAAGGCTAAGATCTCAACTCACATGGGGTCCACCCCCCCCCCCAGCTCAGGTGGTTGTAGACCCTGATGATCTATCTGGGGATCTCTTTGAGGAACCCATTTCGGTCCAGGAAATAGTTCCTGTACCCAAGATGTTCCTCAATTTAGTTCAAAGACAGTGGGCGCAGCCAGCTACCATGGCTACCCCCAGCAGCCATGACAAGAAGCTATACACGGTGGATGCCAGCCTGGAGGAGCTGCTCAAGCTCCCTCCTATCGATCCCCCTGTAGCGGCTCTCACCTCCTCTTCTGTGCTCCCTCCTGACCTGTTGGAGGGGCTCAAGGCTGAGGACAAGAGAACCGAGACTGCTTGTCACAAGACCCATCAGGCAGCTGCATGGGCCATTAAGTCCTCCGCTTCAGCCTCCTTTTTCTCCAGGGCGGCTCTCCTGTGGCTGAGGCAGTTGTTGAGGAAGATACCTGCCAAGGACGTTAAAGTCAGGCAGGATATCAATAAAATCATGGCAGCCACAGAGTACACTGCTGATGCCACTCTGAATGCTGCTAAGTTTGCCTCGCGTGCCCTAGCGTCTAATGTTACTTCCAGACGCCTCCTGTGGCTTAGGCACTGGAATGTGGATATGCGCTCCAAATGGAAGCTTGTTACTGCCCCCTTTAAAGGGGACAAGCTGTTTGCTGAGGTCCTTGATCCAGTCCTTGTGGAAAACAAGGACAAAAAGAAAGTGATGCCATCAGTCACCAAAAAGCCTGATCGTAAAGGTCCTGGCTCTTACAGGAGGCAGGCCTTTCGGAACAATGAGCCCTCCACCAGCTCCGCCCCCTATCATCGGGCGTATCCCCAGCAGGGTGAGCGGTCTCAGGACCGTCAGTCCTTTCGAGACAGAGGTCGCCAGCAGCCCTTCTCCAAGCGGCCATTTCGGGGGGGCTCCGGCTCCCGACCCTTTAGGAGGTATAAATGACCATCACAGGTCAGCTCCCATAGGAGGGCGGTTGCAGTTGTTCCACGCCAAATGGGAGCAGACCACGTCGGACCAGTGGGTTCTTCAAACGGTCCGCATGGGTCTCACTTTAGAATTCTGGTCCCCCCCTCCCCGCCACTTCATCCGGTGTCCAGTTCCCTCAGGGTTAGTCAAAAGATCCCTCATGGAACAGGAGATAAGGCACCTCAAGGAGATCAGGGCCATAGAACCTGTCCCAGCAGGCCAGGAAGGAAGAGGGTTTTACTCCATCCTGTTTCTGGTCCCCAAAAACTCAGGAGGGTGGAGGGGGATATTAGATCTAAAGAGGTTCAATCACCACGTGACATATCGCAGGTTCAAGATGCAGTCCCTCCAGTCCATCTTGGGGGCATCAGGCCAGGCGATATACTAACGTCCATAGACCTCAAAGAGGCCTACCTCCACATCCCTATCCGCAAAGCCCACCGCAAGTTCCTGAGGTTCTCTTACGCGGGCCTCCATTACCAGTACCGGGCAATGCCATTCGGCCTGTCATCGGCGCCCAGGACATTCACAAAGGTTCTCGCAGCCGTGGCAGCTTTTCTACGGTCACGTCCGGTCAGACTCCACTGTTACCTAGACGATGTTCTCATTCTGTCATCATCGCATCAACAAGCTGTCAGCGACCTAGAACACACCATGCAGGCACTCCGGGACCACGGGTTCACCATCAACCTGGAAAAAAGTCATCTCGTTCCCACGACCAGACTGAAGCATCTAGGGGCCGTCATCGACACCACCTCGTGCACGGTATCCCTGTCCCCGGAAAGGGTGGCCAGCCTTCGGGAGATGGTCGTTCAGGTGCAGCAGTCACGTCTAGTCAAGGTGGTTCAGCTCTCACAGCTCCTCGTCAAGATGATCTCGTGCCTGTCTATCGTGCCTTGGGCGAGACTTCACTCCCGTCCCCTTCAGTGGCTCCTGCTTCCATATCAAAGAACAAACGAAAGCAGCTCAACAAGACTGATTCCAGTTCCAGCAGAGGTATGTCGCTCTCTAAAGTGGTGGTTGTCTCCGGCCCTGTTAAAGGGGTCGCCATTCAAGGAGCCAGTCAGGCTCACCATCACAACAGATGCCAGCCTGTTCGGTTGGGGGGCCCACTGCCACAACCAGCTCGCACAGGGCAGGTGGTCCCCTTCCGAAGCTGCTCACAGCATCAACTGGCTGGAGCTGAGGGCAGTCAGGCTTGCGCTGAAGCGCTTCCAGAGCACCGTTCAGGGCCACCACGTGCGCATCATGACAGACAATGTCGTCACCAAGGCGCACATCAATCGACAGGGGGGAACGCGCTCCAGATCCCTGATGAAGGAGGCGGAGCTCTTGGGTCGATGGGCGGAGAGGTATCTCCTTTCTCTTCAGGCGGAGCACATCTCGGGCACGAGCAACACTCAGGCGGACTGGCTGAGCAGATCCACAGTCGACCACTCGGAGTGGCGTCTACATCCGCTGCTGTTCCAGCAACTGTCCCAGAGGTTCGGCCTCCCGCTGGTGGACCTGTTCGCCACCGCGGCCAACGCGCATCTTCCGCGGTTCTTCACAAGGTTCCACGACCCGAGGGCAGAAGGAGTCAACGCGCTGCACGGCCCGTGGCCAAAAGGTCTGCTTTACGCTTTTCCCCCGCTACCTCTTCTTCCCAGAGTCATCAGGAAGATCCTAGCAGAGGAGGCGGAGGTGCTGCTGGTAGCACCGTACTGGCCCAGGAGAACCTGGTTTGCAGACTTGGTGAGTCTTTCGATCACACCACCGTGGCGGATTCCTCCACAGGACATCTCTCTCAGCCAGGGGGCCCTTCAACATCCAGAACCCCAGTGGCTGCAGCTGGCCGTCTGGCACTTGAGAGGGATCTCCTAAGCAGAGGCAAGTTGTCAGACAAGGTGATTGGCACCATCCAAGCGTCACGACGGCAGTCCACGACGCGCATCTACGACGCCACTTGGAAATCCTTCGCCAGCTGGTGTACGGCTCATGGTACGTCTGCGCCCCTTGCTTCGGTTCCTGTCATCCTGGACTTCCTGCAGGAAGGTTTGGACAAGGGCCTGGCACCTAACACCCTGAGGCGCCAGGCGGCAGCCCTGTCAACCATCCTCTCAGTTGAGGGCTACGCATCTCTTGGCCGGAATCCGACCATCCGCAGTTTCCTCAGGGGAGCGACCAACCTGAGACCCCCAGTGGTCCACAGATACCCATCTTGGGATCTCAATGTAGTGTTGCGGTCCCTCATCGGGCCCCCGTTTGAGCCCCTTAAGATGGCCAGTCTCAGATACCTCACATTCAAGACGGTTTTTCTGGTCGCTATCACGTCTGCTCATCGCATATCGGAACTGGCTGCCTTGTCAGTCAGAGAGGACTTGTGTCTCATTCGTAACGACAGAGTAATCCTGAGGCTGGACCCTTCCTTCATTCCGAAGGTCAATTCCTGGTTTCATCGGGCGCAGGAGGTGGTCCTTCCGGATTTTTGTCCGCATCCTCGGCACCCGAGGGAAAAGCGCTGGCACATGCTGGATGTGCGCAGGACTATTCGCAGATACATCAAGCGCACGGCCAGTTTTCGGAAATCCGAATCTCTATTCGTCTCCTTTCAACCAGCTTCTCAAGGCAAGAAGGTCTCTTCTTCTACCATCGGCGGATGGCTGCGAGCCTGCATTGCGCTTGCCCACGTTTTACAGTCCGTTCCTGTGCCTCGCAATATCACAGCACATTCGACTAGAAGCGCCGCCACCACAGCTGCCTGGTCTACACAGGCACCGATTGAAGAGATCTGCAAGGCGGCCACCTGGACTTCTCTGTCTCCATTTGTCCGAAATTACAAACTGGACAGTTTTGCATCGGCGGAAGGGGCCTTTGGGAGGCGTGTTCTTCAGGGCATCCATACCAGCGGAGCGACCCTGATGGCTGAGCCTTCCCGCCCTAGTGACAGTTAGCTTGGGCATGTCCCTTCTTTGGACTCTCCAGAGCAGCGCCCTGGAAAATGACCATTGTCTTACCTGAAGGGTCCTTTTCAGGGCGCTGCAACGGAGAGTCCACCCCGCCCTGGGGTCTATTCTCCGCTGGTGTTTGTGAAGTCACAGTGTTGTTTGTTGTTCTGTTATTGTTGTTGGACTATTTTTTGACTTGTTCCATATTAGACTTCCAGTTGAAGTTTCAGCGCGCAACTGTTCCACGTCTTCATTGAATAAATCTGAGGAGAGTCAGCACCAGAGGCGTGGCTTAAAGTTTTCAATTCAGTTCTGGGCAGATTGGCTGTGTTTAACCCTTCTTTGGACTCTCCAGAGCAGCGCCCTGAAAAGGACCCTTCAGGTAAGACAATGGTCATTCTACTCATAATCTGATCTCAAATGCTTATGACAAGTGGCACAAGTGGAAATAAAACAGTGGATTTTCAACCTGGATTTAGAAAAGGAGCTAAGCGTGATCCAAAGCTCTATGACTTTGTAGACCTGCTAGGAAGGCCATTTTCAGTGGCCAAATTCCACCCTGGAGGCTCCCTCTATGCCGGACCGTCAGTTGCTCTTCTGCAAGGAAGATTCAAAGGCATTCAGATGCCTTTGCATTTTGGGGACCCTTTTGGGACCCTTGAAGGAAATGGAGGCTGCCTCCTTCTTTCCTGCCCTTTTGTTTAAATGGGTGCGGAGACTGAATCGTGCCTCTTTTATCAACCTTCTTCCCCTCTTCCTGGACTGCACGTCAGAGATGCTCCCTGAACAGCCACAGCTACTTATTGCAAGGAAGTTTAATATTCCCTGTTTAGAATCTCAGAGACCTTCAGGGCAGAATTTTAAAACTGTCATTTTGTGATTTTATAAATACCAAATTTGTATTCATTTATTTTGATCTTCCTGGGGCTATTTTAGTCATCAAATGAATAAAATTTGTATTTTGTTGGTTTTGTTTTTAGTGACTAACAATTGATTCGGAAACAAAGCTGCTAAATTGCTATGAGGTCAACTATCTGATCTGAGCAGCACAAAACACCAGGGACCTGCTACACAGGAGCAAACGATTGGGAATTTGCATTTATTTTTTGGCAGCCATTTTACTGGTTGTCCGAACTTTACCAGTTAAGATTGGCACCCCAATAGATCTATACAAATCCTGACCCCATTAGGCCCAAGGAATCGCAGGACTACGCAGGTTCTAGAGCATCTGTTAGTGAACAGGGTCAATTATAACTACAGGAAATGGGAAGCGGCTTGGACTTTTATGAAAATAAGGTTTTAGCATCTTGATTAGCAAGCAGAGGGATGGACTACATGCCCCCAGAGGTCCCTTCCAACTTCATTGTTCTGTGGCTGGAGGGGGCTCTGCTGATGTTGCACTCTTACCTAATAAAGGCGGCCCCTTAGGCATCACAGCAGCTGTGTGTTGTGGGCTGTCATTGGATTGTCTAGGAAGGAACGGTGACCTATATCAAAATGAACTACTGGTAGATGATGATCCCTGCCTGCTGCAGAGGAGGTCCTTATCTCTCAGCGGCCATTGCCCCACCCGCTCTTTTCCCTGCTCGATTGAGTCCTTCTATCCAATGCCCCCCAGGATCCATCTTGGTGGAGCCCCCCACGCTTGGCTAGGCAAACATTTTCCCCCTCGGCCTTTGGGGTGGGGCAGTGGTGGATTCCGGTACGGTGCAACGGGGCCGGGTGTCCACCACATGCGTGCGCATGCATACTTACCGCCCACGACGCTCCAACTGCTCAGCGGAGTGTCATGCAGGCGCCACACACTCCGTGCGTGTAAGCCCCGATCGGCTCAAATACAGGTAAGGAGGGCAGGCAGGTGGGCCCTCCAGAGCATCGTCCCGGAACGGTATCTGGTGCTCCCCCATACTGGGGCGTACCGGTCGTACCCCACTACTGGACCATTGCAGCATCCCCATGGCCATGTGATTTACATTCGGAGGCTTGACAACCTGTTCATATTTATGACGACTGCAGTGTCCTGGGGTCATGTGATCAAAGTCAATGGGAAAACCAGATTCACTTAACAATGGTGATACTAATTTAGCAACTGCAGTGACTCACAACAAATGTGGTAAGGAAAGTCATAAACTGGGGCAAAAATCAATACATTTCTCACTTAGCAACATAAATTCTGGGCTCAATTGTGGTCGTAAGTCGAGGACTATCTGTATAAACTTAGTGAAGCTTAATAAAAAATATCACAAACTGAAATGAAAATTCAAATTTTAAGATCTGTTTCATTCCAGTATGAATCCTTTTTCAAAACTGCTGAATTTTACAACATTGCCATCAAATTTGAAAGAATGATCCAATCTACTCATTACATTCTCAGCAATTTTGAGAGACCCACATTCTCTATTGTGGACATAACTAGAATAGTATACCAACCAGAAGACATCCCTATTCCATTGAAATTGTCATTGATACACAATTTTACTGCATTTGAATTCTGGATTCACTTAATCACACAAACTTTGATTCAGTTCCTGAGTCAAAACTTCACTGGTAGTTTATAAATAACGCCCAGCAGATGTTCCAAGTTACGCGTCCTAAGATTTCTCAAATCCAGTCAAATCTGTTTCTTTTTGTTGCTGTGGTTGTTTTTAATACAATGCAGCTTATCTGAAAATACTGAAGCCAAATGGTGAACGAGACCACAGTGAAGTAAGAGCCTCAAAAGATCTTGCATTTCTCTGATGAATAACCAAATCCTGCAATCTACACAAATTGTTGTTTCTCCACTGAGTGGAGTTTTTATCCCCTCCTCTTTGTAATAATAATAATAATAATAATAATAATAATAATAATAATAATAATAATAATAATAATAATAATAATAATAATAATAATAATAATAGCAAAGTAAGAGGAGATAAATCTGGACTGATTTTTCTCCTCTATTCATTTCAGACATTCCTTAGTATTGACCTATATCTTATGAATTGATCTCAGCTGCGGATCTTGATGCAGAGGCTCTGAAGCCCCATTCCTTCCAGAGAGAGGAGCCACAGTCCATTCGGTCATCCATATTAAGCAACCAGGAGGGTGATACTCTTTGAACTTTGGAGCCGCCAGCCGGAATTATAAAATCTTGAATTTAACCCTTGGTATTTTACTGAGACATGTGTAGCTCGTTACCTATTTATCCAGAAATATCTGGTTTTCAATTTGTTTGAGAATCATTTGGAAAAGAAACTTGCCTTGGTAAAGTACCATATTCATTTTAACAACTGAAGAATTAAAATATTTTAATAAAAATATTTAAAATATTTTTAAAGTAAATTCCTATTTTTGCAACATTATAACCCTGTTATTACATTAAGGTATTGCTTTTCTTCCTCTCTTAAATTCTATGTAAACACATGGATTATACAGCCATGTATAAAAATAAGTGCACCTCGTGTATTTTTAAATCTTTTTTTAGCATATATGGCTATATCAATATTTTAAGTATGAAAAGTGGACTTTGCAATCATTTATCCAACAACAAATGAACAGGTCTGCCATTTCCTTGTGGGGGAAAAGGAAGCTCCAAGGCCGATCCCTGAGCCCTTTGGCAGAAGCTCCCTCTAGCAGGCATTTCTCGTGACTGTCTGTCCGTCTTCGGAATGATGGGATTTCTTTCCACTCCTCCATGCAGAATGTTTTCAGCTGGGGGTGTTGGGGGGGTTTCTGCACGCAGAGCCAAGCGCAAACCCCCCTCAGCATCTCGGTGGGATTCAGATCCAGGCTTTGACTTGGCCACTTCTTTTTCCAGTCGTTCCCTGGGGTTTAGGATCACGGTCTTGTTGCATGGTCCACTTTCAGTTGAACCTCAATCTTCTGAGAGATGCTCCCGCGTGACCCTCAAGTGCCCAGAGTTCATGGCGGATTCCATGACGGGCAGCTGTCCAGGGCCCAATGCAGCACAGCAGCCCCAAACCAGAACATTTCTACCACCATGATTTACAGTCGGTATGGGGTTCTTCAGGTGAAATGCTATCTTTGATATCACCAAACACATCTTCTGCTTCTATGGCTAAATAGAAATGTCGAGAGTACATTGTTGCAGAAGTCTTGGTCTTTCCCTAGGTATTCATGGGCAAACATTAGCCTCGCCCTGATGCCCAGAAAGGACAGCAAAGGTATCTTGGCACACTTCCCATGCAGATCTAATTTGTGCAGCTTCTTTCTAATGGTAGAGTCATGTCCTTTGGCATCAATAATGACGAGATCTACCTGAAGGTCACGTGACAAAATTCTGGGATTCTTAGGGAGTTTTTTCAGCATCTTGCATTCTGCTCTTGAGATGAATCTAATTGGAACAGCCTGGCCTGAGCGGTTAGTCAGTCGTTTTATTTTGGGCACTGACCAGCAAAGGCCTGGCCTGGGCAGGTTGGCTGTTATTGGGAATCTTCTCCACTTTTGGATGATTTTCCAGACATTGGAATGATTGATATCCAATTGCTTGGTGATCTTTTAAAATCTTTTCCCAGACTCACAGGCACCTACAACCTTCCTTCTGAAGGCGTCAGAAGATTCTTTCCATCTAGGAAAGGTTAGTCCACACACTTCAGCACCAAAGAACAAGTCCAACCTAGAAGCTTCAATAAGATTTCTCCCAAGATCCTCTCTAAGGATGCAAATGAATGGCATTTAAGGAAGAAAAAACCTTCATGAAGAGGACTCGAAAGAGTTTTGGAGAACCCGCCTTACACCACCCGTCCCAACATAGCATCTTGCCACAAACGAGAGGGAAGCTCTGCAGTGGGAGGAAACGTGGCAGAAAAGGAGGGAAGACCAAAACAAGCTGCACTGCAAAGGTAGCCGTTGAAGAAAGGACACAGGAAGACCCACTCATAGACTGTTGTAGTATCCGGATGAGAAACCTTCAGAGTTTGAATTAATGGATGTGCAACAATAGGAACCCCTTAATCCACTGGATGCTCAATAGGAAAGAAAGACATATTTTTACACTTGCCACTACAACTGGCCAAGGAGAGCGTATCATCATCCAGCATTGTGTTTCTTAACATGAGCAACTTTAAGAGGTGTGGACTTCAAGTCAGCTGGGGAATTCTGGGAATATAAGTCCACACCTCTTAATGTTGCTAAGGTTGAGAAACACGAAATCTAGCAGAACCCCAAAGTACCCGGCCACTGACACAGGAACCTCTCGCAGCTCTAAAAGGGGAGGGAAAGAAGGCTTAAGAGGGGAAAATGTGGAGCTGAAATACTGCTGTTAAAATTTAACAACATATTTATCACACGAACAGCTGCCGCCCTTATAATTGACCCAGGTGATATAAAGGCTCATTGTGAAATTACCAGCCAAGAGGAATCGTGTACAAGGGGAAAACACCCTCGTAGGACCAGCATTAGACGCTTGGGGAACCCCTCTGAAAGTGGGAGCCCCAAAGAGCACAAGGAGCCTGAAGCAGAGCATCCAGAGGGAACCAATTGCCAGTCTTGCTCAGGGATGATAGCCTAGTCAAGTCCTTGGATAGATCTAATAGCACTTGGCAACCACAGCATCATCCCCCACCCATTTTCTTAGAATGACATGTCCAGAACTCTGACCTGGATTGGCGTCAGCCTCCCTGACTAGGTGAGCTAAATCTACTTTATTGTAAGGCTACATTAGCAGAATCTTGCAAGTCTGAAAATAGAGATTTCCTGCAACTTTTTAAACTATCTTATCAACTGCAACATGTTCTTCCTAAGTTTTTTCCTTTGACCATTAGGCCACTGGGGGCTCCTGCTTCTCTTCTCTGACTGTTCCCTGTATCTCTTGACCTCATCCCCAAAGTCATTCACACTCCATTGCAATTGGCCAGATTGTGGTTGGTTAAATGACTTGTGGGACAGCAGTCTCTGAAGGATTTTCAACCAAAAGGGATGGAGCAATATAGGGCAGTAATTAACATACCTGAAGGACCCAGTACAGTTTTCTTCAAGGGTGGATAAAGAAAGCTTTGAATAAATGTTCCTGGACAACTGCCAGGTGTTCAATAACAGTCTACGAAATGGGTCAGATAAGGCAGGACAAGAGGAAGGAGGGAAGAATAAACGGCCCAGGAGGACAGGTAGGGGAAGGAGAGACCCCATGGCAACGGAGTCCTAGGCGATCTGGGAAAAAGCAAAAGGTGAAGGTGGCTGTTAAGAATGTTCCTGATTTTGGCATGGAAACAGGGAATCCTCCTGGGCTGCAGGTGAGGAAGCCTCCCTGGGAAAGCAGCCTGAGAAGAGAGGGAAGAGAGTCACAAAGCAGCCCCCTCTGATCCTGGCCAACTCCAGTCCATGAGGTCAGCTGAAGGGCTGAAAAAGCAAAGCCCTTCAAAGCGCAGGCTCCTTTCTTCCCTTTCCAGCAGCCGCTTGCCTACACGGTACACTCGTAACTGGTTACCAAGGCTCAGAAAGAAAGGGGCAATGTATTATTAATCCCCATAAAGATTATTACAGGAAATTGCAGAAAGCAACGGGAAGCAACACAGAGCTAATTTCCAGAACCAGATAATATTGTTCATGGGACTGCACAAAACATACAAGCACATTTTCCAATTTTCCAGAATTCTTCATCGGAGAAGATACTACAAAAGGCAAGCGAGGAGGAGGAGGAGGAGGAGGAAGGCAGGTGTTCCAGCCAGAAGGATGGCAATTCAGGATCAGACTTGAGATACAGATTGGCAGCAGGTCAACAGTTGCCCTCAAGAAAATAATTCCTAATCTTATCCTGCTGTGAGGCAAAGCCCAGAGGAGAGAGAAACAGAAAAAGACCTTTGAGGTTTTTCTTTCTATATAATTGATTTCTTTTTAACTTTTTAAAATTGTTTTTTTACATTTTTGTCAGATGATGGACATTTTATACAAGTAACAATAACAGCACTGCTGAAAGGGGGGAAAAACTAGAAGTGTAATTGGAGGACAATTCAAAAATAAAATCCTAGACTGAACACGACACAATTTCCAAGTGAACTGTCCCTGCTCAATCAAAAGTTCAATTAGGAGTCAAATAATAAGGAAAAAGACCACATGGTAACAAATGTTAATACCAGTATGTGTTCAACTTCTTTTGTTTATGATGATATCTGCTGTTACGGCGAGACAGTTACATTCTTTATTAAATATAATGGCAAAAGGATTAAGGAAGGCGGAGTTGGGCATATTAAATAACGCAAGTGGATATAAATTTAATTTAAAAGGCTTAGAGATATATATATAAAGATAATAGCAGTATCTATCACGTTAATTAGAAATAAAGCAAGGAGAAGAAAACATGAATTCTGAGGCAGTCAAGAGAAAGGATCGGAAGAGGGTTGAAATACAGTGACTTCTTCACAGGTATTTTTGCGAACAACACATCGTCAATGATTTCCCTTGCTTCCGACTGGGACTTTTTGGCTAACCTATAGCTTTTCTGAAGGATTCACATCAAGTATTAAACAGGTACAACCCTTCTTAGCTTTCCAGGTGCCATCAAGTTGGGCATATACGACTATGAATTTAGCATGCTACGCAAGACGTATCACAGGGGTGTCCAAACTTGGGAATTCTGGGAGTTGAAGTCCACAAGTCTTAAAGTTCCCAAGTTTGGACACCCCTGACGTATCACTTTTCTCTGTTAATTCACTTTACAACTTTGACCTTAAAAGGTTTTACAATTATATTCTCATCCAAGGATTTAGAGCTTGTCAGAGTTCCAGTCAACTAAGGTGTGATATTTGTCAACTGCTGATTTAAGAGGCAAGGCAGACCTAGGTGCCTTCTTTTTATTCTTCAGACATTCGGGGGGGGGGGTTGTTGTTGCTTATCTTTTTCCAGTTGTTTGGGATTTTTTCTACAAGGGTTCATGAAGCATCGTTCTCACAATTCTATTCTTACTCCTGCCAGGTATCTTAATATTCCTGCTCCCTCACTTCGGATCCTTAATAAAACTTTAAAATCAAACATCAAACGCTGTAACTACAATATGGGAATAACAGGAATGGGTTAAAAGATAAGTTCCTTGATCTGAATCGTAACTTGTAACAGAATAACAGAGTTGGAAGGGACCTTGGAGGTCTTCTGCAGGATACCCTATATGCCATTCTGGACCAATGGCTGCCCAATCTCCTCTTGAAAACCGCCAGCAATGGAGGACACGCAACTTCTGAAGGCCATCCGTTCCACTGGTTTCTTGTTTTGTCAGGAAATTTCTCCTTAGTTCTCGGTTGGTTCTCTCCTTGGTTAGTTCCGATTGATTTGCTTCTTGTCTTGCCTTCAGGTGCTTTGGAGAACAAGTTGACCCCTTTTCTTTGTGGCAGCCCCTCAAATACTGCAACACTGCTCTCATATCTCCCCCTAGTCCTTCTTTTCACTATACTTTATATGTTTTAGCCTCCGGCCCGCTAATCGTCTTTGTTGCTCTTCTCTGCACTCTTTCCAGAATCTCAACATCTTTTTTATATCTTGGCAACCAAAGATTATGATCCTAATAGTCTAGAAAAGCATGTGTTTTAATGAAGCCTATATATGTTTCAGCAAATAATCATTACATGGCAATTCAAAATATATCATCCAATCATAATAATTGATCTAAAGTTCATGGTGTTTGTTCAATATTTGTTGTTAATAAGGAGTGGGCAACATTTTGTTTTCTGGAGGCCTCGTTTAATGTTTGGGGGGAAAGCAAAAAGAGACAATACGATCCTTCAATAAGACAGGAACTAGAATTCTTGTTTTCTTGGGATTGGAGAGAGAATCTGTAGGGAGGGAGAGAGGGAGGGCATTTATCTTAAGCAGGGATCTTGATTTCATGTTGTCTATTTCTTCTGAGTGCCACTACACCGGCTAAGCTCAGGGCCTCCGCAGCCAGGCCATCCCTGCCCCGACAACTGCCTCACTTTGCTGTGGTGGCTCCAACAGCACCGTCCAGCAAGATCCCGCGTGGCCACTGGCCCACTTCTTCTGCTTGCTTGCAGCCACAATGAAGCAGGAGGCCGAGTGACATGCCGGTGCTGCAGCCACAAGGTGAGGCAAGTGTCGGGGTGTGGAGGGCCCCGAGGTAAGCCTAAGGCAGCTACTTTATGTTCCGCCTAATGAATCTCCCCAGTCTGGCAGCAAACTCCCGGTAACAATACGGTTAAGGCTCCACGAATCCTTTTGTGGTTGCCCACTAAATGCACAGTGACTCCAGGATAGCTCTATGCTCGGTCCCTCCTCTCTGCCGGGCTGGATATTTCCCACCAGGATCAGAGAGACTATTGGGATGTCTTTGAAAGAGTTGTAAAACTGTTACTAAAGCTGATAAGAATGTCAATCTAATGTTTTCTGTAGCCTCATTCGATTGTTCTAGATACTACATTCTGGAATAGGAAAGAGAAGTCTTGACCTCTATTCTTTACTCTCCTTCACTTTCCTTCTCCAGATGGTGCACAACTCCATACTCTTTTACAAATACTGAAACAGAGCAAACACTACTGAGAGTAGGATGGACTTCATGCTACTGTACTATTTCTGTTGAAAAAAAAATAAATGTTTGTTTTTCCCTGAGTTATCAACATGTCAAAATTATTCCCCAGTTGATCAGGAAAGATGGGGTACGCTAGGATAATTCTTGAATGGAAGTCAGGAAGCACTTGTGGAGAACAATGGTAGCAAGAAACTTCCCAGAAAACAAAAGGAAATCAAATTGATAGGGCAGAGAAATGAAGTAATGCGAAGAATATGAATAAAAATGAAGAAATAATACAAAAGGCAGAGGATGTCAAGTAGAACTCTCCAGCTGTAGAGCTTCAGGATAGATTCCATCCCTCCGTTGATGGTCTTTCTGGACCCTGAGGAAAGCACAGAGGGCTCTGGAGCCTTGGCAGAAGGGAGGGATTCTTGCCTCGGACCTGAGGAGGAGCAGACAGCTGGTAGACATCTGAGACTCCCTACTAACTTGAGTCCTCCGCAACCATCTGTTAGACAGAGAGCATATGAAGAGAGACAGGCTCTCTTCCTGGGCACACAACTGGGATTCTAAAAGCCCACCGATAAACGTTGATCCCTTCTGTTGATCCCCATGGGAATGGAGAACACAGCTCCAGAGGATCGTGAAGGAGCTGCAGGAAGATGCTTTCTTCCTTCCGTTATCTTGACGCATGTGGCCCAGAACAGACGGAAATGAACGCTGGAAGTGAACAACTGGCCCTGCAGATGGACTCCGTGGGAACAGTTTGATTTCTTCGGAAACAGGAGGCATTTCTGAGATAAAGGACTCCCCACAAGAGAGGGACGGCATCTCCCAAGAACCAAGAAGGACGTGCTTGGAAACGCCTTGCAGAGCTGATCCAGGGAGTGGACTGAGGAGGGGGAAAGCAGCGCAATGCCGAATGTTGGGAATCGGATGGGCTGTGAACAGGCAGGCTGCAGAGGCACACAAGGTGCCCCATCTATAAAGACAGGTCCATTTTGGCAAGCCAAGGATTGCAGGGGCTTTACGCAGATTATGGGAAATCATTCTCTTTGTTGTCTTAATGCAAATGGATAATTACAATTCAGGAGGGGCTCCGGAACACGCTGAATGGACTGCAAGCATACACAGGTAGACCTCAGCTTACAACCGTTCATTTAGTGGCCGTTCAGTTACAACAGCGCTGAAAAAAGCGACTTATGACCATTTCTCACACTTACAACCGTTGCAGCATTCCCATCATCATTTGGATGCTTGAAAACTGACTCACGTTTATGACGGTTGCAGTGTCCTGGAGTCATGTGAGACACACACACACACACACACCTTTAGCAACCTTATTATTATTATTATTATTATTAAAGGTTTTAACAAAATTTACAAATATTACCTCTTCCCCTTCCCACCCTGCGGCCCTCCCTCCCCTCAACCTCCCAGAGCAAAATACAGGGTATAAACATTTAACAATCATACGCTAACATAAGCTAACTGATTTTAACCTCCTACCTCCTCTTGTGCTTTAATTCCCCTTTTGTTAAGCTAACTTTAGGTAAATTGTAACATTCCTTGTGCCTTCACTCATAAGCTAATTGAAATTTTCTAGTCCTATATTTATTTTGAATATAGTCAATCCATCTTCTCCATTCCAACTTATATTTCTCATCTGAATGGTCCTTCAAATATGCTGAGATTTTGGCCATCTCTGCTAGATTTACTACTTTTAGCGTCCATTCTTGAATAGTAGGCAATTCTTCCCTCTTCCAGTACTGCGCCACCAACAATCTTGCTGCCGTCGTTAAGTTCAAAATCCAATTAGTCTCTATAACTGTACAGTCTGTAATTATACCTAACAAAAACAGCTGGGAAGTGAACTCTATCCTCTTTTTAAGTATATTTTGAATAACCCACCATATTTTTATCCAAAATGCTTTGACCTTTTTGCAAGTCCACCATATATGGTAATACGTAGCATTAGCACAATCACATCTCCAACATTTAGGTTGTAAATTCGGATACATACAAGATAACTTTTTGGGATCTAAATGCCATCTATACAACATCTTATAAAAATTCTCTCTCAAATTCTGAGCTTGTGTAAATTTTACATTTCTTACCCAAATCTTTTCCCATGTTTCCATCATTATTGGCTCTTCGAAATTTTGTGCCCATTTTATCATACAGTCTTTAACTAACTCTGTTTCTATTTCTATCAGTATATTATACAACCTTTTTATATGCATTTGACTCTGGTCCCTAATTTGTTTTACCAAACTATCCTCATTTTGCGTGATACCAATTGTCTGATTTTTTTTCCATCTAGCTTGTAACTGTCCATACTGGAACCAGGTTTGAATTACCCTTTCCTCTCTTAATACGTTCAAAAGCTTTAACTGTAGCACACCTCTCTCTATATTAAGAAGTTCTCTATATGTAATTACATCCTGTTTTTGTTCTATACTTATATTCTCTATCGCGTGTCTGGGTACTACCCACATAGGTATCTTATCATGCAACCTTCTGATAAGCAAAGCCAGTGGGGAAACCGGATTTACCTAACACCCAGGTCACTCATTTAAGAACTGCCCTAATCTAATCCCCTTAACAAATGTGGCGAGAAAAAGTGGTAAAATGGGGCAAAACTCACTCAAAATATTTCTTACTTAGCAACATAAATGCTGCTTGTAGGCTGAGGACGACATGCCGTTTTTTCACAAGGAACAGACCAAGGACGCCAGGTGAAGTGGAGTTACCCATGAAACACAGGCATCCCCTGAGTCCAGGAGTTTCCAACCAAGAGTAGCCTACCTCAGGTAGGAAGATAAGAGGGAGCCAGAAGCCCAACCAGGTGGAGAAGAACGCTGGTGGGTTTTATTGGCGTGCTGAGGCTGTACCACTAAAGGACCTGCCCGAGACCTGCATGGCGATGGTCTTCCTTGTATCTGATGCCCATTTGCTTCTAGTGCAACAGCCAATAGTCATTCTGCTCCATGTTTTACATGGCAGTCAGAGAAGCTGGAAGGGGGGGGGCAAAAGCTAGCAAGATTCATTTAACAGGCTGCAGTGACTGAAGTCCAGCTTTACCCTCAAGTCAAGCCATGTTCTACACAAAGCGAATGTTGCCTTCAGTAGCATTGCATTGTCGGAAGGACCTTGATAAACTGGAGCATGTCCAAGTATGATTTGAGGCTGGGAAAGAAAACCTCTATAAATGACACTAAAGGTGACGTTTATCTTGGCAAGATTCGGGGGTCTTTTGGTTCATTTCTACTCTGTTTTTCCACACCCCACGGACATATAACTGAACTGAACCCCTCTCTCCCCCTATCTACTCATCAGAGAAACTACGCCTAGCCTGGTCTGGATCATCACCTTCATCTCAGCAGGGCATTTTAGAAATTAGCAGTCCCTTGGCTCTTTTCTAATTTTCTAAAACAGAAGCTGGCAAGGAAAGTAGGAGATAAACGATTTCAGCATTCTAGCATGTTTGGTTTTGATCTCTCAATCTTTAATTTGTCAGCATGCCCTGTAACAGGAAGAGTTGTGTTGCTCCTTTCCATGTCTTTTCTTCTACCTGGGAACATAGAATATCATAGAATATCACCAGAGTTGGAAGGGACCCTGGAGGCCTTCTAGTCCAACCCCCTGTTCAAGCAGGAGACCTTAGACCATTTCAGACGAATGGCTGTCCAGTCTCTTCTTAAAAGCCTCCAGTGATGGAGCACCCATCTGGATCTTAAGCCTCTCTCCTGGGGTGTTGGCTATTCCTGCCAGCTTGGTGTTGTTTGCAAATGTGATGAGTTCCCCTTCTCTCCCCTCCTCTAAACCGTTTCTGAAGATATTGAAGAGAGTCCTGGGCCTAACACAGAGCCTTGGGGTACCCGACTGCAGGCTCCCCAGCTACAAATCCATCGGGTGGTGATACTGTGTAGCCCACATTTTTCAAGCTCATGAAAAAGTAGGTTGTAGTCCACGTTATCAAATGGCTTGATATAATGGGTGAAGCAAACCATTTATTTTCTGGCTAGCCATGGCTGGAAAAGTATTTGTAATTTGTGAGGAGTGGCAAAGGGCATGGGAACGCTTAAGGGAGTGGTGCAAAACAACAGCATCTCAAGGGAAGAACTTCACACTAATTTGTTTGTACATCAGTGTGAATTATAATAATCATGTACTACACTCTGTTTGCAGCTATAATGAGTGACACAAATATTTCCCACAGGTGCACAGCTCTGCTTTCATCTTCTTAGTGGATGTGCAACTGGAAGTGCAGCCTTCCAGATGTGGCTCAGCAGCTGGTTAACCTAGAGGACTCTGTTTCCTTACCGTTGACCAAAACAACAATGCAGTCTGGCCAATTTCTCTTTTGCTCAGGGAATGTGAAAAACAGTGTGAGCGCTACATTATTCACAAAACATTTCTGCTAGATTGTCTATAAAAGCTCTCAGATCCTGAATATTCAAGTTTGGCACTTACTGTAAAGAAGCCACAGCTGTAATTTTCTCTGGCTCTAAAAAAGAGCCGGCCTCCCTTACGGAACTAAAGATCCAGTGACAGGAGCTGATGACTTTAGATGAGAATTGGCAGGCGTGAGCTGGGGCTCCTCCTCTAGCCAATACTGGCTGCCTTCCCTTGGATGGAAATAAGGACACAAATGTACAGTAAAGGGTGTGTCTGTGTGTCTGTGTCTCCCAAAGGTGCTTTTTCAAGAGACTTTGCTTTTCCTTGAAGACTTCTACTTCTCATCCAAGCAGCTTCTTCATTTCTGACTGAATGGTGGAGAATGGAAGGATTTATATTCCTTGCAGTCAACTGTTCCTCAGAGCTCTCTCTGAGACTCCTTGAGACCACTTGGAAGTTTATTTATGCCCTCGGGGTCACCTAAATAGTGTGAACAGTGACTGCAAGGAATATAAATCCTTGCATATTCCACTATTCAGTCAGAACGGAAGAAGCTTCTTAGATGAGAAGCAAAACATCTTCAAGGAACAAAAAGGAAGTCCAGTTGCCTTTTGAAAAAGCACCCTTGGGACAACCGTGACCTGGATGGCAGAACCTCCGTAGACCTTGGGGTTGGGGGTGTTGGCGGCTGTCTCATAAAAGGAGTACTCTTTAGGCATGAAAGTGACCCATTCCCATGGGAGCCACCCCAGAGGGTTGACTCCTGGGTCCATCCCATGGCTTTCTTACAAAGAGGCCATGAGCAGAGAGCCACAGGTATCCTTCTTGTCAAAACCAAAACCTTGGATGTATTCCAAAAGGCACATCAAGAGGTCCTTTCTTTTTCTTCATCGTCCTTTCAGTGCCAGGCTTGCTCAGACTTCAGTAGAACTGAAGCTTTTTTAAAAAACTTAAAAAACTCTGAAGGACACACCAGCCCTGGGGGGGGGGGGGGACACACACGACACAAATAAGCCTGAAAGAAAGGACTTTGTAAGACTATCATAAGTACTCCTCATTCAGTGCAGCTGTAACTTCACACAGTTGTTGAACAAGTGGACATTAAACGAGGACTAACTGTAATCTCATGATCAGGGGAACAATTGAAATCGCTGTCAGTTGGGAATACGATGGCCATTGGGGAGGCAGGCAATCCTCCGTTTACAAGCACAACTGGGACCAGAATCTCCACTGCTGAGCAAAGGAGGCTTCGTAGTGAGTCGCATCCAGCTTTATAACCTTTTTTGCCATGCTTGGCAGGAGAATCATGGGGTCATTCAGCCATTCCAGCTTCTCCAAAGACTCTGCCTGTTGGAAGGCAGCTGCAAAGGTTGCAGACAGGGATCACATGACCCTGGGAGACCAAAACGGTCATAAATGCAGCTCTGTTGCCAAGCATCCAAATTCTGATCACCTGGAGATGCTGCAGTGGTTGTAAAGGGGAGAAGCAGAAAGGGGAAGCCACTTTTCAGGTCCATTGTAACTTCAAAAGATCACCACATGAAGGGTTCTCCTTCAAGGGCTACCTGCATATCGGTCATTTTGACCGCCCCCTTCGTCTCTGAGGGCAGCTCCTCTTGGGCTTCTCTTTTGCCCCCAACCTTTTGTTTCTCCCTGTCCTTCCACCCCACGAGGCCCTTGCTTTCCCTGAATGTGTTCCAGTGGTCATCCCAGGTGGATGCTGGGACAACCGGAACACCTGATGAGGGTTTCTGCACTGAGCAGGTGAGAGCTTTCCGTTTTGTCATTCCGCATATGCTCCAAATGTCCCACGGGGGCTTTTTCAGGAAGCCACAGGAAGTTGCCTCCTGAAAAAGCACCTTTGGGCCCTGGTTGACGGAGATTCCCTGCAGACTATAATCTCCAAATGTTTTCAGTTAACTACATTTTCTTTGGGGTTCTTGGTGCTCTCTGAGCTGGGTGGTTTTCTTACAGGCGTTTCATGACCCAACTAGGTAGCAACTAGTGCTAAAAGGCAGTGGGTTTGCACTGATGATGTTACCTACCTGGGTCTTGAAACGTCTGTAAGAAAAACAACCTAGCTCAGAGTACCATGGACCCAACAGTTCAACCATGAGCTACAAATATTCTCTTCCATTGAATTTGCATTTTCTTTCTACATTCTTGATCATTTTCAGATCTTTTCCACAGATCTCTTATCTATGTGATTCCAGAGCATCTTTATTATACGCAAGAACATTGACTATGTAATGTTGGCTGCAGCCAGCTCTCTCTAAACTACCTCGGGACTCAAAATGAAATTCTCTTCTCCCATCATTTGCTGCAAGATGAAGGTCTCTCGGAATGAAGCAGCTCTTGTGCCTGCCTGATGCTGCCTGCAATTCCCCACAACTGCATCTCAATTGTGAGGATTTGCATCACTACTGCAATGCATCCTACAAACACAGTACAACGTGAGGAAACGGGTGAACTTTTTCTCCGTTTCTATGGACACAAAGCTGTGTGACGGTCAGAAGTGATTCGAAGAAACCCTGAGCTCTTTCTTCAACTCCTATTTTAGAGCAGGTAAATATCCATTAGGAGGAACGGAAGAAGGAGGTGCAAAGTACAGGGGGCAGGCCTGGATGTGTGCCTGTGGCCTCTACGCCTGAATTCTAGGGATCCCTAGAAAGACAATGTGGCTGAGACAAAGGAAATTGGGTTCCCAGAAGTTATCATTTAAAGAAATGTAAACGATATCATTCTCAAAGTCCATGATCAATGAAGGGCTCATACCGTTATAAACCCCCTGAGTCACCTTGTGGCAAAATGGGTGGCAAACAAATTTAATTAATAATAATAATAATAGAGTTGCGATGTGGAGTGCCACCAGATGCACTAAAGCGATGGCTTTGTCCTTTACTGGGGCTTCTCAGACTTATTCTATGGGATTCAGAGCATTTGCCAGGAGTTGAACTCACGGACCTCATCCTTTGGATGGCTATGTGCAGGGCCTTAACTCTGGGTACTCTCCTCCTCCTGGAGTTCAGTGGGGTTATCCAGGCTGTCTATCAGAAGAGATGGATACTAGAGTGCAGGGCAGATTCATGTTGCTGCCATAGAGAAATTCTATAGCAAGGCAAGATTTTGAAGGACCAAAGAAAATTGACAATAAAGATCAAGTTTAGGAGGGTAAAAACAACAGCCTGAAAACAGTTTTATATAGTCGGAGATTTCCATAATTATGTTTGCTCAAATTCCAACCTGATTTTACCATATTTACTCAAAAGAAATTTAACACGGAATTTAAGATGCTTCCTGCCCGCCCCACAAAGTTAGATAAAATCCTGCAAGCACACACACACGGACACACAAATCCTTCTTCACTGCTTGGTTCCTAAACCTACCTATATTTAAGATTGTCCAATTTTACTGAAGCCAACCCTCGACACTTTCCTCATCTCTCTTTCTACATGCGAGTACCTATGCATGCCTATACCTGTCTGTCTGACTATATGTATGCATTTATCTCTCTCCCAAGGCCAGACTCCCCAGCCGGGATGAAAAATTAACATTTATTAAAAGTTAATAACTAAAATCAAAATCAGTTTCGTGTAAATGAGAGATCCCATTTGTAGAATTATTTCCTCAACTGCACCTCTAAAACCGATGTCTCTCCTCTCCTTTGACAGGAGACTGACACATCTATCCCCCCAAAGAGAGGCTGTGCATATTCAGACTCAGCAAGCACAAATGGTTAATGAACGAAACGGCTCTGGATAACTCGTGTCCCTCCTGGTTGGTACTGGCATCTTGGGAGGTGACCCGAGGCTGACTTCTGGGCCTGGTGAATGCCTCATTGGGTGAGGGATCCTTACCAACCGCCTTGAAGGAGGCGGTGGTGAGGCCCTTACTTAAGAGGCCTTCACTCGACCCAATGGAGCTAGCTAATTATCGTCCAGTCTCCAACCTTCCGTTTCTAGCGAAGGTTGTTGAGAATGTGGTGGCGTAGCAGTTTCCACGACACCTTGACGAATCCGAGTATCTAGACTCACGCCAGTCCGGCTTCCGACCTGGGCACAGCACAGAGACAGCCTTGGTCGCGTTGGTTGATGATCTCTGGAGGGCCAGAGATAGAGGTTGTTCCTCTATCCTGGTCCTATTAGACCTCTCGGCGGCTTTTGATACCATCGACCATGGTATCCTATTGCGCCGGTTGGAGGGGATAGGAGTCGGAGGTACCGTTTTGTGGTGGTTCGGCTCCTACCTCTCCGACCGGAGGCAATGTGTGTTGACAGGGGGACAGAGGTCGACCCCGAGGCCACTCACTTGTGGAGTGCTACAGGGGTCGGTCCTCTCGCCTCTCCTGTTCAACACATATGTGAAGCCGCTGGGTGAGATCATCCGTGGTTTTGGGGTTGAGTATCACCTCTACGCTGATGATACTCAGCTGTATATTTCAACTCCAAACCACCCCAACGAGGCTGTCGAAGTGATGTCCCGGTGTTTGGAGGCCGTCGGGGTCTGGATGGGGGACAACAGACTTAAACTCAACCCCTCCAAGACTGAGTGGCTGTGGCTACCGGCACCTCGGTTCAGCCAGCTGACTCCATCACTGGCCATAGGGGGCGAACAATTGCCCCCTGTGGAACGGGCGCGCAATTGGGCGTCCTCCTTGATGCCTGGCTGTCAATGGATGACCATGTGGCAGCCGTGGCGAGGGGGGCGTTCCACCAGGTTCGCCTGGTACGCCAATTGAGCCCCCTACTGGACCGGGATGCCCTACGCACGGTCACTCATGCGCTGGTGACGTCCCTCCTGGATTACTGCAACGCTCTCTACATGGGGCTGCCCTTGGGACGCGCCCGGAGACTGCAGTTAGTTCAGAACGCAGCCGCGCGGGCTGTGATGGGGAGTACGAGGTACTCCCACGTAACACCTCTCCTGCGCGAGCTGCACTGGCTACCTGTGGTTTTCCGGGTGCGTTTCAAGGTGCTGATTACTATCTTTAAAGCGCTCCATGGCACGGGACCTAGTTACTTGCGGGATCGCATCCTCCCACATACATCCCTGCGGCCAATTCGCTCACACAGGGAGGGGCTTCTCCTGGTGCCGTCCACTAGGCAATGCCAACGGGTGACACCGAGGAGTAGGGCCTTCTCTGTGATGGGCCCAACCCTCTGGAATGACCTCCCCCCCGATATTAGAACCACTTCTGACCTCCGCTCCTTCCGGCAAAAATTGAAGACCCACCTGTTCCGATTAGCAGGCCTGGCATAATTACAACTGTCCCTCCTGGCAAATGTATTATATCTGGTTATTTTAGGGGTTTTTTAATTTACTGTATCTATTTTAGGGGTTTAAACTTATATTTATATTAGCTTTGTACAGTTCTTTTAATTGCATTTTAACCTCCTCCATGCCAACTGTCAACTGTACATATTTAACTTTTATTGTATTCTGTTATATTTTGTATGGACTGTACACCGCCCCGAGTCCCTTTCAGGAGAGGGGGCGGTCTAGAAGCATCAAATATAAAATAAATAAATAAACTCAGTTGCTCTGATAGGCTCCATTTCTGGTAAAGGGAGGAAAAATATGAGATCCTTGAGGTAGGAAGTGTTCTTCCATTCTAGTGGTAAGAAGGAAAAGTCTGATCGATTACAAACACCAAGAGGTTGCTGGTGTCTCTTCTGTAATAAGGCCCATGGAGTTTTTGGCTTTCCCTGCCACGCAATGCCTAGGCTTGCTAGTTGGCACCTGCAGGGCCGAGCCTCTTCATCCCTGGGGACCCTCTGCTAATTCCTTCTGCGCCCCTTTTGCAGGGAGAGCTTCCTTGGGCAGAACAGCCTTCCCCATCCATACATTCCCCTCAACATCCGTGCAGCCCCCTTCACCCCTTCCCCTGCTGCCCTTGGCTTGCCTTTAGCAGCATCTTTATTATTAAATTGACTATCTTTCATCTAAGTAAGTCATCTTGACTGACAAAACTAGAGCGAAGGTGAAGCTCTTCTCCAAATGCAGCAGGAGGCGAGCCCAGGGAGCCATGCTGTGGCTTTAGAAACTATCCAGCACTGACTGGCATTCAGAATAAACAGAATAAACTCTCCCAGAAGCCCCCTAAGGAGGCCGTCAAGGAGGATCAAGAAAAGACTCAGGAACACTTACGGTTTGGTTATCTTCATACAGCTTCAAGTCATATCCACTCAGCTCCACACAGAAAATTATTGCTGTAACCCCCTCAAAACAATGGATCCACTTTTTGCGCTCGGACCTCTGCCCACCCACATCCACCATTTTGAAAGTCAGCTCTTTGAACGTAAACTTGTTCTCTACAATCCCCGTGGTCATGTCCCGGGAGCGCAAAATGTCCTCCACGGTGGGGATGTAGTCCAAGGCAGCAATCCTGTCCAGGTCGTTCAGGTAGTAGGCGGCATTGTCCTCCAGGTGGTACTCGTTGGACCGGCGGAAGCACTCCTGCACCCCGGAGTCGGCCCAGAGCCTCTTCATGACCCCCAACAGCTCTGGCGTGATCTCCCCTTTGCTCTCCGCGGGGCCCGTCAAGGCAAAGAGCTGCACGGCATCATAGGCGCGGTCAGGGTTGTGGAACTCGATCTTCAGGGATGCCAGCGCGCGGATGATGCGGGTGAGAGAGTCAATGGCGTTGTAAATGATCAAGGGCTTGTACTCCTTGCAAGCTTCCAAATTAAAGCCACCGCTGTGAATGATCTTCATTTGTTTGACAATGGTACTTTTGCCGGAGTTGCTGGTGCCCAGAAGAAGGAGCTTGATTTCCCGCCGCTGCCGCTGACTCTCAGAGCGCAGGTGGCGGTCAATTCTTCGGGACCGCCGCGCTGCCTCTTTCTCCTCTGAACTTTGCCGACATCCCATGGTACAGCGGAGGTGAGCAGGAGAGGCCACCTGAGACTCTCGAAAAAGGAGCTCCGGGAATTGGGTCTCAAGGGACGGACAACCGGGTGGCGGCTGACAACGTTCCTCCAAAACGCCCCACCACCAGCAGCTCAGTCTCTCGCAGCAGGGGTACGGAATTCGAATGCGTCACCAGCAATTACTGGCCACCGTCGTGGCGGATCTCAAGGTCCTCTCGCTTGGGGAAAATAAACAGTTGCACATTCCAATAAGGGAGTTTCTCTTTCCTACAAAAGAGTCAGATCGCTTTTTCTCCTTGGGCTGCCCTTGTCCCCCTGCATGGCTCTGTCATCCTCTTCTGCACCCAAGGAATCTTCTGTAGGTCGGCCGGGGAAGCTTCGGCCAGCTATGGATGGTCCAGCTGCTCCTGCAAGTGACCCTCAGGTGCAGAAGGAGCCCTGGGGAACCAAGGGGCTGCAGGCATTTGGCTTCCCGAGCAATTGTTTGGGGACGGCATCACGTCTGAGCACAGGACTCAGTCCTCCCCACCTGCAAAAGGAAGGCAAAATAAATAAACTCAATTGCTGGCTCTTTTTGTGTTCCTACAGACCTTATTCCCCTCATCCCGCAGCCAAAATGGAAATTGTGGGAAAGCCAAGTGAGGAGAAGAGCATGCATGCTGGGAATCTGTGCTTAGCCCAGCAGGCCTTGCCAGCCTGATCTTCCCATTGAGGGCAAAGCAGATACGTTATTATTCATGACCCCCTTCTCTCCTGACCAGCTTTTCTCCAAGAGGAGAGCAGACAGGGGAAGAGGTGGAAGTTGAATGCTTCTGACTGGCCAAGAGCGCCCTTAGGCATAAGCAGAGCGTTCTTAATATTTGGGCTTTTCTGCATTTTTGGCATTTACGAATCACCGATTGGCATTGATAAATCTATGGTTTATAGCATCGGGCTCTGTGACAAGCTGGCCAAGAGACAAATCCTCATGGTCCTGATGCTTCTTCCACCATGTAAAAACTAGGCAAGGACAATGCAACCAGGATCTCTGCTAGAGTGGGCGAATGTGAGGAGCAGGAGATTGTGGCTTTTAAAGAAGAAGATCTTAAGCTCTGTGAAAGGCCTGGCAGCCAGCAGAAATAGCCCCTGGGCCACCACAGCTCTTAAGACTTCGGTACCATCCCATAGTCATTTAAAGCCCTCTCTAAGCAGTTGACAGAGTCAGCATGGGGGGCCCAACAATCTGGCTCCTCATTTTACCCACCTCAGAAGGATGGTAGGCCGAGTCAATCCTGAGCCCCGTCAGGATCAGACTCCAAGCTGTGGGCAGAGCCAGCCTGCAATACTGCATTCTAACCACTGCGCCACCACCACTCCTTATGGAGACATGGGGGCTGATGCCCGTCTCCCTCTTAGGGAGGGGCGGCTGCCTCTGCACGCCAACCAATTTCACAAAATTAATGAGCCGATTTCAAACTCCATGGAATAGGAGTGAAAAAATTAAGGTTGAATCAATTGGGGGGGGGGGCTGTTTGTATATGACAGGAACTACGCCATACACTTGGTTGGGATTTAGCAAGATCAAACTACAGAATGTAAAGATTTTAACTTGGAAGGCCACCCAACCCATTCCTCCAGCATCCCCTCCAGCATGCCCAACAAAGGGCCACCCAGCGCCCCTTTAAAGCCCTCCGTCAAAAAGGCATCATCACCTTTTGTCAGCCCTCCTGGCTAAAGCAGGCAGGAAACCCTCCCAGGTGAGCTAAGGCTACATACTTTACTGTAAGATTACATGAAGAAGATCTTGCAATTCGGAAGATACAAACTTCCCTCCGCCACAAAAGTGCTTGATCCATTCGTGCAGATCCATGTCTAAGTTTTCTTTCTCTGTCTGTTTAGCTCCTGGGGACTCTCTCCCTCCCTCCCTCCCTCCCTCCCTCTCTCTCTCTCTCTTGCCTGGTTGCTTCCTAGGCTGCTCCTCTTCCCCTCCCCAAGATCACCCACACAGTCCATTACACACCCACACACCTGTTCCATATTGAACAGCTCAGGTAGGAATTTTTTCTGAAAATAAATCTGAAACCAAAATCTACTTCTGTGTAGCTTAAATCCATCATCCACTATTCTGCAAGAACTTGCTGCTCTGCTCAAGGCCACTATTGGTCTTCTCCCAATGACACCTATGGAATGCCTCCAACTGTGTTTCCTCGTCCTTTCTCTCCTTCCGGTTCCTGTATCATTTTGGGGGTCTCTTCTGGATACCCTCCAGTGGGGAGAGTGTTCCTCCACAAGCGAACTGTGCACAGCATACGAAGTACAGTCCGACCAAGGCAGAGCAGAGAAGAACTAGGACTTCCCTTGATCTTAGAACAGAATCATAGACTAATGGGCTTGGAAGGGAACCAGGACTACGGGGGTTATCCCTGGGGCTGTGTCGCCCAGGTGATTCACCCTGGATTGCTGCCAAGATGGCTCCCTCAGCCTGGATTCACCTCTGTGGTTATTGCCAGCCAGCTGAAGGACTCTCCCTCTAAGCCTGTTGAGTGTGTCTTGCCAATCTCTTCCATTGTTTGTGCTTCTCCAGACCCTCCTGAATATTTATACCATCCTAGAGGATTGTGCTACGTCTATCTTCGTGTCAGCAGCAATTCCTGCAATATTTTCTAAGTGTTGACTCCTGGCAACTATCCAGGCAAATCCCTGCAGTTTTCTTGGCAAGGTTTTTTGGAAGCGGTTTGCCATTTCCTTCTTCCTAAGAGAGAGACTGGCCCAAGGTCACCCAGCTGGCTTTGTGGCTAAGGCAGGACTAGAACTCACAGTTCCACCCACCCAACCGCATTCCTGGCTGGGTGCCCTCTAGTGAGGGATGGAGGGTCAGTTTGTCACCAAACTGACCCTGCATCCCTCACTAGACGGTGAGCATCAAAGCGCCCAGAAGGGAGCCTAGTTGCATCCCACACCCCGTTTCCTCCAGCCTGACCCAGAGCCCTGGGCATGCTGAGTGCCCCTGTCTCCGTGCCCTTCCAAGGGGAGTCCTTTCCAGTCCGTGCTTTGTCTTTTGCTCTGCCAGAGTCTCCGGGAGAATCTGCCAGATGTTTCCTGAGCTCATTCCCACGGTCAACTACACCGATTCTACTACTAATAGAATAGGCCTCAATGATCCCTGCCAGCGTTCCTGCTGGCATTGGTGCCACGGTGACACTGATCTGTGGTCAGCCAGGTCCTCTTTGCCCCCTTTCTGAAGTGAAGAACCAAAGCTGCCAGCACTGCACCATCCGCCATCATGCGTGAAACACCCCCACCCCCACCCCCACATGTATGTTATAAATCCTGGCTTGTAGTTAATGGCAAAGTATGAATAATGCCATTTAATAAATCCTGGTTAAAACCAGGGGGCTCAAAATGGCCTTCCTTGCAGCCCCTGAGATCTTTGGGCGTGGACCAGTGCCCCTACTAAAATGCCCCCCCCCCGAATATACGGGAATAAAACTACAAATAGATTTAATTCACATCAACCCCATTTTCACACCCACCCACTTACAACAGTTCATTTAGTGACCAGTCATTCACTTGGCAAGTTGTTCATACTTATGACGGTTGCAGTATCCTGGAGTCACGAGATCCCCTTTTGTGACCTTCTGACCGGCAAATTCAATGGGGAAGCCAGATTCATTCAACAATCAGGTTACTAACTTATCACCTGCAGTGATTCACTTAACAACTGTGGCAAGGAAGGTCGTAAAATGGAGCAAATTTTACTTAACAAATATCTCACTTAAGAACAGAAATTTTAGGCTCAATTGTGGTCGTAAGTCAAGGATTATTGATGACTTGTATTTGGAATCACTGCACTGAAAACATTAGACTTGGTCACCTGAAGCACAGACGTTCAGGCTGATCTATCACTATTGCCACATACAGCAGGGGTCCCCCATCTCCAGGCTTCCAGTGCTGAAGCTCCCACGCCTTCTGAAGGCAACTTCTGTTCCATGGATGGATTGTTTTCACTGACAGAAAATGTCTTCTTATTTCTAGGTTGAATCTCTCTTGAGGGCAGGACTAGATGAAACTTATTCAAGGAGAGATCCAGCCTAGAAACAAGGAGAGAAATCCTGACAGCTGTAGCCAGTGGAACAGTTTGCCTCTAAAAGTTATAGGTCCTCCATCACTGGAGATCTTTAAGAGACTGGACAGCCATTTGTCTGTAATGATGTAGGGTCTCTTGCTTAAGCAGGGGGTTGGACTAGAAGACCTCCAAGGCCCTTTCCTACCCTATTATGCTATGTTTTATCTTTGAACCACTTCCCAATATTGAAAACCAACAGAGAAAGATTCTGCAAAGATCCTTGGTGGCACAGTGGTTAGAATTCAGCATTGCAGGCTGACTCTGCCCACTGCCTGGAGTTCAATCCTAACCAGCTCAAAGTTGACTCAGCTTTGCATCCTTCCAAGGGCAGCAAAATGAAGCCCCAGATTGTTGGGGGCAAAATGCTGACATTGTAAACCACTCAGAAAGTGCTGTGAATCCCTTTGGGGCAGTAGATAAGTCTAAATCCTATTGCTACGTTCATTTAAAAGATGTTTGCTAAACCTAAGATTACGAATAAATATAACTTTTACAAATTATTAGCTTCAAAGAAAAACAAAATAATCCCTGGAAGATACTTTTTTTATGTTGTTTGCTTATTTATTTATTGAATGTATGTCCTGCAAAGCTTCCAAAGGCTTATAAGAAATAAAACATTAAAACAAGAAAGAAATGACTACATCCTAAAAATAGCCAAACAAGAAAGAAAAGGAAGAAATAGAAAGCACAGTAAGTGTTGGTGCAGCAGGCAACCATCACCTGAAGCTACAGTTTTTAATGACACCACCCCCACCACCCCGAACATTTCTAGGCGGGGGCAGCCCAGTAAGGCATTCCTCCTCAGAGAATAATTCCCCAGCATCAGCCCCGTCATCAAGAAGCAGCACATCAGGCCACTATATTTCAGGTCAGGTGCAATTTCTGAGTAGTTTTTAAAGAAAGTCCTGTGTAAGGCTCTGGGCAGGATACCTGGGCATGGGGGAAGGAGGTTAGGAAGGACTATAGCCAGGTCACGTACGGTCAAGTTCCTCTCCATCTGCCCTATTCCCAAACAGCATTGTTTTCTCATTTCTGCAACGTACATTCCCTGCACGATGCAGAATAAGCTTAGCGAAGTGCTCGAGACCCTCACCAAAGCTTCCAGAATCCCCCCTTGAGGGGCAGGGCCTGCGCTTGCCTTCACTTGTTGGGCTCTCCAGTTCCCTCGAGGGGCCTCAGGAAGGGTCCCAGCAGGGTCTTTCATCTGGAGGAGCAACATTAGTTACTCCGTCCTTTTACTTTCAAGACATTGAAGTAAGCAGAATGTGCTCAGAACCTATGCTCCAGTGGCAGGCACTTCATAGGATCAGTAATTGCTCTATTTATTTATTCATGATGAATCAATCTTTTATATCACTTCAATCACAAGTGACTCTAAGTAGTGAATATTCACTCTGTGTATGAACACTAGCACTGATTTAAAAATTTGGTAATGACATGTCTGCAAGAAAACTACCAAGCTCAGAGAAGACCAAGGACCCCCTCAGAGCGGACAGTTTCATATGCATCGTTAAGTGTGTAAGTAGTTAACAATAAAGAGAAAAGGAGTGAAAAACTGAAGGAATCAAGATGTTCTATGGACATAACATCAAGAGTCTGCATGAAGACAATCATTGCAAATATCTGGGTATCCTTCAAGCTGATTTCATCAAGCTCACTGAAGTCAACAAGAAGGTTAAAAGTGAAAATGAAGACCTTCAGTCCAAACTCAGTGGAGGAAATGCCACTAAGGCAATTAACAGATGAGCAATTCCAGTCATTAAATACACAGCTGGAAGAGTGGACTGGACTCAAGCAGAACTAAAAGGCTTGGATAGGAAGACCAGAAAAATAATGGAAATGAACCATGCCCTTTATCAATGCAGCAACGTTGACAGCCTCTACTTACCAAGGAAAACAGGGGTGTGTGGAAAGTTGCAAGTATGTCATACTAAAGCTAGTATACCAGGAAAGTTTACTAAGTAGTGGAGAAACCAAACTGCCTACATATGAAAGACTAGATAAATAATGGAAATGAGAAATGGCATGGCAAAATACCAGTATGTCAGTGCAGTAAAAACAGCAAACAAAGCAGATAACAGGACCTGACAATAGCTAAGAGCAGGAAAGATGAAGAAAGAGACAGAGGGGCTAATTCTGGCTACCCAAGACCAAGCCATGAGAACAAACACATGGAAAGCCCGAATTGAGAAGAAAGCAACAGGTAGAAGTGATGCCTCTGCAAAGAAGCTAAAGAAACAGTGGACCACCTGGTTAGCTGCTGCAAGAAGATTGCCCAGACTGACTACAAGCAACGGCATCGCAAAGTGGCAACCGTGGTGCGTTGGAAGATCTGCAAGAAATGCCGTTTGCTTGCAAGCGAAAACTGGTGGGACCATAAAATAGAAAAGTCATAGAAAATGAAGAAGTTGAAGTGCTCTGGGACCTTAGAATTCAAACAGACAGGTACCTGCTACATAACATCTCAGATGTAACAATTGTTGATCAGAAAGACAAAGAAGTCTGGATAGTGGTGGGCATAGCAGTGCCTGGAGATGGCAGAACAAAAGAAAAAGAATTGGGGGAAAGGAGAAGTAGAACTAATAGGTGTCTTAGGGCAGGGGTGTCCAAACTTGGCAACTTTAAGACTTGTGGACTTCAACTCCCAGAATTCCCCAGCCAGCTGGCTGGGGAATTCTGGGAGTTGAAGTCCACAAGTCTTAAAGTTGCCAAGTTTGGACACCCCTGTCTTAGGGGCACTCCCAAAACAGCTGGAGCACCACTTGAACAATAATCCCCATCCATCAGTTGCAAAAGATAGCTTGACTTGGAGCAGATTCCCTTAGGCCTTTCCAACTCACTAGCAATGCAGCCCCACAAGATAATAAAAAAACAAAAATCAGAAGACAGTGAATTCTAGTTCCATCTTAGTCCTGAAAGCCAGCTTTGGGCCAATCGCTCTCAGCGAATCCACCTTGCAGGGTTCTTTTTGTGAGGAAAATAGGAGAATGAAGATATATTGGATATGTTCACTGCCTTGAGTTATTTATAAAAGGAATAAAGGTGGAATAAAAAGTTTTTTTTAAATGCCTGTAAAACAAACAGCTGCAGTTATCTTGCTCAAACAATAGTCCTATTCCCTGAAGGTCTTTGAGAATTTTAAAAAAAAACAACACATTTGGAGACGATCTTAAGGGAAGGGGTGAATCTGATTGATAGAAGAGGAACTCTTACAGAAAAGGTTTTCTGCTCTGCAAAGCAGGGGAAGCGTCATCCCTTCTGGGACTGTCTCACCCCACTGGGATTGGCCAGTCCCACTTGTGCCAGCAGAGGAGCCCTGCTGTGCAGGTCCCATCAGCCCCATTATTCCAGCCAATGGGGTCCAGGAGGAGGGCCTTCTCTGCTGTGGCGCCTGCCCTCTGGAACATTGTGCCGCGATTTGAGGTTGGCCCCAACCCTACTATCTTTTTGTAAGGCCTAAAGATGTGGCTGTGCTTGGGGCACCAGTGGGGGATCAGTGCAATAGAAGTGGTTGATCGAGTAACAACAGATCCAACCTCCCCTCTACCTCTGCCCCTTCCCTCCCCACGTGTCCTTGCTTTCAATGTCTTTTTATGTTTTAATTGTACATGTAAGTGTAAGGGAGTGTAAGGGAGGGAAGAATGGAAAGAAAGAAAGAAAGAAAGAAAGAAAGAAAGAAAGAAAGAAAGAAAGAAGAAAAGGGAGGGAGGAATGGAAAGAAAGAAAGAAGAAAAGGGAGGGAGGAATAGAAAGAAAGAAGAAAAGGGAGGGGGGAATGGAAGAAAGAAGAAAAGAAAGGGGGAATGGAAAGAAAGAAAAAGAAAGAAAGAAAACTGGGTGGGTGGGTGGGGGGAACGGAATGTAAAAAAAGTAAACAATAAAGTGAAACTCATGTAAACCATGAACTGCTGCTGGAGGCAGGCAGAGAGGTTGTTTTATCCTGGAAAATCCCAGCTTGGCTGATCTTCTCCCAAACCAAGATTGATAGATTAATCACTATGCTTTAATTATGTTCAATTTGTAATAATGAAAATACATCCTGCATATCAGATATTTACATTACGATTCATAACAGCAGCAAAATTACAGTTATGAAGTAGCAACGAAAATAATTTTATGGTTGGGGGTCACCACAACATGAGGAACTATATTAAAGGGTCGCGGCATTAGGAAGGTTGACAACCACTGAGATAGATAGATGATAGGTAAGTAGTTAGGCATGGATGGATGGATGGATGGATGGATGGGGAGAGAGAGAGAGAGAGAGAAAGAGAGAAAGAGAGAGAGAGAATCTGTTCTGCCTTACAAAAATGCCAGCTTTTCCCAGGTGTGAAGAATTCATATTTTACTTCCCATTTCCAGCAGCAAACACTTCACATAGAATAATATATAAGGTACCTTCTTCGCTAGCTAGAAACACACAGATACGTGTTTAAATATAGCCTGGGTACCAAGCTGGTGTCATGCCACCTTCCTCTCAAAGTAGGGCACTCAGCTGGATCCTCCTGAGGAATCGGACCTATCAGCAGTTAGCTCCTCCAAATCCTCCCACCCAGACCCAGAATTGTCATTTCACCCTAAGGTGTGAGTTTTGTGAAAGAAAGAGGAGCCAGATTCTGTGTGTAACAGGAGTGTTACTTCTTACAACTCCAGGCTGCTATTGTGGCCCACCAGCAGCCAGCAGAGCGGGCGGCAGACTCGGACAGTGAGGAGGCTGGGGAGGAACCTGGGCCAGCTCTGATGCGGGCTCTGCGTCAGAGGCAGAGAGGGCGAGAGGGCCCTCTGACAGCTTCCTTCGGGATTGGAGATAAGTGGGGCAGAAGAACAGCTGGAGCCTATTCCTGATGTGCGCAGAGCTGTCAGAAGGGGTAGGGGTCGACTCGTGAGTAAAGGCACAAGTGGATGCTGAATGGCCCCTCCCACAGGGATTAAATAAGAGCAAAAGGGGAGGGGTGTTTGCAGGAGACAGTTTGTTTGTTTAAGATTGTGAAGATTTGCTGATCGGAGTCTGTGCCTCACAGAGACTCCTTGCCAAGTACTTCATTGTACAGCACTGCGCCTGGAAGCTCTCAGCCTGGCAACTATCCAAGGACTGATAAGGTCTGTTGTTGCAGTTCACCCTTGAAAGGCTTATTGCCAGGACTTTTCTGTGTGGGAAAGCTAGAAATTCAGACTAGCCAATTAAAAAGGGTTTCTTTCGGGACAAGGAGTCTATTTCATGATTTGGTGTAGCCTAGGTCAGAACTTTGGCCACCTAATGAGAAGGAAGAAGGACTCCCTGGAGAAGAGCCTCATGCTGGGAACGATGGAGGGCAAGAGACGAAGAAGGGGACGGCAGAGAAGGAGGGGGCTGGATGGAGTCACCGAAGAAGCAGTCGGCCTGAGCTTGAATGGACTCCAGAGGATGGCAGAGGACAGGGAGGCCTGGAGGAACGTGGTCCATGCGGTCGCAATGGGTCGGACACGACTTTGCAACTAACAGCAAGAGGTCAGAGCAGCGGCATCTGGCCCAACCTCATGAAGATCCCCCAGCAACAGGGACAAAGGCCGCCACTTTGCTTTTCTACTTTGACGTATTTATCCTTACAAGCCAAGTGTTGGAATTGTCAAAGAGAAGATACAAAATACTAATGCAAAGTTTAAAATAGTAAAGCAAAAAACAATAACAAAGAAAGGAACAGTAATTATAAAAGGGTTTTTTAAAAAAATAGATATTTGACTTAGATCAGGGGTGTCAAACTCGCATCGTCACCCAGTGTCACGTGACGTCGTATTGGGGCTTCTTTCCCCTTCATTGAACTGGGTGGGGGCGGGGCCAGCAAGGGATGCATCCGGCCTGCGGGCCGCAAGTTTGACAGCCCTGACTTAGATGCTCCCCAGCTGCACATTGACCCTGGCAACGCATAGCATCACCAAATAACGGCTGGCTAGAATGGTCCTCATAGCAGCTCTGCAGAGGACCCCCCGTTTACCTAAGCAGGGAGCGGGCCTCTGTAAAATGGGCTGCCAGGTAACCTCTGGGTACCATAAGGGTGGAGAAATGTTTAGGTTTTATCACCCCTATCACCATGGTGTGGTCCCAAATATCAGGTCTTATCAGACTCATCTAGTCTTCCTCCATCAACCCATCAGGCAGTTCATCTCACGGAGCTCCTCTGGAAACCAAAGTTGGCACAGGAGAAGCCAGATGGGGCGATTCAGGACTCAATCCAGACTGTGACACAGCCAAGCCCCCCACCAGATTCTCAGGAAAGTGTCCTTCTGGAGATCCACAGGGATCACTCATAGCCTAGGATGGGTTCATTGCCTTATTTTCCTGAGCTGGAAGGCAATCAGAGACTGATCTGCATGGCAATGGACTGGTGTTAATACCCTCTACTAGCAGATCAGGTCATAACATCCCAAGGCCAAAATCAGTAATTCAGCCAAAAAATAAGGGATGGGGGTGTTAGTCAATAAATCTCAGATGCATTCAAGAAACTTGAGTTAACCCAATCAGAATCTGTAAGAGGAAGAAAAAAGTTACAGCTAACATTCAGACGTCAAGTTAAATTTAGATATAAATGTTAAACCACAAGTTTCAGATATGGCTCAACTCCACGTCTAAAGCTGTGGCCTAACAAGGCTTCTTTCCATGGCTTTCTGACTGCAAGAGAGAACAACAATTTCTCACAAGTACTTTATTTGCCTACCACACTGGAGTGAAGTTTCAGAAATTAAGTTAGCCTGGAAAAAAACTCTCTTCAGAAAAATACTTCATTTTCTCCATATACAGTATTTGATCTAGGATCTCTTCATTTTGTTCTATTTAAGTCCAGTATTTTTTGTTTTGTTTTGAGGAGAGATAATTTTGCTGTTTTACAAATAGGTCATGTAGCAGTTGATTTCATCATACTATCCCACAATTTATCCTATCAATTTTTAGAACTTTCAAAAATTCATTCATATTAAATAGCTTTCTAGAGCTTCCTTACCAAATTCTCCTGATGCGTGCCTAAGTTTCAGATTGTTTTTACACAGCTTGGTTTCTAGAAATTCTAACTTGGCTTCCATTTTGTTTACTTTTGCCTGGAGAGATCTTTGCGTAAAGATTCCTCTGAATTTTCATCCTTTAAACTTCCTTCTGAAATTCAACTTGTAAGTCTATAATATCTGTCAACTATATATTTCTGGAAAATACTGAAATTTACTTGAATTTCCTGTTGTGTTTATTGAAATAATTTAGAAAAATTACTTTTCAGAGCTTGCATCTCTTGGTCAGAATTGTGGAAAACAAACTAAGGAATCCTGTTGGTATTTTCCTATCTTAGAAAAGTATTTTGCTTTCTGTTAGTCATTTTTGAAAAATAACAAAACAATTTGAACTGATGAGAGTAAAAGATTGATAAAAGATCGTTGATATATAATACCAAATAGGAAACAATCCTGTATGAGAAACATACATAAAGAAAGTTCTCGTGGAATTAGAGGAATAAATTTGCAATGATTTGTGGTTCAAATCATTGATCCAGATTCAGCTGGATCTGCTAAAGAAATTCTCAACGAGGATGCAAAAGTTTTATTACTGTCTACAAACTCCAAGTCTGCAACTATAATTCAGCCCCTTCCACTTCTCTGATTTCTTGGGCCTAACAGATAACAGTTTCCAAATGGAGTAAGTTTAAATATGCAAACATTTCCAAAAGCGCTGCTTAGGGAACCTAATTTGCAATCACATTCTTATCTCCCACCTTGTAAAAATAAAACTGCTTATCTTTGCTCTATCTGCTCCCCCCCCCCATTCAAAACATCTTTGTTTGCCATTTTCAAGGCGCAACAAAAGTGCAATGTTACACTCCACTGCCTTTCCTACCTCCAATGTTAATTTGATTTTTCTCTGTGATAAAACATTGCTGTGATGAATCAATTTTAGACCCACTTTCTAGGTAACCTGAAGGGACAGGCAGGCAGCAGATCCAGAGATTTCTGTCTGAAAGGGAGCTCCAGTTCATCTTCCTTAAAGCCAGAAACTGGTCACCCTGAATAAGCAAATGTCCACGTGGGGCCAGTCCAGCCAAGGCCGTTTCTCAGGCAGCTCTTTCAGCTGTACTTTGTTCTGCCCAAAGGGCCCACATTCACACAAACATTCAGCATCTCAAGTCACCCATTCCAAAATTCTGTGCAAATTGCCTTGGGGGGGGGGGGGGGAAGGGATGCAAGCCAGCAAACTGAAACCCCAGGCTCAGGGCCCCTGTTCTGCAGGCCCTGTGGGGCCCCAAGGCTGCCTTCTGTCCCTGCAGCCTTAAGGACAGAGGACAGACCTGCTTCACAAGGTGGTCCTCCCAAGCAGGGGGGGGGGGGCTGCTACCAGGCCTTCTTCTTCTTCCTCCCAGGCAGAGGCCGGAAAGGCTTCCCGCAGGGCACCTATGCCAACCACTTCAGGAGCGAAGCTCCACCAAGCTCCCCAGCCACACAACCTGACCCACGGCTCCAAAGAAGCACCATCCTTGGAGGTTTCTAAGACGAGACTGGACAGCCACTTCAATGGAATGGCCAAGGGTCCCCTGCCTGAGGAGGAGGTTGAACTAGAAGACCGCAAGGTCCCTTTCAACTCTGCCATTCTGTTACCTTTCCTTCAGCCTGGAATTGAGATGATTGGAGCAAAGGGAACGGTTGTTCAGAATTTGGCTAACCCATTGCCGAGGAAAGCCACACTTCTAAACATAGCCTTATTCAGCCGAAATCCCTACCTAATTTAGAAGGACTCGCTGCCAAGTTAATGTGCAAAACTGGGCTGCAAGAAGCTTTGCACAATAATTTTCCATTTTTATTTGTACAGTAAACCACCGCGAGCCCATTCAATCTGGCAGTCTACAAATATAGTAATAATTAAATAATTAACTTAAACCATGGTTTCAGGAACAGGTAGACAAAATTACCCATTCATATCCCAGGGAAATTATCCCCGGCTGGTTCTGTAGCATTTGGAATAAAAAAGGCAGGTGAAAGAACTTCTGTTAATAAGTTACAGATGTTAAGACTATCTGTTTCCCAGAAAGAAACCCCATTTTGAACAGTAAATATCATTTCAAGTCCTGGAGAAGCTGGATTAGAACTGTTTAATTACAGGCTGCCTTCTTGTGATTCAGGGTTGCCTTATGGAAGGTGGGGGGGAGCTTTGCACCCAGCTCTCTCATTCGGCTATAAATGGCGCCCGAAGAGCTACTACCTCTCTGCTAGGAGATGAGAGGAACAGCAGGAGGCACCTGGGTCACCAGCTGCCTTTTAAAACACCCAGCCATTAAGAGTGCCCGCCCCACAGGCCAGAATAACTTTGGGTTGTCCTACACCTACTTTAAACTTTCCAAAATCAGACGAGGTCACTTCAGCCAGATTCAGAGAAAATCTCTGAAGGCCCACAATTAATTACTGGATGCCAAGTGGGCCAAGGGTAGAAAAGGAGACTGAGCTCTGGGGCAGGGTTTGGTCAGAAGAGTTTCTGGGTAAAGCAAATAAGCCACTTTCCTCTTCATAGCTGGGTTGGGCAAGTGGCATCACTCCAGAGTGGCACAAAGCCAGCCCAGGAAGGAGGGCACCTTTCATCGTCTCTGTGGGATCCTTGGGACTCTCTGAGCTTGATTGTTTTCTTGCAGACATTTCATGACCCAACTAGACAACATCATCAGGGCTAGAAGGGGGTGGGGTGTGTACTGATGATGTTACCTAGTTGCGCCATGAAAGGTCCACAAAAAAAGCAACCAAACTCAGAGGGTACCAAGAATCCCCCATTTCAGCCTTAGTTGTACCTATTCTCTATTATTGGTGTCGTGACTGGGGCCATTCTTAGGCAGAGACAGCTGAGCCTCGCTTGCATTCTGCATGGGGCCCCCTGCATACATGTAAAATGCCGTCTGTCCCAGAGCTGCAGAATTAAAACAATTTGTGCAAGTAGAATCCTTTGGAGAGAGACTGTCAGTGACGCAAATGCATATTTAAATTAAAGCTCTGTCGCATGGCTTTTACCTGGCTAGATTACAAGAATGAAAGAGGAACAAAGAGCAGTTGAGTTTTCTGCAGAAAATAAAGCAGCTTGATAGCCGGCTGGCATTTTTTACATTCTCTCACAGAGCTAAGGATGGGCAAAGGATGGGCAGACTCCAAAGGGAAGTTCACACTGTTCAGTTTGATGCCCCAAAGTCATCCACCTCCTGACCTGCGATGCCACTTTGCCTAACTGGCTAAAACCCCTGCAGCTCAGTTTCTCATCATGTATTAGGATGAGTATGGACTGCCCTAAGCAGGAATCCATACCTTCCATAACAATCGACCATCTGCAAAACCAACCTGTTAGTTGGAATTACGTTGATGCTAACCGACAGACAATGGCACACAAGCAGAGGCCAAGAATGAGAGTAGAAATGGAACAGAATAGAATAACAGAGTTGGAAGGGACCTTGGAGGTCTTCTAGTCCGACTCCCTGCTTAGGCAGGGAGCCCTACACCACTTCAGACAAATGGCTGTCCAACTTCTTCTTAAAAGCTACAAGTGCTGGAGCAAACACAACTTCTGGAGCCAAATTGTTTCACTGATTAATTGTTCTGTCAGGAAATGTCTCCTTAGTTCTAGGTTGCTTCTCTCCTTAATGCCTTTCCACCTGTTGCTTCTTGTCCTGCCTTCAGGTGCTTTGGAGAATAGCTTGACTCCCTCTTCTTTGTGGCAGCCTTTCAAATATTGGAACACTGCTATCATATCACCCCTAGTCCTTTTTTTCATTAAACTAGCAACAATTCTAGCAACCGTTTTTTTTAATATGTTTTAGCCTCCAGCCCCCCAATCATCTTTGTTGCTCGTCTTGCACTCTTTCTAGAATCTCTTTTTTACATCATGGTAACCACAACTGGATGCAGCATTCCGAGTGTGGCCTTACCAAGGCCTTATAAAGTGGTATTATAACTTCACCTAATCTTGATTCTATGTTTATGCAGCCTAGAACTGTGTTGGATTTTTGGCAGCTTGCAGCACCCAGCTGACTCATATTTAAATGATTGTCCACTGGACTCCAAGATTCCTCTCACAGTTACTACTATTGAGCGAGGTACCACATATACTGTACCTGTGCATTTGTTTTTTCTTGCCTAAATGTAAAACCTTATTTTTTTCACCCTTGAATTTCATTTTGTTAGATAGCGCCCATCCAACAAAGTCTGTCAAGATCCTTCTGTATCTTAAGCCTATCTTCTGGAGTGTTGGCTATTCCTGCTAGCTTGGTGTCATCTGCAAATTTGATGAGTTCTCCATCTATCCCCCCATCCAAATAATTAATAAAGATGCTGAAGAGCACTGGGCCTAAAACAGAGCCCTGGGGTTCTGCATCCCTCCCTCCATGTAGATGCAGTTCCATTGAGCACTACATGTTGAGTGCGGTTGGTCAGCCAGTTAGGAATCCAGAGTAGGGTAATTGCCTACTCTGTCCCTCCAGCCCTTGATGTCTCATGCATGCAGGCTCTCCTCTTGGACTACCCTAAGGAGGAATCCCTACTTTCCATAACAATCAGCCATCTACAAATCCAACCCGAAGCACAGAAGACCTCACACGAGGGCCACCTCCACAAATTGGAAGCATGTTGATGCTAATCTACAGGCAATAGTGTGCAGGCATAACCTTGCCTACTCTAGCCCTTCATCCTTAGTGCCCCATGCCTGCAGGCCCTTCACTGAGAAGTGGTTTGCACCAGTTTAAAACTTGCCATTTCCCTATTTTTTGCTTGGAGACTGAAGAGGAAGACTTGCACGACACCCCAGGTTTCTGGTCTGCCTGCTGTTGGCAGAGTGGCAGGTAGACTCTGTTCTCAACTCTGACAGCCCTCCCACTTTAGCACTATGGATTGTGTACTGTTTCTTTAAGTTAGTAGACCAAATCTTAAGGTTTTTCAGAGATTCATTATTGTCTATTTTGAGAGTTGGGATCCTGATATGGCACATCAAGCACTATTGGTCTACTTTTAGAAGCCTCAGGGGTGTCAAACTTTATTGAGGGACACATCAGCGTTGTGTTTGACCTTGGGGGGGGGGCAGCCAGGGTGGTGTGGCCAGCTTGACATCACTCATGTCAGGGGTGCCTGTGGGGCCCTCAGTGCCTCTGCCAGCCAAAATGGGCTCCCAATCTCCATTTTTGCTGGCAGAGGGTTGAGGAGGCCGTCCACCCAAAAACAGAGATTGGGAGCCCATTTTGGCTGGCAGAGGCACTGCAGGCTGGTCCTTTGCTGTTTCCAGGGTGGCGCCACGGACCAGATCTAAGCACCCCTGAGGGCCGGACCCCCCACGGGCCATGAGTTTGATACCCCTGCTCTAAATGGAAATTGCAACTCACTGGAAACTGAGTAATAACCTCCTAAGGCAGAAGTGTTTATTCTCTGAAAAAGCAATTCATTGCATTGGGAAATCAGATTATAATTTGTTGATATTTGCTTTCTATTTTGTTTTGTTTTTTACACTTTTCAGCCGTTAAAGATTTGGTGGTTCTTCTCTCCCTATCTTGGTATCTTTCAGGAAAGGTATCTTTTATTTGCTCTTATATGTTATGTCAAAGTGTTCAAATTTTTAAATATAACCAGGATCGTAATTTGCTTTTGGATCTCACATGGGATAAAGCTTCCTGTGTAGTTTGAAGAAGCCATCGCAACCTTGGACAGATCATTTCTACTCTTTTATGTTTCAACAATTTCACACGTAACCTGAAGGATTTAAGCATGTATGCGGGATTTAAAGCTGTCGTCCCTCATCATTTTCAATCAGATGCATCTGCTTTATCCATAGTATATTCAGCTATAACTTCAACTAAATATTGCTGTCTGAGCCACTGCATATTTATCAGAATTCATTTCCAATGAGGAGGCTCGAGAGCTTTCCCCCCAAGTAAGCGTGCAGGGAATCACACGTTATATTTGTGCCTCTATACAATGAAAAGCATTCATCAACACAAGATGTTATTAACAGGCAAGTAACGTAACGGTATGGTGGTCCATGGGCAGCCGTTGCCTACCAGGCCTTTCAAATGAGTCTGAAACAAGAGACTGTGAGTGACTAACCATGAGGGACTAACCATGAGGAGGAGGTTTCAAAATCAGATGCTACCACCAAGAGATGCTGCTTAACTCCTCCTCATCTTCCTCCTCCTCCTCCAGGGCCTTCCCAACTCATCCCATGCCCTGTTTGGTGCTACTGTCAAGCCTAGGAGAGACCTGGCCTTGCCCTAATCCTTGCACTGGATTTCTCAAGAAATGCAAGCCAACATGGTTTCCTTGCCAAGCAGATGACCTCCAACTGGAGATGCCCCCAGAGCCTGCTCCATTTGGATTTTGGCACACAGGAGCCACCCCTGCAACCCCTCAGATGGTGAAGCGGGTGGGCTGCCCTTGGGCACCGGCTCTGCCTATCCAACCTATTCCTTAGGCCCTTCCAAGCAAAAAGCCAGGGCCGGCATCTCACAACGGCCGAGCTTTAAACGCACAGCAGTCAAGGCAGAAATGCGGGCTGTAAAGCAGAAAAAGCGATCGCCCTTCTCAAAAACCGGGCTGGCGTTGACCGCGGGCCCCGCGGAGCCGCTCCCTCCTCTTGAGGAGCCGCCCAGCCTGGCCGATTCTGACCGGCCGGGCCGGCCTTTGCCCAACATCATCTCTGCCTTCCTCCGCAGCTGCCCCGGGGCTCCTTCCTTCGGGGCGCTGGGAAAGGCGGCGGGGGCCGAGACTGGAAGCCCCCCCCCCTCGGTCCGTTCTGCCCTGCGGAGTCAGCCTGATGTCCTCTCAGCCCCGAAAACCTCCCGTGGCCCCGGCCGAGGCATCGGTCGCCACGGCAGTTTCGGCCCCTTCCAGGTTGCCCCCTCCCGGCGCCCTCCGGCTCCCGCCGCCCGCGCCAGACCAGGCGCCCCGCGGAGACCACGCCGGCGCCTCTCCGGGCGCGCCGCCCCTGCTCGCAAAGCGGCGATCTGGCGGGCGGCGCCACCGGCCACGCTCGGGACTGGCGGGACTCAGCCCCGGCGAGAAGAGCGCTGCGGCGGGGGCCCCGGGCGGCAGGAGCGGCGGGCGCTGCCGCAGAGGCGCAGGGAGCCGCCACCGGGCGGGCTGCGCAGGGCTGGGCGGGCGCGCGCTCAACGGAGGCTCTGCCGGGCTCCCCGCCGCCCCTTCCCGCAGGAGGCAGCCGCCGCCCCGCTGCTTCCGGAGAGGCGCCCGCAGCAGCAGGCACATGGCGGGGCCGGCGGGCGGCGGGGGTCTCGGCGGAGGGCGCTGCCGGGGAAGGAGCCTCTCCGGCGCCGGAGGGACAAGCAGGCAGCCGGCCCGGCACTCACCTCCTGGCGGCGGCGGGGCGGGCAGGCGATGCCGCGGCGCTCCCATCGGCGGCGCTCCGCGACGGCCCGCAGGCGGGAGAAGCAGGAGCCGTCGGCGGTTGCCCGCGCCCAGCAGGGACGGACGGGCGTCTTCCTCCTCCGGCCTCCCTGCCTGCCTGCCTGCCTGCCGCTCGCTCGCCCGCTCCCTCGGCTGGCCGCTTCCCCGCAGCCGCACGGCTCAGCCGGCCACGCTCCGGAGCCTCGGGCGGAGGGAGGCGGGCACGCCGCAGAGGCTCCGCGGCCCGGATTGGTCGCTCGCCGCCGGATCGGCGTCGGCACGCGCCAATGGCGCGGCTCGCCGGGGAAGGGGCGGGTCCGCGGGCGCCAGAGTCCCGTTAGCCCGGCGCGGGCGCTGCGCTGCTGCCCCGAAGGGCCGGGCGGCGTCTGGGGGAGCTGTCCGCGGTGCCTCCGTCCTCCCGGGCGGGAGCGGGGAGCGGGGCTCCTGGAGGGCTGGGCGGTGGGCCGTGTGGCAGCCTCTCCGCGTGCACCGGCCGCCTCCGTCAAGGCGAGCCTGGTTTTTGCACGGCGATGGAGCTCCCGGTTCGGCCGCAGGGTCTGCTTCCCCCGGGCAACATCAGCAGCATCCCAGCCGTGGAGCCTCCTGGCCGCGGTCCGTCGCCGGGCTAGTCTGGGAGGAGGAACGCCCCGAAAGCCGAGAGAGCTTCGGGGAGCCTCAGCTGGCAGGAGCCGGGTTGCCTTCGCAGCGGAGCCCGAAAGACCTCTCGGCTCCCCCTCGCAGCAGCCGTGCGGGGCCAAGGCCTGTTTCTGGCGGGGCCTCCTTCGGGCTCCCTGCTCTGCCGGCCAGATCGCCTGGCAGGCTCCCCGGAGATCCACCCCCAGCCAGGTTCTCGGGTTGGCTTGCCCCCTCCAGGGCCTCCCCTTCCCCTCTTCCCAAGGGGGGCGCCTCAGACCTGATCGTCTGCAGGGGCTGGATTGTTTCCTGGCCAAGTTGGCTCCGAGAACAGCCTCATCTGCTGCCCAAGCCACAGTAGCCCCCTGCTCGTTGATCTCCTGTTAAACAGTTCTCTCAGCAATGTGCAAAGGTCTTCATGGTCCAAACTCAGAAGAGAATGGAAGGGATGCAAGGGAGTCTAAGCATTGTGGTTTAACTATAAAGAAAGGCAAGATCAGGTCCGGCAAATGAGTCGGGGTACCAGGCCTCTGGGCCTTGGAAAGAGGAGCCCCCCCCCCAGGAGAGCAATGACCAGGCCCAATGCCTGTTGGGTCATCCTAAAGGACCAGCGGAGGCTGCTGCTTGCAGGGAGGCAGTCAGGTGGAGGTGAAGAGTGGGAAATGCCAGGGATGCCTACATGGAGGTTTGGGAGCCTCACAGGCCAGTGGAAGGGCGAGTTTCTCAAGTAGCTGACAAGTCTACCACAGCCACCTGGGATGAGTGGGGGCATTAGGTGGGGGTGTCACTGCACCCTCTTGTGGGTGGCCAGCGGCTCCCAGCTGGATAGTCATGGAAAGCAGGACGCAGGAGCAGAAAGGCAAGGCTTGCTTATCTGTCCATCAAAGGCGAAGGGGCTGAGATGAAGCCCCTTCTTTGCAGACATTGCTGTTGACCCCAGAGGACTGACCCTTAACCTGAGCTTTGGAGAATCTACCCTGAGGTTTCCATAAGCTTTAAAAGGGCACTTTTCAAGCAGTGCTTAGTGTTAAAGAAAGAATGATCAACATTCCATTCAGAACAGGATGAAAGGGGCTTTCAGCACCCACAGTAAGAAATTCTTGGAAAGGTATATTTTGGGCATGCCAGTGGACAGCTGCCCTTCCTTGCATTTAATTATCCTTTGCACTTAAGTCGGGATGTGGGCTTGAGGGGTTGTTAGGTACCTAGGATGGTTTGAATCCTGTGAATACTCCTGTTCCAAGCGCAACAAATGTGAACTCAGCACATCTGACTAATCTCCCTTGATTATTGGCTTCGTATGTTCTTTTAGCAAGTAACGTTCATAATTTAATCAGCCTCTCATCTTCTGTTAGTCATTTTTATTCTAAAAACTAAACAGGCTCATAATCTTGTAAGTCTTTCCCTCACACGCCTCCTCCCTCTGCTTTTTAGAGACTTTTCCCCAACTATTTCTCTTTACAATTTGAAAATGTAGGAGCGAAGGTAAACTTATCTTTGACGGTGTGTTTGTGCCCGATGGTTGTCCCTCCCTTCCAGCATCTTTTGCATTCTCTTTGCTGTTTGCAATGCCCTTTGGGTCTGGCACCTTTGGCTTCCTCCCTCCCTCCCTCCCTCCTCCCTCCCTCCCTCCCTCCCTTCATTCCAGTCTGCCGGTTGACCTTCCCATGTCAGCATTAAGGCAGGCCTCCTTCCAGATGCCTAGGGCTGGTTCTACCTTTGGCCATCAGCACTTGGGCCCAGCTCTGGCAGAACCTGAGCCACCGCCTCCTGAGCATGGAGCCTGAGACCCAGAGGTTGATTTCCACCAGGAATGGTCAAAGTACCAGAGATGTCTCCTGAGAAGTGTCCGCAGAGTTTCCCTGGTTGCTTTCTTCTCTTTGGGAGCATAGCACATATAGTCCCATATTTCAGGTCGGCGTTTGGCATTATTTGCCCACCCCCTCATTTGGATATGTCAACTTTAGAAACTGCCCATCTCTCTCTCAGAGCAACTCTGGTCGGCGTGCAAGTAAAATATAGAATGATAAAAGCGATATATATATATATATAAATATTGCACTGATGCCTTCCACAGAGAAAGAGTCCTGATGTAGAAGCCAAGCAAAATTGGCAATAAACCACAGATGAGGATTGTACTAGGATCCAGGTGTGTTTGGATTCAAGTGTCGTTGCTGGCCGGGGGATGCCGTCAAAGTCCTGGCCCCGTGGCCTGGGGAGGAAATGATTCAGGCTCAGTCAGGCAAGATCAAGAGGCTGACCTTCTTTGGGAAGTTCCATCATCCACTCTCAATGGGAGTTTGATTCAGCCTTTTTTCCCTCTCCTTTTGTTCTTTGCCCTTTTTTTTCTTCTCTTATTTTAAGCAATGTGGTTTTTTTTAAAAAGGAGGAGGGGAAGCAAGATGAGTGGATGGTTTTAGAGAGCTGGATAGATGTCTGCAGACCTAAGAGAAGGCAGTAACTGAAGGCAGCGGGGCCAATTGGGGAGGGGGGAGAAAGGGAGCTAATGGGGCAGCAAAGAGAGGAGGAAGAGGATGGGTCGGGCTTAATGCCGAGCAGAGGTTGGGCCCAAAGAAGGAGGACTCTCTTCTTCCAGGCCAAGGGCTACTGAATGCCATGATTGCCAGGCACTTGGCAGCTCAGAAGCATCTGCGGGGGCGAGAATGACAAAATGTGACATTGTGTAGAGGACGAAGGGAATGGCCTTGAAGGACCGGAGGAAGAGATGCTACCAAGGCAACAGTCAGTTAAGAGGGGCTGGAGCCCCTGCCGAGAAAATAATGGGAGAAAAGGTCTCCAGCCCCTCCTTAGTTCACAAGAAGACAGAGGCACATTCAGCCTTGCAAAGTATCTTGCTATGGTGGTTACAGTCTCTTCTCTTCTATTGTCTAGTCTAGTCTAGTCTATTCATGCTGCCCATCACCCCAACGATGTAACTGACATTTGCTACAATAAGAGTAATCCTGGCCTATATGGCATTGTTTTCTTAGTCTGGTCTATCTTATTAGGCTGGGCCCCTTTTAATTAATTAATTAATTAGATTTTTATCCCACTTGTGTTACTTTATAAGTAACTCAAGGCAGTGGACATACCTAATGCTCCTAAAAGACCGAACTAGCTGATTGTACAACTGTCGAATATGGTAACACTGGTATCAAGGCTCCACTTACTAACTGGGGTTTACTCCCTTAATCCCATAGATCCCATATCCCAGGCAATGGAATCGTTGCCTTTGGAATCCATTTTTCTTTCCCAGGCCAATATATAATTGTGTATATAAGCATAAAATCTGCTCCATCAACCCATAGACAAGGTAACCATTGTCCACCTGGCTGCACTTAATCTAATTCTTGCAGCTGCTGACCTACAATGGAATAAGGACCATCAATCCTCTGGAATATAACGTACAGGGATTAGCTTTCAATCAGATACCAAAACTTAAAGTACCTTATTCTGCAGTTCTTTAAACCAAATATGCTGTCATCTTATATGTACGAAAACTTTAAAACGTTGCTTTTGCATCGTGACTGCATCTTTGAAAGTGTTCTAAGCATCTTAACTGACCCACAGTGTCCCATGTGCTGAATATTCTCTTACCATTTGCGTCTGTTCAGTTGAATCTCTAATTATGCCGGGCTGCGTATTTCTTTTCTTCTGATCCCTGGGAAAACTCCAGCTGGCCCTCAAGGAGGCTCCTAAAAGTCAGGATGGCAGCCACAAACAACATACAATCAAAGACCCACCGACCTGCTTCCCCCCCCACCGTACACGTTTGTAGCCATCGTCTTGTCTTTTTTTGATCCCCACGTAGACACCACAACCCCGTTTGCTGCCAACAACACGTTGCTTCTGAACGTGACCCCTCTTGCCGCATAGCTACTGGGGCAACCTCATCTTCTCTGCTGCTGTTGCTGTTAGCCACAGAGCAGAGGTTGAAGGGCAGCCCCATTTCTTTAGTAAGCACAGGGGCCCCACCTCAGAGCCTACACCCTCCCACCCCCCCAATCTCCATGCAAATCACGGCTAGACTTCTTCACCCGATATGCAAATTTCATCGTTTTACAACGCATCAGAGTGTAGAGTTCAGGGAGCATTTTGCTTAGAGAAGAGAAAGATAAGCTACTTACCACTGCCAGGACACTGGGATAGACTAGGGGAGGGCTGACAAACCGAACCTGAGCCCCCCAAAATACTGCAGACAGATGTTCCTCAGGACCAGGAAGAGCAGAAGACCCTCCTCCCAGAAGAGCGGGGCTGCAGCCAAGGGTTCTTCCCTGAATCCACCTGTCTTCAGCGATGCAGGCAGACTCCCTGGCACGCAAAGCCTCTGCCCAGTTTCTGCCAGCCCAGACCCTCCTGGGACCAAGAGTGCTGCCTCTCCCGATTCATGGCCTAAGAATCCCACAATTGTCTTCCTTGGTGCAGGGTGAGCTTTCAAAACAGCTGCCCGATTGTTGAGCAGGGCAGCTCAAAGCAGCCACGTGACTTGAATCCTGAAAATGCCCCACTGTTCTCCCAGGAGCTGCCACTGGTCCCATTTCAGCTGCCGTCCTCAGCCTGCAAATTCTGGAACAGCTTCGGGTCCATGAATTATCTTCCTTTATCTCCTGTCAGGAGATCAGCTGGGGGACCAGTCCACCTGGGGCCGGTCTGCAGCCGAGTGGCCCAGGGGTGGGTTCTGGCTGGCTTCAATGCCGGTTTGCTCGTGTGTGCACTTTGTGTGGGCGTGCATTGGATGCATGCTGCGCGCACATGCACAGTTCAATTAAAATGGTTCTACACATGGACAGAACACAAAAACAAGATGGCGGCAGCAACCAGGAAACCAGTTGGGGGGCGTGGCAGGCGTGGGTTGCTGCCGGTTCCAGTGACCCAGGCCACCAGACCATCACCGGTTGGGCCGAACCGGGCCGAACTGGTAGGAAGCCACCTCTGTAGTGGCTGGTCTGAGCCTCCTCAGGAGCAGCCCCCTAACTCTGGCCCTGTTTCCTGGGCTTCCTTTGAGAAAACAGTTGGCGAAAGTCTGTTCCCCCAGACGTTGCTCCAGTACAAGGTCTCCTTTCAACACGCCCGTTGTTTCCTTTTATTGCCTTTCAAAATGAAATCTGCTTTAGTTTTGCATTTGTCTGGTTTTTAAAAAAAATATATTTATTTTTATTTATTTATTTATTGAATTTATATCACCGCCTATTCACACATGGGGACCCAAGGTGGCTTACAGAATATAAAGCCTCATTTAAAACAATACAACTAATAAAAAAGAATCAAATAAATTAATATCGTGTCGTATCATCACCCCTCTGCTCCTGCAACAGCAGATCACACGAGCCATTGAATGGGCTCCATCCCACTCTGGGTTCCCCAGGCCCACTGGCAGAGTCAGGTCTTCAGTGCCTTCCAGAAATGGGGGCCGTTTTGATCTCTGGGGGAGTGATATTCCAGAGAGAGAGAGAGAGCCACCGCGGAGAAGGCCCTTCTTCTGGGTCCCACCAGGTGTATCTCCCTCAGGGATGGGACCCGCGGCATTCCCTGCCTCCCAGCTCTGATGGGTAGATGTGACCGGCAAGAGATGCTCCCTCAGGTCACCTGGTCCCCAGCCAGGAAGGGCTTTAAAGGGGACAACCAGCACCTTGAATTGCATCCGGAAGCAAATCGACAGCCAATGCCGCTCCTGCAGGAGAGGTGATACATGTGCACAAAACCATGCGGCCCGTTGCATTTTCTACCAACTGGAGCTCCCGGATGCTCTTCAAGGGCAGCCCCCTGTAGAGCGCATGTGCAATAGTCAAGGTGGGAAGTGACATGGGCATGAGTGACAGTGAGTAGGGATTTTTGGCCCAGGAAAGGGTGTAACTGGCGCACAACCCACCGTTGTGCAAAGGCCTTCCTTGTTGCAGAAAATGACAGGCTTAGACTTCTCAGGATACAGGAAAAGTTTATTTGGCAGCCAGGTTCAGAAAGCAAGCACATAGCTAGCATTGGAAATTCTGAACAATCTTTATTATCGAAGCACGCATTCTTATACATTCTCAAAGACAGTGTAACACGGAAACACTTAACTTATTTCTTATTGGTTACCTTGGGGAAAAAGCCCTATAAGGAGATGGGGGTCTTACTTCTCCTTTTGTTACAGGTAAGGGCTACGTGTCATTAACAAACTTTATTTGAACCTTGTGGTTTTGGACTTTTGACATAGGGACTTTTACTGGAACATGTTGTGGTTGAAGGCTGATGACATTTCCCTGTCCCTTTAAGCAAGCTTCCAACTGTCCCTTTTATGCCACGTCTTCATTCTTATTTTTTAATCCATATTTTATTCTACTTTATTTTCCCCCTTCTAGACTCTATTAAGGCCCACAATTGAGTCTAGCCTGTTAGATTAAAAATATAAGCATGCAGGATACAGAATAGCAAAAAAAAAGCAAGAGTACAAGGAATACACATCTTAGGGCTTATCTTCCGGAATCACTTTCTCTACTTCCAAGAGGGCAATTTGAATAAGAAGGACGCGCCATCACTTAACTCACCACAGGCCAAGATATACATACAGCTGAGTATCATCAGCATATTGCTGAAATATTTTTTATTTAAGTATTGCATCATGAACATTTTGTTTCTGATTTTTAAAAAACTCTAAGCCATTCTGGCAAGAATTACAACATAATTCTGCTCCATCTCATTTTTTCCCCAAGTAGAGATCTGTGGCTTGCTTGGGCTTCTCATTGCTCTGAAAAAAAGAACAGTTTGTGGGTTTGTTGACAAATATACAAATTGAATAACTTGCAACAGAAGTTAACCTAAGCACCTTCACATCCATTTCCAAGGTATTTTCTCCCCTTCCGTGTTTTTTTGTTGAAGAAGCCAGACCTCCGTTCAGCTGTTTGTCTCTGGAACTAAAACCTGCAGATTAACTTTTGCTCCTTTTCACAAAAGGTCAGAGGCCTGGCCTACATCCAAAAGAGATGGGTAGTGTGGAATCACCATAATTAATCCGCTCGCATTAAATGGGAAAGTCTTCAAAACATTGTCAGCCAGCTGGAATATTCTTATATTTTCCTGGCACTGTTTCCATCTTTCTAGGATCTTTGAGCTCTACGGAAGAGCAGCACAAGATCCAAAAGCATAAATGTTATTAGCAGGATCCCCTGTATTCCGTGTAGCCTTTGAAAGGGTCACTTTTGTCAACTACTTAATTGTCATTTGATCTACCACCACCGTAGTCGTTCATCATCATACAACTTCAACCAATTTAATGTAAGAGCTGGAAAATGTCTCGGGGAATAATTTATTATATATGGTTGTACGGAAAGTTTGAACATCCGTGCATTGATTGAATGGAGAAATCTCCTGAAAATTAAATCACAAGCTGTATATCTAATTAAGTCCCGCAGCCTTAACAAGAAATATGTTCAAAGCCTATACAAACCAGCATAAATAGTATCAAGGATTATGAACTGATTTAATCAAAAAAAGGCTTACACTTTTGTCAAAATTCCTAAAGTTTATAACAGAATTCAGTTCCAAAACACCTTTTTGAAAGAGGTCCCAATTTTTTTCTTGCTAATCAACTATGAGAATAACTGAGCTGTCAGATTTTTCCTCCAGCATCCAGAAGTGGGGTTTGCCCTCTTGTGACACCTGATGAATTTAGGCTTTCCTTCCACCTATTAGATTCGTCCTCAACAATATCAGTGACTTCCCCGATGCTTTAGCTTCCTGCTTGGTAAATACAGGACTGTAATAATCATCTGGAAGGGATCTGATTAGACTATTCAGGACACCGAGTCCTGAGTTTTAATTTTCCTGTTTGGAAGTTAGTCACGCCACATTAGAAATCCAAAACTTCAAATAGCTGGCAGGAGGTAGACCTGACCACACTGTGAGATCTCAAAGAATCTCCCTAGATGTCCTCAGGACCTGGCTATATTTGAGCCACGAACAAGGGGTCAACCTATTGACAGAACAACAAGCAATGGATGGAAACTAATCAAGGAGAGAACCAAACTACAAATGAGAAATTTCCTGACAGTCAGAACAATTAATTAATGGAACGGCTTGTCTTCAGAAGTATTGGGTGCTCCATCACTGGAGGTTTTCAAGAAAAGACTGGACAGCCATTTGTCCAGGATGGTATAAGGTCTCCTGTTTGAATGGGGTTGGACTAGAAGACCTCCAAGGTCCCTTCCAACTCTGTTATTTTGTTATTCGAAGTGCATTTGGGGGCAACCAGTGAAGGAGACACCATTATCCCCTTCGGCAGTCTGTTCCATTCTTGAACAGTTGACCATTCTTCTTGAAATCCAATTGAAGTCTTCCTCGTAATTTAATCCCCATTACCTCTGGAAGAACACAGAACAATTCTGTCTCTTTGTCTACATTACTGTACCATCCCTTTCTTGGACATCGATCACATTTCCCTACAGTCTTCTTCTCCAGGCCTTTCCAACCACTCCTGACCCCATCAGTATTGTCTTGTGAACTTGCTTCCCCTCCAGTCACAGAAGGTCTACTTTGCCAATGGCCTTCCCAGAATGCGGTGCAGGGAATCTTCTACTTATGAGTCAATTTACAAGAACATGCAGGGAATCCTCGACCTATGACCACATTTTGGACCAGAATTTTCATTGCTAAGGAAGGAGGTTGTGACGGAGTCATGCCTGATTTTACAACCTTTTATTGGATGGTTGTTAAGTGAATCACTTAACGTTCCTAAGTGAACTGGGCTTCTCCCATTGATTCCACTTGTGAGAAGAAGCTTTTGGGGGAGTCTGCAGGGTCATGTGACCTTGGGAGGATGCAACCATGGTGGCCTGAACCAAAGGCCTGAACTTTCGTCACGTGACTCTGGGGATGCTGAGTTGGTTGTAAGTAGGAGGACGGGTCTTAAGTCGTGTTTTTTTAGTGCCATTGTAACGTGGAATGATTGCCAAATGAAAGGTTGTAGGTCGAGGACTTCTCGTACTAACTTGTCTCCTGATCAAGAGACCTTGACTGGATTGAGTCCTAGTTTGTTTGTCCACGTGATCATATGTGGTCTCTCCCATCCCTTCTTGGGCTATTGCAGGGGTCTCCAACTTTGGCAATTTTGCAACTTGTGGACTTCGACACCAGAATTCCTCATCCAGCCCTGGTTGGAGACCCCTGGCCTATTGACTAGGGCCAAGCGTGAAGGTGGAAGGTCTCATTGAGTTCAGGCATGTGCCAACCTCCCTGGTATTCCTTTGGCAAGAGACTTTGTCCTGGGGGGGGGGGGCATGTCTGTAAGGATCCCCAGCTCTGTAGGGCTTTTTGTGGGGGCTTCATGTAAGTATTTCAAAGTGGAAAGGACAAAATACTCTCTGAAGGAATTTCATGGGAGAAGATGGAGAGGCTGAGCAGGAGTTTCCCAGGATGCTTCTAGCGTGGCCTCAAATGCTGCCCTGCATGATTTCTGAGCAGCCCATCCATCCAGATGACTCACTGAGGTTCAGAAGCTCTGAACACGATTTGTTTTGGTAATATCCAGCTCCATCCTCAAAGTCTACCTGCCTCTTTCATGACAATGAAAACCACTGCAAACATCTTTAGAATTGCAGCTTGGGGCAAGTGTGTAGAATTGTTGATTAGAAGGTCACCTCTCCTTCTCAGAGACCTCCCAGAGGGGAGCTTGAGAGCAGAAAGAGGCCACCATTTTGACCAACAGTGCAAATATTTCCTTAAGATAAAAAAAGAAATCACACGAAGCACCATTTTTTATAGCACCGTCTGTATGTTCTTCCCTGGGCTCTCGTCATAAGTGGTGAATGCCATTCCCCTCCATGGTAAGGACAGCAGAGTAGGAAGAGAATCCCAGGAGGCCACCCCTGCGATCGCGTTTCCTCCTTTCCGCTGGACAGGAGAGGGAAGGCTAAGTTGTCCTTTGTTCTTGCAGTGGCCGTTGGGATAGTGGAGAGCGGTTTGGTTTCGTCTCTGGTGCAGAAGCTGAAGACCGAGAAGGAGGACATCCAAGAGCTCATCCTGGACACCCTCACAGGCTGCCTGCGAGTTGAAGCCTTCGAGGCCTTGGCTACAGGATCTGTTTCCATCTTGAAGGAGAAGCTCCGGGATCCCTCGCGGGCCATCAGGTGCAAGGCTGCCCAGGTCCTCATGGCCATCAGGTGAGGCATACCAGCACATGGCACACCTCAGAGGTGCGGAGGGCGGAGGAGCTCCAGGGTAGCTCCATGTCTGCCAAGAGTGGTTTCCCTCTGGCCTAGTTGACTGGTCAGAAGGGCAAGGCAAGCAGACCAGCCTCAGCTGACCCAAAGGGATGGTTTTCCCACTTCAGTGTCCCATTGGAGGGGAAGAACATGGTCTTCAAAGAAAACGTCTTTCCAGACCTGGTCACCCTGCTGGAAGATGAGGATGCGGAGGTGCGAGCCAACGCTGCCGGGGCCATCATGAATTCGGCAGTGACCACCCAAGGTGAGTGTGGCCACGGGGCTCAGCCCATTCTCTGTGGGAGAGAAGGGGGGGCTCTCAGGGACACCGCCGGGCAAGCCCCCGGCTGCACTTAAGGTGTTTCCTTCTCACCATTTTTAGTAGAGATTTTATTTACAGTAGCGAAAACAAGTATAACTTAAACTCAGGAAAAAAATAAATAAATAAAAAGTGCAAGGAAACATAAAAACAGATAGAGGAGTGATATCTAATTTATCACAATTAAAAACAATTAAATGTAGTATAATTACAGTTATAATTGAAAATATACAAACTAATATAAACCAAAGAAAGAGAAAAAGGTGGAGGAAAGGAAAATAGAAAAATAGAAAAGAAAGAATTTAGAAAAGAAAAAGAAAAAAGCTTACAAAAGTTACCCCCACCCTTCATCACAAGTATAAACAATTTCAGTAATTTTTCACCTCCTCTTAAATTATAACAAATGCTCTCTTCTTCCCATATCCCATCTCTTTACATAAATCTATGTAAAGCATCATCATTTCAGTCCTGATGTCAAGTCCATTATGTTTCCCCAAAATTGACATATCTATTTTCTTCTTGATCAAATAAACCAACTTTATATTCACTCTCCGCATGAGGAGCAACTGCCAGGGCACATGTGGGCCATCTCCCCTCCTCTCCTTACCCAGACGGGTTCCATAGAACTGATCTATTTGCCAGTTCTTTGGCCTTTCCTCCACTCGTTGTCTCTATTTGAGACACGTCTACTTTGCTATGCCTCCAGCAGAAGTCTCTGGGCTGCGCTTATTATCCTGGGAAGAGGGAAGGGCTCGGGTATGTTTAGAGAAGCAGGACTGGGGTTTCCTCTGTTTCCCCTTTACTTTCAGGATAATTTTGGCAGTTTTTACTAAAACCCTGGGTTTTAGTGCCAAGGGGGCTCGGAGGCCCACTCAGACCTTCTGGCTGCAGCTGCTTCCATCTCACTCTTGGCCTCGTCTGTTCGTTCCCTGCTATGTTTTTCTCCGTTTCAGGGAAATATGCTGCTATTAATGCAGAAGCCATCGAGTATCTTCTGCCTTTGATCCACGATGACAAGAGCAAAGTCCGCCTCTATGCTATCAAGGCCCTGACCATGTTGTCAGAAGCCCCAGAAGGCCGCAAGACTCTGCTGAAGCACGTGCCGGAGTTCCGGAAGCATCTGAACGACTCCAGCGAGACCGTGCAGAGAGCAGCCCGGATTGCCATAGAGGTCATTGAATGGAAGCCTTAGGAAGCCCTCTTGGCAACGGGCAATCAACTGACAGCAACCCTGGGGCTGTAAGGACCCGTTTTGTGTAAGGGGCATCTGGCTGAAAGAGAACTGGCAGCTCCCTGGTGAAGGGTCTGGTCTCCTTCAGGGGGAAGGAGGAGGGGAGCAGAATGAGAACAGCCTTTGAAGCCCTGAATGGCACAGGGCCAGGCGACCTGATCAACCCTCTCCTCCCACTGGGTCAGATTGGCAGAGAGGACCCACTTCGGATCCTGTCAGTCAGAGAACTCCAACTGGGGGGTGGGATCCAAAAGAAGCGCCTTCCCTCTGGAACCTCCTGCCTTTCCCTACCCTCCCTCCTGGCTCTGCTGGTTGGCTTGGGGTCCAAAGGGGAGGGGGCTGCTGGATTGATGGCAGACTCCACCTCCCCCCCTGCTCTCTGCCCTCCACCCGTCCGTCTTTTTCATTATCATATTGATGTGTTCCCATTGTGTTCTTTTTCTTTATTTTATTGTTCTCTTTACTTCTGATCTGTTTACACTCTTTTCATTTCTTCCTTTTTATTGTTGTAAGCCACCTAGGGTAGCCCCTCTATGCGAGATAGCAGGCAAATACATGCATTTAACTAAATTTATTTATTAATTTATTTATTAAACAAATAAATACATTGGGGAATGCAGAGATTTCACCAACAGGCCAATCCTGCTGATGTGACAGCATCCTGGCCTTGTGTCTGTCAGGAGAAATGAATATTGTCCTCTACAACAATTACAAGAATTATATATGCCTCAAGTCCAGGTTGATGGCCTCTCTTCTCCTGGGAGAGAAGGCCTAAAGGCAAGATGCAAATCTGCCCATGCTCCAAATTCACCAAGACAGCTAAAGAATCCTTGGGAAAGAGACAGGAAGCCTGTCAAGAAGAAGTCTTGTTCTCTGGAGGCAGGAGTCTGTTGGTCCAATAGCACGTGAGGAGGGACGGGCTGACCTAAGGGAAATGTGTGGGAAACATGGGATGGGATGGGATAAGGCAACCATCTGTCCTAATTGGTCCATGAAGGAATAAATGGTGATGATTTAAGGAGGCTATAAAGGATTATGAAACACTGGCAGGGACGTGGAAGAGCTGGGACGGAGGTGGGATTGTCTTCACTCTGTCCAATATAATTGTTGAAATAATTTGCTTCAACAAATAAGAGAGATGGCCCAGGAAGAAAGAGAATCCTGGAAAGGAGGAGCAGCTGGGCAGATGTTCCTGGTGGGAAGGGGCCGGGTTCTTCATTAAAGTGAAGCATTTCTGAGAAGAGGCCCTGGCAAGAGACGAGCTGCATGGCATTTGTGTCACTTGTTTCTAAGTGAGATTCTACCGCAATCTATCTTGGCGCCAGTGTTATTCAACACTTTTATTAATGACCTGTACAAAAGGATTGATGGGCTGCTGATCAAATCTGCAGGTGACACGGAATTGGGAGATCTACCCAACCCCCACCATGACAGAATGAAATTGCAGTTTATTTTGAACAGGCTGGAAGGTGCCAGAGGGAGAAGTGCAGGGGAGAAAAGGGTAGGACACAGACAAGCTGGGGGTTTTATGGCCTGGAAACACGGCATCTGAGGAGGACGTAGTTGAGCTGGCATTACGACATACCTACTAGGAAGGCTCAGGTGATTCTGGCTTGGATCAGAAGAAGCTGCTTCAAAGGGGAGGATTTCCTTCTGTTCTGTGCTGGTGAGACACTGCTGGAGTGATTGATTATAAACACAACCACAATCCCACTTAGCAACCGCTTTGTTTAATGTCTGAGTTGCCCAGTTATGGTCACAAGCTAAGGGCTATCAGTATTTGCCATCAACTCAGCATCAACTTTTAATGATCACATAGATAGACCTTCTTCAAGATAACCTATCCCCAACCTTGACCTTGAGAGCTACAAAGGTGCATGTCTTGCTCCTACAACCCATCTGCCTCACTGCTGATCGTCTTCTTCTTCATCTGTCCCAGGGGTGGGTTCCTGCCAGTTCCAAACCCTTCTATAGAAGAGGTTCCACAAATCTACAGCTCCCTCCCCCCGCCCGTCCCCACATCATCAAGATGAAGAGCGAGAGGAGGAATTCTGGGAGTTGAAATCCACAAGTCTTAAAGCTCTCAAGTTTGAACACCCCTGGGGTTTTTTTTTTCTAAAGGGTTAGGGGTGCAAGGGTCTTGTAACTCGACAGCTTTAAGACTTGCATGCTTCAAATGTCAGAGTTTCTGAGCCAACATTTTGGTTGCTAAGCAAGAGCGTTGTTAAGAGAGTTTCACCACATTTGGCCACGCCCACCCAGTCACATCACCAGCAAGCCACTCCTACCCGGTCACATGGCTGGCAAGGCACTCCCACAAAGCAGGCCACACCTACACAACAGGTTCTAAAAAAATTTGAAACCCACCATTGATCTGTCCTCAGGGTTGTAGACTTCAAGAAGGCTTCATCTCACATAGTATGCCCTAATTGCTACTCTACTTGAGCTAGTGTATGGCACCTTGTTTGGCTGCTGATTGCTTTGATGCTAATGGTCGATCCTAAAGGACAGAGGCTATCCACTACTTCAGTGTCTCCTTATCCATCGTGAGGGCTGTTTACAGTATGTTTAATTCAATTTTTCTTTCTCAATACATATTCAGATGGAGTGCTGTGTATAATTCTGGGCAGAACATTTCCAGAAAGATATGGGCAGATATCCAGAAAGATATTACAAAATTGATACAAGGATTTGAGGATGTGACACAGGAGGACAGGCTGGAGAATCCAGGAGTGGCTCAGCACCTTCAGGTACTCAACACCAATCCCCCTCAGCAAACAAGCACACCCACAAACATACAAAAACACCTTCCGTCTAAGTCCCAAAGGGGCCTCCCTCAGCTGCTCTGACTCATCCAGCTAACCCACTTCTTGGTGTCTCGTCCTAAACACGCCACCAAAACCCTTAGCTGATGTTTCTTGTACACATCTACAATTCTGCTGATGGACTTTGGGGGCCTGGACTCTGGACAGTCCTTTCATCATTTCTCAAAAGAAGAACGTAGTTTGGTTCTTTCCTTGGAAATTTATCACAAGGAAGTGGCGGTGAAGTTATTTTCAGAGTTCCTAAAGGTAGATGAGGAGCTTCATAGAGGAAGAAAACAAGGAGAAATCTCCTGGTGTGAGAGCTGTTGAGCAGTAGAACAGTCTTGAATTACGAGTGCTCCATTCCTTCAAGTTGTCAAGCGAAGGTTGGATGCCTTCTGTCTGGGATGGCACAACAATTCCTACTCTGGGCAGGGTGTTGGACTAGAAGGCCTCCATAGACACTTTCAACCCCGGGGTTTTATTATTCCCTGACTGTATTGCTTCCCTATTCCTCTGATGAGCAAAGAAGGATAATGTTCCTTGCTTGCTGTCCCTTCCCCATAAGATGGGGAGAGACACAATAGGCTTGAGTAACCACGAAGTAGCTTTCTGCTTGATATCAGGAAACATTTCCCAACATTAAGAGCTGTTCAGCAATGGAACAGGGAGCCTCAGGCGACACGGAACTCTTCCTTTGTGGAGGTGTTTAAACAAAGCTGGGACAGCCATCTGTCAGGGAGGCTGCCGTATTGACTAAAATGGTATTTAATGGATTCTTACCCCAGGCAGGAGTTGGACTAATGTTCTCCAAGAGCAAATATGCCATCAAGGACTGGAGCCAACAATGCAGAGGACAAGTGGGGAAGCAAAAGAATGGGGGGACAAAAGGGGGGAGGGGGTTTGGAGACTGGCAGGGAAGTACATCAAAGGCAGGAGGGAGCACCAGGCGTCACCTGAGAGATTTCCCCTCTGGGGCACGATGGGAAACAAACGGATGCTGCCAAAGGAGGCTCTGAATTCACTCAGGCACCATTGACTCATGGGATGACACCGAAATATGGGTGACACCTCCGACCGGGACATCCCCTCCAAGGCTGCCACTTATTCCAAACTTAATGGAGGGGAAGGAGATGCTTGCTTGGCAAGACAGAAATAAAGAACTTGAAAGTGAAAATGGATGCATGGTGAAGAGGAGAGGATGGAGGAAGCAGAGCACCTGAAAACACATTTTATGTCTGCTCTTCCCTACAAGATAAACACAACCGTTGTCGACTGTCAGTCTGCCATTAATGGAAGGAAGGGAACTGGGGGTCGAGATAGACAAGGAGGGATGAAAATGACACAGCTCATTTAAATAAAGTCAGGCCTCCATGACCAGAAAAACTGCATCCCAGGTCAGTGAGGGAACCAGCAAAGATGCCCACAGAACCACACGCTCCAACCTTGAAGATCTCCTGGAGAAGGAAAAAGGTCGGGGCTACATTTTTTAAAAAGGGAAGCAAGAGAATCCAGGAAATGGCACATTTCGCAGCTTGCAGTATATTCTGAGCAAGATCCTGGAGTAGCTGATGAAACGGCCTGCTTGTGAGCATGTAGAAAGCAAGAGCACCAGAGAAAACAGCAGCTAATAAAAGAGCCAGTGTGAATCTGCCACAAACAAATCACGACAGATGCCTCTCCTTCCTTCACAGAGTGACTAGCTTGGGACGCTGGGGAAATGCCATGGACTCAGTGGAACTCAGCCAATGCTTCAGAACATTTTTAGTTATATCCTCTTTTAATAAAGTGGTAAAATATGGTCTACCTACCAACTCAGACATTAACAAAACAAGATCCCGACAGTATTTGGACTTTAGGTTTGGAGAATTTCCAAGAGATCAAAGAATCATTGAATAAATCAATGTAGAGTTCTCATTTGAAGCACAAGGGAGACCTGCCTCAAATGATCATGTTTCAGACATGCTGTGCAATGACACAGATACCTTGAGAAGTCCATAATGCTGAGAGGTGGAAAGAAAGAGAAAAGGAGGACCAGCCAAAGAGGACGAAGTCAATTACAAGGCACGTTGTTGGGAGACCAGAAGGGCACCATTAGGGCCAGACCATTCTGGAGAAGGTCCGTCTACGTCACATGAAGAGTCAACACCAAGTTGAAGGTAGTCAATCAAAATAAAGACTAGGTGTATTCGTAGGTGTATTCATAATTGAACAGATATTCACACACAGAGATACCAAGCTTCATATCGGCTTGGAAAGGAGTATCAGGTGGATTGTCACATTCAAACCTGAACAAAGTAATGAATTTCAAGTGAAATTCAATGGTGAGAAATGTAAGGTTCTACAGTTAGGCAAGAAAAAAACAAATGCACAAATACAGAATAGGTGGAACCTGGCTCAATAGCAGTAATTGAGAGGGATCTAATGAACAATCCCTTAAATAAGAGCCAGCAGAGTGTGGTAGCCACCAAAAAAGCGAACCCTAAGTTGCATTAACTGAGGGATAGAGTCAAGATGACACAAAGTGTCAATACCACTTTATAATGTCTTGGCAAGAATGTTGCCACAATTTTGGTTGCCACAATATTAAGAAGATGTTGAGACTCTAGAAAGAGTGCAGAGAAGAGCAACAAAGATGATGAGGGGACTGGAAGCTAAAACATACGATGAATGGTTGCAGGAACTGGGCATGGCTAGTCTAGTGACGAGAAGGACCAGGGGAGACAGGATAGCACTCTTCCAATATTTGAGGGGCTGCCACAGAGAGGAGGAAGAGGGTCAAGCTATTCTCCAAAGCACTTGAAGGCCAGACAAGCAATAATGGATGGAAACTGACCAAGGAGAGATTCAACCAAGAAATAAGGAGGAACTCTTTTCTGACAGTGAGAACAACCACCTAATGGAACAGGTTACCCTTGGAAGTTGTGGGAGCTTCATCACCTGAGACTTTCAAGAAGAGATTGGACTGCCATTTGTCAGAAATGGTGTAGGGTCTCCTGTTTGAGCAGGGGGGTTGGACTAGATGACCTATAAGATGTTCCAATATCTGAGGGCCTGCCACAAAGAAGAGAGGGGTCAACCTATACCCCAAAGCACCTGAAGGCAGACAAGAAGCAATAAACAGAAACAAATCAAGGAGAGACGCAACCTAGAACTAAGGAGAAATTTCCCGACAGTGAGAACAGTTAATCAGTGGGTGATTAATTGTGGGTGCTCTATCATAGAGATTTTAAAGAAGAGGTTGGATAACCATTTGTCTAAAATGGTATAGGGTTTCCTGCTTGAGCAGTGGGTTGGATTAGAAGACTTCCAAGGTCCCTTCCAACTCTGTTAGTCTATTATCAACTGTACAGGTGATACAAAAACTAGAACACAAAGCTTTAGAGAAGAAAGAGAAGGTTCAAGAAGATTGAGGAAGGCTTGCATAATGAACTGAAACAAATAGGATGAAACTTTAACAGAAAGAAATGTAAACAAACAGGAGGGAGTTCAGAGGACTATCAAGGTTTTGTGGGGACAGAAAGCTGAGTGCTTTCAGGACTATCTAAAAGGAACCAGGGATGTTTAGTCTGCAAAAGAGAAAACAGGACAGTCGTGATGGTGCATTTTCAGCTATCTATCATGTTGTTATGTAGGGGAGGATGTGGACAGGTCTTCCCAGAAGACAGGAGCAGGGCCCAGATAATGAGGTCACAGAGAAATAGAGTCAGGTTAGAGACGAGGAGCTACTTCCTATTGCTGGAATTGCTTGCCTCTTCAGGTGGTACATTCCCACCCAAACAGACTGGATAGTCATTTGCCCAAAATACTTTAGCAGAATCTGCAAAAGGCAGAGTTTGAACTACATCAGTGATGGCAAATCTACGGTGTGCATCAATGTTACACACTACAAGTGGTCAACAATGCCTGACAACAATCATTTCATGCAGGCGACACAAACTTGGAAGGTTCTTCTGGGAACCAGAACCAAAAGGGGAAGTTGCAACAACCATGGGCCCACACGTCACATAAATTCTTTGATACTGAGAGGCGGTGGGCCATCTGGGAGAAGGAGGCATATACATGGTTCAATGGACTCTTCTCACCTGGAGGCAGGTCTTAGAGGGCAACAAGATTCCATTCAAGGTGTGGATGGACCACAAGAACCTGGAAGTGTTAAAGGCCCTGAGGAAGCTGCCCCTAAGCAGGTCCGATGGGCTCAGTATTTTAGTGGCTTCAACTTCACCCTTTGCTAGTGGCTGGGTGGGAAGAATTTCTTAGCCAATGCTCTCTCTCGCATGCCCCGGGGCAGAAGTTCCCGAGAGGAAGCAGTTAACTCCATTATCCCATCCAGGCAGCTTGCAGCACCAATGCTCCAGAGGCAGCAGAGAGCAGTCTCCCCGCAGCCGGTCGGGTGGTGCATCCGCATAAAGAGGATGATGAAGGAGGGCTTGGGGTGGAAGGGGAGCAGCCTGCATGTCCCAGCCAGCCAGAGAACCTGGGTCCTGCAGAGGAACCACGGTGAAAAATCCGCAGGGCATTTTGGGTTTGTGAAGACGCTTCACCTGGTGAAGAGACAGTTCTGGTGGCTGAAGATGAAAAAGGAGATAGAAGCCCATCTGGCCAGCTGCCCTAACCCTCCATCAAACACCTACTTGGGAATAATAATAATAATAATAATAATAATAATAATAATAATAATAATAATAATAATAAATTTGGATTTATTAGCCGCTCCCTTTCCGGGCAGGACTCGGGGCGGCGTACACCAAGACATATATAAACATACATATATACAAAAGACATACATGCACGGAGGAGGTAATAGATTAAAACATTAAGACAAATTAAAACCATTAACAAATAAAAAATCCAATATACAATAAAAATTTAAAATTTAAAAAAGACAGTCAGGAGGAATATGAGAAGATTACGGTTGAGCCAGGCCGGATGATTGAAAGAGGTGGGTCTTCAACTGTACACGGAAGGAGCGGAGATCGGAAATAATCCTGATGTCACGGGGGAGGTCATTCCACAGGGCTGGGCCCATCACAGAGAAGGCTCTGCTCCTGGATGTCGCCCCCCGACACTGTTTGGCGGACGGCACCCGGAGAAGTCCCTCTCTGTGTGAGCAAATTGGTCGTAGGGATGTGTGGGGCAGGATGCGATCCTGCATGTAACTAGGTCCTCTGCCATGAAGCGCTTTAAAGATCATAATCAAAACCTTGAAACGCACTCGGTAGACCACAGGAAGCCAGTGCAGCTCGCGCAGGAGAGGTGTTACAGGGGAATATCTAGACCTCCCCATAATCACCCGCGCGGCCGCGTTCTGGACCAACTGTAGTCTCCGAGTGCATCTCAAGGGAAGCCCCATGTAGAGAGCATTGCAGTAGTCCAGGCGAGACGTCACTAGCGCATGGGTGACTGTGCGTAGGGCATCCCGGTCCAATAAGGGGCGCAATTGGCGCATCAGGCGGACCTGATGGAACGCCCCCCTAGCCACGGCTGTTACATGGTCATCCATGGACAGCCGGGCATCTAGGAGGACGCCCAAATTGCGCACCTGTTCCATGGGGGCTAGTTGCACGCCCCCAATGGCCAGAGATGGAAGCACCTGGTTGAACCGGGAGGCCGGAAGCCACAGCCACTCCGTCTTGGAAGGGTTGAGTTTTAGTCGGTTGCCATCCATCCAGACCCGTACGGCCTCCAAACACCGGGACATCATTTCGACGGCCTCATTGGGGTGGTTCGGGGTGGAAATGTATAGCTGAGTATCATCAGCATACAGATGATATCCCACCCCAAAGCCACGGATGATCTCGCCCAGCGGTTTCATGTATGTGTTGAACAGGAGAGGCGAGAGCACCGATCCCTGTGGCACTCCACATGTGAGTGACCTCCGGGTCGAACTCTGCTCCCCTGCCAACACACGTTGCGTCCGGTCAGAGAGGTAGGAGCCAAACCACCGTAAAACGGTGCCCCTGACTCCCAGCCCCTCTAGCCGGTGCAACAGGATACCATGGTCGATGGTATCGAACGCCGCCGAGAGATCTAATAGGACCAGGATAGAGGAGCAACCCCTATCTCTGGCCCTCCAGAGATCATCAACCAATGCGACCAAGGCCGTCTCCGTGCTGTGCCCGGGTCGGAAGCCGGACTGGCGCGGGTCTAGATAATCATTTTCCTCCAGGTGACGTGGGAACTGCTGTACCACCACATTCTCTACAACCTTCGCTAAGAAAGGAAGGTTGGAGACAGGACGATAATTGGCTAGGTCCGTTGGGTCCAGGGAAGGCTTCTTGAGCAGGGCCCTCACCACCGCCTCTTTCAAGGCGGCCGGTAAAGATCCCTCACCCAGCGAGGCGTTCACTAGGCCCAGGAGCCAGTCGCGCGTAACCTCCCAGGATGCCAGTACAAGCCAGGAGGGACACGGGTCCAATAAACATGTGGTGGGTCGCAGACGTCCACACAACCTGTCCAAATCCTCGATGGCAACCGAGTCAAACTCCTCCCAAAGCGGTCCCTCAAGACTCGCCACGGGCGTCTCTACTGGACCACTGAAAGGGGTCCATCCCATCCGGATTTGAGCGACTTTGTCCTGTAGATATTTCCCAAACTCCTCTGCTCTGCCCTGTAAAGGGGCTTCCCGCGGTCTCTCAAACAAGAGGGAGCGGGTCACCCGAAACAGGGCGGCAGGGCGGTTATCTGCGGACGCAATAAGAGCGGCACAATATTGACGTTTGGCCGCTCTTAGTGCCACAAGGTACGTCCTCAAATAGGCTCGTGCCTGTGCTCGGTCAAATTCGGAACGGGAGGATCTCCAACGACTCTCTAGGCGTCTCTTGTGGCGTTTCATCACCCTTAGCTCCTCAGTAAACCAAGGGGCCAGGGTGGTTCGTCGCCGCAGGAGAGGCCGCAAAGGCGCCACCCGGTCTAGGGCCCCGGCAGTCGCACTGTTCCATGCGTCTACCAGGTCCTCTACTCGAGGGCGGGTCAGATCCACAGGAGGTGGCCCAAGCTCCGTCTGGAACCTATCTGGTTCCATCATGCGCTTGGGGCGGAACCATCTAATGCCTTCCGGTTCCGCCTCCTCGCGGTGGGGGGTAGCACCAGGGAAGTCAAGCCGGAGAAGTGAGTGATCCGACCATGACAGGGGAATAATAGCTAGATCCCCTATTCCCAGATCACTCGTCCATTGGCCAGAGACAAAGACAAGGTCCAGCGTGTGGCCTCCCTCGTGAGTAGGGCCCTGAATTAACTGGGTCAGGTCCATGGCTGTCATGGAAGCCATGAACTCCCGAACCCCCTCAGACGCTTCTCCCATCGACGGCAGATTAAAATCCCCCATCACTAACAGTTTGGGGGTCTCAACCGCCACCGATGAGATCAGCTCGAGGAGTTCAGGCAGGGCCGCTGACGTATAGCGAGGAGCCAGGTATACTATCAGCAGGCCCAACTGCCTCCCTGGGCCCCATCTCACGACAAGGGACTCACACCCGGATGTCTGTGGCACAGTGAACTCTCTCGGCTCTAAGTCTTCCCGGATAATCACTGCTACCCCACCGCCCCTTCCCTGGGCCAGAGGCTGGTGAAATGCTCGATAACCTGGCGGGCACATTTCCACGAGGGGTAAACCACCCTCGTGGCCCAACCAGGTCTCGGTTATTCCTGCGAGGTCCGGCACCCCCTCCAAAATTAGATCGTGGATGAGGGGGGCCTTATTGACAACGGACCTCGCGTTGCATAACATCAGTCTCAGGCCTTGGGTCTGTAGAACCTGACCACCTAGTCTGCAGGGGTTGGTACGAACGACCGGGAATGACCAAAAACCCCGGTCTCCCAACCGACTACGTGCTCTTGATCTGTCCTCGCACCTGCCCCTCCCCACGACCGTTGGTATCAAGGAGCCCTGCACAGGAATGCTATCTTCCCTCTCCTCCCCCACTCCGCTCCCTCCCCCCTCGACCACACCTAGGTGCCTGGCTCTCCCATCCCTCCTGACTTCCCCCACCCCACCCCTGGAACCCCTTACAACTTTTAAAAAACAATTAATTAAAAAACCCCTCAGTGTGCGCTTCCTCCACCTCTCTGGGTTAATAAACCCGTCCTCGAGGTGGGCCCTTGAGAGGGCAGGAAGCCTCCAGGCCTACTGCTGTCAGTAGCCAACACACCTGGCCTGTGGCAGGAGATACCCAGGAGCTGCTTTATTGTGGAGTTGCCTGAGAACGCAGTAATTTGGACTGCCAGGACGCTTTGTGGCAGGTCCCAAGATTCCTTCTGCCTGGCCTCAGCCAAGATGTTTGTGCAGCACATCTGCAGGCTACATGGGGTCCCAAAGGACATTATCTCAGACAGGGGGGGGGGTGTAATTCACTGCAAAACTTTGGCAGGAATGTTTAAAATTGATAGGCTCCTCCCAGGGACCTATCATCTGAGGACCAATGGGGTGGCTGACATGCCAACTCATTAGTAGAGCAATACCTGTGCTATTACGGTATATAAATCATCAACCAACTAATTGGGCCAAGCTCCTGCCTTGCATAGAAATGGCGTATAACAACTTGGGGCACAGCAGCACGTTCAAAGTGGCCACGGGGCTGAGTTCGTGCCCAGGCTGGAGCTCCCACAGGAATCTCCATCCTCAGGGTCAAGACTGCCTCAAACTTTCACCTAGATTCCACTTTGCTCACAGCTTGACAAAGAAGGGGTGTGTTTGTGGATTGGAATGAAAGGGTGGGGGAAATGGCCTACAAGCATGAGACAGTGAGTGCTCCCCCCCTCAAGGACACCCAGAGCAGATGCCACAGCAACCAAACAAAATGAACAGAAGTGATTGGTGGACAGTGAGTGACCTGTGGGGAAAGGGGAAATTAACTATGCATGCATTTGCACAGGAAGTCCAGAGCTGGTTTCGCTTCTTCTGTGCCAATGTACATTTATTCAGTAAAGTTTATACTTTTGGAAAAATAAAGGAGTTTCTTTTTCTGGGAATGCCAACTGGACAGTTGACATTAGGCCTTCTTTACTCCCTTGGTGACCAAAAGTCTTCTCTTGCAGCCATGGGGGAGGAGCGCTCAAGGTCTTTTTCTTCCCTCTCAGGACACCATTGTTGAGGGGTCTCCAACATTGGCAACTTTAAGACTTGTTGACTTCCAAAATTCTGGGAGTTGAAGTCCAGAAGTCTTGAAGTTGCCAACATTGGAGACCCCTGCTACAGATGAAGTGAAAGAGGAGAGTCACATGTGGGCAATGAATTCTACTGCAACAACTATCACGATGACTGGCTTAACATGTCGCAGGGCCCAGGGATTTGGGGAGGGGGGCTCTGCATGTGCAGAACATGAAACAATGACTGAAAAACAAGTTGACAATGGCCATGGCGACCGAGAGCCAGTTCGAGGGCATGGCCAGCCTGCCATCCCTACCGGTTCGGCGACCCAGTCCCAATTTCTACTACTGGTTCACCCGAGCCAGTGCAAACCAGTAGCAACCCACTTCTGCTGCTGGGCCTGCAGTGACACTGAACAGCCAGTGCTGCGATGCTGCCTCTTTTGCTCCCCGAAGTAGTGGAGCCAGCATTAAGCAGCACCAAAAGCCAGGTCCCCGTCCTCTAGCAAGAAGACTTGGCGTATGAGGCAGAACCTCCCTCTTCTTCCAACCCTGTGCCAATCCACAGCACCGAAGGCATGGACCCCCAAGGAGGCAACGCTACCAGGGCCCCTGGTGCAAGGCCACTATGGAGCACTACAAGGGGTGGGTCTTGCCAAGAGCTCGGCCTTTGGTCTCCCCAGACCAGGTGCTCTCCTGCTGCTGGGATGCCTTGTGCGGGGGAGGGCATTTCCTGAGCAAGGGTACTCCAAAGGGGCAACAGGTGGAGAGGCTTTCATGGGCCTCTTCCTTGCATTTTGGGAGCTTGTCTCAGGGGAGAGGGGGGTTCCCTCCTGCAGGCTGAGTTGGAGCAAGATCAGCACAGCCAACAGGGGAGGCCCCGAGTCATTCCAGAGAGGTCCATATCTCCACCCCCCTTTTCATTACAGCAAAGGGCAGAGCCATTTGGAGAAAACAAAACCATATGCTGGAATTATTTACACACACACACACACACACACACACGGCTCTTTCTGAGGGGAGCCGTGGCACACTAGCCTGGGCCAAGAGCACCTTCAGCTGAAAGCGGCTGTCAGCAACTGCTCCTCCTAAGTCTGGTACATTAATATCTTCCTTAGAGCACAGGTAGTGAACCTATGAAGCCCATTACCATACATTAAACGAATAGCTCTGGAAGTGGAACAAAGGTATGGAAAAGCTATGAGTGGCTGCTTGCCATGATGGCTCCATCTCACTCCAGGAGTCACTTCTCTTTATGGGCCTCTGAAGGCTTCTGGCCGACTCTGGAGCCTGAGAGAAGTGACTGGTGAATGGAGCTGTGAAGTCTTTTGAGCTTGGTTTTCTTAAAGATGCTACATTACCCAATTCAGCACTGATGCTCTTACCTATCTGGGTCATAAAGCGTCTGCAAGAAAACCACCAATCTCGGAGAGCACCAAAGACCCCTCATTTCAACCCTGCTGAACTCCAAATATTCTGGCCTGTATTCAAGGAGCTCCGGAGAGAGGGGGGGCTCTGGGCTCCCCTATATATAACTATATATGCTGGGAGCTCTCCATGGTTCTGGAAAAGCAGCCACTTAGTCGGAGCCTCCCAGCTCCTGCTTGTGAGTCCTCCTCTTCTTCCTCTTGGGAAGAGTCTCAGAAGGTTGATGTTAGGCTGCGATTGAGAAGGTTCTTGATCCCAGACGCACCCCTGCACCCGGCTGGCTCCTCAGTCGAACGTTGCTTTCTCCATGGCAATCTTAGCGTCAACCAGGGCCGGACATCCGTCTGTTGCATCACCCTCCCTGCTTTCCCCCAGTTACTGAAATGGCCCCTGTCAGAAAGAGATGGGGATGGCCTGGTCTGCAGGCTTTCAATAGATAGTTGGATGTCAGGGGGCAAGGCAGGAGTCCTGCTTCCTTTTGATTTTTCAACAAGACACAGTCATTTTTAAAAATATATATGTATTTTTACAGCTATACAGTAAATGTAAATGACAAGGATGAGAACAACATCAGCATGCCTGGTCCCAGGGAAAGAGATTCAAACCACCTTCAAACCACTTCAAGCTGATTCTAACTGAGCCAGGAATTAACAATTCAATCCAAACACTTCCAGTTCCAAAGTTAATACAGTTCTGCATGAGTCTTAAATAAAGAGGGGCAAGATTAGAAGACTCTGCCTCCAAAACAATATTAACGTCAGCCTATGGAGGCAGCTGAACTTACACACTTTTCCTGTGCAAATCATACACTTAAAAAACAAGAAGGGGGAAACACTGGAAAGCTGAATTTCTGACACACGCACTCACACACGTTGATAACACAATCCGAAAACAGGGATTGAAAACATCTGAGGATTGTCCCCTTTGAGGAGAGTCTGCAGACTCACACGGCCCCTCCCAACCAAAGCCATTCACAGTCGGTCATGTTTTCAGTTCACTGAATGAGTTAAATGATTCTCCTGACAAACGAATTTCAAGCCTGATAAGGTGCAATTTACAGATTATGATGTCACAGTGCAATTTAGCAGTCAAGAAGTTCATTCCCAAACAAAAGAAAACGTTTGACCTATGCAAAGAATCCATGGCAGAAAACAGCCACCGACAGCAAGATGATGGCGTTGATGTTGACCACGCGCCTCCACAAGGGCTCCTCCGTTGTGTCCGTCAACTTTTGCTGCAGGGCTTCTTCTTCCTCCTTGCTCAGCTTGGGGCCCGTCTGTTCCAAACCACAGAACCAGTTGTAGGCTTTCTTGCAACAGTTGGTCTCTTTCTTTTGGGCTGCAAGGACAACATGGCTGACGGTTAGATCTAGCTGCCAAACTGACCCTTTCATGCCCAGAACCTCCTTCTAAAGCCCCACCACCCTATTCTCATACATTTTGCTTAAATATACCATAGAGTTGAAAGGGTCCCTTTATCAAATCTACTGACCATTATTCATTCTGGGTCATATTGTAATAAATAAGACTGCCAAAAAGAGACTGGAAAGAGTCTCAAAGGACCACAAGGAGTTAGGCAGGAAGCCAAAAGAATTTGGAGCAGAGATGGGATTTTCCTCCATTCCTCGAATGGAAGGACATGGCCTGAAGACGGAATGGAGGATTTGAGGGGGAGGGAGAGTCTTGGTTCAGGGATGGAGTACCCGGGAAAACTTTGTATTCCTGGACCACAATCTGTGCCATCTATAGGGAGGACTTCTGCAAGCAAGAGATGGGTTGCACCCCACAAAGACTGGCAAGGACATGTCTGGAAGACATCCTACTGTGCTCAGGTCATGCAGCGGACTTTAAACTAAATCTGGAGTAGGAGGGAAATCAGAAGGCAGACACAGTTTCTGTCCAAAGGTGGACGCCCTGAGATCAAGAGAGGAAGTGGTAAGAGGTGGGGGGGGGGGCAGAATACATCAGGAGATGCAGGAGGCAAAGCTGAGAAGGCCAGTGCTGAGAGTCAGATGCTTCTTGTACATCAATGCTCAGAGATTTGGGAAGAAACAGGGAAAACATGAAGTCTTAGCAGAGGGAGGAAAGGTGACATTATTGGTATCTCTAAAAGCTGGTTGAATGGATTGCATGATTGGAATATAAAATTAGAAGGGTATAATTTGTTGACAAGAGAAAAAGCCCCAAAAGGGGGAGGGGAAAAGTGTTATATTATATGTGAAGAATTTCAACACAAGTAAAGAAATTCAGAACATCAAGTGTGAAAATCTGCCCAAAAGCATCTGAGTGAAAATGAAGGAGAAAAAGCAAGACAAACAAAATGATCCAGGTATGGGCGTGCTTTACAGACCACCAACCAAAAAGGAGGTGTGACTGAAATCTTTGCAGATTGAGTCCTTGAATGTCCAGGAAACACATCACGGTGCCAAGGGGGTTTCAACCCCTTGAGCATCAACTGGGAATCAACCAAAGTGGCAGGTGGGAGATTTTGTGGCAGGAGTGTCAAACTCGATTTAATTGAGGGTCACATCAGGATTGTGTTTGACCTCGGGAGGGGGGGGGGCATGGCCAGGGTGCATGTGGTCAGCTTGACGTCGCTCATGTCAGGGGCGCCAAGTGCTTTGCCAGTGAAAATGGAGTCCCAATCTCTGTTTTGGGCTGGGATGGCCTCCTGCAACCCTCTGCCAGCAAAAACGGAGCTCGTGAGGGCCGTGTGCGTTTTTGCTCGTTTTTGTTGGCAGAGGGTTGCAGGAGGCCATCCCAGCCCAAAACAGAGATTGGGACTCCATTTGGACTGACAAACCACTCAGGCCATCACAGGCGCCCCTGACATGAGTGATTGACAGAGGCACTTGCAGATGAGTCCTTCGCTGCCTCCAAGGCGGCCCCACGGGCCAGATCTAACCACCCCAGGGGCCGGATCCAGCCTGTGGGCCTTGAGTTTGACACCTCTATTCTATGGGTTCTTCTCTTGTAGAGGACTTCATCATCTAAAGACTGGAGTAGAGAACTAGCCATGTTGGGCTTCATGCTTGCCAACAAGGAAGAGATCTTAGGTGGGAAGGAGAGAATGGCAAGAGTGAATGACTGCTCTCTTCCTAGAATTCACCCTGCAGGCAAGCAGAACCGAAAGTTGCCTGGTTACTATTCTACATCACAGGAGATCTGACTTCAGTACCTCGGAAAGGAGATTATTAAGGCCCCAATGCAAACAATACTAAAGAAAAAAGTTTAAAAAGGGAGGGTCCTCATGAGCCACCAAGGATGCACAAATGGCTCTAGTAACAAGAAACGAAAAGGACAAATCTGAAAAATGGAAAGATATTACAAAAGTAGAATATCAGAGAATAAGGATCCTTTTTTTTACCATTGCTAGGAAAACATGGGAAAATGATGACAAGCAATGGGGAGACACTGGAACTACGTAATTCCTATTTTGCCTCTCTCTTTACAAAAAGAAACCCTTTTTTGGCCCATGGAAGTGGGGAGGGAACAGCCAGGTCCCAGAGTACAGAGGAAGGGCCAGAAGTGGAGAGGAATTAAGGCTCCTGGCTAAAAAAAAACCTGTGAAGGCAGGAAACAGCAAACCAAGCAGCTTGACCTCAAAATCTGGGGAAATCCAGAATATATTAAGAGAAATAAAGAACAGTTGTGGTGGGATATGGATCTGGTTTACAGGATTAATTCAGCATATGCACAATGTTCCAAGGGAGGTACGTGTTACGTTTCTTAGGAGGACCACGAGGGATGAGGTGCTAGGGGCCCAAAGGGAGGGACCATTAAAATATAAAGATAAAGAAATTACCATTCTTAAGCAAATTCCGAAAAAAATAAGGGAAAAAAGGAGGAAGTATTCCTCCTTATCAAAGAAATTATATAATAAAGGAGTTTGGTTTAGATGGTTACTACCAGAGGGAATGTTGATTTTTTGGGAGGGAAATAGAATTAGAATTAATACAGTAGAGGAGGCAGAAGCCTTCATTAAAAAACATAGTTCTCTCCTAGAGGACGAAAATAGGGGAGGTGGTGAAAAAGGTAGTAATGTACAAGATATGAAGGAGGGGGGGCTGTGGCGCCATCTGGGGACAGGGAGGAGGGAGCAATATCGAAAAGGCTCAGGTCACAAAAATAAATGTATTTGAAATATTATCGTAATTGTTGATGTACTAGAAAGTGACAAAGAAAGAGATGATTGAACATATGGTTGATATAATGTAAAACAAGGCTCTGTTTATGCTTATCTTTTATACGTTATTTTTAACATTGTAAAAAATGGGAGCTGCCAAAATTTTCTATGTACCTTTTTACCTTTCCCTATAAATGTTTAAAAACCACTAAAATTCTTTAAAAAAATAAAAAATCTGGGGAAATCCTAGAAAAGATATCAAGCAGCCAGTTTGCAAGCACCTAGGCAGGAACAGGAGGTCTTGGGTTCATGAAAACTAGGTCAGGCCAGACAAATCTTAGAGCTTTTCTTTTTTTACAAAGAGGCTAGATTTATGGACTAGTGTGGATGTGAAGTAGCTAGACCTCAGTAAGACACCTGATAATGCTGACAGCCTCTCTTCGATCAAATGGAACAGGGTGAGATGGATGGTCCCACTATTAGATGGATCCAGTTGATTGGAAAACCATGTGCAGCGTATGGTCCCTAATGAATCTACTGTATGTCCTTCATCCCACGGCTGAACTTGCCTACTTCCTTACTACGAGGAAATGAGAATCTGTTTTCCTATAACTTAAGATCGTTATTATTATTATTACATGTTTTGAACTACAGGGTCCTAGAGAAGAACTCTTCTGAGGGAGCCCTTTTTGGCATTTGGAAAGGACTACTATCTTCTCCTTTTCTCCAGACTAAATCTTCCTAACTTCTATCCCTGTGATATTTCGAAGTCTTTCTCATTATGGTCATTAATACTCCCAGGATGCTCTTTCTCTATGAGGGCATTTGATGTTTACTTCCAGTGGAAGGACCCAGCTATACAAAATAGGTTGGTTTTCCCATCGGAGCTCATTTCCTCCAAGGAGAGCTTCTGGCAACTCTCTGAAGATGCTGAGAATTCATCTGTTAAGAGCTCCAATTTCAGAACTTCAGTATTGATATGATTACTATTATATTACATTATGGTCTTTTAAAAGTAGATATGTGCGCGATTTGTGCCCTAACGTCAATTTTGACACCCGGGCAAGTTCACACAGTTCTCTTGGCCACGTTTCAGGTGGTTTGCCATTGCCTCCTTCCGAGGGCTGACAGAAAGTGACTGGCCCAAGGTCACTCGCTGGCTTCGTGCCCAAGGCAGAGCGCGAACTCAGAGTCTCCCCCTTTCTAGCCTTGTGCTTTAACCAGTACACAAATGGGCTCAAAATGTCATCTGATTACCATATAATAATAATAATAATAATAATAATAATAATAATAATAATAATAATAATAATAATAATAATAATAATAATAATAATATAATACTATAATATTGTTTATAAGATTTCTATCCTCTCTTTCCCTCTGAATTCAAAGAAGCCCCCTCCTCATTTGCTGCTGCTACTTTATCACAACAGGCTGAGGGGCAACAGGGCATTTTCATGCCACCCACTCAAACTCTCCATGATTCCCCTGTAAAACCTGGATTCCAATACAAACTAGGATGTTCTTCTTTTAGGGTTTAAAAAAATGACTACATTCATTTTCAAGTTTGAGAGGGGGATTTTAAGGTGCAAAAATAGCAATTCAGGCAAGCTCAGAACATCTGCCTCAAAATTCTTCACTAATGTGGAGATAAACACATATTTGAACTATTCAGTCTTCTTGGGGGCAATCAAAAGGCCTCCTAGCATGTTTGTTTGTTTGTTTGCATCCCAACCTAAATTTAATTTTCCGAAAAGTGATCACTCTCCAAGGAGCTAGGATGCCTGCGAGCATCTTGGCCAAAATTCTTCCCTCTGATATCTCGGTCAGATAGCTTAGGAGAGATCCAGTCTGGTCTGTCCAAAACTTGTAGTAACTCAACATTTCGTGGTAAAGGTGATCTCACCTGGCTCTTCCTCATAGTCCTCCACTCCTTGCACCATCTCCCCTGCGTCTAGATCAACACGTTTCTCTTTGCTGTTGCGCAAAGTCCAGCAAAGGCGATAAAGCTGTTCAGGAAACAAAAGCAACAACAATGAAGCGGAGCAGCTGAAATGATCTTGAACGAGGTCAAGACGAGGCCCCAGTCTTGGTTCAAAAGGGATGGCTAGAAGTGCCCTGGTAACTCCACTACTCCTACTCACTCTGTACCCAATACCTCTGGCAGAACAACCCAACATGCGATGGAACTGCTTGTGCAGTGTTGAACTCCCCAGAACTGGGGAGATGCACCCTCAGGAAGCATCCTCTCTAACGGGGCTTTGAAGCGGTTTCCTCCCCCCTGTCTGGCTTTCACTTCTGCTGAAACTGAGGAGTGCCTGCCCCAGATCTGAGAGCCTCAGAGGTGGATTTGAAGGGAAAGGAAAGGAAAATGGCTCTTCCTCCTTTTCTTCTTATCCATGTTGGGCATTCATGATAGGCTCGGTTGGACGGAGACTTTGCCAGCTCCTGTACATTGCTACCCACAGATATTTCTTCACATGTGGTCAAAATCTCAGCGAGGGCAGGCAAGAGAGAAGTGAGGTGGGGAGGATGAGGAAGAGGAAGGGCATTGCTTACATGGACATCATCGATTGGCTTGGTCAGGAATGAGACGATCAAAATGATGATGACTGAGATAGCGAAAAGGATGATAGCAAAATAGAGATAGTGCACTTTACAGATGATCGCTGGGCATTCACTGGGCAAAGCGCAGCTGCCGGTGCCGTAGGCAAATTCTGTAAACATTCGAGACAGTCCAATTACCAGTCCCACTATCAGACCCCAGAAGGCGCCCTGCAAAAGACAAGAAAATGCACTTAGGAGAACCTCTTCCCCCTCACGTCCTGTGCTCCTATTCCTCGCAACTGGGTGATTCTTTGGACTCACAATTGTACACATATTGTGATAGACAATGATGGTTGAAAAGGACCTTGAAGGTCATCTAGTTCATACCCTCTGCTTGAGCAGGAGAGTGTCAGATCTGCCATTTTCAGCTTGGCATCCTGCTATCGTTGGGGGGGGGGGGGTGAGAGGAAGTAGGCAAATGGCATGTAGAGAGTAGAGATGACCTGGGGGGGGAGTTAGAGGGGGGTTGACAGAAACCAGGGGTGTGAGAACCAGCCTGTTCTAGTCTTCAAGCTGGGGAGCCTGAGGAAGGAAGGTGAATTGCACCAAGAGGCACCAAACACCTACTCAGCACATACCACTGGTTGAAGATGAATCAGTCAACGGGGGGGGGGGGGATTGGGAGAAGAGGGAAAACCTTTTGCATAGGAACTGTAGTCCTAGCCTACTTCGACTGCAACCACAAATTCCTAGTAAAAGAACCTATCACTTCAACCAAAGGGGGTTGAGGGTCTTTCTTTGCTAGGGATCCTACTGGGGCACACCTGACAGGAGGTCTACACCAGGGGTGTCCAAACTTGGGAACTTTAAGCTATGCTGGCTGGGGAATTCTGGGAGTTGAAGTCCACAAGTCTTAAAGTTCCCAAGTTTGGACACCCCTGGTCTACACAATTTGAGACAAATGGCAGAAATAGATACGGGGCATATTCAACTTTTCAGCAACCTTCACAATTCGAAGAAGCTCCAAAACAACATTCTGACTGAATGCCTATGGAGATTCTCAGTCCTCCAGGTCATGATGGTCCCAAAGGTGCTTTTTCAAGAGGCAACTGGAATTTCTGGGTTTTCTTTGAAGGCGTTTCGCTTCTCATCCAAGGAGCTTCTTCAGCTCTGACCGGAAGGTGGGGAATGGAAGGATTTATATGCCTTGCAGACAGCTGATCGTTTGCATCCTTTTAGCGACTCATTAAGGCCACTTGGAGGTTTGTCTCTGTCCTCAGGGTCACCTGAGTAGTGCAAATAGGGGTGGGGGCTTCTTGGAACTGTTGAAAGGACTGTGTTGTAGACTGGAGATAGAAGTTTCTTGGATGAGAAGCAAAACGTCTTCAAAGAAAACCCAGAAAGTCCACTTGCCTCTTGAAAAAGCACCTTCTGGACAACATTCAGACTCACAAGGACACTTTGGGGACAAGAGGCAACCCACTTCCTCCCCCTTGGAAACTGCCTGCACACAGAGATCCTTTTGGCACATCCCATCGGTGGATTCCTCTGAAGCCAACCAGAACTTCTGAGGAGATGCATATGAATACTCCAGGGGGGCGGTGATAGGAAATGAAACTGCTGCCGTGTTTGCTCAAAGATGCCCCCCCCTCAGAGGGGGGAAGGCAGATTTGCCAGGGAGAGAAGACTTTTGACACCCCTGAACCTTCAGCCACTCTGCTTTGAAAGGGAGCAACCAGCATCTGCACTCAGAAGCTTACCATGCCAGCCAGCAGTGAGCCAAAAGGAAGGCTCAAGGCTGCCCGACAAGAGAGTGGACAGCTGCAGCTGGAAGGCCAGAGTTTCTCGACCTTGGCAACTTGAGGGGGTGTGGACTTCAGCTCCCAGAATGCGGTGGGGTTGTACGTTGAGGACTACTTCTTCGTGTAAGATCACTTAAAGCTTAAGCAGCCGTTTCCATGAGAGGCAGGAAGGAGCTTTAAAGCTCAGCCATTCCCTGGGAGGCATGGAGTTTGTACGTCATGGGCTCTTAGGTTGGAGGCTCCTCATTTGCTAGATTAGGACTGTTTGGTTGATCGATGAAACTTATGCATGCGCATCTCACCATAGGCAACTCTTGCTACCTCATAAAAGCCCATGTTGGTCACTTTCGTCTGGGTCTGGTTTGGGCCCAGGCTGAGCAGTGACCGATCCCTTGAGAGGGCCATCCTCAGCTCCTCTGATGCAAGGAGAGGAGGGATTACAACAAGGAGAACAAGGCTAAGGAACAGGGAAAAAGGAGAGAGCATAAATGGGGGGAGTGGAGGAGATGCCAAGAGGTTACTTGGGTGTTGTGAGGCACCGGACCTGGCTGAGGAAATACTGGGGGTCGGAGGCCAAGATGCTACCTGTGCATCTGCTCTCACACAGCGCTTGGTTAATTTCAGGGGGCTCTTTGCAGTGACCCCTGTGGCCCCCAGAAGAGCAGAAGCTCTGATGGACGTGCTCCTTAGGGGGTAAAGAGGGAGGTTGGCCAGGTGACTGATGAAAATCGCAGGTGGCGTCAGATCAAACCCTCCCCGAGAACCCTGGAAATCCTTTGGAAAACTTGGAGCTGGCAGCAATTTTGCTGTTTGAAAGCAGCACCAGGAAGATGCCATAGGCCCAAAGGAGGAGAAACACCCTCTGGTGCTCTGTCCTGCCAGGGAGTCTGGCTTAGCACCAGGACAAGGAGCCTCCCAAGGACCGACCGTTCAGGCACGCTCGATTAAGAAATGGATCCGGCCAATTGATTGCATCTTTTCAGCCTAATAAATCTGGCTGCAACAAAAATAACTACACTGACTCAACACAGGTCTTAATCAGATAAGAAGTCTCGTGACAGGTAAGCAAGGTTCTTAAATCAAACTTCAGATGAAAGCCTGCATCAGCCAACGGAATGCAGCCTGGGAGATGGAATATTCTCCTCTTCTCCTGGCTGCTGCCACTTGTTCCTCCTCTTGTGCCACGGAAATCCCACCCTTTCCGTGTCCTGGGCACGAACGCCCCTCCTTTTGTGAGGGGAGTGTTACACAGAGCTTCTACGGGCTAGAAGACCCTCCAGCCCTGAAGCTGACAGGGGACCTCCGGCTTCCTTTTGGCTCCCTCCAGCTGGAGAGGCAGAGAAAGAAGGGGGGCCCACCTAACAGGGTTCGGCAAGAGGTTGACCCCCCTCCCCTCCTACCAAAGGCCAGTCACTCACCTGCTCATTGACTCTCTTGCAGAAGATGGCCAAGAAGAAGACGGCGGCAATGGGCGGGCCCAGGTAACTGGTGATGGATTGGATGTAATCAAAGAGCTGCCCACCTTGCGCAGACTGGATCACGGGTACCCAGGCGATGCTGATGCCAATCAGGCCCAGGATGAACAGCCTGAGAGGAGGAGGAGAAGGCCAAGAGAGGCATTGGGTGATGCCAACCCAGTCAATGAACCCCCAAACTGCCCAAGAGCTACCTTGGCAGAGGGATCCAAGTCCTGCTTATCCACATTTGTTTCAGGGGCGGCTGCTATATTTACATTTATTCATAGTGCATGACTGCAAAGATGCGCTTTGTGTGTTTCTATGTTTTTGTTTCTGTTTTCAGCTTTTTCCTTCTATGAATATCATGTGTTCCTTTTCTTTGTTTTTTTTATCTTTAGTTAATTGCAAAAAGAAAACAGCAGAAAGGGTGGGGCCTTGGCAGAGCAAATGAAGTCCTGCTCATTTTGTATCTGCATCACACAGAGAAAATGGGGGGGGGGATTTGACTTCTTTGACCACCCCTGCAGACCCCCTCCCCCTTTTAAAGAGGCAAATAAGCCTAAATCTCAATAAACAGCCAGATCAACTGAGTGACTTGGTGGGTTGTCCCTCCTCTCAATCAGCTCCTTTGTGAAGAGGAGACAGCAAAGTCGCTCGGCCTTCTTGCAGACTCTGCAAGGTGTGCCTTCAATTAAGCCAGGTGCCCTCCAGGGGGCGCTGTAGAACTGCCTGTGCCAAGATGCTGCCTGGTCCACCTGTTCTTGTAGACTTTAGATAGGAGGCTGTGCAGACCAATGAGTGGAGCCAGGTGAAGAACAGGAGGCAGAGGGAAGATAAAGACCATTCCTGGTTGGAGAAGGATCTCCAAGATGGCACCGGGGGCTCCAAAGCTTTGCCACCCGATGACTTACTTTGGCCGATGCTTTCATTTCCAGAGCCTGGAGGCCGGTTGCAGGAAAGGGGAAGCAGCCTTCCTTGTGCTGCGGCCATTTTGAGAAGGTGACCCCCCAGGTTTCCCAAATGCCCAAGGGAAGGGTGCCTAAAGAGTTTGGCCGCCCTGATCTTGGGCTCCAGCTGAGCTTCCTTGCAGTTTCCCCTTTGCCGAGCCTTCGCTGCTGCCGCCGCCAAGCACCTACCTGCCAACAATCATGAGCTCCTTCTCCTTGGCAGTGGAGCGTATTTTGGTGTAGATGTCCATGGTGAAGAGGGTGCTGGCACTGTTAAAGATGGAAGTGAGGGAGCTCATCAGCGAGGCCAGCATCACAGACAGCATCAGGCCTCGAAGCCCTGGAAAACAAAAGCAAGGGAGGTGTGAAGAGGCAATGCTTTGGTGGGAGCAACTCCGGTTGAGGGCTACAGCCAAGACTGGCTGGCTGCACAGCCAGTGCAACTCAACCCTCTGGCCTCGCAATGGAATGCACGGATGGAAAAAGGCTGTGTGATCAAGGGGTGCACTCATCATGCCAGAAGAAGCATTTCCTTCATGCGCTAAACTGAAGTGACCTTTTAATGCTTAATAAAAAACGCATCATAATCGCTTTAGGATCAATGTGGCATCCACACGGCTCCCCTTTGTATGGCCGACTGTGGGCAGAGGGCAGCCAGAAGGCCTATCGTAGTGCGCGGCCTTTGGGACACACAATCTTGGCCACAGACTTTAGCCAGCATTGCAGTCCAAGGCACAAATAACCCAACCTCATCTCACCATCTGGCATGAGCTCCACCACCATTGTTGGATAGGCAATGTTCGTACAGCCAACCTCTGTCCCACAAGTCTCCTTGCACACTGCGGGAACGACACAGGCCACTTTATCTGTGAGGAAAAAGAAAAGTGTGGGCCCCCTGAGTGAGCTGAGCCAGTTGGTCTCTCTGCCCTCTAACTCCTGGGTGCACCAGCTCTCACCTCGGTAGAGAATGCGGCTGATCATGCCTGGCATCACCATCAGGAACATGGGCAGCAACTTCAAGTAGCCGCACATGATGCAGCCAGCCTTGACGTGGGACATGTTTTTCCCCGAGAGGCATCGCTGGACAATGACCTGCCCAAGAGAGGGACAAGTGAACAAGCGCTGAGACAGAACAGAGGAATCATAGGATTGGGAAGGACCTTGGAGGTCTTCTAGTCCAACCCAGGAGACCCTTTCCATACAAGTGGCTGTCCAGACATTGGGACAAGGCCACCCTTCAGAACAAGCCCTGAAAATGACGTTTTCCACAAGGGTTGGATCTGGGGGGAAATGTTATTCCCAGGTCCTCCAGATGCAGACACCACCTGTCCTTACTCTTAGGGCAAGGATGCTTTGCTTCCATGAGTTATGGGAAGATCTCTTGGTCCTATAGACCCACCTCCCCAGCACCGTCTCATAACCACCGGCTGGTGCAGCTTTTTGAGTTAAGATGTTCAGTCTCTGCCCAGCACTAGGCCCCTCTCATCTTTGGAAGCCCACATTGAAAGGTGGAGCTAGGGCATTGACCTGGGCCCACGAGTTCACAACTGAATGTCCTAGATCCTCAAACCAAAGCGTTGCCTCTTTAGGTCTCCAAGCTCAGGATCAGGATGATCCCACAGAGAAGACCTCTGTGCAGGGAACATCAAAAATATCATGACCCTACCTGGTCAGTACACCAATACCACAATGCCAGAATGCTCAAGCCAAAGATGAGTCCAGGCCAAGGGAGGTCGCCGTCCACCGGGTCCCGGAAAATGTGGAAGGCATCTGGACGGGGAGTGTAGCACTTTTCAGGGATAGTGATGTTATCGTAGGAGATGTTGGATGGGATTGCTTTCATATACTTCTCCACCAGGCCCTCATATCCTCCGACTTCGGTAAATGCTGCGGAAGATCAGGACAAGGAAGTCTGTGACAAAGCAGACGTTCTCCTCTCCCGCAAACCCACGTCAGCTCAGGGGACTGTTATAAAGGCAGAATTGGACCGTTTCCTAGAAGATACATCCTGGAACCTGACCAGTTCTGGCCACAGCTGAGCCTGGAGGTTTGGGAGCTTCAGTTTTGCTTTAAAAAGAACGCCTCCATTCCTTATGCTGCAGTTTGTGTATTCAGCTGAATACGCAATGGTTGCATTCGTGCAACATGCTCACTCTGAGAATAAGTGAACCATTTTCTCAGTTCACACGCTGTACGGAGCCATGTGCTGGGTTCACACAGCATGTTAACCACCACAATTTTTAAAATCAGTCTGTATTGTTTGCTTATTAGACGTACAAAAACCAAGGAGAAATAAACAAGAAAAAAATAGATGTCGTTTTTACAACTGCTGCAAAATTAACATTAAAAATCAAGATTTCCTTATTTCAACAAAGCAGCGATAGCGCTAGTGCACAGGGATGCTGACCTTAGACTAGAGAAGGGCCAGCACAGCACAGGTGACTTGAGCTGGAAGAAGCCGGATCACACAGACAAGGGCAATCAAGCCCAAGACTACATCGCTAAGACAAGCTGAATAAAGCAGAACAAAATTCCAAACCAAACTTCTCAGCTGAATCCCAGAAGCCAAGAGGCACCCGAACCTGACTTGGTTGTCAATGTGTCCCCCCCCTCACCCACTGACCACATCCGCAGAAGAAACATGGACGATGCAAGTCGGGCAGAATTCTCTGCAGCCTTGGAAGTGTGGCTTAAGACCACCAGGGGTGAGGCCACCAGCCGAACCACAGACCAGAAGGACACAGAAGCAGAAGCAGCTTGAACTAGAGCGGTCTCAAAAACCAAAAGAAGGACCAGACCATCCCATCCCCTCAACCGATGAGGCCTCAGCCACAGTTCTCATGGACAGAGCACAGCAAGCCAAAGAACCAAATACAATCCTGGGTTGTATAAACAGAGGCATAGAATCAAGATCAGGTGAAGTATTAGTGCTGCTTTATAAAACTCCAGTAAGGCCTCACCTGGGATACTGCAACCAATTTTGGTCACCACACTACAAAAAAAGATGTTGAGACTTTGAAAAAACTTCAGAGAAGAGCAACTAGGATGATCAAAGGCCTGGAGACTAAACAGAGTAGCTGAAGAGCAGCTGCAGGATTTGGGTTTGGCTAGTTAGAGAAAAGAAAGACGAGGGATGACATGATAGCAGTCTTCCAGTATTTGAGGGGCCGCCACAAAGAAGGACAAGAAACAAAGGATGGAAACTAACCAAAGAGAGAAACAACCTGGAATTAAGGAGAACCTTCCTAACAGGGAGGACAATTAACCAGTGGAACAGAAGTTGCCTCCAGAGGTTGTGGGGGCTCTGTCACTGGAGGCTTTTCAGAAGAGTCTAGACAATCACCTATCTGAAATGGTATAGGGCCCTCTTGTTTGAGCAGGGGGCTGGACTAGAAGACCTCCAAGGTCCCTTCCAGCTCTGTTCTGTTCTGTTCCAAACTACGTCCGGTAAACACGAATCCAGGTGGATGATCTTGAACGCAGTGCTGCCGAATGATTTCTCATGTATATGTTGAAAATTAAACTAGATAAGAGCCCAGCCACTGTATGGAAAGCTGCCTAAGCCCGGCCCTTCCTCCAGGGGTGGCCATGCAGTGAAGGGCCTGTGCTCTGGCACCTGTCCCCAATTTCAGGCTCAGATCAGATATGGGGAGAAAGTTCCTAAGGGAGGCGTTATAAAGCAGCCTTGAGAAGCGGAGACTGAGCGTCTTCAGACCAAGGGAGTCCCACCATCTGTCTCAAATGCTTTAGCAGATCCTACACAGAGCAAGGGGTCAGGCTAGATGACCTCCAGGGTCTTTTCTCTCTATGATTCCAGCACCTCATGTCTAGGCAGATCTGGACTCCACCCAGCCTTCTTGAAAGCAACTCCCAGCTACCCAGCAAAAGCCTTTCGGAGGCCTCCTTTCAATGGGGCTCCTGGGGCAAGGCACTTTCGGTGCTGGCTTTGAACTTGGGCTTACCAAAGACCGTCAGGATGATGGATCCCACCAACATGATGAAGGTCTGCAGGGTGTCTGTGTAGATCACGGCAGCGAGTCCTCCTGCCAGGCAGAGCCAGAGAAGTGGAAGGCTGCGATCAGGGGAGGGAGGCGGCCCAGGGCCAAGCCTCACCCCCACCCCCACGCCCACCCCAGAGAAAATCCTTGGGCTTCTCCATTGGGACACCCCTCATGCAGAGAAATGGGCAGGGGGCAGGCGGGGCCTGAGAGGTCGGGGTGGGAGGCTCACCTGCCAATGGGACTCACCTGTGATGGTGTAAAGGGCCGTGATGGTCAGCAGGATGATGATGGCCACATAAATATTCAGTCCCACAGCAATTTGGATAAAGATGGCTCCAGAGAATATATCTGCCTGTGGGGCAAAGGAAGAATTGGCCCGTTCACCCAGAGCACCGGGGCAGTTTGCGAAAATCCTCCGGGGGCCTCTTCCTCCGCCCCACCCGGGAGGGCTGTTCTGCACAAGGGGCTTTTGTGGGGGCCTGGTTACAGGGGTGCCCCAGAGAAGCAGGAGGGGAGGGGGCAGGAGGAGGTGCGGCAGCTGGCCCTGGATCAGCCCTCTCCCCTGCCACCAGCCTCTGCCCCCTGGAAGCGGAAAGGGTGATGGTCAACCCTAAGCTTAGAGATCATCTAGTCCAGCCCCTGCTCAAAGAGGAGCCCCCTGTAGGCTCTTTCTGGCTTAAGGAGTCAGAGTTAAATGGGGGTGCAAGGAGAGAGGTTCCCCCAGAGCCCGGAAGGTGTCTTCCTCCCCCGGAGGGCCTGGACACCAGCCTGCTCCTGCCATGGATTGTGAGCGCCCCTCCTCCCTCTTCTGTGCAGCCAAGTGGGGTGGGGGGCTTGGCACGCGAGCACCCACAAAGGGGCCCCACTAGGAGGCTGGTCTCAGCCCTGGCCTCCCTCCCTCCCTTCTCACTCCCCCAGCGCCCAAGAGGCCATTGCAGGTGTGGGATGAAAGGTGCAGCTTCTTGGAAGTGCTGCTTACAGGGACAGCAGCGTCCCCACCCCCTCCCGGCACCTGTGCCTCCTTCATGGCCTCAAGCAACCTGCTGTGGTAGGGCTGACCCAGATCTCTGAGAAAGGGACGGGGCCTCCCCTTCGGGACTGGCTGTGCTAATTGGCAAAATGATGGTGGGGCTCTAACAGACTCTGCAACCTAACCGAGGGTGGCATTATTCCTGTTGCTTTGGTACTGCCTGCCTGGCAAGAAACGGAGGGCCTGCCTCTCCTCCCCCCCACCCCAGGAGGCAGCCTGCAGCCAAAAGGCTCCAGCACGAGTTTCTTTGCCCGTCAAGGCAGAACCATCCCCATCTCTCCCACTCCCATCATGTCCCCTGCTTCTTGGGTGGGGGGTCCCTTCCCATCCCGTTACAGTTTAATCATTAACCCTGATAGAGATCATTTATTGCCAGCTAATGAGAGAAGGCAGGGGCCTTGGTTTAATGGGCACAATTAACTCCTGCCTGTTGTTTACCAGGGCAAAGACTAGCATCATAGGGCATCTGCAAGGAACAAGTGCCTCGTCAAGAGAGAGACAGAGACAGAGACAGAGAGGCAGAGAGAGACCTCCCTTGGACTGACTAGCTCTCTTCCCCCTCCCCCCAGGGCTTCTTACAGCCTCCAGCCCTGAAAAGAAGTGGGAAGCCCTCTGCTTTGGGAACTAATTCCGGCAGCCATTTATTTGGGAGCTGAGGGACAAGAGTTCCTTCTGGACTGGGCCCCTCAGAGGTCCATGGGAAGATGGGGGGCTCGGCTATCTGGGACTGGCTTTTGCTGTGCAGGAGTCCAGATGTTGCAATCCATCCAGCCCAGAAGTTGTGATGTGGGAGTACCCTGCCCTCGTGATGGGAAGGTTCCCCCAGGCAGTTGGCCCATCGCATGACTACCAACCCATTGGAAGGGTCCCAAGACCCTCCTTCAACTGCCCCTCCACTTCTGACACTCCCTCAAAAGCCCCAGCCCTTCCCCACTCCCTGAGGGCGGAGGGACATCGTGTGCCCAAGCTACAGGGAGCTCCATGAAGGTCCCACCATGAAGTTGTTCTTTGAGCCTGGAGAAGATTCAGCTGCTAAACTCACCGAGATCTTTGTGAAGATGTACAGGAGCAGAGACAGGACTGACAGGTAGATCTGGATCCGTTTCCCTCCGAAGCGCTTCTTCAGATACTCCGGCATGGTGACCACCTGTGAGGGAGGAAAAGGTGCTGATGTGAGGGGGGGAGGATTCCAAGAACTGCAGAAGCATGGATTGAAAAAGGGGGGAATGCTAATTTAGGCCCACCATGCATAAAGGGGGTTCCAGGGAGGGTGGGTGGGTTAACCAGGCCGGGAGGGAAGCCAGCGCCAGACGAACAGGTGAGTCCAGGAGGGAAGTGAGTGGGGTGGGGGGGGGAGAGGGAACAAATTATTCCGGTAGAGGGTTGTTTTATTACATCGGTCGCGGGGAGGGGGGGATGCGAAGACAAGAGAAGATCACAAGGTCGGTTGGGAGACCGTGGCTGTTGGCTACGCCCGGTCGTTTGTACCAACCCCTGCAGCCTAGGTGGTCAGGAACTACAGAGCCAGGGCCTGCGGCTGATGCTTTGCAATGCAAGGTCCGTAACCAACAAGGCCCCCCTCATTAGCGAGTTGATCTCCGAGGGGGAGCTGGACCTTGCAGGGATAACGGAGACCTGGTTGGGCCACGAGGGTGGTTTACCCCTCGTGGAAATGTGCCCACCGGGTTTCCGTGCATTCCATCAGCCTCGGGCCCTGGGTAAGGGTGGTGGGGTGGTGGTAGTTATACGGGATGGTCTGGAACCGAGAGAGTTCACTGTTCCTCAGATACCCGGTTGTGAATCCCTAGGTGTGAAATGGGGCCCAGGGAGGCAGTTGGGCCTGCTGATTGTATACTTGGCTCCTCGCTATACATCAGCGGCCCTGCCCGAGCTCCTCGAGCTGATCTCAGAGACGGCGGTTGAGATCCCCAGGCTCTTGGTCATGGGGGACTTCAACCTGCCGTCGATGGGAGCAGCATCTGAGGTGGCTTCCATGACAGCCATGGGCCTGACCCAATTAATTCAGGGCCCCACACACGAGGGCGGTCACACACTGGACCTTATTTTTGTATCTGAACAGTGGACGAGTGATCTGGGAATAGGGGATTTAGTTATTACTCCCCTGTCATGGTCAGATCACTCATGTCTCTGGCTCGACTTCCCTGCTGCTACCCCCCACCGCGAGGAGGCGGAGCCAGCCTGTCCAAGCTGGTACCGCCCCAAGCACCTGATGGAACCGGATAGGTTCCAGACGGAGCTTGGGCCACTACCTGTAGCCCTGACCCGCGCTCGGTCGTAGGACCTAGTGGCCGCCTGGAATACGGCGGCGGCTGGGGCCTTGGACCGGGTTGAGCCTTTGCGACCTCTCCTGCGGCAGCGATCCACCCGAGCTCCTTGGTACACCAAGGAGCTGAGGGTGATGAAGCGCCATAGGAGACGTCTAGAGAGCAGGTGGAGATCCTCACGCTCCGAGTCTGATCGAACACAGGTAAGAGCCTATTTACGGACCTACCTTGTGGCATTGAGAGCGGCCAAACGTAGACATTGTGCCGCTCTTATTGCGTCCGCGGATAACCGCCCTGCCGCCCTGTTTAGGGTGACCCGCTCTCTCCTGTCACAGGGGACGCGGGGGGCACCCTTGCAGGGTAGAGCAGAGGAGTTTGGGGAATATCTGCAGGACAAAGTCGCTCAGATCCGGAGCGGATGGGCCCCCTCCAGTGGGCCGGACGAGCCGTCAACAGTGAGTCTTGTGAGACCATTCTGGGAGGAGTTTGACTCTGTTGCCCCCGAGGATTTGGACAGGTTGCGTGGACGGCTGCGACCCACCACATGTTTAATGGACCCGTGTCCCTCCTGGCTGGTACTGGCATCCTGGGAGGTGACACGAGGCTGGCTTCTGGGCCTGGTGAATGCCTCATTGGGTGAGGGATTCTTACCAACTGCCTTGAAAGAGGCGGTGGTGAGGCCCTTACTCAAGAGGCCTTCACTGGACCCAATGGAGCTGGCTAATTATCGTCCAGTCTCCAACCTTCCCTTCTTAGCGAAGGTTGTTGAGAATGTGGTGGCACAGCAATTTCCACGACACCTTGACGAATCCGAATATCTAGACCCACGCCAATCCGGCTTCCGACCCGGGCACAGCACAGAGACAGCCTTGGTCGCGCTGGTTGATGATCTCTGGAGGGCCAGAGATAGAGGTTGTTCCTCTATCCTGATCCTATTAGACCTCTCAGCGGCTTTTGATACCATCGACCATGGTATCCTATTGTGCCGGCTGGAGGGGATGGGAGTCGGAGGCACCGTTTTACGGTGGTTCGGCTCCTACCTCTCCGACCGGTCGCAATGTGTGTTGACAGGGGGACAGAGGTCGACCCTGAGGTCACTCACTTGTGGGGTGCCGCAGGGGTCGGTCCTCTCGCCCCTCCTGTTCAACACATATGTGAAGCCGCTGGGGGGGATCATCCGTGGTTTTGGGGTTGAATACCATCTGTACGCTGATGATACTCAGCTGTACATTTCAACCCCAAATCACCCCAGCGAGGCTGTCGAAGTGATGTCCCGGTGTTTGGAAGCCGTCGGGGTCTGGATGGGGGACAACAGACTCAAACTCAACCCCTCCAAGACTGAGTGGCTGTGGCTACCGGCACCTCGGTTCAGTCAGCTGACTCCAACGCTGGCCATAGGGGGCGAACAACTGCACCCTGTGGAACGGGCGCACAATTTGGGCGTCCTCCTAGATGCCCGGCTGTCAATGGACGGCCATGTGGCAGCCGTGGCAAGGGGGGCGTTCCACCAGGGTCGCCTGGTGCGCCAATTGCGCCCCCTTCTGGACCGGGATGCCCTACGCACAGTCACTCATGCACTGGTGACGTCTCGCCTGGACTACTGTAATGCTCTCTACATGGGGCTTCCCTTGGGACGCGCACGAAGACTGCAGCTAGTCCAGAACGCAGCCGCGCGGGCAGTCATGGGGAGTACTAGGTACTCCCACGTAACACCGCTCCTGCGCGAGCTGCACTGGCTACCTGTGGTCTTTCGGGTTTTGACCACCATCTTTAAAGCGCTCCATGGCATAGGGCCTAGTTACCTGCGGGATCGCATCCTCCCACACACATCCCTGCGGCCAATTCGCTCTCACAGGGAGGGGCTTCTCCTGGTGCCGTCCACTAGGCAATGCCAACGGGCGACACCAAGGAGTAGGGCCTTCTCTGTGATGGGCCCAACCCTCTGGAATGACCTCCCCCCCGACATTAGAACCACCACTGACTTCCGCTCCTTCCGGCAGAAACTGAAGACTCACCTGTTCCGACTGGCTGGCCTGGCATAATTTTTAACATCTACCTCCTGGCATATATATTTCCTACTGGTTTCTAGGGGACTTAATTTTATAGGACACTGGGGTTTTAAATTCTGTATATTTTAAATTATTTACTTAGCAATTACAGTTCTGTCTATTTTTATCCTCCTCTTATTTATGTATTTATCCATTTAATAATTTTAATTGTTTAAATTTTATTTATGATGTTTTTGATATGGACTGTACACCGCCCCGAGTCCCTTTTGGGAGAGGGGGCGGTCTAGAAGCGCTAATTAAATAAATAAAATAAAAATAAAGAACCTCTAGTCAGCATTTTTCAACCTTGTGAACTTGAAGATGTGTGGATTTCAACTCTCAGTCTGTCTGCAATGCTGGAAGTCCAGATGTCTTAGACTTTCCAAGGTTTAGAAACCCAACTCTACCCAAAAGGCTACTTAGTGAGTAACCAGGAAGAGGGTGGTTGGCCCCTTCCTCCCCCCCCCTTTGCTTTTCCTTTCTCCTTCTTGGAGCTGACATCTGTGCAGAGTGGAGCATCCCTGCCTTCCCTCTTGAGAAAGGAGAGGAAGGGCCACAGGAGCGATTCTGCTGGACGTCTTTAAGTGACAAAACGAAAAGAGCCAGGTAACCCTGGAACTGGGGCCCACCTGCTGAGAAACCTGGCCAGCATCTTTGCAGGTAAATAATCCCCTGGAAGGGCAACAGGGCCAGAGATGCTCTTCTTGTGAAGAAGCCTCTGACCTTCTTGTTAAATCTCTTTCCGGGCCCCACCAGGCAGGCTCACAGAAGAACTTTATCAGGGGGACTTTCATGGAGCTCCCTGAGGTACATGGTGGGGAAGGGCCAGGGGGTGCCTGAGGCCTCAGGGGGTGGGGAGGGCCAGGGGGTGCCTCTGGGGTTCTTGAGGGAGCATCAGGATTGGAGGGGGAAATTCCCTCCTTCTTTTCCAGGGAGTTGAAGTCCAGAAGTCTTAAAGTTGTCAAGACTGGGCACTCCTGGACTAGAGCTTCGCTGGAGAGACATAACATCTGGCCAAGGCTGAATTTCCTGCACCAGGCTTGGCCCCACAGATGCAGGCAGAGCCGTTCCATGCGCCTGGAAAGTTAGTTTAGAGCAGAAAAGCTGTTCCCGGAGCAGAGATCAAGCCACCCAGGAGACTGACTGATTTGGGCAGGCAGAAAGAACTGAGTTGTGGCAAGCAGTGGCCGGGGCCTTCTTGGGCCTATTCACAAGCCTCCCAGTTTTGCAGAGTTTCTCCCACGCTCACTTGACTGTCCCCCATCCAGGGCAGCCAAAAGGTTCGCCCTCATTCTTCTGCGCAGATATTGGCAGAACCTTTCTTTCTCCTTGGAAGAAAAAAAACCTCCCTGCCCCAGATGGTATTTATGGAAAATATTTACTTGAACATAAGGATCCACCGTTACCTGGCAAGGAGCTTAAAGCAGGCGCTGCCTTAAGAAGCACCAAATATGGTGGATAAATATTTTTTTTTATTTTCAACTACGCTCTATTCCTGAACTCACCGAAGCCAATTAGAGGCACTGACTCGTGATCTTAATCAAGCATCTCATCGATTGAAAAGTTTTTACCTTAAATGTTTTCGTGTTTTACATCTTCAAAACCTTTGATGTATTGAAACGGTGACATATTAAATAGCATTTTAGTGCTAAAGTGTTCATGAATGAGGCTGATGAGACCAGATAGGACCATGTGGGAAGCTGAAACCATGAGTGTCTTGGTCCCTGTTTTCCTTCATCTGCTGTTATTTTGTAGAAGCTCCTTCTCTCTTTTAATCTGGATTTAATCTAAACTTTCCTTGGTGATCCGATAGATTGGGCTGCCCAGAGTTCCCAGTACAAGCCAGCATCTCTTCAGGGAGACACACGCACACCAAAGCAGCCAGCAGAATCGCTCAATTGTTTACTCACCCCGGCCTTGATGTAGATTGGCACAAAGACCCAGCCAAGGATCACCACGATCACCAGGGCCTAAAAGAGAGGAGGGGTTGGCTCTGTCTCTCCCACAGGGCCAGGCAGGGAGGGGAAGAGCCCCCCACCCACCAAAGCAGCCCAGCCCCAGCCCATGCAAGTTGGGGCATCCAAGGGCTTTAGTGGTTTTTTTGCCCCCTCCTCCTGGGCATCCACCACCCTCTCCAGCTAGTGGGGCCCGGGGTCCCCCTGGAGAGCCTGGAGACGGGCTCAGAAGGAGATTTCCAGTGGAGATTCGCACCCAGGACTGACCGAAGAGGAAAGGACTTACGTTCCACTCAAAACCTCCGATGGCGATTCCTGCAGCTGCCCCAGTCCCTGCCAGGCCCACAAAGTGGCCGCTGCCGATATTGCTTGCAAAGAGAGAGGCCCCGATCTGGAGAGGAGGAAAGGGAGGGAGCCTTGGGTCAGGGGCCCAAAGGGGCCACAAAAGATGAAGGAGCTTTCGGGGCTCCCACCGTCCAGCTTCTCCTTCCAGCCAACAAAGCTTCAGCCAGAATCACAGGCGATCCCCGGACTTACAACCGTTCGGGCTCAATTGTGGGGGGAACTATTGGTCAGCCTCACAGAGTGGCCAGGAAAGGCCCATCATGATGTCCAGCTAAGTGGCTCAAAATATGGGCCACTCACACTAACCTGAGCCGAAGCCAAGAGAGGTCCAGATTCCATCAACAGAGGGATGGAATCCAGATCAGGCGGAGGGTTAACCAGAGGTGACTTACGTTCACAAGCCATTCGTTGATTGTGGGGGCTTGCACGCGCCCCTTTGGGAGTGAAACGGAGCTTCCAAGAAGCAGGCGATCAACTCAGGCAGCTCCAGGGAGTAAAGCAGGGGCAGCGTGAAACTCATCTGGCCAGCGAGGGCGGAGGGAACCGGCCAGAAAGTTAGTTATAAATAGGTTTCTTAGCACAGGGGTCCTCAAACTTTTTAAACAGGGGGCCAATTCACGGTCCCTCAGACTGTTGGGGCCCCGGACAGGCTGGGTGTGACTGGGTGGTCATGTGACTGGGTGGGCGTGGCCAATTTAACAGCCCATTAAACAATTCAAATTAAAGTTTAATTTGTTATGCTCCTGGGGGTGGAAAGCAGTGAACGGATGTGGCTGCCTTGGGGGGGGGATGAGAGGGGACTTGTGTGTGTGTGTGTGTGTGTGTGTGTGTGTCCCTTCCTCTCTAGGTGGGGTGATGGGGGTGGGGCAACCTTGTGGTCCCATGCAGGCTGGATTAAGGGCGTCAGTGGAGCCACCTAGGACTTGACAGGGGCTAAAGGAAGCACCGTGGGAGTCGGGGGTCCAGGCTGCCTGCAGCCCAAGCAGATGCCCATGGGTAGCCATGCCCAACAGAGACGGGAGGGTTCCCATCACAGACCAAGTGGCCAGCAGGAGTGGACAGATCCCACTCCTGACCCAGCAACGAGGGGACAGTTGGGAGCCTCCAGAGGAAAAGTTGCCTCTGAAGGAGAGGAAAAAGGGAAGACGTCATCTGGGGACATCTGAGGACCACGAATGAGGCCTCGTCAGGAGAAGATGGTGGAAGAAAAACAGCTGCTGGGCTCCTCTGGAGCTCCTGGGCTGCAGTGCAGAAGCCTCTCTTGCCCCAAAGCCAAAGGAAGCTCCTGCCCTGGAGAACATCCGCTTCCCCCCACCTCAAGAGTAGGAGAGTGCAAAGCAAAGATGTCGCCTTTCCAGAGAGGGAGACCGGTGGGAGGAAAGGACTCCCTTGGTGAAACTCACCGGCCACCACACCATGCTCCGGCCGGCCAAGAAGAATCCTCCGACGGTTCCACGGTTGGTGGAGTACATGGCCTGTAGGCAAGGAAAGCAGAGAAATTGGTCACAGAGGGATTGCCTTCAATGGGGGGGGGGGAGATAGTTTGTCTCCAACGCAGCTCCGTCCCAGTGATCTCCACCAGTCACGCCTGGTTAGTAGCCTTGGGCAGCTTCTGGGGGGGAGGGAGTGCCAGGGAATCCCACGGGTGTAGGGGAGGTCCCCGGAATGAAGGAGTGGAGCTGAGCTTCCCTCGCTCCCTCTATCTCTCTCTTGCACGCACATGCACACACACTGATTTTGGGTGAGGAAGAAGACAACACACAGTCTGTGGACCAGTTTGTGCTGAGCCAGGAGTGGTGAGACTCATCCCACCCTGGGCAGAAAGTCAGCTGGCCAGTCCCTCTCTCAGCCCAGGAAGGAGACAGAGTCAACCCCAAGAACAGACTCAGCCAGGACCGACTTCAAGGTGCACATGCATGCAAACACACACACACACACACACATTGGTCTAATAACCTCTCTGGCATTTGACATCTGGAGGAGGAAAAGGATCAGAAAAATAATTTATCATGACGTGTCCTATAGGTAAAAGAAAAGAAAGATCCCAGTTGCTTCCAAAAGGAAAGTCGCTTAGAGTAGCATTTGGTGTTCTCGAGCTGAGTTTTTTAGCTTGCAGACGTTTTCTTACCCAACTAGGCAACATCATCAGTGCAAGTGAGGTTTCCTCCCTATTTAAAGATAGTAGTTTGTCCTGTCAGAATTGGGGTGTGGTTGTGGGTGTGTGAATTTCCTCTTAGGTACTTCCTTGATTATAGGAACACAGTGGCTCAGTGGCTAAGACGCTGAGCTTGTCGATCAGAAAGGTCGGCAGTTCGGTGGTTCTAATCCCCAGCGCCGCGTAACGGAGTGAGCTAAGTAGAAAAATAGCAACCACCTTTGGTGGGAAGGGAACAGCATTCCGGGCGCCTTCGGCATTGAGTCATGCCAGCCACCTGACCAAGGACAGTGCTGGCTCTTTGTCTTTGAAACGGAGAGAGGCGGAAACGCTTGGCACAGATTTGTGAGGGGAATCTACCTTTGCCTTTACTCCCTCGATTAGGGTATTGTTCTATGCTAGATTGTTTGGTGTTCATACCTGCTTATGTGGGTGTTGGTTGCATTGTTCCTTTTTATCATGTGATTCATGTCTTTTCTTCCTCTATGTAAACATTTTTAAACAAAGGTAATACTATAATACCACTTAAAGGGCATGAGAGGGTGTGTATTGTTATTTCCTGGCAAGAGATCCTGCCTCTCTGGATATGACAGCCGAGGTGGAGACAGTTTCTCCCGTCTGTTTTGCATGGGGTTGAGGCTAGGAGGTGACACGCCCTCCCAGGTCTTTCTTCCTGACGAGCCTCCCTTCCTCCAAGAGATGCGTCCTCCCTTCCTGCCATCCGAACAGGCTTCTCGGTATCTGGCACTGATGCTTCATTGGGCCATTTGGCTTCTCCCGTTTCCCCTTCGAATGATCTCACCAGAGGTTTTGCATCAATAAGGGAAGGGACTTTAGATCACCTGGTTTCAAAGCATTTCCGTGCTCCACGTTTTTCCTGGGCATCATCCAAATTCTTTAGACGGGGGGGGGATTTTTAAGGGGCTGCCTTCGGGTTCTTGTGGCTTCCAGCAGAAGAAGCCTTGGTGTAAAGCAGGATTGCCATCCATCCATTGTGCTAATTGCGCGGAGGGACAGAGGGCATCGGTGGCTATTATACATGGGCAGTGACAGTTCCACCGGGCAAGGCATCCAGGGCTCGTTGCAAAAGAGCCACGATTTGTCATCGGGCTGGGACCGATTTTATTGTCTCTGCTGCAACCGACCAAAACGGCTGCCCAGATGGAATTTCATTAGCAGAGATTTATGCCAACAGGTGGCTGGTCCACCCATCGCAGGTAACTGAAGACTCCGAAGTCACCCGCCGGCCCCTGGCGATGAGCATCTGCCTGGCCCCTCCAGAGAGGGGCTCCTGCCCTGGACCTGCAAACAGGAGGGCCCGTTCATTTCTAGGGCCTGTTTTTGAACCCTTTTGAACCCAAGCGCTCTTCCACAAACATTTCCAAAGCGTTTTAAAATCTGGAGGCTGCTCTTACGGGACCCATTCAAAGTGAGTGCCAAAGGAGCAGCGGCCACCCCGTGCCCCACCCCAGAGCATTCTATGCAGAAGGAGCTTCCTTGGCCAAAGTCTCCCATGCATATTTCAACCACGAGTCATTAGGCAGACAAGCATTTCCTGGCCATTGAGTGACACAAATTGCAGAAAACCGCTGGGAGGGGAAGGGAGGGGCAGCTGGAGCAGGGACGTCCCTCCCCCTTTCTGAAGGCCTGCACTGATCCAAGGGCCCAGTTTTGAATCTTTCCCCACCCCAAAAAAGTCAGATGTTTTACCACCTGAAGAGAGACAGGATTGACCCCCCCACAAATGGCTTCACTCTGCAGCCCACTTGCCCAAAGGGGGGGGGGGGGTCCCTTCAGACAGGCTTCGTCTTGAGAGCATCTCCAGCGTGGAAGCGCATCTCAGGCTGGGGCTGCCCAGCTTGGCCACTTTCCGAAGGGTGGACATCGGCACACCAAGTTCTTCAGCCACGCGTGAAGTCTGCCCACCTGAGAAAGGCCAGGGCTGAGAACCCCCGGCTGAGACCAAACTTCAGCTGCTCCAGCCAACCCAGAGAGTCCCCTGCAAGAACAGCTGTGTGAGCCTAAAGACCAGAGGGAGAGGTACCCCATCTGCCCGCCCAACTGGGCACTTCCTCAAGATGCCCCGGGAACTCTTCCAGCCCTCAGCACCCAGCTCAACAGGGCAGGGATGAGGCCTTTGAGGCCAGCCCATCACCAGCTTGTCCTGGCACCCTCCTTGGCTTTGGGCCTGCCTTCTATTCCAGGGATGAGCACCCCCCCCTGGGCAGCTGACCCCAGGGGAAGGGAACTGAGGTCCAGTCTCTTCTGTGCTCCCTGCTCCCCTGGCCGGCCAGGCTGCAATGTGGCTGTTGGAGATGCTCCCATTCCAACTCCTTAAAGGCCAGTTGGAGCATGAAACATTGGGGGCCCAAGGAGAGCCCTTTCCCACATCAGGCCTTAGCCTGCCCAGGAGGCCATGCTTGCTTGCCCACTCCGAAGCATATCTGGAAGGGCGCCAAGGAACAGTTGGCCAGAACGTCCCCTTGGCAAGCTCTTGGGCACGGGATGCCCAGGCCTTTTCTTGAGATGGGGCTGGAAAGTTCTCCTTTTGGGGAACTTGAGTTGCAAAGGATCCCTTTCATTGCCTTTATTCGTTTTCCCTGATTTTCAAACGCAGGAGCAGCCTGGTTTAGCCTCTGCTGGCCCAGAGGAAAGGCAGCTCTGCTGTTTCTTGGAGGTGGCAGGGGTCCCCAGCACCCACAAAACTCAGTGACAGCCAACACTGGGCAAGGGGGGAGGTTTAGCTTTCTGGTTCAGAAGCAGGGGGTTCCTGGTTTGTTTGAAGGGAGCTCAGCTCTTGGGGTGTCTAAGAGAGGCACAAGGCCCTTCGGTCCTTGTAGGTCCTAAGAAGAAGGAAGGAATCGGGGCCTCTCTGGGCTTCCTGCCTTCAGAAGTGTGAAGACCATCAGTGTAAGAGGCTGCCCAGCACCCCTGCTGAGTCCATGGGCTTCTTTGGCCAGAGGAAGGTGCCTGTCTTGAGAAGCTGGTCTGGGGTTAGGAAAGGCTTTGACCACTTGCTCCCTAAGTGGCCGCTGTGGTTGCTTTCCTGCCAGTGGTGGGATCAACTGGCTGGGAGATCTGCTCTTCCTATGGCAAAACAACTCAGTCTCCTTCCTTGCCTCCCTCAAGTCCTCCTTTGCTGCTCCAGCCATCCAAGCAAGGGCCAAGTGGCCCTTTGGCCTCTCCATGGGCCTTCTCTGTGGTGGGCTGGGCTTCCTCCCGAGTGGCCAGCCTAGAGCCCAGGAAGCAACCGAAGAGACCAAGTGAGGGCCAGAAGGCCTCCCCAGCGTGAGACTTTGCTGTGCTGCACAAGCCTGGCTGTAGGTCCTGGCAAGCTGCCTGTGGGGGAGGGATTGAGAGTTGCCCACCACCACCCTGTCTGGTCTCTGCTTCAGCCTCGCCCTCCTTGGCATTCTCACCTGTCTCCATCTTGGGAAAGACCTTCCCCCCTGCAGTCCCCTCCAGCCTTTGAACGGAGACCCTCCCGCTGCCCCCCCCCATCCTGCCTGGCATGTGTTCCTGGGCCAGGCTGTTTGCCCAGGGAGGTTAGGGATGGTGGCCATGGATGCTTCCTTGCTCTCTCCCTCTGAGCTGGCAGCAGAGTCTCTTCTGGGGATTTCCAGGCTTCATTCATTGGGGCAATTTCACTGTGGGAGGAGGAGGCCCAGGAGATGTTGCCCACACGAGCATCTCCCCACCTTGGCAACTTTAAGATGGGAGGACTCCAATTAGCCAGCTTCTCCCTGGAGTTTGGCAGCTGGACTTTGGCAAAGGGCTACGTGGCTGAGATCTGCCTCGGGACGGGGCAGGACAGAATCGAATTCTCAGCCTGCTTTAAACCAAGAACCCCCAACGGAACGTGAGCAGACAGAGGAGAGTTTCACTAGGCATGTGCAGAATGTCAGTGCCCCTCTGAGTTGAGAGCCGCCTTGTGTTTCCTTCCTACCATTCTTTATTGCTGATAGCATTGCTCCATGCTAAAGGGGGCTGCAGAGACCCACACCCTGGCCACCTTGGTCCATTTTCTGGGGCAATGCATAGTTCCTTGGGCCTCCTGTCCAGCCAACACAGACTGCTTGCAAAGGTAGACCTTGTCAACCCTTCTAGGTAGTCCAGGCAGGACATCACAGCCAAGAATGCAAAGACCACCTTTAAGGTCCACTTACAGTAGCAGAAACGTGAAAGTCTGAAGCTCCCTGCCTTTATATGTAGACCTTGCTTAATGACCACTCATCCAGTGCCTGTCCAAACTTACAATGATGCTGAATAAGTGGTACTTTCACCTGGTCTTCTTCCAACAGTCGCAACAGTCCAACTCCATGCTCGTGTAGTGGCCATTTGTGATTCTCCCTGCCAGCTTCCCACAAGCGAAGCCAACACTGAAGCCTGGAAGCCACAGGAGGTTGTCCACGGCAAGAGTGAAAATCTCACACTCGACAATGGCATGGCTTCTCAACCAGAAGTGCCGTCACTAAGTGGTGTGGCCACGTGATGTCACACCTTATGACCACTTATCCATCCAATGCCCCTCCTGAGACCTGTTCTCCAATTCCATTTCTGGTCTGTGCTCAGATTCTGTTCTTCAGAAGGTCCCAGCTGCTCCTCCTGCCTGCCAAGGTTGTTCTCACATCTCATCACATTCCTTCTCAGGTGGGAAGTGCCTGATGGCCTTTGGAACTCCCCGCCCAGCTGGGAATTTTCAATCCAAAGGAGGAAGAAGCAGTGGGAAACGATGGGAGCTACCCCACCCACACACCCCTCCAGGGCAGAGCAATGGGAAGCCTTTTCCGTCCCTATGGCATCCTCCTCTCTTCCGTGACCTCAACAACCACCTTTGCTCCCCAGTAACACCCCCATCTCCTGCTCAGCAGCCCTGGGATGGCAGAGCCTTGGTCCTTCCCAGACTCCCTGAGGTTACAGATTATATATTAACAGAGTTGGAAGGGACCTTGTAGGTCATCTAGTCCAACCTCCCATCCAAGCAGGGGACCCTACACCATTTCTGGCAAATGGCAGTCCAGTCTCTTCTTGAAAGCTTCCAGGATGAATCTCCCACGACTTCTGAAGGAAATTTCTGTTCAATGGGTTAATTGTTCTCACTGTCAGAAAATTCCTCCTTATTTCTAGGTTGAATCTCTCCTTGATCAGTTTCTATTATTCCTTGTATGGCCTTCAGGGGCTTTGGAGAATAGCTTGCCCTCCTCCTCTCTGTAGCAGCCCCTCAAATATTGGAAGACTTCTATCCTGTCTCCCCTGGTCCTTCTCTTCACTAGACTAGCCAGGCTAGACTAGCCATTCTTCATATGCTATAACAGATAACAGAGTTGGAAGGGATCTTGTAGGTCATCTAGTCCAACCCTCCTAACCCAAGCAGAAGACCCTACACCATTTCTGGCAAATGGCAGTCCAGTCTCTTCTTGAAAGCTTCCAGGATGAAGCTCCCACGACTTCTGAAGGCAATTTCTGTTCAATGGGTTAATTGTTCTCACTGTCAGAAAATTCCTCCTTATTTCCAGGTTGAATCTCTCCTTGATCAGTTTCTATTATTCCTTGTATGGCCTTCAGGGGCTTTGGAGAATAGCTTGCCCTCCTCCTCTCTGTGGCAGCCCCTCAAATATTGGAAGACTGCTATCCTGTCTCCCCTGGTCCTTCTCTTCACTAGGCTAGCCATGCCCAGTTCCTGCAACCGTTCTACTTGGCCCTCCTGGATTTGGTTCCTGGACCCAAATCTTCCAGAACAGTTATTTCCGTCGTCTTACCTGGACCCCACCAACAATGGCAAAGAAAGTAGCACTTACCCACAGGCCAACCGCTAGCACAACGAGGAAGTAGATGACAATGACCGAGATGTCAGCTGCATTTGCAATTGAGATGTGAGGGGAGGTTGACTCCTGTTGGGCCAGGACAGTGGTAGCCGCCGGGGTGGCCATCCTGCCAGTTTCAGAACCTCCAGATCTGGGCTGATCAGCTTCTTCTTATACCTCCTGGCCGAGTTGCCCAGTTAATGATAAATGTTTCCCCTTCCCTTCTGAATAATGTGTAACTTGGAGATCCCGTTCCTCATCCAGGGATGATGCTTTAAGTCCCCGCAGGTGCTCTGGTGGAGGCAGCTCCTCTCCGGAGTTTCCGCGGAGGGAAGCCCAACTGCACATGCCCTGCAGCAGTAGCTGTGGCAGGTTTTTGTAGTCCTGCTGCAAGTGACTTGGCAGGAGACGCTGGAGGAGGAGTGGCTGGGCTGCTGCTCAGCGAGAGGAGCTCTGTGCTCAGCCTGCCTGGCCAGTTCAGTTCCTAACCTGCAAGAACTCCAGATCACTCAGCATCCTGACACAAGGGCCGGGAACTCCCCAGGACAGAAGGCCTGGCATTCTCACCAGGGTGGCTCATCTATTTGCCAACCTGGAGAGCGGAAGATGCACGGAGCCCATCAGGAGTCAAGGCGAAGAAAGGAGCAGGAGTTCAAACCTCAGCTACTCCAGCTTTGGCTCTTTCTGAGCTCTTTCTTTATGAAATGAACCACCAACAGGTGAAAAAGAAACACCACCAGTTACAAGCATTTGCATACCATCTAGCTTTTATTGCGGAAGATCCACTAGTAATAGGACCTAAATTAATAAGAAAAATAGAAGAATATGGAGAAGTGGCAGGTTTGAAAATAAATAAAGAGAAAACTAATATTTTAGTTAAAAATGTTATAGGTAAAGGTAAAGGTTCCCCTCGCACATCTGTGCTAGTCGTTCCTGACTCTAGAGGGCGGTGCTCATCTCCGTTTCTAAGCCAAAGAGCCAGCGCTGTCTGAAGACGTCTCTGTGGTCATGTGGACCGCATGACTCAATGCTGAAGGCGCACGGAAGGCTGTTACCTTCCCACCAAAGGTGGTTCCTATTTTTTACTTGCATTTTTTACGTGCTTTCGAACTGCTAGGATGGCAGAAGCTAGGGCAAATAACGGGCACTCACTCTGTTATGGGTGCTAGGGATTCGAACTGCTGAACTGCCAAACTTTCTGATCAACAAGTTCAACGTCTCAGCATCTTTGCAACATTTGTAAGGGATTCTGGGACACACGTGCCTGGATAGAGGGCAACTCTGGGCTGTATAAGGGGGAAGACCAGTTGCTAGAAGGACCAATGTGTGCAGATTTTCTTTTTAGGTGGACATCTTCCCCTAATTCATGAATGTCCAACCTTGGCAATTTTAGGATTTGTTGACTTCAACTCCCAGAATTCCCCAGCTAGCTATGAAGTCCACAAATCCTAAAGTTACCAGTGTAGGACATCCCTGCTCTAAATGAATCCAACAGAACATTATAAATAATTTCCTAATGAAGACCAGCTGAGAAGACAGCCATTCCATCTAGTCAGCTGTTCACCATTGAATGCTGATGTTTTTATGGGAGATAGCCAAGCTCCCAGGAATGATTTTCTGATCCAGGGCATTAAAAACTGTGCTCTGACGCCACATCCAATTGGTGCCAATGGTGCACAGTCAAAGCCCCTCATGTCTCTAAGTAGATCTGCTATCCAGCTCACTTAAGTCAGTTAGCAAAGAAGCAGAAGAATTGGGAGATCTGAAAGTGTTCACACCAGCAGGTTCTGTGTCTGCTGATGTGAACGGAGGTTAGCAGCATTCTTGCCCATTTGCTTACCTTGGCAAGGGTCCACTTACCTTAAACAAGAAATACCTGGGCAAACAGCAATGATAAACAAGAAATACCTGGGCAAACAGCAACTACAACTAGCAAAGGAGAAAAATGCATCCCTTCCTACTCTGGGCACTCTGGCCCTGCAATCCTAAACTGAACTCACATGTGAGAAAACCCAGATGGGGCAGACCTGCCAACTGGGGACTTGAGGGAAGATGCCCCTCTTAAGATTCTTTCATTTCACCTCATAACACAGGTAAAATAACAGTTGGAAGGGACCTTGGAGGTCTTCTAGTCCAACCATGTACTCAAGCAATAGACCCTATGCGATCTCAGACAAACGGCTGTCCAATTTCTTCTTTAAAACCTCCCGTGATGGAGGGAAGCATTTTGCCAGTATCTGGACTGAAAGTGCCATAAGGAAGTTCACCTTTTTTGGCCCACAAATCTTTTTCTCTCTCGACAAAGCCCCTTGGGGTTGAGAAGCTGCAAAGCCTCAAGAAAGTCTCTCTCCCCCCCTCACAGACACACACCACACATTCACACAGAGGAATGTCTTTGGCTGCTTCGTGCAACTGTTAAAGATCAATGAACCTTTGCCAGAAAGCAAGTTATTAACCTTAATTGGGACAAGGGCTGACAACTTTTCAACTGTTTACTGGAGCCTAACTCTGAAAAAGCTGGAACTCGACCTTCTAAAAACAAATCTCTGCAGGTAACTTTTCTGTACAAAACCCCCCACTGACTGAGTGGGGGCACTGGGCAGCTTTTCCAAATGGCCTGATGTCCAGATGTTTTAGGTTCCAGTCCTGAAAAGTTAACACATCTGGAAGGCAGCCTCTTCCAGGCACAGGAGTGATTCTGGAGAGAGGAGGGAAAGGAAGTGCCCTACGCACAGGGGGAGAATATTGCCTTCTTTCATTGCATTGCTTTTTTTAAAAAAAAAATATTGACATTCTTTTTGAAGCGCATTTCTTCTCTGTCCTAAGTAGTGTGTCAACGCCAGAGTTGCTGTTATTTGGCAACAGTGTCCAGGCTGTTTGGGAACAAGTGGATTCCTTGGCATGGTCTGAAAGCACATGGTATGAAGGTGCTGTACTGTTATCTTGTACTCTGGACTTCTCACCCCAAGTACCTTGTGAGGAGCATTAATCATAAAGTATTGGAGACCCTGCCTGGTTTTCTTACCTACAAGAACAATCGGGAAAGCAGGAACAGAGAAGCGAAGAAGAAAGATACAAAACATTGCAGAGCAGGAGAAATAGAATATAGAATAACAGAACTCAAAAGGACCTTGGAGGTCTTCTAGTCCAACCCCTCTGCTGAAGCAGGAGACCCTGTACCCTTCCAGACAGGTGGTTGTTCAGGTTTTTCTTAAAAACCTCCAATGATGAAGCACCTACAATTTCTTTTTTAAAGTTTTATTATTATTTTTATACATCTCATTGCCTGAATGGTTTGATTCCTGGGTGTCATACAGTTCAATACCAATAAGCATAACATTCCTAGTAATTACATTTCATTTTCATTTTTAGTTTTACTAGCACGTAATTTCTACTATCAGTCCTTCCATTCTAAACCTTCTCGTAGTTCTACCATACATTGCATCATCTTAGCATCTGTTTTTGCTATTTTCCCCCTCTTATTTCTACCTCTACAACCTACAACTTCTGAAGGCAACTTCTGTTCCACTACTTGATTGTCCTCACTGTCAGGAAATGTCTCCTTAATTCCACGCTGCTTCTCTCCTTGATGAGTTTCCCACCCATTGATTCTTATGTGGCTTTCAGGTGCTTTGGAGAGTAGCTTGACTCCCTTGTCTCGGTGGCAGCCCCTCAAATATTGGAAGACTGCTATCATATCACTCCTAAGCCTTCTCTTCGTTAAACTAGAGGAGAGGAGGCAATGATGGAATTGGAGCAGCAACAGAAGGAAAGAAGATGGACAGAGAGACTCTCCATTTCTCAGAGAAGAAAATTTCATTTTTAAAATTTATTTGTTAAATTTATTTGCTGTCTTCCTACCATGGGGATACTCTAGGCATCTTACAGTAATAAAAGGCGAGAAAATGAAAGGAATGCAAACAGAAGTAAAATAACATAAAATAAAAAACACAAATCCGATGTAATAACAATGGGAATACATCAATATTCTACAAAGCAGCAAACCGAAGTGCCTTAGTAAGAGAGACCTCCTAATCTCTGGGTATGATTAGCTATTCATCTTGTCTAAATAAAGTTGGTAATGATTGCAGGATCCCAGGGTTAAATCAGCACAAAAGGGAGATCCAAGCAGCGGATCCACCCTTATAGAGGGCGGGGGGGGGGGGAGGCGAATGACCCAGAGGTCAAAATAGTTTGAACATTTGCACTTTTGCAAAACCAGTGCAAGGTAAGTGCAGGCAAATCCCCCCACCCCCACCAACTACACCTACACCCACCATCTCCAAGGCAAAAGGGCCCCCTTCAGGCTGAGAAGCCTCCGCCTGGCTGGGTAACATGGGCTTGCTTGGAATTTTAGGCTTCATGGTTAGCATCTGAAAAGCTGATATTAGTTCTTTTAACATGGCAGACTGCACCTCTTTTTCAACTTCAGAAAAACCTGTTTTTTCCCCCCTCTTGGCCAAGGCCATTTCTTTTGGTAGGTGAGGACTCGTTTTTCAGCAACTACACAATAGAGATTTTCTTGGTTTTTTTTCCTTTGAAAATGTCTCACTTCTTATCCAAAGAACTGAAGAAGCTTCTTAGGTGAGAAGTGAAACTTTTCAAGGAAAAAACCAAGGAAGTCCAGTTTCCTTTTGGGAAAAGCACCTGTGAGACCCGGATGACTGAGGATCTCCGTAGGCGTTTATGCCATAGGCAGCATATTCTGAAGTCCCTGAAGGTTCTGAGAGAGAGAGAGAGAGAGGAGCCCAATTGCGAAAGAGGAACGTTACCCATAAATTGGCCATTTATGGAATGTTATTTAGAATTCTACAAAATGTTTCTACTATTCAACTTTCACATATAATCAATTTATGGTTTGATCATTTGCTTTTTGATGTATCACATGCACCACCAAATGTATGTATCACCTGTTTCTTTGTAAAAAGAGAAACTCCTCCCATTAATTTATGCTTTTTGCTTTGCATGAATTGTTTGGTGATTCCTATTTTCAGGTGGACAAAGAAGCCCCTTTGCAAAAGTAAAGCTTTCCTTCCTCTCTCATTCAGGGGTCTAGTTCTTATCAGCTCCAGCCAAGGTCGGGGTGCCTGAACTCGAAGGTAACAAGTGAAGGGCAGAAGCCCCTGCCCTGTCCTTGGTCACTGCACAGGTAACGCTGTTGCTTAACAAGCCCTTTTGTAGCCATGGACCAAACCTCCTGGCAGCCATCAACTTTTGTTGAAATAAATCTTCATAGGAGCCTCAGGCCTGGCATGTGGAAATCCCAGAGGGCTTGTGTTTCATTTGGGCAACGAGAGGACAGACTCCAGACGATTATGACAACAGCTCTTTATTAGTTAGGTAGTAGTGATCCAGCTGAATACAGGGTCGTGCAGCTCCCCTTTTATGGGGAGCTGGCAGACCTCCCGTCCAATCAGAACAACCCCTTGTTCCCGCCCTGGCGGCGGACCTGAGTGGAGACTACAACAGTTTATGCAAGTATCTAACACCCCTCCCCTCTTAGATGGAGTGTTCCTGTTTGTTACAAAGTCCTGTAGGTAAGCGGGTTTCTGCCTTGCTCTGGTGGACCTGCGTAATTCGGGTTGCGCCTGAATTGGTGCTTGATCGGAGTGTTCTTTTTGTTCCTCCGATCTGGTTGGGGATTGTTGATTCCGCTCGCTCGGGACATTCTCCGTTCTTATGCCGGCCTCTGGTTCCACCCTCGGGTCCGCTGTGCTGTAGTCGTCTGTGATGGGTGTGTAGGGTTGTTGTGTCGGCAATCCTTCCGTTCGTATGAGCTCTTCGTTAGGCTGGAGTGAGTTAGGCGACCTCGGAGTTGGTCGATGTGTCTTTTCCAGTTCCTACCGTCCTCCAATTCTAACAAGTAGAACGAGGCCCGGTGATGCCTATTACCTTTGCTGGAATCCACAGCGTCCCCCCTGCATAGTTGTGGGCGTATACTGAATCCCCTATGCTAAAATTCCGGATTTTGCTTGTGGAGTCTGGGGGCAATGTGCAGAGTAATTTGGGTGTAGCCGGTCTAGGTGAGACCTCAGCCGGTGACCCATGAGGAGTTCAGCGGGGCTCCTTCCCGTCGTGGCGCTAGGGGTAATGTGTTGTATTAGGAGGTAATGGTCAACCCGTGTTTGCCAATCACCCGGGCCCATCCTAGCGAGGGCCTCTTTTGCAGCTCGCACCATTCTCTCCGCCTGACCATTTGACGCTGGATGGAATGGCGTGACGAGGGCATGCCAAATTCCCTGATTAGCTAAATAGGATTCGAATTGCATGGCCGTGAACTGGGGCCCGTTGTCGGAGACTAGAACATCGGGCAGGCCGTGCGTGGAGAAAAGTCTCCGTAGTACCTTGATGACCGCCTCTGCCGTGATCGAGGTCATCAGGACTACCTCTAACCATTTGGAGTATGCATCCACAACTATTAGAAACGTCTGGCCCTGAACTGGTCCTGCGAAATCTATGTGTATTCTCGACCAGGGTGCCTGCGGTTTGTCCCACTCCGTAGCGGGCGCTTCCGGGGGAGCTGGTCTGGACTCTTGGCACGGATTGCAAGTGGCCACCCATTCCTCTATCTCCTTGTCCATGTTAGGCCACCAAACGTAGCTCCTTGCTAATGCTTTCATCCTTACAATACCTGGATGCCCCACATGTAAAGCTTCTGGTACATTCTTCCGCAGTTTGTGCGGTATAACAACTCGATCCCCCCACAATAAACAACCTTTCAAAACCGACAGTTCATCCCGCTTAGACCAAAACAGTTTGAATTCAGGTCCCACAATCCCTTTGGGCCACCCCTCCATACCCAAGTTTGCACTTGTCTGATTACGTTGTCCTTACCAGAAAATCTAGCAACGTCCACAGAAGATACCTGTGTCCAAACAGTCAATCAAAAGGACCGATGTTTCCGGAGTGGGGTCGGCCAACAGTTCCGGTAACGGGCAACGGCTGAGCGCGTCCACGTGTCCCAACGTAGAACCCGGTCGGTGTACCAGTTTGTAGGAGTACGCAGCCAGGAAAACAGTCCACCTGGTCATGCACGGGGATAGGGAGACCGGTGTGGGTTGGTTTCCCACCAGTAGACCCAGCAATGGTTTGTGGTCCGTCACAAGTTCAAAATCGCGGCCGTAGAGATATTCATGAAAACGCTTGACTCCCTCCACAGCGGCCAATGCCTCCCTGTCCAGTTGGCTGTAGTTACGTTCTGCCGATGATAATGTCCTTGAGTAGAATGCGATGGGGGCTTCGTTTCCGTTTGGCATTCTGTGGCTGAGTACTGCGCCGACGCTGAAAGGTGAGGCATCGCAAGTTAAAACCAGAGGTAGGGTTTGGCTGTACTGAATTAGCAGCGAGTCGGCCATCAGCAGGCGCTTGACTGTGGCGAAAGCGGCCGCCTCGGGACGTCCCCAGGTCCATTTGGCATTCTTTGCTAGAAGTCGGTGCAACGGTTCAGCAACAGTAGCCTTCTGTCTGAGAAAGACGCTGTAGAAGTTAAGAAGTCCGAGGAAGGCCTGTAACTCGGTCTGATTTCGTGGTGTGCTGAATTGCCTTAATTTTTTTTGATGTCGGGTGTATTCCCAGTCCATTGATCCTGTAACCCAGGAATTCTACGCTGGGCACGTTAATTTGGCATTTTTCCTTTTTCAGGCGGAGACCCTTCTCTCAAATTCTGGCCAAAACAATCCTAACACATTTTAATAGTTGCTCCTCATTTGCAGCAGATACTAAGATGTCATCGAAATAAGGGACGACTCCTGGTATGCCCTGCAAAAGTCATTCCATGACGCTCTGGAATAGTCCCGGAGCAATACTTATGCCGAATTGTAGGCGGTTGCATTTGAATGCACCCCTGTGCGTCACTATAGTTTGGGCCTCCGCCGTGGCGCTATCCACTGGCAGCTGCTGGTAAGCTTGTGCCATGTCTAATTTTGCAAAAAAATTTCCTGGCCCCAATGAGTGTAAGAGGTGTTGTACGATGGGCACAGGATATGCGCTCTGTTGGAGAGCGACATTAATTGTGCATTTATAGTCCGCGCAGATGCGGACAGACCCATCTGGCTTAACCGGGGTCACGATTGGGGTTTCCCAACGAGCGTGGTCAACAGTTTCAAGGATTCCTTGCTCGACTAGCTTATCTATCTCCTTATCAATTTTGGGTCGGAGCGCAAAAGGCACTCTCCTGGGTTTGAGTCTGATGGGCGCCACATTTGGATCCAAATTAAATGAGATTGGTGTTCCCACATACTTACCAAGGCCGGGGCTGAACACATCCTCGAACTCCTTAAATATTTCCTCGGCACTGTTGTTACCCACGGCGTTGATGCCGGTGACTTCCAGTCCCAGGGCTTCAAACCAATCCAATCCCAGGAGGCTTTGCAGTGGCGCCCTGGCTATGGTCACGGGCAGCTGGGCTGAGATGTTTTTGAACTGGACTCGGAACGTGCCTTGACCCACGATGGGGACCCTGTTCCCCTGGTAATCGCGAAGTAGGATGTCTGGTTTCCGCAGTTGGTGCTTCTTTAGGTTGGGAATCGCCTTTTTCATGGCTGACCACGAGATGATTGTCAGCGACGATCCCGTGTTGACTTCTAGCTCGCATGGGGAGTCCTCAAGGAGGACAGTGAGTTTCAGCTTTTTAGGTCGCTTTGTGCGGACCTGTCCTATCGTTGTCAGATAGGTTCTTAGTGGTTCTCTCTGGGAATACTCTCTCTGGGAATACTCTCTCTCGGCTGACTCCCTTGGTTCTCTTTCTGGGTGCCCTTTGTTTTTCCGCCAAGCCCCTGGAGTGGGCTTCTGTTGGCGGTAAGATGGTGGTTGCCATGTTGTGGCAGGTACTTCGCTCCGACACACTTTTGCAATGTGTCCTACTTTGTCGCAGCGCTGGCAAACAACGTCTCTAAAACGGCAGGTAGATCGGGGATGTTTCCCCACGCAGCTTGCGCATGGCGGCAAACGGGATTCGAATTTTCGCGCCGGTTTTGTGTGGCTACTGCGCATGCGATGGCTGTCTTCCCACTCGCTGTCCTCGGTCTCCTGGTCGGTGGCCTCGTGATGCACCTGGGTCTGTCTGGTCCCGGATTAGGGTGCGCCATACTGCCGTTGCAGCGTTTCTGTTGATCTGTCCGCCGATTCCGATGCCCTTGCCTCATCTAGTGCGATTTGCAGGGTTAAATTGGGCTTTGCCAACAACCGTTTCTGCAAGGAAATGTCCCGCACTCCGCATATGAGGCATTCTAGGATGTGCTCGTCCAGATTTCTGAATACGCAATACGTTGCTGCCTTTCGAAGCGTTGCAACATATTGGTTGATGGATTCGTCCGCTTTCTGGTTCCTCAAGTGGAATTCGTGGCGGCGAACGTGGCGGGAAGGTTTCGGCGCGTAGTGCATCTGTAGAGTCTGTTGTAGCGCCGTCCATGTTACCGCCTGGATGGGGGTTGGCTCCGACAGATCCCTGGCCGTCTCGAAGACCTCTTGACCACAGTATCCCAGGAACATATTCTTTTTCCGGGAGTCCGGTACTCCCATGAGATCGTTTGCCTCGAGGAAGCATTCGAATCTCAACATGTAGGATTCCCAATGTTCGGCTACTGGGTCTTACGGGGTTGGTGGAGCATGCATCGCCATCTTGTCCTGCGTTTGAATTTGCTGCGCTGAGATGGCTGCCTGGATTCCCGCCGATTCCCGGGGCTGGATCGATTCTGTAGATGCTTGCTAGTAGATCTTCGTCCTATCTGCCTCTCGATCCAATCCTCATCACCAGTGTTACATTTGGGCAACGAGAGGACAGACTCCAGACGATTATGACAACAGGTCTTTATTAGTTAGGTAGTAGTGATCCAGCTGAATACGGGGTCGTGCAGCTCCCCTTTTATGGGGAGCTGGCAGACCTCCCGTCCAATCAGAACAACCCCTTGTTCCCGCCCTGGCGGCGGACCTCAGTGGAGACTACAACAGTTTATGCAAATATCTAATACCTTGTGAGCTTCTCACCGCAGGAGAGAAGACAAAGAGAGCACCTCTTGCGCAGCAGGTGACTCATCCACCCCATCCACAGCCACGCCCAGCTAACCAGGGAGTGGGGGAGTGGTTCCAGTGCTTTCTACTGGTTTTTCCTTGCTAAATGAATGAGGAAGGAGCGTTTCTGGGAATCTGTTCTCAAGAGGAAAGGATCAGGATCGGCTGAAGGATGAGGGATCTCTCCTGGGGTTCAGCTTTGCACAAATGTTCACCAGGATTACTTAGAAAGACTACTGACGCTGGGAAGGGAGGCAGCACCAGATAGCTCTCCGATTATGGAGGGTGCCTCATAAGCATCTCTCATCCTTGGCAGCTTCAAGTCCCAAAATTCCCCAGCCAAGACCTCATCCTTCCTGCCATTGGGGTAAAGTTGCATTTTAAAAACAAGGGAAATTGTCCAAAGAACAGGAAGTGGGGGTTGTGACATCAGTAAGAGTGAGCTCAGGCTCTGGCAGAGCTATGAGCCTTCGGAGAAGGTGTTTTTCCTAAGAAAATGCTGACCTCACTTAGTAGCCTTTGCCCCTGAACTCCGAGACAAATGGAGCAACACTTCTGGCAGTTCAGAAGTTGGACTTTCCAAAAGGACCTTGGGCATCCTCCTCTCTGCTGCTCGGGGCCAGAGTCCTGCCAGAGTCAACCTCACGTAGTGGCCTGGTAATCCTCCTCTGAAGGGTAGCAGTTCAGTGGCCGCTCCATTTTTATCTGCCTTTTAACAACAGAGTTTTGTTTTTCTGACTAGCAATAAGGTTTTTTTTTTAATTGCTTGTTCTTTGATTACAGTTATATAGCAAGGTCACATGACCAGTTTCTCAAGAGCATCCCAACTCTGAGCCCAACAGTGGAAGTCTGGAATTTGGATGATATGACGTCATCTCCTCTTTCCTCCTATGGCCACTCCTCCTTCTTTCTATATTTCCGAGAATCAAAGAGTCATCCAGTAAACCTCCCTTCCCAGGAATCCCAGAGGAAAAGGAGATCTTGCTTGACATTTAACTCAAACCTGTCATCTAAACCCTCTTTCAAGGGCTGATTGGTGGCTCCTCTGGAGCTGGAAGGACATTATGGACCGAGCACCACAATGAATAGCCTGCCAGGAAGCTTCTTCAGCCTCTTGAAAAAGCGTCTTTGGGACAACCATGACCAGAATGACTAAGAATCTCCATAAACACTTTCTCAAGTAACCTTATCAGAATTATTGCTCTTCCCTGGATATTCCCTTTTCACCTTTTTGAACACAACCTTTGCTTCCCTCAGTTTGCCTGGCCCTTTATCCTTTCTGCAGAATTACACCAAGATGACACACGAAAGCTTGGCCATGTCATCAGGCAGGTTTCTGCAGGATTCTAGGAGGTAGGGATGTACATAAAATGGAAGAGCAGCTGGTTTGCACCCAGAACTTGGCATTCTGGAAAGTCTGCCCAACTCTTCGAGATCAGGACTGAAATCTAGAACATTTTACTTAGGATAGTTTGGGCCAAAACAAAATTTGGGCCACCTCAGGGCAGGCAGGGCCCTTGCTCTCTCCGTGTCCTCAGCAGTTTTCAGCTTGTCCTTTCTATGGCCAGGCTCTCATCCACCCCACCCCTACCAGCACCTTGCCCTCCCTCTCCTCTGCCCACAATGGCCACCAATATCTTAACCCTCCCCAGTCACTGGACACAGCTGTGTATCAGTCGGTGCCCAGACTGTGTTGAACTCAAGTGCCTAACATAGTGTTTCTCAACCTCGGCAAGTTGAAAATGGGTGGACTTCAACACCCAGAATTCCCCAGCTGGCTAGCTGGTGAATTCTTGAAGTTGAGGTTGCCCATCTCCCATTTGCTAAGGTTGAAGAACACAGCCATAAGCCCACGTTCACTTTGGGCACAGGCCTTCTGAAGTCAGGACTTTCACCTGAGGGTCGTACTGCACATTTCTCCTAGGATGAAGTCCAGCTGTCCCTGGAGAAAGAGGCACTTTTTCTATCAAGTCTTGAACCTTCTTCCTTCTCGTAATGATTGCTTGGTGAAGACTCTTGTTATGCCATTGAGCCTGAAAGCCCCATGCAAGGGCTGACCAGGCCCTCGTCTTCCTAAGCACCTTTGTTTGCACAGCTTATCTTGAGATAAGTGGGGAGGGGCTGCTCCTAGCAAAACTTCCTGCCCAGGTTGAATATTTACATTCTGACCTGAGTGTAAACTTGCTGGAGCTCCACAGCCAGCACTTTTTTCCCTTCCTTTAGTTCTTCCTCTCCCAGACAATCAGGGACACCTCAAGACTGGAGGGGGGAAAGAGAGGGGGGGTTGCTGGGAAGCCTACATCCACCTTGAGAACCTGGTAAGGAGCCAACTTTTTGCAGGAGCTTCTCCAGCAAGTCCTCTCCCTGCAAACGACTCAAGCTGGTTTTCCCAACTAAAATACAAGCTCCATCATCCCCAGCCAAGCACCATGGAATGACAGATGTCATCCGGCAGCATTTTGGTTTAGCCTGGCAAGTAGTCCTGACTATGAATCTGGGGTGCATCTTGTATGACCACCCGTGGCCCAAATCTTCCCTTCTGGGCCAGAGGGGAGTCTCCTGTTCCTCTCTCTCTCTCTCTCTCTCTCCGTATGGGCCTTTTCACATTTTGATTTTGATTTTGATTTTATTAGATTTATAAAACCGCTCCCTCTCCCCAAAGGGACTCGGGGCGGTGTACAATCAAAAATTAAAACATCACAGACATATACATTACATAGACATTTACATTTACATAGAGGAGGCATCCATAAAACTAATTACATAAGATCTATACAAAATGATAAAATTAACAAGATTAAAAACTGCCCTGAAATTTAAAAATAACTGCCAGGAGGATTAAGGATAAGATTACAATTGGGCCAGGCCGGCTAATTGGAACAGGTGGGTCTTAAGTTTCTTACGGAAGGAGCGGAGATCAGAGGTGGTCCTAATATCGGCGGGGAGGTCATTCCAGAGGGCTGGGCCCATCACAGAGAAAGCCCTACTCCTGGGTGCCACCCGCTGGCATTGCTTAGTGGACGGCACCCGGAGGAGTCCCTCTCTGTGAGAGTGAATTGGTCGTAGGGATGTATGGGGTAGGATGCGATCCCGCAGGTAATTAGGTCCTGTGCCATGGAGCGCTTTGAAGATGGTAGTCAGCACCTTGAAATGCACCCGGTAGACCACAGGTAGCCAGTGCAGCTCGCGCAGGAGAGGTGTTATATGGGAGTACCTAGTACTCCCCATAATTGCCCGCGCGGCCGCGTTCTGGACCAGCTGTAGTCTCCGGGTGCATCTCAAGGGGAGCCCCATGTAGAGAGCGTTGCAGTAGTCCAGCCGGGACGTCACCAGCGCATGAGTGACTGTGCGAAGGGCGTCCCGGTCCAATAGGGGGCGCAATTGGCGCACCAGGCGAACCTGATGGAACGCCCCCCTTGCCACGGCTGCCACATGGTCATCCATCGACAGCCGGGCATCTAGGAGGACGCCCAAATTGCGCGCCCGCTCCACGGGGGCCAGTTGCTCGCCCCCAATGGCCAGCGATGGAGTCCACTGGTTGAACCGGGGCGCCGGTAACCACAGCCACTCCTTCTTGGAGGGGTTGAGCTTGAGTCTGTTGCTTCCCATCCAGACCCGTACGGCTTCCAAGCACCGGGACATCATTTCGACGGCCTCGTTGGGGTGGTTCGGGGTGGAAATGTACAGCTGCGTATCATCAGCGTACAGGTGGTATCCGACCCCAAAACCACATCACACCAGCCAAAGCGCCTGGAGGCCCCATCACTGCCCCTGTCAAAGTGGCCACGTGGAAAGCAGAGTGTTGGGCTGGAGCCTGTGGTCACCAAGAAAAAAAAGACACGAAGGAAGTTACTACATGGCTACAAGAAGGCGGAGGAAAAAAGTGCAAAAGGGAGAATTTGGGCCTTGTTAATATTTTAATGTTCCAGTGAATCCTGGATACAGAGTAGTTCCTCAGGGGCTCAAATTCTCTCTCCACTCCCAGGAATAAAGGGGAGTCCATGAGAAAGAGACTCCAAAGACGCTGAAGCCTTTGGACTGGGGGGTGGGGGGGAACAGTGGCATGTCTTGCAAGGAGCAAATCCCAGCTGTGTAGATAAGTGGGATATCGTAAAATAGAACGTGATGAGTACAGCAAAACAGACTTTAGGGCAACTAGTGGCAGTTCGGCGGTTCGAATCTAGTCCCGAATCCCTAGTATAGGTCTTCTGCATGAGCAGAGAGTTGGACTAGATGACCTCCAAGATCCCTTCCAACTCTGTTACTGTTAAAAAACCATCCGTGACTTCAAAACGTGAGCCAAAGTTTCAGTCAGTTTTATGCTTGAGCCCCCCAAGAAGTCCTGTTCTTTTCTCCAGGCCACTCTTCCTCTCAACCTTGGCAACTTTAAGACAGGTAGACCAACTCCCAGAATTCCCCAGCCAGCTTGATGATTGGTTGATGATTGCACTAAAGTAGTGGAACATTTATAAGATGTCAGGGCTAAAATATTCACATCCTCTTCCCTTGAATGCCAAAATGCATGAATGTGCTTCTGGGCCAAGGGATTTAGAGGAGGTCCCCAGGGGCGAGTACAGGCAATTGGCAGTTTATAACCTCACCGCCTCTGGCAGGCACTCCTGGCACCAGTCCTGGTTGGCTCTGGCAGCTGCCTTCTGAGCTTCTCTGGGGGCTTCCTTCGGGAGACCCCGATCGGGTGCAACAGGAAGGGTGCTTTTCGCCAAGGAAGAGATCCTGCTGCCCTTGGCTGACCTGAAGCTTCATATCCACTTGGGAGCCAGTTCCTTTCTCTTTCCCATCTCCCTGACACTCCCCTGGTTGGTCCCTGTTTTCTAGCGCAATGGATCTTGAACCTCTGAACTCCTTCCTCTTTGTGGTTGTCATGGATACTCTGTGTGCTTTTCTTGCTCCAGACAGAGGCTCCACCGCTGGGATCCCAGATCCCCTTCCCCAAGACGCCACTCTCCGAATTCCTGAATCGACTTTCTCGTTTCCAGATCCTCCCCTTGGGCAAAGTTTCTCAGCTCTCTGTCCTGGCATGGCCCCCCCGTCACCTTCCACAAAAGGCACCAGCAATTCCTTGGATTCCCCCCCCCACCCCCCCCGTTCATTCTATCAGTTCCTTCCTCCACTCCCTTTTCCTCAGTCCCAGCTTGCTGCTGCTCCCTTCTGAGCACTTGCTGAGGATTCTGCTACAAGGCCAGGTCACCTGGGCTCGGCTCTGCCCTCCAGGAGGTGGGATGGAAGGGGCAGCAGCTGAAGAGACAACTCTTTGGGCCAGGACATGTCCTTTCCATGTGCTGAGCAGCATGATGGTCACTGTGTTCCCCATAGATTTGGACTCTTCATGTTCAAGATCTTGCCCAACAGAGAGAATGATTTTGGTCATTGGGAGAGCTGTTCTGACCATGCTTTCAAGCATCAGAAGACTTTGCCTAAATATTTGCTGTAAACATTTCCAAGAAAAACAAAACAATCAAAAAAACTTAATTGCCTAACGCTTCAGGATGCATTTACTTCTGTTTACGCCTTGACAGAGTCGTGCTGCTTTCTCCAAAGATGTGTCACACAGAAAGTTTGTTGGGAAAGAAGTTTCTTGAAATGCCAAAATTTGGAAAGTGCTGTCTAGAGAGCTGCTGAACTAGCTGGGTCAGTTTCACAAGAAGAAAAGAGGGAGTTTGGTTTCAGGAAGAGGATGCATCTCTGAGGCTGGCGAGGACCGACGTGTTTGAACAAGGTCAAGGGAAATTCCCATGCTCATGAGGAACTCCTGTTGGTATCCTTTGGTATCATTTTCACTGCTGTTTAGGTCCATGTTTTGGTGGTGATTTCAGCCTGAACTGCATCTGCTCAGTGGGTTTCCTGTTGTAGAAATCCATATCCCCCCACCTCAAAATCCCAAAACAGTCTGAAATCTTGGAGAGCTTCTTCTAGTTCAGGGGTCTCCAAAGCTGGCAACTTTAAGACTTGTGGACTTCACCTCCCAGATTTTTTTCTGTCATGCCCCGAGCCACATCACACCTTTACAAAGAGGCACTTCAAATTTTCACAAGAGGCCACAACATTTCATTCCCAGGATTCTGTTTAAAATTTTTAAAATATCATAAATTCATTTCAATCAAATAGGTTGCAGCTTATTGTGATAAAGCCCAATGCATGCGATGTCTGGGGAATTCTGGGAGTGAAGTCCACAAATCTTAAAGTTGCAAACTTTGGAGACCCTGAACTGCTTCTTGAGCTAGATGGTCCTTAGTCTAACTTTGTAGAAGCAGTTCTTGTTCACACTGCTGTCACAGGCAATGCAGTTTCTCTGTGCCCCCCGCAAATTAAATTAGTATAATACAAGAATAATAAATAATGGAAATTTTAATAAATAATAAATCTAATTAGACCAGAACCTTCCTCTAGTAGACAATGCGATAGAAGGTTTCACCCAGCACAATGGAGAAGGCTTCTGCCTGGTTATCTGTGGGATGAGAATAAGAATACAGAAAATGTGTTCTCGTTTCCATTGAGCTCTACTAAATAATATGCTGCAACCTACTTGATTGAAGTGAATTCATGATCTTTTAGTTGTGGTAGCCAAATGTTGTAGCCCCTTGTAAAAATTTGGGGTGTCTCTTTGTGAAGAAGGTGAGATGTGCATGCTCAGGGCACCCCCCCAAAAACCACATAAAAAGCAAGAGCAGGAGTCTTCTATGGGGATGTGGAAGAGAGAGCAGATGCCAGCATCAGGGCAACTCTGGAGACCCAGGCCCAGCCCTGAGACTTTTCTTGGTCAGGCTGGTCAATGGTCTGTGTGGCTCTTTCGCAGGATTCCACTTCCTGGCTCAGGAAGAATCAGACTGACAGGAGAGAGCAGAGCAGAGTTGGGGACAAGACTCTCTTCTGGTCCACTGAGCACACAGGACAGCCTTCCCGAGGGCCCCAGGTAGATCGACCACGGAATCCTCTTGGCTGACATTGCAGCAAATAGTTGGCTGGAGCCTCGGCTGACTGGAATGGCCAATAAATCATGCTGGAATGAGGAAGGCCATGTTCCAGCTGCTTATTTCTGCAGAAATAGAGCACCTCACACTTGGGACAGAGGCCCAAGCTTCCCTGAGTAAAGGTTGGCTTTTACTCAGAGTACACACAAAGTTTCTTTGTTATTTACAACATGACTGGGTTTTTGCTGGGGGAGCACCTGTTAAATACTGGAGCATCCTTGGGAGTTTCCATTTACAGATAATCCTCAACCTGCAACTGGTTGCTTAGCAACTGGTTCAAAATTATGCCAAACTTACCTTGGGGCTACTTAGGGCCCAAATTCCAAGCTCCAACAGTTGCCCACCCCATGATTTTCTTTTAATTGAAAACATCACTTAACATCAGGAGCTTGGCCAAATGCAGCCATAACGAACCAATGGTTCATTTTACAACTACAGATTTGCTTAAGAACTGGGGTGATTCGCTTAATGACTGCCACGAAAAAGGCAATCATATCAGGTTGGACATGTTAACAACCAGTTTTAGGACCATCAAAACTTACATCCATGACGGGCAGCCTCCATTATGGTCATAAATCAAAACCTACCTGCCATTGTTTCAGAATGGCTCATTTGCCTGCTTGTCCCGTTGACTATTAGCTGGCAACAGAGTTGGAGGCTTTTGTGTCTCTGGGCTGCCATCTGTGGCCAGCTGGACTTGTGAAGCTGTACACAAAGTTTCTTTGTTATTTACAACATGACATTCTAGACCACTTTTTTTAAGGTTAGTATTCACACTTGGTTGATTACATTTGTCATGAAACTGAACACTCTGTCATGCATTTGTCATATTTGGTACAAGGTTACTCACAGTGGGTCCTTGTGAAACCTTTCTAATCCTACTTGTCAGAAGTTTTCTGCTGCATATCTGTGACTTGTTCAGTTTTGCAAGGAAGCCGGCAAAGTGAAGCTTAGACTCGTGCCTAATTGAATCAGTTCTAAAGTTTGGTGGCTCATTTCTACAGAGCTTGATTAATTCCTGCCTAATACTGTTTAAAGGCATTGGCTGAAACCTTTTCTTGTAAAAGGGAATTCCTTTCCCAGGGAAGTTATCACTTTTGTTGTTCTTCTCTCTTGGATTTAAAGGGGACTCTCTTGGAAGGATTCCAATATTTTATAGTCTTCATCATTTTAAATTCTTAAGCTGCCCTCAAAAGGTCCATTTTGGTGATGATAATAATTAGTACCCAGAACAGCTGAGCAGGCAAAAATCAGCTGTCCCATCTTCTCCTCTCCTCCCCTGAGTAATGGGGTTTGCTCTCCCCAGGAGCCTCACAGTTTGATCTGTTGTGAGGTCAGCTCAGCATCACCTCTTTGGCCATTGTCCAAACAGAGATCAGTTTGGTGGTTTCAGGTGGTCCACGGTCACAAGAGTATTCATCCGCTTTCCCCCTTTGCCTGGGGTCCAGGCCAAAAGATCTGCAGGCTTTAGAAGATTAACAGGGGAGGCAGGATAGCAGCCTTCTAATATTTGAGGGGCTGCCACAGAGAGGAGGGGGTCAAGCTGTTTTCCAAAGCACCTGAAGGCCAACAAGGAACAATGGATGGAAACTGAACAAGGAGAGATTCAACCTAGAAATAAGGAGGAATTTCCTGACAGAACATCCAACCCATGGAACAGAAGTTGCCTTTGGAAGTTGTGGGAGCTTCATCCCTGGAAGCTTTCAAGAAGAGACTGGACTGCAATCTGTCAGAAATGGTATAGGGTCTCCTGCTTGGGTGGGTTGGACTAGATGACCTCCAAGGTCCCTTCCAACTCTGTTAATCTGTTAAACATCTCACGGTCCTCTGCTTCCTTTAGGAGCGTAAGGTAAACAGCCAATTTGAGCCTCAGAAAGCAAGATTGGGTTTCCATGTGTTATGGTGATAGTTTCCTCTCTGAATTTCTGCTTGCATATGGAGTGTTCAACTGCTCCAGGGAACTAGATTGTTTTGTGCAAAATAGGACAAAAACATCCCAAAACACATCATCGGAAAGGGGAGAAACAGGTTCCCCCCCAGAGTTGGAATGGAAAAGTGAAGGATTGGAAGGGCGGGAACTAGAGTCTCCCCACCTTGGCTGAATTCTGGGGAGAAGGTGGTGAGCCAATTCTGCTTGTTCAGGATGGGGGGCAGGCAGAGGTGGGGATGTCATGTCATGAAGTTAGGCCTAGAGCCGTCAGATCCAGAGCCTCCTTGGCGGTGGCCCCTGGTTTAAAGAAGGCTCTACCAGAAGAAGGTCTGATGGCCCAAGTATTGTGTATAAAAGGTTCTTCAAAAATAGCACTGTAGTGAATATCGGCTTTTAAGATTGGTTCTGTTTTTTACATACTTTTACAATTATAACATTTGGGGGGGAGGTATGTCCTAAATTTTTCAAATATTGCTGACTTTGTTGTCTTGCAGGCATGTTCTGGCACATGTAGAATGGCATTGGGCCTTGATCACATGAGGGTGGACATCAACCTCACATTTTTTATCACTTTTGTTAAATAATGTTGGATTCCCTTTTTTGGGAAATAAATGAAAAAGACTGATTTCAAAAAAGCAGCCAATTAGCAAATGACGTGCATATGTCCTTTATGGATTTTGAATGAAGCACTGTAGACAAAGGCAATGAACAGGAAGAGGAAGGAAGGAGCAGCTGAGCGTGGAGACTGAGGAAAGAAAGGGACCCTCTGTCTGGGCCAGGAGGCTCCTGGGGGGGGGAACCTCCTGTCCACATTGGTAAGGCAATCCAACCTGCAAGACGTGCCTTTAATCCCTCACTGGATCTTGCTTCAAGAGGAAAGACTTCGGGAGGCACCGACAGCTCAGGAGGACACCAGAAATTTTAGGAAGCAACCTTCAAGCTGAGCTGAGGATGCTCCTTGTGTTGGCAAGAGGGAGGGCAGAAGCCTGGATGACCTCCAGAACTGAGAAGGAAGGACCAAGCAAAGGAGACCCACTAACCAGGGCAGACCACCTCCCCAGTTCTTTTTCTTCCATCTGCTGCAGCTCTCCTCCAGACTTCCTGCTTGGCACCTTGTGGGCTTCCTGGGAGGAGAACTGAAACAGGGTGGTGGAGCAAGACATGGGGTGGGGGCGAATGGGTAAAAGGAAAGAAACTGGGGATTAAAACATTTTGATGATGGAAAGAAATGTGCAAAGTACGTGCAAATATAGGCATCCTACCAGCAGCTTCATTAAGCCAGAGATCCAAAGGGGGAGACCAATTTACATGTAGTAGCCTTGATGTAAGGCATGGACTCAGTTGTGTTAGTTGTGCAAAGAATAGTTGTCCAGGGTTCATCTACACAGCTAGTTGTGTGCTGCCAAACTCTAATTGACTCTGGGTTGTTCACAGCCATCAAATAAAGAAATGTTTATTTATTAAACAAATTTATATGGCCACCAAATTCATACACAGAGCAGCTTACAATATGAAAAATCCACAATCTGAAAATTACACACACACACACACACACACACACACACAGCAGCAGCAGCAACACACTCCAATCAATCAGATGAGCTCGTTTCTCCAGTTGGGGCCCCTGAGCCCCTGGGCAAATCAACGTCTTCAGGGCCCTTTGGGAAAGCAACGGTCTAGGGACCAATCATACCTCTGGGAGGGACAATAAAAGGAGGGGCCACCCCTGAGAAGGCCCTTTTTCATGGTCCCGCCAGATGTGTATCCCTGATTGATGGAACCGGCAGCATACCCTGCTTTCCCACAAATGCCATGACTGGTTTGAGTTGCATTAACTCGCTGTGTTTGTGTTCCGGGGTTTTGCTGGGGGAGCACCTGTTAAATACTGGAGCATCCTTGGGAGTTTCCATTTACAGATAATCCTCAACCTGCAACTGGTTGCTTAGCAACTGGTTCAAAATTATGCCAAACTTACCTTGGGGCTACTTAGGGCCCAAATTCCAAGCTCCAACAGTTGCCCACCCCATGATTTTCTTTTAATTGAAAACATCACTTAACATCAGGAGCTTGGCCAAATGCAGCCATAACGAACCAATGGTTCATTTTACAACTACAGATTTGCTTAAGAACTGGGGTGATTCGCTTAATGACTGCCACGAAAAAGGCAATCATATCAGGTTGGACATGTTAACAACCAGTTTTAGGACCATCAAAACTTACATCCATGACGGGCAGCCTCCATTATGGTCATAAATCAAAACCTACCTGCCATTGTTTCAGAATGGCTCATTTGCCTGCTTGTCCCGTTGACTATTAGCTGGCAGCAGAGTTGGAGGCTTTTGTGTCTCTGGGCTGCCATCTGTGGCCAGCTGGACTTGTGAAGCTGAGGTGCAGCCACCAGACAGAACAGGACAGACACGGTCAAGGACTGGCTGGCCTTGAAAAGGGGCTTTCACTGTGTGCATGTTGGCTTGTGAACCGATCTGTCCATCAAAGGAGCCTACAGAGCTACTGCAGACACGGGGTCCTTCCTGGTCTCTCTCCCTGCCAGAGCAAAGGGAAACCCGGGGTTTCGGGGCTCCCTAACCCCTTCTGACCCCCTGGATGACTTGCACAGTAGAGCATTCTAGAGCCCAAGGGCCGTGTAGGAGGAGAGGAGGGAGAGTCCATTGTGGGAGCCCCGTTTCCAACTCACAAGTGCCGTTTAAAAAGGCAGAAGCTCCAGTGAGTTGCTGCTCTCTTGAAGGGATGCACTGAGGAGCTAAAGGAAAGTCGGACATTGGTGGGGTGGGGTGGGTGAGTTGTGCTTGGTGCCCATCTGTTGGGGGCTTTGGGCTGCAGGGTCTCTTGGCGGCCAGTTCGTTGCTCTCACAAGAAGAAGGAAGCCAGAAAGGAAGTGCTGGGAAGGCTTCCGATCTCCTCTGCAAAACAGGGCAGGAGGGGCACTTGCACAGCACCCCCCCCCCCCAATGGCTGCCAGTGCTGCACCTGAACAGGTGGCCCGTTTCTGCTGCTGAGCATTTTTCCCAGGAAGTAGCTGCTTTGGTTGTGCTGCAACGGAGGCCAGGAGAGGCTGCTCCGTTGGCGCAGGGGCTGAGGAGGGCAGGGACCCTGGGAGCACCTGGCCCAGAGGAAGGGATGCCTTTCCTCTGACTCATCCAGCTGCTCCTCAGCAGGTCGGAGACTGGGAAGCAGGAACAAAGCCCTCTCTGCCCTCCCAAGATCCCGCCTGGGGGTAATTTCGCTTCCTTCACTTCCCCGTTCCTTGGTTCCCCCCTTGCCCAGAGCGTCCCTCCTTCCTTCCTGCCTTCCTTGCTCATCATCTCTGAGGTCCTGCTGGGGGCTCCTTCTTTTACCTCTCGTGGTCCTGTCTGCCAGGGAAGGGGAGGTGCCAGTCTTTGCCTGTGGAGATCCAGGCTGGGCAGGGGACAAACGTCTCTCTCTTCGCTGACCCAATGAGCTCTTAAGGGGCTGCCCCGGCCAGGAACCCACCAGCATTTTCTCAGCTGGTTGGCTGTGGACAAAGAGAAAGGCCTGGGGCAAAGCCCTCCCCCGGAGGTCTTCTGGTGGAAACCAGTGAGAGAAAACCTGAGCTCCAATGAGCAAAGAAAAGTTTCTCTTGGTAATGTCTGGCCTCTCTGTGTCCCTGTTTCACCTCTGGGGATTTTGGAGACAGCGTAAATGCACACCTGGATGACCTTCTCCTCCTCCCTGGAAAGAAAGTCTTGAAGAGGAGCAACTTGAATTTTTCAGGCCATGACTAATCCCTGTGGATTTGGGGTGAGACTTCAGCAAAGGAACCCTTTGAGTGCTGCCCTCAGCAAGAATGGCTAATCAGGCTGTCCAATGGAGAGCCGCACAGGGAAGGGTTCTGCTGGGCCAGGAGCTTCAGCTTTGGCAGGTGAGTGGCGTTTAAAGAGGTTTAGAAAAAGGAATGAAAGAAGGAAAATAGCACAGATCCTAAGATCTGATCAAGAATCCGCCCTGCAGCCCATCAGCCCCGGAAGGTTTCTGCCTTTTAATCAGATTGGTCCGTTACAAAAGGAGCTCTGGCCTTTTGCCAGACTTCCTTCAGCCTCTTCATTAACACTCAAACACACATATAAAAACAGTAAAAAAAATCCCAATGAATGTCAATAAAAGACACATGAGAAAAATAAACAACTGCTCACCAAAACCATTAAACCACGAAGAACAAAATGCTCCTTTCTGTGCTCGCATCTTGGCCTTAAATTCCCAGAGAAAGGACCATCTTAAAGGTCTTCCAGAAGGCCCACTGAGCACCAGCTACCAAGCAATGTCCTGTCTTCCCTGAGCAGCCTCTTCAGAAGCTCTGATTAGCAATCCAAGAGGACCTTTGTGGCTCAGGGCTGGACTGTGGGCTCCTTGGGGCTCTCTGAGCTTGGAGGTTCTAATGCAGATGTTTCATGACCTGATTAAGGAACGTTGTCCATGCTAGAAGCTCTCCCCATTGATGCTGGCAGAAGGACCATGCTGTAGACCCTGTCAGTCAAGGAATTTCGATTGGCAGGCTGCATTTCTGCCATCCTCTGGAACATCGTGCCCCCTCAGCTGAGATCTGCACCCATCCTTTTGGCCTTCTGAAAGGCCTTGTAGACGTGGCTGTGCCAAATAGCCTGGGCCCCCAGTGGGGCTGTGAGATTCTGAAGGCGGCTAATGGAGTAGAGGACACCCCACTTCCCCCCTACGCGCACTTTGCTCCACAGAGGGAGGGAGCAATCTCTGCCAGAGCTTTGCTGGCACTGATGCCATACTAGCATCAATCTGTGGTCACCGAGGTCCTCTTCTCCTCTTTTCTCCTACGCTTAACCCTGGACACATTGCTGAGAGAAATCAAAAGAATCATTCAAAATCCTTCTGGTCCCACTGAAGTTTTGATGAGGTTCATATTTGAATGTCAAAGTTCACCAGGTTTACAGGTGAAACTTGAAAAATTAGAATATCGTGCAAAAGTTCATTTATTTCAGTAATGCAACTCCTCTTTTCTGATGAGAGCAACTTTTGCCAAAAGCACCAAAAACTGGTTCAATGACTGTGGGGTTACTGTGCTTGATTGGCCTCTCCATTCTTCCTCCATACTCTGGGTCCTTGGTTTCCAAATAAGATGCAAAAGTTTCTCTCATCAGAAAAGAGGACTTTGGACCACTGAGCAACAGGACTTTGGACCACTGTGCTTCATTAAGACCAGGGTCAACGCAACCGTCTATTAGGAGATTTTGGAGCACTTCATGCTTCCTTCTGCAGATGAGATTTATGGGGATGCTGACTTCATTTTCCAGCAGGACTTGGCACCTGCCCACACTACCAAAAGCACCAAAACTTGGTTCAATGACCATGGGATTACTGTGCTTCATTGGCCAGCAAACTCGCCTGACCTGAACCCCATAGAGAATCTATGGGGCATTGCCAAGAGAAAGACGAGAGACATGAGACCGAACAATGCAGAAGAGCTGAAGGCCGCTATTGAAGCATCCTGGTCTTCCATAACACCTCAGCAGTGCCACGGCTGATAGCTTCCATGCCACGCCGCATTGAGGCAGTAATTGCTGCAAAAGGGGCCCAAACCAAGTACTGAGTACTTTTGCATGCTTATAATTTTCAGAGGTCCAATATTGTTCTATGTACAATCCTTGTTTTATTGATTGCATGTAATATTCTAATTTTCTGAGATGGTGGATTTGTGGTTTCCATGAGCTGTAAGCCATAATCATCACAATTATGAACTATCTTGCTTTGCATGTAATGAATCTTATCTCATATATTAGTTTCATCTTTTAAGTTGCATTAGTGAAATAAATGAACTTTTGCACGATATTCTAATTTTTCGAGTTTCACCTGTATATGCTTATACGTTTAATCCGATTAGAAGCTTAAAGTCCACCGATACAAAACTAGCCATGTCATTATTTGCTGCAGAACCAAAGAATGATAGAAGGCGGAGTTGCAACAATTCTACTCCACCACCCGGCCCAAAGCTATTTATTTATTTATTTTCATTTATGTATTAAATTTGGAGACCTCCCATCTCGCTCACGGGAATCCATTCCACTCCTGCAGGGTCCCCTGATGGATGCCCCTCCCTCCCACGAAGGAGAGCCTGCTGCTCCCTTCTTAAATCCACTTCCATGTAAGGGGAGCCTCTTGCACCTTCTCCCATCTGCCCTGCCTTCTCTTATGGCAGCATATAAATTTAATTAATGAATAAATAAAGATCCCCATCATATAGTCCAGAGGTTTTCAAACTTGACAACTTTCTTGTGGGCTTCAAATCCCAGAATTCTCCAGCCAACTTTTCTTCCAAGCCCTACCTCACTCTGGCTGCTCTCCTCTGACCAGGTGCTTCTCCACCTTGGCGGCTTTAAGGTGGACGGACTTGCCCATACTGGTTGGGGGACTCTGGGAATTGAGGTCCACCCATTTTAAAGCTCCCAAGGTGGAGAAACGGCTGCTCCCAAACCTTCCCCAGTTGGTCAATGATACTCCTGAGACGTGACTGTCAGAACTTGATGGTTTATTTATTGCTGAGCTTATCAAAATACTTATCACATAGGCGTATTTGAGGGTTAGGAAAAAGGCTGCGTTGCTAATCGGTCCTGCCTGTTCCATCCAGTGAGCCAAGGGCCTCTTTGACCCTGAAGGGCAGACCTGACTTCCACCCCATGGCCTGAGGCTGCGGGTTCAATGTCAGCAGATGGGGGGGGAGGCTTTGCAGAGGCTCCTGGAGGTGGCTCTTCTCCACCCTTGTGGGGTACCTCTGTTTCCCGGCCCCTTGAGGGGAAAGCGCTCAGACTGCAATGGCTTTTCTCTCACGTCGGCCTTCACTTTGCTTCCCACAAAAAATGCATTAAGGACGGGAAGAGCGAAGAGTTATGCCACATCCTTAATTGGCAGCATTAGGAAGAGTCTTCTGTCTGAAAGCAGCCGAAAAAAGCAGTTTGGAAACAGTTGGCAGCCTTGCATTTGGTCTGTCAAGGGATTTTGCCAAGAAACTGGCTCTTCCCAGCATCGGTTTCCCAGGTGGCACCAGACGGGCCACGTTCCTGACCAGGTGATTCAATTTCCCAGCACTCGACAGCCAATGGCCTCTTTCACACAACCCCTGAATCATGTGTGCTTGTACTCCCCAGAAACCCCCCTGCCCAGATTTCTTCCGATTTCTGCCCAAATAAATGACGGTTCTTGACCAGATGAAGGTTCAGGAGACCAAAGGCTCCTGAATGGGGTTATTATTATTCACACACTTATAGACCGCCCCCTCTCCCGGAGAGGACTGCGGTGGGGAGCCTGCCTGTTCCCAATGGGGCTGCATTCATTCTGGAGGGGCACCTGGAGACCTTCTGTTCAGTGGAGGGTCAACTTTCCCAAAGGACAATGTCAGCCCCCCCACCCCCCCAAGTTCATCCCCTGAAAACCTATTGCTGAGATGGCAGCGTTGGTGCTGGGGGCTGCCCTCCTTCTCAGCCCAGGATTGGGCTGGGACTCCAAGTATTTGCTGCCTCCCTTTAGCCACCATTTCAGAGGGAGAGAACGGACAAAACCTTCTCTCCGTCATGATTCTTTTGCAACTGCCAAGATCTGAAGAACAGCCCCCAGCACAACCTCACCTGGAGTGGCCTTCTACCTGGGCCTGGGCCTTTTAAAGGACAGAAGTCTCTTGCAAGAGCCTGAAGATCAGGGTGTGTGTGAGTGTGTGTGTGTGTGTGTGTGTGTGTGTGTGACACAGAGAGAGAGGGGGGAGAGAGAGGGGGAGAGAGAGAGAGAGAGAGGGAGAGAGAGAGAGAGAGAGAGAGAGAGAGAGAGAGAGAGAGAGAGAGATTGATTCGCTTTGGTTTTAAATGCTGGATTTCAGCCAATTAATTACTATGTAATCTGCCTTGTATTTTAAACTGTTTACTCTGTTCTTTTATACCGTTTTCAGTTGTTATCAATAAAGGAAGCAGTTGGTTACTTGCATGAATCAATAAAACTATTTTGTAACTGGGAAGGTGTAAAGTTTTCCTTGTTAGACCTTTCCGAGCAGAGCTTGGAAAACATTGAATTATTTATTGCATGCCTTTCTCTCCTGCCTCTCTTCCAGGTAGGTAAGCCCAATAGATCTGCCCCCTTCCCACTCGCAGTCACCTTGTGAGGTAGAGTCAGAATTTGAAGCAGGTCTCTCAAGTAGGACTAAATCCAGTATTAGGCACAATTTTGTTGAAGTCCCTTTTCTGACCGAGCAGTTTCACTGAGGGACTAGACTGGTGCAGGCTAGATTGATGTAGGACAGATGGCAATTGATATGCCATATCAACCTAGCTCACAAAATCCTCTGCCTTTTGGTTGGTTGGAAACAGGGCTTCTCTTCTGGGGCTACCTCGGCTCTCCTCCAACGGTATCTTTCTTCATGAGTGGTGACTGTTTTAGTGGCCTGCCCTGTTGCAAAAATCACATGCTTGCACCAAAGACGTTACCCGTGCCTCGTGCCAACAAACGGAGGAAGCGAAATGGTTCAGTGGGGAAATGAAATAATTCACCCTGCATTCATCATCCTGAAGAAGGGCATCTGTGCGGCTATTGACTCATCCCTTGGGGTGCTCTGCCTCCTGCAGAGTCATTGCAGAAATGCAGGTCGTTGCTCCCTTGAGTTTTCTCGGCCCTCCTGAGAGGAGGACAAGGAGGTTGAAATTCCACCAATGGGTCTTCCCCCTTCAGCAAGACAAAGGCTCGGCTACTCTGGAAAGGGAAAGCGTTCCCAAAGAGCCAGAGGCCCCTTTGGCCGAAGGTTCCTTCTGTGAGGACCTTTGTGGGTTGTTCTGTAACATTAATGACCTGGAATCTGGACCTCCTCCTAGGAAGGGAGACCTGGAAAGTGTCCCTTAGGATCTGCTCCACCCATCACCTGAGTGAAGCCACTCTGGCTTCTTTCTTCTCTCCTCCTCCACTAAGCTGCTGGTTTATGGTTTCCTTTCCCTTTTGAGTGTCTGAAGACATTCTTTGTGTTGTCACTAATCTCATCTTATTTTTATTTTTCCTGGCCTCCTTCTGCAAAGGCGTTTCTGTGCCTATTTCTGTGGTGACCTCCTTCCACTTGCCACAGGAGTCCTTTCCACAAAGCAGCCGCTTGTGCAGCCAGGTTGGCTGCTGCTTCCCTCTCACCTTCCCCCCAGTCAGTTTAAATCTTCAAAATTATCTTTTTAGGACTCTTTGAAGAAGCTCCTCCCCCCTCCCAGAACTCAACTCTTTCCCTACGAGTTCCTGTCTTGGAATTAATTTGAGTGGTTGGCACGTGAGACCTCTCTGACATTCAAAATCCAGGAAATTAAATTTGTATTGTGTCTCCTCTGAATTATGTTCCTGCTCTTCTCCTCTGTTGACAAAGAAGCTTTGCAGATGTTCCATCTCCCCTCCCTCCAAGCCAGCTCTGTATCCCTAGCAACTTCTACATGGCACGTCATCCAGTCCCCATGGCAACCATTGCTTGGGCAATGACATCATGGCATGACTAGGGCTACGTTCCCTGAAAGTCAAGAGGAAAGCCCTCCGAAGCAAGGCAGGATTGGTGGTCTGATGGAGCACGTGAAAACGGGGAAGCGGATCTAAGCACGAGAACCCATCTCAACCAAGGCTTAGAAGGCAGCCAGACAAAGACACTGTTGGCAGAATGGAGAACCCTTCAGAGGCCCTGCGGACAAGGCGAACAAAGTGCCTCAGATCCATGATGGTTTCTTTTTCTGGAATGAACTCTACGTGGAAACACCAAGCACCACATTAAGTACTTCTGAATGTTAGCTTTTCATTAAAACCCTGACAGGTGAGGCAGGAGGTTGACTGTATGAATGAATCACCATGTGAAAACACAACAGAAGGATTTATGGTTCCTTCTGAGGGATGTTGGTGATCAAAGCTGTCCTAGAAAGCCATTTTCTGGATTTCTTCCAGCAGCCATTTCAGTTTTCCTCTCCCACAACTACATCTAGGTTGTGTAAAGAGATTTAAACATAGACAGAGGCAAAATAAACTCTTCTTCTAGCATTTGACTTTGATGCCCAAAGGGGCAGGGAGGAGAGAGGGAAGGGGCAGCTCTTTAGTGTCAGAAGTTTGGAATAAACATAAAATAAGGTTCTCTTTGAAGGTACCTCTTGGATATCACCTCAGGAAACTTTTTTTTTTTTAAGAAAAGAATTGGTGATGAGGCCAGACTGGTGGACTTCTGGTCAAACATTTTTCGATCAAGATGAACCTCATCTCAAGTCCAAAGAAGAGTTGAAGTCAGAAGTACATGTCTGTCACGGGTTAACATGTTTACAACTGAAGGAAACATTCAAGCTGGACCAAAAATTATATTCTGTGGTAATGATGAACATGTTATCGCCAAGGTTTATGGTTACTGAATTTGAACTTGGAAAATGAGTACGTGAAAGTTAGTATGATTCAATGGGCAAAGTATAATATAATGCTTGAACAAAACATGTGAATGAAGGTTTTAAAATTTACAATGAATTATAACTTAAAAGATTTGTTTTAATAAAATGACATATTGGTGCTTCAAATGTATGTTGGAAATGTAAAGAAGAACCTTTTTACCATCTTTGGTGGGCTTGTGACAAAGCGAAGAAATAATGGGGTAAAATTCGTATTTTAATAGATGACCTTCAAAATGAAAATAGAACTCAAGAAGTGAGTGGACAAGGAACTTGAAAAAAAAAACACCAGGAACTTTATTGTTGTATATGCTGACCACAGCGAGAGTGGAAAGATGCACTAACTTCCCCAATGGAAGAATGGCTGGAAAAACTGATGGGAATAAAAGTTTGACTTTGGGATTTGCTGATTACACAAATCTGTGGTTATAGAAACAGCTAATGGACACTAAGTATGGAAAAGTAAAAAGTCGTGGCTGTAACGTTATTATCTTTGTGCTGATAAGTTCTGTCAGGAAATTTCAAATAGAATAGAATGAGCTGGAAGGGACCTTGGAGGTCTTCTAGTCCAGCCCCCTGCTCAAGCAGGAGAACCTAACGCTTTCCTCCCTTTAACCCACACTTCTTTTCCTCCTTTCTCCTTCCCCGTTACCTTTATTTTCACCTGTATTTTATATTTTGATATCATAAAATTATATAAAAACATGCCACAATGCTAAACCATAGAGTTCTGTCTATGCAGCAGCACATTTGGCCAACCACACAGAGATGCACTAAGCGCATGGTGAGACCACAACAAAGGAGAGCTGAATGGGGGCAGTGAGGTGAGAATGGATGGAGAGCTGGGATTCAAACGTTCTTCCGATGGCTTCCTCTTCCTGCTGATTGACATCCAAAGTGAGGTGATCTTCCTCATTCCACGTGTCCGGCACTAGAATACCTGCACCCAACATTTATCTGGCTAGAAAGCAGCCATTTTGCAGCCTTCCTTGTAAGAGACCTCAGATGCATCCACCGTGCTGCTTTTCTTCGGCTCTGGAGTTATTTAGCCAAACAGCAGCAATGACCCTTTTTCGTTCTTGTTCTCATGGAACATCAGCAGAGTTTTTGGTCAAGAACTTATCTTGGGAAGCCAAGACATCCCTGTGTTCTCCGTTTTCTCCTTCTATGCTTTCCGCTTTTCCAGCTTCCTTTCATTCTCATCAGAGAATGCTCGATGCTGCTCGATGGTGCTGATGAGTCACCAGAAAGATTCCCTGGCACTTTCTTTCTCCCAGGCTAGATAACAGGTTTCTTCTCTCTCCATCTGTAAATGCACACAAAATTGTTGACACTGTCAGTTTTAGAGGACAAAACCTCTCTCTAAAAATACATGCAAACTCAAACATGCATGCGTGTACCTTATGGCTGTAATCACCCATTACAATTTTATAGCTACAAATACAGTAGATCAGCTGTTGAGTAGTGGAATGTATTTATTGTCAACAATTATCCCTGCAACTCTAGGTTTAGAGTTCAAAACAGCCATAAAACGATCAGCATTAAGTGGAGTCGGTTGCTGTCCAATTTAAGGGCTGCCCTTCAGGGTTAACTCCTTTTGCTGAAGGAGGAAAGGAAATGTGAGGAGGATGGGTAACCTTGAACTCTTGGGCACCCCACAACTGGGAAGGCCCTTTTCTGGGAGGCTCTGGGAATCTCTCACACCTGCAGCATTCCCTCCTTCTGGTCCCTGCAGGATAGGCAGATTCTACCTGGGGAAGCCGGCCTGGGCTTTTAAGTTGACGCCATAATTCCTAGCCACAGCTTCCCCCAGTTTTTCCAGAAGCTGCCATTAATATAACTGCTTTGCAGCAATAAATGGAACCTCCGTGGAAGTGGGGTAGTTCTACCTTGCTGGGATTTAGTCCCAGTCTGCTTTGCTGATCCTCTTTTGTGGTTTAGCTACTTGATCTTTCATAAATGCTGTAATTCAGTTCTTTGGGTGACTTTCTCAGTACCCAGTACAATGGAGAGAAAAATAAAGTCTTACACTTAGGCAAGAAAAACCAAAAGGACAGGTATAGACTGGGTGAAACCAGGCTTAATAGCAGTAACTGTGACAGGGATCTTGGAGTCTTAGTGGACAACCAGTTAAATATGAGGCAGCAGTGTGCAGCAGTAGCCAAAAAAGCCAACACAATCCTAAGATGTATTAACAAAGGGATATAATCAAGATCAAGTGAGGATACTGCATCCAGTTTTGGTCACCAAACTATAAAAAAGATGTTGAGACTCTAGAAAGTGTGCAGAGAAGAGCAACCAAATTGATTAGGAGATTGAAATATATGAAGAATGGTTGCAGGAACTGGGTATGTCTAGTCTAGTGAAGAGAAGGACCAGGGGAGAAATGATAGCAGCCTTCCAATTTTTGAGGGGCTGCCACAGAGAGGAGTAGGTCAGGCTATTTCCCAAAGCACCTGAAGGCCAGACAAGGAATAACAGATGGAACTGATCAAGGAGCAATTCAACCTAGAAATATGGAAAAATAAGGAGAACCATCAACCCATGGAACAGAAGTTGCCTTCAGAAGTTGTGGGAGCTTCATCACTGGAAGCTTTCAAGAAGAGACCGGACTGCCATCTGTCAGAAATGGTGTGGGACCTCCTGCTTGGGTGGGGGAGTGTGTGGATTAGATGATCTGCAAGGTCCCTTCCAACTCTGTTAATCTGTATCTGTAAATTTACTACAAACACATACATGACATGCCTTTATAATCGAACCCTACTCTCACCAAGGTCACTCTGGAGTAGTTTGCTCCTGGCTACAAACTACTACTAAGAGCCAGTCCTCTTCACCAGGTACCTTGAGAACACACACACACACACACAACACACACACACACACACAGTGCTTTGGGCCATTAGTTTCATCCAAAACCGGCTTGCTTTGAGGCTGGGTTCCTCCCCAGTTTTATGCCTGCCTTCATTCCCTGCTTGCTTTCAGTTCTACTCGGCCAAGGAAACCTGTAATCTCCCAGCATTTCTTTCAGTTCAGGGCTTGTGAGGACTTTTCTTTAATAAGGTGACCAGTGATGTTCATTCTTTTCCTTCTCCTAGCCATCCTCTGCTGGGCTTCTACTGCCTCCATATTTGAAGGAGAGTGAAGTTCAACAAAAAATAAGACGGCTCCCTTCTGATTTCCTTTTTCATCCTACTCTTTTATCCCTTTTTCTAGCCTGTATTATTTACTTCTTTAATCACAAATAGACTCCTTTTATAAGCATGCATTTGATCCTTTGGTGGTGGTGGTGGTGGTGGTGGTGGTGGTGGTGGTGGTGGTGGTGGAGGAGAAGAAGAAGAAGAAGAAGAAGAAGAAGAAGAAGAAGAAGAAGAAGAAGAAGAAGAAGAAGAGGAGGAGGAGGAGGAGGAGGAGGAGGAGGAGGAGGAGGAGGAGGAGGAGGAGGAGGAGGAGGAGGAGGAGGAGGAGGAGAAGAAGAAGAAGAAGAAGAAGAAGAAGAAGAAGAAGAAGAAGAAGAAGAAGAAGAAGAAGAAGAAGAAGAAGAAGAAGAAGAAGAAGAGGAAGAAGAAGAAGAAGAGGAAGAAGAAGAAGATGACCTCCTTAGATCATTCTGGGTGCAACCTAGCAGCCTTTGCTCTGCATCCTTTATTAAAAACCTTTGCCTTCCTCTCTCACACCTGGCTCTTTTTTTAATCTCCCAAAAGCCTTCTGGGTCCATCTCAGTCTGGATTTTGGCCAGTCCAGTCCACTGAGAAGGCTTTCTCAAAGCTTTACTTGTGCTGGCACTTCTCCATTGGATAATCCAGATTACTGTCCCTGGCATAAAGAAAGCCACCTAGTATCATTGGCTGGGCCCTTGTTTGGATAAAATCTGTTTTGTCTTCTTGTTCTTTTTCCACCAATGAATTTCTCCTTGCAGCAGGTATCTCTCAGGATCAATCCCAGATCCTCTTTGCCACCGGGTGCCTTCATTTTGAATACAAGATCAATATCATTGTTATGCTGCTAATACTAATCCCGTAACAGATGTTCAACTGTAATCCAGCACTTTACGGGCGTTCCTGGATGTCTTCCCACCGCCTTGGGCTGAACCGGGAAAAGCAGGGAGTTCCTGCTCCAGCCTGAACTTATTTCCCATCTCTCCTTTCACCTCTAGAGCTGCTCAAAGACCTGGGAATTTAATTGACAATCAGATGACCTTGCACCCATTTATTGTTCTTATCACACTGTGTGTAATTTGATTTGGTTTAATGTGGGGCTGTTATCCTACCTATTCTCATTAGTCTTGTAGTTCCTAGGTTACTATCTGTTGTAACATGCTGAGTTGTACTACAAAGCCTTGTTTCTATAGATATGCAGCATCTAAACCCTTGAAGAATGTATGTGGGAGAAATATTTATGGGCTAGTCTTTTGATGTGTAAAATGCCTTATCTTTTAAATGCCCTGTTAAAATGCAGACTTGCAACCTGAAGTCCAACTAATTTTATTTTATCTTCCTCGTGTTCAAAAGGATCTTCCAGTGAGGGTCTATTGCAATAAATCCAAACCAAACCAAATTCACTTAAATCTGTTGCTGCACAGATCAGAGAACCATGATCAGTTGGAAGTGACCTACGAGATCACCAGATTCAAATCCCTGCAGTAATCACTATCTCAGCGATGGCGAACCTTTTTTGGCTCGCGTGCTACAAGTGGGGGGAGCGCAGGGGGGTCGTGTGTGGGCGTGCCGCACCCATAATGCAACGTGCGACCCCCCCAGTGCGCATGCGCGCACAACGCGTGACCCCCCCCCATTTTTACATGCTTTTTTCGCCCTCCCCAGGCTCCAGGGGCTTTGCTCGCAGGGTCGTTTTAAGTGCTCTGAAGGCATCAGGGAAGCCTCCGGACAGTCCCTGAAGCCTTCGGAACGCTTAAAACGACCCTCTGAGCAACCCGGAAGTCACTTCCGGTTTGCTCGGAGGGTGGTTTTAAGCGCTCCGAAGGCATCAGGGAAGCCTCCGGACGGTCCCTGAAGCCTCCGGAGGGCCTCTGGGGGGGCGGGGGGGCTCTTCTCGCCCTCCCCAGGCTCCTATAAAGCCTCTGGAGCCTGGGGAGGGCGAAAAATGGCTTTTAAAAAGGTGAACTCAGTTGGCCAGCGCACGCATGTGCGCTGGCCAGCTGACAGGGCAGCGCCTCGCATGCCCTGACAAATGGCTCCGCGTGCCACTTGTGGCACACATGCCATAGGTTCGCCGTCACTGCACTATCTCATTCCTGATAGACGACTATCCAGTCTCGTGGCAGACTTTGCTGTCCAGAAGTTATTTCTAATCTGAATCTAAATCCTTTTAAGTTTCATCCCTATTTCCAGCTACACTCAACAGACAGACTAGACTATCAACTCTACTGAAAGGCCAAAAGTATTTGATTGAGGAAATAGACTATGGTGCCTCTGACAGGGTGGCACCTTCTCCCTCAGTTAATTAGGGCAGTGTCTCCATGAGTCACTTCCAAAGTTATCTCATTGTTCGGGGCTTAAAATGCTTTGCTCCTTTTGCCAAGGTAATATGGCTTTTTTTTTTTTTTTGCATATCTCTGCCCAAGTCACCTTGTTTATTCTCCACCACCTAACTCATATTAGAATGCTGATGCACTTAGCAAGGGATAACTTAAGTGAATTATATTGGCTTTTTCAACTATCACTGCTGAAGTTTCTGTCAGCAATACATGGGGTGGGGGTTGGTCAATGGAGAACTCATTTTGGATGACTCTCCTAGGCTCTCCTAGGGTGTGGAACAGGTTACTGATCTTACTGGCATTCTTGCCACATCAACATCGCCTGGTAAGACTTCCGTCTTTTTTCCAAAATGCAGCCAAGTCCTTCCCCAAGCAGCCTTCCTTCCTTCCTTCCTGGCCAGCTGGCAAACTGGAAGGAAAACCGATAGGCCCAGGATACTAGAGACAGATTTTATTTACACTGGTGCTTCTTAAACTGGTGTAAGTAGTGCAATCCTGTTAAACAAAACCACAGCCATCCGCTATTAGGATCTGTCTGGAATCTTGCTAAAAGCAGCCGCTTTACGTGAAGACCATCTAAGCAGCTAATGAAGGGCTTTGCCTGGGCCAGCAATTCCTGCTTCCCTCTTCTAAGGAGCCCCACTCTGCTGGGTGACCCACCTGAACAGTGGAGACCTGTAGGGCAGGAGGGGGGTGGAGCTGAGGAAGGTCAGTGGAGGGTTTGAGGAGGAGTGATGTGGAAGACCCCAATTCAGGAAGGCTCCCAATATCTTGCAGCCTTGGCTGAACAGAGAGTTGCAAGGAGAATTCTGTCCAGCCATTCAAGCCTCACTTTGTCTGGGAAGAGAGTAGGGGCCCCATCTCCTTCCTCTCCCCACATCACCACATGGGGAGTTGGCCTACTTTGGGGGAGGGCACCACCGTCTCAATGGCCTTAACTGCTCATCAAAACAAACTTTCCAGTTGATCTCAGTTCCCGTGGTTCTCTGATGTCTACACCTCCTACAGCACCACCTTCTGTTTTGATCCCACCTACTGCACCTACTACTTTCTCAGTTTTGGCTGTGGGTGTCTCTTGGAGATCTACCAATAATTCTTCTTTTCCAGCCTTCTTAGGCTTCCCTCCCAGGTGGTCCATATAAAATGCTTCCGCTTTTTCAGTTGTATCTATTCTATATCTTTGTCCTTGCCATACAAAAATTAAACCTTCCAGTATAAGCTGTCTATAGTTGATGCCTTTTTTGAGTAAAATCTTAGGAACCATGGTATCCTGTTGCGCCGGCTGGAGGGGTTGGGGGTCCGGGGCACCGTTTTGCGGTGGTTCGGCTCCTACCTTTCCGGCCAGACGCAACGTGTGTTGACAGGGGAGGAGAGGTCGACCCTAAGCCCCCTTACCTGTGGGGTACCACAGGGGTCGGTCCTCTCGCCACTCCTGTTCAACACATATATGAAGCCGCTGGGTGAGATCATCCATGGTTTCGGGGTGGGATATCATCTGTACGCTGATGATACTCAGCTGTACATTTCCACCCCGAACCACCCCAACGAGGCCGTCGAAGTGATGTCCCGGTGTGTGGAAGCCGTACGGGTCTGGATGGATGACAACCGACTCAAACTCAACCCTTCCAAGACGGAGTGGCTGTGGGTGCCGGCTCCCCGGTTCAGCCAATTAATCCCATCTTTGGCCATCGGGGGCGTTCAACTCGCCCCCGTGGAGCGGGCGTGCAATTTGGGCGTCCTCCTGGATGCCTGGCTGTCCATGGATGACCATGTGACAGCCGTGGCAAGGGGGGCGTTCCACCAGGTCCGCCTGGTGCGCCAATTGCGCCCCCTACTGGACCGGGACGCCTTACGCACAGTCACTCATGCGCTGGTGACGTCTCGCCTGGACTACTGTAACGCTCTCTACATGGGGCTTCCCTTGAAATGCACTCGGAGGCTACAGTTGGTCCAGAACGCAGCCGCGCGGGTAGTTATGGGGAGTACTAGGTACTCCCATGTGACACCGCTCCTGCGCGAGCTGCACTGGCTTCCTGTGGTCTATCGGGTGCGTTTCAAGGTTTTGATAACGATCTTTAAAGCGCTCCACGGCTCAGGACCTAGTTACTTGCGGGATCGTATTCTGCCCCATACATCCCTGTGGCCAATCCGCTCGCACAGAGAGGGTCTCCTCCAGGTGCCGTCCACCAGACAGTGCCGAGGGGCAGCGCCTAGGAGTAGAGCCTTCTCTGTGGCGGGCCCAGCCCTGTGGAATGACCTCCCCCGGATATTAGGACTACCTCTGACCTCCGCTCCTTCCGTGTAAAGCTCAAGACCCACCTATTCCAAGTAGCTGGCCTGGCTCAACCATGATCTAACTATATCGCTCCTGATGGGTTTTTTATTTATGTAATCTAATTGTATTTATTTATTTAGGGGTTTTTAAACATTGTGATTTTAATTGTTTTTATCCAACAGCCCACCTCCTCCTTGTACACGTCTTATTATATGTCTTTGTTATATGTATGTCCTGTCTAGATATGTACTTTGTATGTTTTGTTGTACGCCGCCCCGAGTCCTTCGGGAGAGGGTGCGGATAAGAAATAAATATTTATTATTATTATTATTATTATTATTATTATTATTATTATTATTATTATTATTATTATTATTATTATTATTATTATATATTCTCTTCTTGTCTCTCTCACTCTTCTTGGAATTTGTTTCAGGACTACAATCTCCTTGCCTTTATATTCCAATTTTCTATCTCTTGTTTTCTGCAGTATTTATGGCTTAATTGTTTTCTTGGTAAATCTTACATGCAGTTCCTTTGTGTTAGATTGGGTAATGGATAGGCACACACAGGCTTAACGGTAACAACAGCTCTTTATTAAGTACAACAAGTGAGAACAATCCAGCGAAGGTTGAGTCTGACAGCAGCCCTTTTATAGGGAACTCTCCGACCCTTCGACCAATAGGATTAAACCTGTTCCCGCCGGAACAGAGAACCTTGGTGGAAACCGCTGTAGTTGGAACAAGTATCTAACACCCCTCCCCTCTTGGATGGAACAATCCTACTTGTTTCGTAGTCATGCAGGTAGGCGGGCTTTTGGGTAGCTCTGCCTGACCTGCGCAGTTCAGTAGGAGAGGCTTCCTTGGACAGGTCAGATGGACCTTTTTGCTCTGCAGCTCCACTTGGTGGAAGCTCCTGGAACCTTTCACAGGCCGCGGCTGGAGCTTCTAGAGCTGCTTCGCTCGGAGCTCGCTGCGGGCCTGCAACATAACCAGATAAGTTTCCCGGTACCCTCGGACTTGAGCTGGCCGTGGAAGGAGTGTTTGCTCCGTTTGAGTAGGGTTTTGGCTAACTCATGCAGAAGTTACCTCTGGTTGTCTCAGAGTGGAGTTGGAGAGGCGGCCACGGAGTTGGTCAATATGCCTTCTCCAATTCCTACCGTCCTCGAGCTCTAGGAGGTAAGAACGAGGGCTGGTGATACCTATCACTGTGGCAGGAGTCCACAGAGTTCCCCTAGCGTAGTTGGGGGCGTATATCGAATCCCCTATGCTAAATGTCCGACTCTTGCTTGTGGAGTCTGGGGGTGATGAGGCAGAATAATTGGGGTGTAGCTGGTCTAAGTGGGACCTTAGCCGGCGACCCATGAGAAGCTTGGAGAGGCTTCTCCCTGTAGTGGCACTGGGTGTGATGTGCTGAATTAGCAAATAGTGGTCAACTTGGGTTTGCCAATCTCCTGGGCTGGATGAGACAGGCCCAGTCTCAAGGCAGTCAATGAGGAGGACTAGCGTCTTTGGGTAGGGTCAATGAGAGGTTCAGGCAGTGGGCAACGGCTCAGAGCATCAGCATGCCCCAAAGTGGAGCCTGGTCGGTGGATGGGACGGTAGGAGTAGGCAGCTAGGAAGATGGTCCATCTGGTCATGCGGGGTGATAATGACACTGGGATAGGTTGGTCCCCATCCAGTAAGCCCAACAACGGCTTGTGGTCCGTAAGCAGTTCGAAGTCCCAGCCATATAGATACTCATGGAACATCTTTCCAGCAGACAAGGTCCTGGAGTAAAATGCAATAGGGGCTTTGGTTCCGTTGGGCATGCGGTGGCTGAGGACAATGATGATGCCGAACGGGGAAGCATCGCAGGTCAGCACCAACGGCAGGGTCTGGCTGTATTGTACCAGAAAGGAGTCAGCCGACAGGAGTCATTTTACCGTGGCAAATGCGGCAGCCTCAGATGTGCCCCAGGACCAGTTCGCATTCTTAGCCAGGAGACGATGTAAGGGCTCAGCAACGGTGGCTTTCTGTTTAAGAAAGATGCTGTAGAAATGAAGGAGCCCAAGGAACGCCTGCAGCTCGGTTTGATTGCGAGGTGTGGGGGAGTCCGGAATTGCTTTAATTTTTTGTGTGGTTGGGTGAATCCCAGAGCCATCGATTAGGTACCCTAAGAATTCAACCCTTGGCACGTTAATTTGGCATTTCTCTTTTTTGAAACAGAGGCCTTTGTCTCTAATTCGAGCCAAAACTGTTAATACACGTTTGAAAAGTTGTGCCTCATTTGCAGTCGATACCAAGATGTCATTGAAATAGGGGACGACTCCTGGAATCCCCTGCAAAAGCCGTTCCATGATGCTTTGGAACAGTCCAGGGGAGATACTAACGTTGAATTGCAGACGGTGACATTTGAATGCACCCCTGTCCATCACAATGGTTTGGGCCTCCACCATAGTGCCATCTACAGGCAATTGTTGGTATGCCTGCGCCATGTCCAATTTAGCGAAAAAATTTCCAGGGCCTAATGAATGAAGGAGGTGCTGTACAATGGATACAGGGTAGGTGCTTTGTTGTAGCGCTTTATTTATTGTGCACTTGTAGTCTGCGCAGATGTGGACAGACCCGTCAGATTTGACAGGTGTCACTATAGGGGTCTCCCAGCGTGCATGATCAACCGGCTCTAGGATTCCCTGGCCTACGAGCTTGTCAATTTCTCTGTCAATTTTGGGGTGGAAAGCAAAATGTATCTCCTGGGTTTTGGCCTTATTGGGGCTATGTTGGGCTCCAAGCTAAAGGAAATTGGAGTCCCCACATACTTACCCAGACCGGTGCCGAAGACGTCATCAAACTCCTTAAAGATGCCATCGTCTTTCAAGGCGTTGATACTGGTCACCTCTAGGCCCAGGGTTTGGAACCAATCTAGCCCTAGGAGGCTTTGCAGGTTGCCGCTGACCACTGTCACTGGAAGTTTCTCGCTGAACTGCTTGAACTTCACCTGAAAGGTGCCTTGGCCCACGATGGGGACCCGGTTTCCCTGGTAATCCCGTAGGCAGATGTCAGGGGTGCGAAGATGCTGCTTCTTTAGGCTAGGGATAGCCTGCTTTAGGGTAGACCACTGCATGATGGTCAGTGATGACACGGTGTCGATCTCCATCTCACATGGAGAGTCCTTGATGAGGACTGTGACCTTCAGCTTTTTTGGCCGCCTGGTGCGGACTTGGCCGATTGATGTGTGGTAGGTGACTCTATTGTTGCCCTCTGAGCACTGTGGTGGCTACTGCCAGGCCCCTTGGTTGGACCTCTGTTGGCGGTTTGGTGCGCTTCTAGGCTGCCAGGTAGTGACAGGGAATTCGCCCTGGCACACCTTGGCGATGTGCCTCTTTCGCTCGCAGCGCTGGCAGGTTGCGTCGTGGAAACGGCAAACCAATCTGGCATGGTCTCCTCTGCAGCTAGCGCAAGGCAGGAGACGCAGTTTGGATTTGCACGCCGGCTAGGCGCCGCTACTGCGCATGAGGCAGCTGTCATCTTTCTCGCCCTCTGAGCTCTCGGGCTCTGCAGCCTCGTGATGTACGCATATATTCTTTCGTGCATCTTGTGGAGCGCTTTGGCGCTGCAGAGTCTCAGTAGATTTGACTGCTGATTCGGACGCCCTGGCCTCGTCCAATGCGATCTGCAGAGTGAGGTTAGATTTAGTGAGTAACCTCCTCTGTAGGTTAATGTCCCACACGTCGCAAATTATGCGGTCCAGAATCAGCTTGTCCCGGTCTTGGAATTCGCAGTAAGCTGCGGCCTTGCGAAGCGCCAAAACGTCCTCATTAAACAACTCACCCTCTTTCTGGTTCCTGATGTTAAACTCATGCCAGTGAATGTGCTTGGACGGCTTGGGGGCATAATGGGTCCTCAATGTTTGCTGGAGCACAGACCAGGCGACTGATTATAGCGGTTTTGGCTCAGAGAGGTCTTTTGCCATCTCGAACACTTCCCGGCCACAGTATCTGAGGAACATGTTCTTCTTGGGGCTTTCAAAAAGGCCCATGAGGTTGTTTGCCTCGAGGAAGCAGTCAAATCGCAGCATGTACGAGTCCCAGTGCTCGGTGACTGAGTCATACGGAGTCGGTGGGGCATGCATGGCCATTTTGTGTTCAGAGGGTGTTTTGAGTTTGCCGCTCAAAAATGGCTGCTTGGGGACGACTTCCGGCAGCCGAAGGCGACGGTCGTGTGCGCCCGCCTTCCCGCTGCTTCGGTGGGCTCCCCTGAATCCTAGGGGGAGCACAGGGTGCCTTGGAAGGGCGCCCTGCCGTAGGGGCAGCTTGCTGGGATCCCCTGGAGTGGCAGTGGCCGCGGGGGGGTCTCCAGCTTTGCCCCAGGAGCCGGAGAGTGTAGGGAGCGCGCGGAATGCCACCGCGCGCTTCGCCGAACGCAGCCTGGAAGGAAATGATGAGTTTGAATGCAACAGCTGAAGCGCGGTGAGGTGGGGGGTCTCCCCAGGTCTTTTACAGTTTATTACTCTATTCACTGATCTGCAGTTTTTGGGAGGGAACCTTTGGAGGAGTTCAGATTGGAGGGGGGGAATTTCCACCCCCCTTGGAAAAGCAGCACTTGGAAAATCTCTCCCTTTTAAGGGAGGGAGGGAAAGTTCAAAATCTACTTTCACTTCCCTTAAATAATGGGGAAAAAATCTCTTTTTTTCTTTTGACCACAACTGTGAGAGAAAGGATGGTTGAACTGATTCTTCTCTAAACTATGCATGGGAACTTTGATTTTGTTGTTTCCTGACCACCTGTACTGGTTGAGCCAATATGGCCAACTTCCTCCTTTTTCTTTGTCTTTGTGCATGAGACTCCTCCCTTGAAAAACTTTGTGGCTTTGAACTACTTTCCACCCCAGAGACCTCCAAGAGCCTCTTCAAATAGGTTTTTCCCTTGGATCTGGAATATTTTGATCCACCTATCTGCTTTAGTTTTGTATTAAACGATTTATTCTCCTTTGGACCTGCCTGTCCGGTGATCTCTACCGGCTGTGCTTTCCTACGGACACCATTTCTCTGTACAGAACAATAACTATCTCCGAGCTTCATGATGGGTCCTAAGAAGTTACCGCCTGGAAAGGCCTCATCGGCCCCGACATCTTCTACGTCCAGCCCCATTGCTCACCAGTCACAACTGGGATCTTTTTTACAACCCAAAGCCCCTGAGGAGAGCTCAAAGGATTTGTCCATTCATCAGATGCTTCAAGCTATCTTAAAGGGACAGGACGAAATGAAAAAACAACTGCAGGACTTAAATGATCAGCTCAGAGAGACGCAACAACAAACCACACAGAATGAGCAGAGGATAGGTGTACTGGAGGAGGGTGCGGTTGGGATGAGAGATGACCTGAAGACAATCCAAAGGGGGAATGTAGAATTTGAGAATCATGTGATAAAAATGGAATTTGAAAGGATGTCTTTTTTCCTTAGGTTCCAAAACTTGCCAGAGGTTGAGAATGAAGATCTTAAGGAGATTATGACCACAATGCTAGCAGAATATATTAACAGAGACAAACAACAGCTTGGGTGGAATATTGACCTGATCTATAGGATTAATTCAGCCTATGCAAGAACACACAATGTTCCAAGGGAAGTTCATGTTAAATTTCTTAGAAAAACCACAAGAGATGAGGTTCTAGGAGCTCAAAGGGGAGGACCATTAAAATATAAGGATAAAGAAATAACCATTCTTAAGCAGATCCCAAAGAAAGTAAGAGATAAGAGAAGGAAATATTCCTTCTTAGCAAAAGAATTATACAATAATGGGATTTGGTTTAGGTGGTTGTTACCAGAAGGCATGTTGATTTTTTGGGAGGGCAGTAGAATTAGAATTAACACAGTTGCGGAAGCAGAGGCTTTCACTAAAAAACACAGTGCTCTCTTAGGTGACATGGGGGATGTTACACAAGAAACAAAGGAGGGAGGGACGGAGGCTCTGCCGGTGGACGGGGGGGGGGGAGGATGCGACAACTAGAAGACTCAGATCACAAAAGTGATTTGAAACATCATTGCAGATGTTGTTACAATGTACCTTTATGGAAGTGATAAAAAGCAAAATGATTGAAACATACTGATGATTTTGTGTTAAACTTAAAACTGCTAATATCTATGTAAATGTTGATAATTTTCTATTGTTTTTTGTAAAAGTTGCGAGGCCTGGGGGGGGCTTCTCCCCCCTGCACGATGTAGCTGTCAAAATGTTTTATAAACTTTCAACCCCTTTTTCCCTGTAAAACTTTTAAAATCAATAAAATTTGGACAATAAAAAAAAATGGCTGCTTGAAGCCGTGCTGAGCTCCGGGCTGGATGTACTTGCTGGATTGCTACACTCTTTTGGTTCACCTAGTTGCCTTCCAGTCCCATCCTCGTTGCCAGGATTAGATTGGGTAATGGATAGGCACACACAGGCTTAACGGTAACAACAGCTCTTTATTAAGTACAACAAGTGAGAACAATCCAGCGAAGGTTGAGTCTGACAGCAGCCCTTTTATAGGGAGCTGTTAGACCCTTTGACCAATAGGATTAAGCCTCTGTTCCCACCGGAACAGAGGACCTTGGTGGAAACCACTGTAGTTCGAACAAGTATCTAACACTTTGGGAGAGCATTTCTCGCTGCATATCTTGCATAAACTCGAAACACCTCATCTATACCGTCTATCATCTTCTCTTGGGGTATCTAACACATCTGTCAGAATTTCTGGCATTATTTGTATCAAGTTCTTTCCTTTTTCTTCTTCTAAGTTTTGAAATCTTAAGAAAAATTCTGACCGATCCATCTCCCATCCCAATATTCCACTGTTATCTTTTTCCACAACACTCAATCTACTATCAATGTCCTCAACTTTCTTCTCTCTTTGTTCATCTCTTTCTTCTATTTTTTGTAATCTATCCTCATACTTCATCATCCATTATTGAATGTTTTCAATTTTTTTCCTCTGTATTACTTGTCTTTTGTTCTATGTTTTCTGTTAATTGTTCTGTCATCTCAATTTTCTTTTCCATATTCTCTGTTCTCTTTTCAATGGTTTCTGATCTCTTTTCAATGCTCTCTGCTCTTACTTTTAGTTTTTGTATTCCTTGCATGATCGCCTCTAATGTTACTCCCTTATCTTTTTCCTGTTGGAGCATCATCTGTATTGATCTTTGTCCTCCCATGGGTGAAGAGGAGAGAGTTGTTGCGGAGCCAACGGTTGTTATTTTTTTAATTCATCTTCCACATTTTTTTCTTTTCTGTGTTTTAATCCACCTAGTGTAAGGTGAAATTGTGGTCCCATGTAACCATGGGGAAGTCAAAAAATAAGAAATAAAACACTAAACAGGGGTTAGGGGGGCAGCAGAAGAGCCACAAAGAGCAAAGAGAAAAAGATACAATAATATAAAAAGCCAAAAGGGTAAAAATCTTTGGTCTCTTGTATGCCCTTATCCAATTGGTTTTAATTAAAAAGGAGGAAAAAGAAAAAGTAAAAAAAAATGGAAAGGGGAACAAAACAAAAAAGAAATAAGAAAGGAGAGCAATTCCCAAATAAAAATATAAAAATACAAAAGTTATAAATAGAAGAAGGGAAAAAAAGAGAAAAAGAATATTTAAGTGTTCCTTTGGTCCAGTCCACTTAAAACAAGCTCACAAAGTGCCTCAAAATAAATAAAAAATAAAAAAATAAAAGGGAGACAGAAAGGAGTCACAGCTTCCATAACAGAGTAAGACTAACACTGCCACCAAAGAAAAAAGAAAGAAAGAAAAGGAATTCAAAGTTTTTGTAGTGTGAAAGCCTTTCCAAGGTCACTCTGGACTTTCCTTTAAAATTTTTATTTATTCTTTCAAGGTAGGTTTCCAGGAATTGAAAGTTTCCCAAGGGACACCTGTATAAACAACTGTTTTCCTCTCACTATCAAGCCTTAACAAGATAACCTTGAGAAATACTACTTCTCTCCAAACATTCATGCAAAAATAAAAACATTGTTTCAAGTTCACTAGGTGGCATTGATACTTGTTTCCCACTCTCAGTCTTTGTCTCTGACACTCCACCTTTTACTTAAAAAAAAAGAAAAGGGAAAGTCAAGAAAAGAAAATACAATAATTTATTAAACAAAGGTAAAAAGAGAAAAACTTTGAGACAGTTCAAAATTAGTTGTATCAAGGTTTCCAAAGACTCCAATAAAAAAGTAAGAAAAAAAGCACAAAAGTAAAAAGTAAATTGCAATGAAAGTCCAATCTGGCTTCCGGCAGTAAAAAGGGAAAAAAAGTAAACCTTCAATTGACCATGCATTAGATCCGCCGCTTACCCTCTCATCAGTCTTTATTTTTAATAAAATCTCCAAATTTACAGTAGGATGTTCTCTCTCCAATAGAAAAGAAAAATGTAAAACTCTCACCAAAACCACATGCCTCTCTCCTGCCCTTGCGTTACGGAGCTGTCTGCCATTTCAGCAGCCTAATGGCTGACTCAAAGTCGCCGGCAAAAGTGGCTTTTTCCCGGATCACCAGAGACGTTGTGGGTGTCTGTGGGATCAGCAGGATATACCCCTACCTATCACCGTCTCTACAGGATGGTTTAGGTCCAATTGGACCATCCAGGTGACCTGAATTTGATGACAATCCCAGAGCTCCGGAAAAGTCTGTTGTTTCACAGTGACGTCAAGGACCTCCTGCCCACTATCACCTTTACTTTTTGTCTTAACATTAGAAGTTTTAAATAGAAAGTTTAGAGAAGAGAAAGAAATAAAAGGAATGAAAATTAAAAAAGAAGAATATAAATTACAAGCATTTGCAGATGATCTGGTTTTTATCCTTGAGGATCCATTAGAAACTGCATCAAAATTGATAGAAAGAATAGAGGAATATAGAAAAGTAGCAGGCTTGAAAATAAATAAAGATAAAACGAAGATTCTGACAAAGAATATATCATTGAGAAAAAAGGAAGAATTGGCGGAAACTTTGGAGATTCAAGTTACAAATAAGGTTAAATATTTGGGGATACATATATAACTGCTAGATGCGGTACACAATAATATATTAAAAGGAACAAAGTTAGATATGGTGAAATATTGAATGCAAAGGGTGAACTTAAATCTATGCAAAAGTTGAAACAAGAAGGAATAGGAATGAATTGGTTTTCATATGCGCAAATACAATCTAGATATGATAAAGATCATAAAATGGAAGGTTTCTATGATAAAATGACTGAATTAGATAAAATTTTGACAGGTACTGATGAAAAAGTGATTAAAAAATTATATAGACATCTACTAGAGGTTAAGCTAAAGGAAGAACAAGTCAAAGAAACCATGATAGCTTGGGGGGAAATTTTTGGACATGGGATTGAATTAGAGAAATGGCAGAAATTGTGGTCTCAAAATTATAAAATGACAATGTCAACAGAATATAAGGAAAATTTGTATAAGATGTTTTACAGGTGGCATCTACCCCCAACGAGAATAGCAAAAATGTTCAAAAACAAGTCAGAAAAGTGTTGGAAATGTCATCAGACACCGGGCTCATATTACCATACGTGGTGGACTTGCATAGAAGCTAAAAGATACTGGACTAAAATCCACACGTGGTTGGAGAAAATGATACAAAAACATATAGACCTTAAACCAGAGACTTTTTTATTGGGAATTATACTAGAAACATATAACAAAAATTTGAAATATTTGATTGTAAATGTTTTAACAGCAGCTAGAATTGTATTTGCAAAAAATTGGAAAAATGAGAAAATACCAACGCAGGAGGAAGTTATTCGAAAAATAATGGAATGTGCTGAAATGAGTAAATTGACATTTGAAATTAGAGAACAAGATGATGTACAATTTTATAAGGTATGGGATTTGTTTTATCAATGGCTAGATAAAAAAACATGGAAATGAAAAACGTTTGAGAAGTTTTCCTTATGTCCATTAAGACCAATGGCCACAATTGAGCCCAAGCCACCCATCTCATGTGTCAGCAGTGAGGCCCCCTTGCGAGAGCCTTTGCTGGGCCCCAACAGAGGGCTCACCCGTAGATCTGATGGGGTTGCCAGGAGATCATTAACAGAGCAGGGAAGACGCCCAGATGTTGATAGTAAATGAATCGCTCATTTGGAATCCCAAAGCATCCGGGAAAAGTCCAGGAAGCAGACACTGGATTATCAGGGGGACTTTTCCCATCTGGTGAAGTGGGGGGGGGGGCGCTTAAGTTGTTGGATGCAACTAACAAATTAACCCAGAAGAGCAATTAAAGCAGAGGGGTCTTGCCTGGGCAAATAGAGATGCACCTGTGACCACACACCTCTTGGGCTAGCTGCAGCTTCTGGTGGCCTTCAACACCCGTCTTATGGAGGGAGTTTGGAACTGGGGCTGACCAAGGCATGAATGACTCTGAGCTGAGCCTCCTGATCGAAGATTGGTGGTAAATGGCGCACCAGGCAGAGTTGGTGCAGCTGCTCTCTCCCTTCGTTTCCAGACAGCAACATGTTGTCACAGTGAAGCCAACATCTTTACAGAGGCTGTGAGCGGAGATGAACCACAAATGCCATCATGAGGGCAACTACAATCAGAATTTGGAAACTGGCCAACTTCCAAAGGAAAACCACACCTGGAATTTCACATCCTTTGGAAAAGCAGGCAAAAGATAAGCACTCTGCTGGCTCACCTGGACCACCAGCATGGCTGCTTGTGATCAGGGGTGAAAGGACATTGTCCTGCAGATGGAGGAAAAAGGCTTCTAGATCCTGGATGGAAATATATACCGGTATTTTATTAAAAAAGAGTACACATAATCATTATATTACTCATTTATCCAGACAGTTCAAATTGAAGCACACGCTGAAGGAAGACACTTTTGCATGCATGATAAATGCAGTTTTATTGTCCTCCGTAGATCTTCTGGCCTGAGAACTCCACAACTGTCCCTTGTTCTTTATTTTCCAACTGTTGGTGCATCTACTACTGTCCCTGCAGGCTCAATCCATCCGTGACTGCCCAGGAGCAAAGACCGGCTTCTGCCACCAGCTCCAGTTATGATGATGGACCTACTCCTGGACTTCCCAGTCAGTACCGGTTGGGGGGGGGGGGCAGGTGCCTCCAAATATTTAAGACCAAGTCTAGTGTTTCTCCTCTTGGAGGATCAAGAAAACTAGAAATATGAAAGAAAGCGCATATTTTCCCAGATGATGCAGGAATCAATTTCACACCTGTGTCTCAGTGATCAGAATACCCAGGAAGGGCAACCTTTTAAAGGCTGCCCCTCCAAATCAGTAAATTTATTATGCTTCCATCTTGTCCATCCTTTATATTATCCTAATATTAAACCTCTTCAGGGGACCCAGAAAGAGAATGAGTTGACCACATGGCTGCTGCAGTCTCTCTCAGGGAAGGTAGGCACAATCCTAGCTCTAAGTTTAAGGCTTCCCTGGATTCTCTTCAGGGCTCCTTGAAGCCAGAGGCCTGGGGAACAGACAACCTTCTCCCAGGAGGTAGTTGTGGTGGTTGACCTCCTCCGCCTCCATCACCAAAGCAGCTGCCAAAAGGTTGCCTTTTTCATCACTGGTACATTCTCCTCCCTCAAACCACACGAGGGTCCTTTTCTTTTGAGGACTAGGGGTGTCCCCCTACCCAATCCAAACCTGCTTCATTTTCAGTCAAGGGAATTCAAAATGCTTTATTTTTCAACAAATTGAATCATTTTAGATCGCCATTAAGATTGACAATAAAGGAGTCTTCCTAAAAGGAACAATAATCCAGCCAAACCCCCTGGGAACTCTGTGGAAGTGGGCCTTACCTGTGCACCAGCCACGCCTTGGCTTTGCTCTGGACCAGGTTCTATGCTAACTGGGCCATTTGGAGACAAACTGGGAAGAGAAAGGGGGAAAAATAAGGCACAGCTAGATTGCTACAAAGAAGAGGTCTCTCTAAAGGGCAGGAATTCACAGTGATGGGAGATTTTTATTACCCCAAACTGTGCCAAGTATGGCCTTCCAGGAAATAACCTGGCTTGTCCTGAGCTTAGCTTTCTCCTTTAGGAGGTGAAAGAAGGCACAAGAGGGCCAGCTGCCCTTAAGCAAGAGAAGACTTAGTCAAGAATAGGGAGAAGGCATACATACTCCTTCCACAAAATCCAAGTTGGTCATTAACGCTGAAAATGTAATTGGACTGGAGTTGACTGCATGCAAAGAAGCGAGGTGTGAGAGGGTTCAAGGAAGAATGGAAGGGTCACATTACCTCATGGAGTAAGAATGGGAGTCATGAGATTACTGTGGGTGGGTGTGAACGTAGTAATTAATGGCTTGGTGATAGCTGCGCATCCTGCTCCATTGTAAGCTGAAAAAGAACCTGTGACGACTTTGGGGAACAATTGGCAATGATTTGAACAATCCGGGGAAAAATGTCCCACTGGCTGACATGAATGCATGGGTGGGAGTGAGACAAGAGAGCAGAGAAAAAAGTGAATGGGCTATTTGGAAACTCCGCAGTGAATTAGAACAATGGCTACTGTTCTGTTTAAAAGAAGATCTGTAAGCTTAAATCTATTATGGGGGTCTATAACGAAATCTAAAACCACAGTAGATTTGATTGTTTATGATGAAAGTCTGGGAAGATTAGTGAAGGATACAAAGGTGGCAAAAGGTTTCTGAATGTCAAGAGAGATCACAACAATGTCAAGAGTGGATTTTGAGACAAATGAACGTAGAAAGAAAGAGTTGAAAGAAACTCAATATTAGGACTGTGGGAATCCAGAATGAAAAATTAACAGAATGGATGTGACTAGGTGCCCCCTCTTACTGAAGAGGGATGGGGGATTGTGGGAGTTGAAGTCCACAAGCCAAATTGCTAAGGTTTGGACACCTCTACACTAAACCCTCTTCAGCCCTATGATTCTGAGCATATTGGAGAAGATTCCTGAGGGGGGACAGTTTCATGGTGGAACCAATGATCGGGTTATTGGCTCCTCTGGACTCCCTCAAAGCCATCTGTCTGGGATGCCTAAATCTCGATCAGGCAGTTGGACTCAACAATGTGGTCGTTCTGGGAGAGTTCATGGAAGCTTTTTCTTGTCTTCTGGAAGGTTGTGGAAATAGTGGCCCCCAGGCAGGGCCGGATTTTCCTATAGGCTAACTAGGCTTCAGCCTAGGGCCTCAAGATCAAGAGGGGCCTTTTATTTTTATTTATTATCCGTGCCACATTTTTTATAAAGGTTAGTACCAATTACAACATGTTTCATTTAATATATTGATATATATATATCACAGTAATGATGTATTTCATTATCTCTCATGTAATTTACAAACTTAAAAATGGGAGGTGAAAGGGCCCCATAAGTGGAATAGCCTAGGGCCTCTTTTCATCTAAATCCGGCCCTGCCCCCAGGGTAATTTTTTTCTGGAATCTGCAGCAGAGTGCAGAGAGTAAGTGATTCTGATGGTCACTGCTGGAGGAAGAAGTCCTTTAGGTCAGCATTTTTCAAACTTAGCAACCTGAAGATGTGTGGACTTCAACACTTGGAATTCCAGCATGCTGACTGTAGAGTTCTGGAAGTTGGTCCAGTAGTCTTTAAGTTGCCAGGTTTGAAAAATACTGCTTTAGGCTGAGCTTTGCATCCCAGACGCATGGACCTTCTGCCCAGGCAGTGCTGGTGGCTTGTGCCTTTCTCAGTCACTGGGACTGGGAGCAAAGCTCATGTCTCTGGCTTTTTGCTTCCGATAGGCAGCACCGTTTCCCTAAGTTTGTCTAAGGGAAGCATCAGTGAAGCAAGAGAGATGGCCAAGGTCATCCCCTGCTCCCTGCTGGCTTTCCAGTCTTCAGGAGTCAGGAAATGCCACCCAGAAAAGCCAGAGCACAAGTAGCATAGAAGAGGGGTCTTCAAATGCGACGACAACTTTTAGACTTTCGGACTTCAGTTCTCAGAATTCCTCCCTCAGTCATTTCAGGGATTTCAAGTCCACAAGGGTTAAAGTTTGGAGAGCTCTGGCTAGAGCCATAGGGGAGCTCTTCCTACAGAGGGGAGGAGGGGGGCATGTCCACCACCGCCCTACGCAGTCTTGAGACCCCGATACGGTTTCTAGAGATGTGTCTGGATGTGATGGAATGTGCAGCTGGAGTAGAGCTGGGGGAGGGGAATCTCAGCCAGAGTACTCTGGTTTCCCCAGGAGGAAGGGGGCTTGGGGGGGAGGGGGGTTGGGTGCCTTGGCCATGCTTATGGATTATTTGGAAAGTGAGTCTCCAATCGGAGATGCCTAGATATAAAATGGAGGCTGGGGTAGGGCGGAGAGGGGTCATTCCAGACGGTTCCTATCCTTTCCCCAGTAAAGGCGGGGAATTGGAAGGGGGGGGGAGTCCTTTTTGAGGGCCGATTCTTAGCAGATGCCTCCCCCCCAGAAGAGCTGTGCCATCCTAACCTAACCCAGGGGGTGGGCAACTAGGGTAGCTTTACCACCGGTGGGCTTCAACTTCCAGAATTCCTGAGCCAGCATAGCTCAGTCCACCGGCCGCAAAGGGTCCCATCCACACCAGCTGCTCGGAAGAGAGTGGGGGAGGTCAAGGGGGGACCACCGCATCCTCTGGCCCTTCCCCTGCCGAAGGGGCGCCTCTGCGGGGTTCCCGCTGCCCATCGCCCCGTCGGACTCGCCAACAGCGCCGCCAGGGAAAGGCCTGGCCGGCTCCGGGCGCGGGGCTGGCGGGGCAGCGGACGAGTTCGGGGCTCCGGTCCAGCCCCCTTCTCCCAGGAGGAGAATCCCGCGACCGAATCCCGTTCTTAGGCAGCAGCCGCGTCCCTGCCCGGGCCTCTCTCAGCAACCGGGGTTGGCGAGGCGGGAGAGCCGCGGTCCCAGCAGACCGACAGACCGAGGCGCAGCCGCCTCTGGGCGAGTCAAGGGCGGGCCTGGGGCTCCCGTGGCTGGGAAGGCGGAGGGGGCGCTCCAAGACCCCGCAAAGCCACCCCGGCGCTTGGCCCGTTTTCCGGCTGCGCGGGAGACGCCGCTCAGCGGCTTGGCAGGAACCGGCCGCCTGGCTTCAGGCGCAGCAAGGATCGCCGGCAGGGGAGGAAAAGGCCCCGCGGGGCTCCACCTGCCGGTGCCGGCCGAGGTGCTCAGTTGCCGCCCTGCCTCCCCGGCGCCGTGCCGGACTCGAAGCTCTCTGGTGCCCGGGTGGCCAACCGTCCCTGGCTGCAACGGAGGCGTTTGCTCTTTCTCCCCGTGCCCCGCATGCCCGCCTCCCCCTCGGCTGGGCTGGCAAGGGACGGCAGCCGCCCCGTCTCGCTCCAAAGGCGACCCCGAGGCAGGCGGCCTTCGGGGACCCGCTTTTCTCTCCCCGATCTTTGCTGCGTTGCTTCTCAAGCAGGGCAGCTGGGGAGGGTCTGGCGGGGGCCCAGCTTCCCCTCCCTGCCTGAGCGACCAATTTGTCCGTAACGAGGCGGCTCCTCCGGATCTCCCCAGGGAGCCTTGCAAGAGACGCCTGCTTTGGGCCAGGAAGGGGAGCCTGGAGCCCATGAAGAAAGCCCCTTGTATCCGCCAGGGAGGCACAAAGATTGTGGGGGAAACACACGCTCCTCTCTGGTGGGTGGCTGATAGCGCCCGCATGTGCCCAAAGGCCTCACTGATGCTGCTGGTGCAAAGCCGGAGGGTTTGGGGGAGGAAGGCTGCACTCCCACAGCCTCTTCCCTTGGGCAAGGGCCGATGCCTAGAGCCCCTGGAGAGGGAGAGATGGGCAGCAAACCAACTGAAGAAGCAGGAGGCCTCCTTGGCCACCCCCCCCCCCCACTCAGCCCTTGTGGAGACCTGCTGATGTCCTTGCCTGCCTCCCTCGGACTCCTGGCTCTGTTGCCTGCACCTCTGGCAGGACCTTCCGCTCTGCCTCCTCCTCCTCCTCCTCTGTGCAGGGCCTGCCATGCTGGCCTTCCGTTTCACTCAGCAGCTTCTGGGCTCTGCCTGGCAAGGTGGGCACCGGCCTCCTTTGGAGGAAGAAGGGCTTCTGGGGAAATGGGCTGAATCGGGGGGGGGGGGGGCAGGCTTTGCTCCCTTCTTGAACAGGCCCTTCCTTGCCTTTGGGCCCAGGTTTATTTATTATGCATTTCTTTTATTTACAGTCCCCCTTTATTAATTTTTTACAAATAATTCATGGGAGCGAACATATCAATACTCCTCTCTTGTTTTCTCCACAACCACCACCACCCTGTGAGGTGGGCTGGGTTGAGAATCACCAGTTGAAGGTCATCTAGCCGGCTCTGATTCCTAAAGCTGGACTAGAACTCTCGTCTCCTAGCAGCTGGTTTTCTTGCCTGAGGCAGGACTTGAACTCCCAGACCAAAGGTGCCAGGGGGGCTCCCTTCCGCTCCTCCCTCTGGCTTCACCTCTCGACAGGGGATCCCATCTTTCTCCTCCTTCATCTTCTCCCTGGCTTCTTCCCACCCGGCACCCGTAAAATCTCCTTTCGACCGGGATCTTTTCAGCCATTTTGGCTCTTTCTCTCCTTATCTCCCTTTGAAATAGGCTGTGGGCTCCTCAGAATACAAAGAACGAAGGGAAAGGATGTTCTTTCCCATTGATTCTATTGGAAATTCCATATTTATACTGTATATAATTTACATATTGATATACACATGGCATCTGCAGCCTCAGCCTTCTGCTCTTTTCCGGTCCCTCAAATCTTCCTCCTTCTCAGTCTGTGGCCCTTGCAGGCCCTGGTTGCTCGCTCGGATGCCAAGCCTGCCAGGGGGCTTTGGCTGCTGCAGGCCGAGTTTGTCTCTGCTCAGGGCGCGCTGGCGTGCATCTTCTCCAGGCAGCCCATCCAGAAGGAGATGAGCCGGCCGTCCTTGTTGCAGCAGAAATCCATGAAGTCTTTCAGCAGCCGGTCAGCAAACTTCTCGTCGCCAGTGGCGCTGGACCGCCATGTTTTGGTCAGCATGGTGTTGTAGGCCCAGTTGTAGCCAATGCGCTCCTCGCAGAAGACGTTCTGGTTGGCAGAGCTGGTGGAGTTGCGTCGGCGGCGCTGCTGTCCGGAGAACTTCCTCTTGGAGTAGGGTAGCTGGAGGAAGACTGTGCCTGAGTGGGGAGAGAAAGTTCCCAGAATAGAAGCTTTCCGTGCGGGACGTGTCCCCTGGGCCTACCTCAACCCGGGGGGGGGGGGAGGGGGGGGGCTTCTTCCAGAACAGGGCTGGGGAACCGTGGCCTGTTTATGACTTGTGGACTTCAACTCCCAGAATCCCTGAGCCGGCAAGAAGCCCATAAGTCATAAAATGGCCGCGGTTCCCCACCCCATTCTAGAAGGTGGGCTGCTACTGTGGAAGCAAAGTTTAGAGAGTTCTCTGGTTTTACACAAAGCTCTCCTGCTAGGAGCCCAGAGCTCTTCCTGAGCAAGTGGAGAGGCTGGGGTGGGGCCCTCAGGGCAGCAAGAGCAGGGCACAAGCAGAGAGCCATGGCAAGCCCTCTTTCTTCTGTGCCCAGCAGCAGCAGCAGCAGCAAGAGCAGGGCAGGGCAGGGCAGGGGTACGTGGGCACACAAAGAGGTGAGCTTCCAGGAAGAAGGCTCTTCTTGCTTCCTTGCTGTCTGTGGGGTCCTGGAACTGCCAGAGACAAGGACTGCAGCCTCCCCTTTGGATGTATCGGTCACCTGCCCAGAAGCAATCTGATGCAGGACTCACCACCTCCGCTCCAGAAGGGAAACAGAGCTCACCTGTAACATGGATATACTGGGGCTTGTTCTCTGCAGGGAAGTTGAAGGCAGAGGCCGAGTATTTATCCTGTACAAATCCAAACCTGGTGGGAACAAAGGAGAGGCACGTCAGGTAGGGCAAGTCCCTCCAGAGTCTGGCCTGCCCGAAGTTCCATCGCCCCACTGAAATCTCCCCATCCAATGCTGGGCTTCTTCTCTGGATTAGGAGCAGAGGAAGGAAAAGTAAAGGAAAAAAGCCCAGCCTTGTTTGTGGGGGAGGCACAGCAGACTTTCTAGCTTCCTTCCTAGGCCTTGGGTCCCCCCCCCCCACTGCCCCTCCCTCCTGGCCAGCTGCCCCTCCCCAGCTCACCTTTGTGCAATGGCCTCCTGAAAAAGGTGCATCCGGTCCCAATAGGTTTCCGGCTCAAAGCCTGCAAAGAAAACCAGGAGGGAAGTTCAGGTTGCTGCCAAGATCCCAGGACTTTTGGGGCAATTCCCGTGAAGCTTCCTGGAGAATCGACAGCTGGGAAATGCTTGTGCGTTGCCTTCTTTGATCCCAAGAAAGCGCTGAGCTGGTCTCCCCAGAGCTCCAGGTGATTCAGCCTCTCCCACCCAAGTTAGTAGCCAAGGCCCTTCCCTGCCCGGTCTCTGCTGCGCCACTGCTGGAATCGCCTGCCCCGGCCCAGCGGAGGAGTTGCTGGTCTCGTGCTTTCCTCCCTCTCCCATTCTCTGGACTCCCCTCTCCTGCCCCTCCCTGCCAGCTCTCCTCCTCCTAAGAAGACCCATCCAAGGGTTTCTGCAGGTTCAGGTAGAGGAAGAGCTCACCTACCAATTATGAAGGCACGGACGGGGTCTGGGGGGGGGGGGGGCATTCCACATTGGGACGGTTAGTGGACTAGGAGGAAGATCCCACCCACATCCTGTTGCACCTCTGTTTTTAACTTAGTTTAATATTGAATGTTTTTACACCTGCTTTTGATATTGTAACAGTCACTTGATAGTGAGATAGGTGGTGATGGGCTAAAGACGGACACGGGGTATTGAGGTGGGGGTTGAAGGGGACAACTAGTTATTCAGACTCTCCTGCAATGGCTCAGTTTCCTTTTGGAATGTGGCTGGTTCCAAGAGTTTTGCTTTCTTGGGAGAGCAGTTGAGGCAGATCCTCCCCCCTGGCATGAAAAGCAGCCCCCCCTCCCCCCGCTCACCATCAAAGAGGTGCTCGCTGCCCTCTTTCAGCAGGCAGCTGATGCTGAGCGGGATGAACAGCTGGGCTCGAAGGGGGTCTCCGTATAAGTAACTGGGCAGCGCAAACGGCCCCTCCAGGACTGGGACCAGCAGGAACCCACAGGAAGTGGCTTTGCGATGCCAGCCTTGGACCTGTGGACACAGGGGGGGGGAGGGCGATGGGGAGACCGGGCTCAAATGAGGACCAGATCACAGCCTTGGAAACCCGCAGGTCCATCAGACACCCCAGGATGCCCATCTGCCAGAGCTCACCATCTCAAAGAGAACAGCCGCCGTCACGGCCATCCAGTGCAGCTTGATCTCAAAGGCGGCACTGAGGGAGAAGTTGCCGTGGTAGTAGCAGCTGCACCACTCCAGCCGGTCCGTGCGGTTGTTGACGTCCACGTCCAGGGTTACCGTCCGCTGTTCGGGCACCGTGGCAGCTGCCCAGAGAGGAGCAGAAGAACATAAGGGGAGGGAGGGAGGGCGGAAGGGAGGGATCAGCCCCTGGGCAGCCTGCTCACCAGCCCTTATTCCAGGCGCTTAATCCTGGGTGCTCCAGAGACTCTGCAGTCCTGTTATTTTGGGTGCCCCCAGGTGGCACCTCCAATGCGGTGACCTGGGTGGAGTAAGGAAAGGAGCCAAGAGCCTGCATTTGTTGCTGCAGCTACTGGTTGAATTCTCCTTCATCACCCACTCACTGGCCTCTTGAATTCCCTTCGGGATGGAAGGCAAACATTTTGGCTGACTTGGGTCTCTCCAGGGTCTCCTCCCCACTGCCCCTTTCTGTTACTTTTTCAGCTTAGAGAAAGTTGGGGAAGAAACCTGCCAGGAGTTTAGGAAATGCGCCTGGGGGTGACTGGGGCGGAGGGAGGGGGGAAAACTAGGCCAGAGCCCACCTACTCCTGCTGTGTCACCTCTGCTGCCCCCTGAAGAGTTTCCCCACGGCAATATCGGAGGGCAGGTAGCCAAAAAACCTGGCTGAAGACCTGGCCCAGGCCTGTGCGTGCTCTCTTCCATGGCTCCAGGTGCCCTCCCTTTTCAACCCCACCCCCGAAGAGTGGAACTCCATCCCACTCTGAGGCCAAGGCCAAAGACCTCGACCCAGGCCCAGTTCTCCTCAGCTGCCCTCTCAAGCCAAAGGAGAAGATTGGCTTCCTTAGAAGAGAATCTTCGTACTTCAGGGTTGAACTGTGGGCTTTTCTTGCAGACGTTTCACGACCCATCTAGGTAACATCATCGGTGCCAGAAGGAAATGGGGTTAATGGAGAGGAGGAGGAGGATTATGGGGGGCGCTCTCCGAGCTTGGCTTTTCTTCCAGATGTTTCATGACCCAACCAGGGAACATCATCAGTGCTAAATGGGAGTGGGGTTGGCTCTCTGGGACTGACTAGCACTGATGATATTATCTAGTTGGGTCTTGAGACGTCTGCAAGAAAACCACCAAGCAACCAACAATACTGGATTTGTCCCAAGCTGTTGATCCTTGTTACCAGTTTTCTGTCATCCTCTAGTTTTCACCTTTTATATTTAACTTAAATAACCCTGAAAATAAAGTTAAATATAAAATGTTATATATATAAAAGGTTATATATATCTTTTCAGGGTTATTTTATTCTCCCTTAATTTTTTTCACCTGCTGGCCTTTATTACATAAATATATGAGAACGTAGCACGGAAGGACATTCCCAGATACCTGAGATTAACTTTCTCAGGTGATTTTGGATCAGCAATGCCCATCAGGGCCCAAAGCAGGAAGCGCCAACTTTGGCAACTTTAAGACGTATGAACTCAGCTCTCAGAATTCTGGGAATTGAAGTCCACAAATCTTTGAAGTTGGAGGAACAGAAAACCCACATTTGGGACCATCTAGGACCCCCAGCCACCCTCTGCACCCTCGTTACCCAGTAACGCCGCCGCCTGGCTCCGTCCTCCAAAGCTGCGGCTGAAGGAGCTGTGCCTGCTGGCGTAGGAGGCCGGGCGGCTGGGCAGCCATGGCAGGAGGAAGGCCGGGATGTCCGAATGAAGGAGCTCTTCTGCCACAAAGGCCACCTCAAACCACTTGCGCTGGAAGGCGGAGAACTCGTCCTTGGCTGCCGTGTGCCACAGGGAGGGCTGCTGGATGCCCCCTGCAGAAGACGGGGAGAGAAGCTCCATTGGGGCAGGGCCCGGGGAAGGTCCCACAGGAGATGGGGAGGGGGGAGACTTTCTTCCTGCTCAGGTGTCAGTCTCAAAGAGAAAAGTCGGGGGAAGTCTCCCGGGAAGACAGCTGGCCTCTTGCCCCTTGGGCAGAGGAATGCCAGGGTGGGGCGGGGGTCTCTCAAGGTTAGAGCCATTAGTCCCCCTCCCCAATCCAGAAGCTTCTCTCCCAAGGTGCCTCCTGGGGCTCCTTCCGAGCAGGAGAGGGCGAGGAGAGGAGGAGAGATTGGGATCAACACAACGTGCTCCTTTTCGTCTCTTTGGTGCAGGGAAGAGTTTTCGTTCCTTTTCCACAGGCCTCTTTTGTGTCGCTCGTTTGCTCTCTAGCAGCCCAAGGAGGCAGCCCAGGGCCCCTGGAGGGGACACAGGGGGCCCCAAACCACCCGGAACCTGACCTCGCTCTTGCTCCTTGTCTTCCACCATCTTGTAAAAGTAAAACCCATAAATAAAAGTGCGAAGTGCCTCTCCGGAAGCGTGGGTGATCAGCTGCTCCTCCAGCATTTTCTAGAGAGAAGGTGAAACGAAGAGCGGCTTCAGCTGGAAGAACAGCCAGCAGCCATGCAGGCAAGGGGAGGGGGGGGGGAGGGGGGGAGAGGAATCCTGGTCCACAGAAACTACTCATCTCCAACTGACAGTCTACAGCGTGTGTGTGTGTGTGTGTGTCAAACTCTATTTCATTGAGGGCCGCATCAAGGTTGTGTTTGACCTCGGAGGGGTGGGGGTGGGGGTGGGGCATACCCAGCTTGACGTCACTCATATCGGGGGTGCCTGTGGTGGCCCAAGCTCTCTGCCAGTGAAAACGGGCTCCCTGGCTCCATTTTCAGCTGGGAAGGCCTCCTGCAACCCTCTGCCAGCCAAAGTGGAGCTGGAGGGAACTGCCCGTGGCCCTCCTGAGCTGCATTTTCACTGGCAGAGGCACCGGGGGCCGGTCATTCATTGTTTCCAGGGCGGCCCACGAGCCAGATCTAAGCACACACGCACCCCGGGCCAGATCCGGCCCCCGGGCCTTGACTTTGATAGCCCTGGTCTACAGGGAGAGATGGGCTGGAATTCCCAAGGGAGGAAAGGGACCCTGTTCCAGGACGAAGGACAGGCGGAGGTTTCTCTGATTGCCCCCAAGGCTGCCTGAAGCCCCTGGATTCTGCCAGGCAGCCCCCCTCCCTCCCTCCCTCCCCCCTGGCCTCCTGAGGCGATGCCCAGTCTTCCTTAAGGCAGAAGGGGGGAATCTGCAGAGAGAGAGAGAGAGAGAGAGCGCCAGAGGGCTGCCCAGAGCTCCTCACCTGCATGATGTCGATGGCCATGGCCTGCGTCTGCACTCCTTCCACCATGTTCACCAGCCAGTGCACGACCTCTGCACTGATGAAGCAGGAGGGGGAGAGGGCCTTCTGCTCTGAGAGCAGCTGGATCCCTGTGCTGAGAGCCAAGCGAGGTCCAGGTTAAGGACGCCCGGAGCCTTCTCACCTGTCCCCAACCTCTGCCCCTCTTCCTCCCCCCCCCCCACCCCTCCACGGCCCCTGCGATGCCTGCCTCGAGATTCCCAGGAGGAGGGAAATGGCTGGACTCCACTTGCCACTCCCTCTTCCACAAAGGGGCTGCCGGGGGCGGAGGAAACCTACGTGGGGTGTTTCATAGCTTCAAGGATTTCCAGCAAAGTAGAGGAAGACGTCAGGGAGGTGGCCGAGGACGGCTGGGAGCTGCAGAATGGAAAGAAAAGACGCCCTCAGCAGGACAGCCCCAAAGGCAGGGGACGTCCACTCAAGACCTTCACCCAAAGCCCCGCCTGGCCCTTCTTACCTGTTTTCCACAGGACCAGAGGTGGCCGAGGTCTGGTCCCCTCCATGGAGAGAGCTGGCTTGAACGTTGCTACGGTCTGCAGGCTGGGCTGGGTTGACAGCAGTGCTGCCTTCCAGGGCTCCTGGGACGGACTGGTCGACAGAGACCTGGGGGAAGGGAAGCAGTGGCCACCATGAAGCCCTGCAGGCACTCAGAGGAACTTTGAGCTGGCCCTAAGTGTATATTCTTGGGAGTTTCAGGCAAATACTCCCAAGCATAAAAGAGAATTGGCCCGGCACTCAGGAGTAGTGAAGGCAGATACACAATCTAGGTGGCCTGGAAAATCAGCCGAAAATCAGCCTCCCTTTGCCCTGAAGCAACATCTGGAGGAAGAACCCATGAGAAAACAGCCACCTCTCAAGGAGAACCTCTCCAACGGCCAGTTCTGTGCTAGGAAAAGAAGGTTCTCCGGGGGCTGCTTGGAGTCCAAGCATGGGTTAAATTAGTCTGGTTGCCCAAGGACTGAGTTCAAATTCTTTGGCCACGCCTCCTCTTCCTCCTTAAGGCCAGTTTTTGTTAACTCAGTCTGGCCCAGTCAGGACGAATTTAAGTGAACCCCAGCTGTTTTAATTTAATTTGGCTTGGACTGTCCAAATTGAAGACACAGATTTATTGTTTTAACTTATTTTACTTGGGTGTATTTTTCTCCCTCCCCCCCCCCTTTTTTGGTGCACCGGATCAAGCTACGAGGTGAGAGAGCGAGGAATGAGCTGTTGGGGGGGGGATGCTTGCCTCCATGCCTTAAGGGCGGAAGCTTGGCTAGCTGAGGGGTTGCTGCGGGCGTCTGGCACCGCAAACAGCTTCCCCTGCTTCCAATTTTAAAGAGCCGGCTCGGGAGGCTTTTCCCTTTTTGCGGTGGGCATGGCTGCGGCCGCCATTTTGGAACACACACCCCCCTGCACGTAGTGACCAATCATAAGCCTGTCTGAGCCGCTCGGCTCCTGGGAGGATTGCCGCCGGGTGGCGTGTGGGCATTGTCCGGTTCGCCGGCAGTGCTGCTACCACCCAAGCCTTAATTTTTGTTTCTGGGCGGCCGCGCTGTTTTGGCGACCAAGTGGTCATTCTCCGGGTCCTCCACCACCACCTACTGTGCAGCCTCCACCTCCCGCAGCGACGCTGGTAACAGAGAAAGTGAAACCACGCAGCTGGGAGCTGAGGCTTGGAAACAAGGCGTGCCTGGGTACAGTTTCCCAGCGAGAGCGCTTTCCTCCCCGTTGGCAGATCCATCTGAGCCTGCAGGAATGCCTAACTCCGCATCGGAGCAGCCTGGGCCTTCAGGACACGGTAGCTGTGGCCCGCCTGGGGCCAGCACCCGGGGCAAGGCCAAAGGGAGGACTGCAGGATGGCAGGCAAGGGCAAGACCCCCTGCAGGTGTTGGAGGAGGAGGGCAAGGACCTAGATTTGTCCCCTGACAACTCAGTGGTGGGCCCCAGCTCTCCAGGCCATTCCTTTCGGTCAGAGCCAGGCTCCCCTCCAAGTCCCCTCCCAGGCTTTCAAGCCCAGAGTCTTCTTTGCCCCCTCCTCGGGCTAGGCATCGCTCCAGGGAGGACAGGGGCCTAGTGCTTTCTTTCTGAAGTGCAGGAGGTGATTGCACGTGCCATTTCACAGGGTTCATAGCCGAAGGACTTCAGCGCAAGGATAGCCAATCAGAAGGCGGGCGCAGGAAGACACCCATCCTTGGAATCTTCTGCCATTAGCGAGGTTTCTGTAGGGGATGAGCAGGATCAGGATGACCAGGAACTGTCTGAGGAGGAAGATCTCCCCCCAGACACCCCTGCATTCTCGGGGTTATTCAAACCCACTACATTCAAGTCCATTTTGCACAAGGCAAAGGCCATCATGCAACTTGGTGCGTCCCCTCAGAGAGGACAGGGATCCCCCGGAGCAGCTGCTCCTAGTCCCGGGGACAGCATGTTCAAAAAGCAGGCACTGGCCCAGGATCTTGTCCCTGTGCCTGAACTGTTTATGGACGTGGTGCAACGCCAATAGTCCCAGCCAGGTTCCCTAACCCTAACCCTAACCCTGGCCGCTCCTAGCAGAGGGGATAAGAGACTCTATTCAGTGGAGGCGAATTTGGAAGATGTCCTCAAATTACCCCCTGTCGATCCTCCAGTGGCCTCCTTGACATCTACTTCAGTTCATCCAGCTGACCTTATGGAGGGTCTCAAGGCAGAGGATAGGAAGGCAGAAAAGGCTTGCCACAAAAGACACCAAGTGGCAGCCTGGGCCATTAAGGCCTCTACTTCAGCCTCCTTTTTTAATAGGGCTTCCATCCTGAAGGACCTGCAGTCTAAATTGCCTGTGGAGGACACGCGTCTCCATCAGGACGTAAGTAAATAAGATTATTGCAGCATCTCAGTATTCGTCTGACGCCTTGTTAAATGCGGCAAAATTTGCTTCTAGGGCACTGGCATCTAACGTAACATCTAGACGCCTCCTTTGGCTTTGCCATAGGCAAGTAGATATGAAGTCAAAGTGGAAATTGGCCGCTGCCCCCTTTAAGGGTGACAAACTGTTTGGGGAAACCTTGGATTCAGAGCTGGTCGAATCCAAGGACAAGAGGAAGGTTCTCCCCACCAGTGCCAAGAAACAGGAGAGGAAGAAGCAGCCTTATTTTAGAAGGCAGTCCTTTCGGGCGTCTGATTCATCCTTCAACGCCCCAACCTTTCACAGGCCATATTCCCAACCTTCCGACAGGTCTCAGGACAAGCAGTCCTTTCGAGATAGGGGAAGACAACAATATCCCTTTCCGGAAGAACAAATGGCCAGTACGGTCTGTCTCCCATGGGGGAGGGGGGGCACTCCAGCAGTTCGCCAACCAATGGGAACTCACCACGTCGGATTCTTGGGTCCTGCAGATGGTGAGGCAGGGCCTCACCTTCGAGTTCATTTCCCTTCCCCCGAGGAACTTCATTTGCTGCCCCACTCCCTCCTGCCCAACCCAGAGGGAGCTCATGCAAAAGGAGATTCAGCATCTTCTGGACATCAATGCCATAGAGCTGCTGCCAGTGGATCAGGAACGGAGGGGATTTTACTCCATCCTATGCCTGGTACTGAAGCGCTCCGGGGGGTGGCGAGCAATATTGGACCTGAAGAACCTCAATTACCACATAACGTACAGGAGGTTCAAAATGCAGTCCTGGCAAACCAGCCTTGCAGGGATAAGGCGCGGGGATCTACTCACATCAGTGGATCTAAAGGAGGCATACCTACACATACCAATTTGGCCTCATCATCGGATGTTCCTGAGGTTCTTCTACGCGGGCCGATACACGGCCATGCCCTTCGGCCTGTCGTCAGCGCCCAGGACCTTCACCAAAATTCTGTCGGTTGTGGCAGCAGACCTCAGAAGGAGGCCGGTAAGACTAGTCTGTTACCTGGGCGACATTCCTAGTTCAATGGTCGTCCAGGGAACAGGCGGTCCATGAAAAGTCTCCAGGTGCACGGGTTCGACGTAAACCTGGAGAAGAGCCACTTGAATCTGACCATCAGGCTCCTTCATTTGGGTGCGGAAATCGATACCCTATCCTGCAGGGTTCACCTATCGCAGGACAGGTTAGACAGTCTAAGAGTCCTAGTTTTAAAAGTTCAGGGGGCAAGGCAGGTACCAGTCAGGCTCCATGCAAGGGTGCTCCAGTGGCTTTTGCTACCACACCAAAGAGCCAACAAGAGCAGCTCCCCGGCATTAGTTTGGCTTCCCCTGAAGGTGAGGCGCTCCCCATGGTGGTGGCTATCCCTGGTGGTGGCTATCCCTGGCCATCAAAAAAGGCTACCTGTTCAAGGAACCAGAGCAGCTGGTGGTGACGACAAACGCCCGTCTGCTCGGCTGGGACGCTCACCTGGGCACTCAGGTGATGCATGGCAGATGGTCTCGAGAGGAATCAGCCCGCAACATCAACTGGCTGGAGCTGAAAGCAGCGAGACTCACCCTTCGCCATTTCAGATGGGACATTCAACGCAACCACGTCTTGTTGATGACGGACAATGTGGCCACCAAAGCAGTCCAGATCCCTCATGGCAGAGGCGGAGGCCCTGGGCAGGTGGGCAGAACAACATCTTCAGTCAATTCTGGCAGACCACATATCAGGAGTGGACAACACTCAAGCCGACTGGCTGAGCAGGACCACCATAGACAACTCAGAGTGGTGCCTGTATCTGGACCTCTTCCACCAACTGACCAGGAGGTACGGAGTTCCAATAGTCGATCTATTTGCCAGTCAGGAAAACACACAGCTTCCCCACTTCTTCTCCCACTTCCACTCTCCCCGGGCGGAGGGGACAGATGCCCTCCACTGCAGGTGGCTGCCCGGACTGCTATACGCCTTCCCGCCTCTGCTTCCACAAGTAGTTCACAAGATCATTGCCGGAGGTTCTCCTGGTGGCCCGTCATTGGCCCAGGAGGTCCTGGTATGCCGATCTCGTCAGTCTTTCGGTGGTGAATCCCTGGCGCACCCCTCAGGATCAGGTCTCCCTCAGCCAGGGGGCCATTGTCCATCCGGAGCCCCGGTGGCTGCAGTTGGCCGTCTGGCCCTTGAAGGGGACCTCCTGAGGAGGGACAACTTTTTGAACAAGGTGATCCAAACTATCCAGGCGGCCAGGAGGCCTTAACCATCAGAATTTGGCAAAGAAGGGTGAGCCACCTTTGCCAACTGGTGCTCCACCTGTGCCCTTGACCCGGTCACTGCCTCGGTGCCACGCGTCTTGGACTTCCTGCAGGAGGGCCTGGACAAGGGTGTGTCCCGAACACCCTCCGGTGTCAGATGGTGGCATTTTCTACCGTCTGGGCAGGGCATCCATCTCAGACTCTCAGTAAACTGCCAGTAAACCTTCCTCAAGGGCGCCTCGAATTTACAACCCCCGGTGGTTCATTGCTACCCTACGTGGCAGCTTTCCGTGGTTCTACAGGCCCTGACAGCATCTCCTTTCAAACCGCTCAGCTTGGTCAGCCTCAGACATCTCACCCTTAAGACCGTTTTCCTCATTGCCATCACTTCGGCAAGGAGGATATTGGAGTTGGGGGCTCTGTCAGTTCGGGATGATTTATGCAATATTCATCCTGACAGGGCCGTACTCCGTTTGAACTTCTCGTTTATTCCCAAAATTAACTCTTGGTTTCACAGATCGCAGGAGATTATTTGCCGGATTTTTGCCCCCGACCCAGACATCCCAGAGAACGTACCTGGCATACACTGGCCGTGCGACAGGCTCTGCACAGATATGTGAAGAGGACAGCAGAATTCGGCAGGTCTGAGGCATTGTTCGTCTCCTTTCAGCCGGAGTCAATGGGGCGGAAGGTGACATCATCCACCATCGGCCAGTGGCTGAGGACATGCATCGCCCTGGCATACGAGCATTGGTCCAGAGCAATTCCACGCAACGTCATCTCCCACGCCATGAGGAGTGCTTCCACAACAACGGCCTAGGTGACCCAGGCGACAATAGAGGACATTTGCAGGGCGGCAACTTGCTCGTTTCCATCTCTGTTTGTCCGGAACTATAAGTTAGACACGTTTGCCTCGGCCGAGGCTTCGTTTGGCAGATGGGTGCTGCAGCAAGTTCATTCTGCGGCTGAACCCTTGGCCTCATCTTCTACCACCCCTGGGGACAATTAACTTGGGTATGTCCCATGCTTGGACTCTCCAAGCAGCGCACAGGAGAATGACCATTGGCTTACCTGAAGGGATTTTCTCTGTGCGCTGCGGGAGAGTCCAACCCCGCCCAAATCTCATGCGGGCCCAGGGTTCAGGAACACCAGACGATCTCCACGCCATCTCATTGCGTCTTCCAGTTCCACGAATCGTTAAAAAACTGGCCTTAAGGAGGAACAGGAGGTCTGGCCAAAGAATTTGAACTCAGTCCTTGGGCAGCCAGACCAATTTAACCCATGCTTGGACTCTCCAAGCAGCGCACAGAGAAAGACCCTTCAGGTAAGCCAATGGTCATTCTTTCCAGTATCTATGAATTAATACTGAGGAATCTTTACCTCTTTTTACTGGAAATGGCTAATTCCTCTGCCAGGTCCTAAATCTTCCACAAACTATTGACTTGTCCTGTTTTAGTTAGAAGCAATCCCAATTTGTGCCAGGGAGAAATTGCTCAACGTACAATTTGCTTCCTTGCCCATAAAAGAAATCTTAGCCTCCCTGCCCCGTTTTCTATTTTTGCCTTTCTATCAAGTAACACCTGAAGGGCTGAAAGGGGGGCCAGGGGAGCTTCAGTTCAGAGAAGGCAGCTGGTGCAGGTTCCCCAGCCGCTGGAAGCAGAGGGTCGAGTTTGGGCTGGGGGAATGGGAAGAGGGGGGCTGTGATGTGTAAGCTCTTTTTGCTCTAATGGGGAATTCAGGTCTTCCAAACATCAAGGCCACCATACATCCAGTTGCCAAGAACTTCCGTTCTCTGCTCCTTTGCACAAGCTGAAGGCAGAGGGCGGTCCAGCTCCCAAAGACTTTTCTCCTGTCTCTGCAGGAAAAAGGGCCAAGAGCTGTCGGCCTGGTGGCTTTCTAAAGAAAGACGCAGTCCAGGGACAGAAAGGGCATCAAAAGGGGGCAGGCAAGCAGCATTTTCCTCCTCAACCAAACCACATCCTTGTAACTCATGCAGACTCTGTAATGGTACGTGGGGAAGACCTTGGAAAAACAGGGCAAAGAGATTTTGCTTAGGGAACAATCAGATAAGAGAGGAAACAGCCCTCAGCTGCACAGTGGGTGGAGAAAGGCTCAGAAGGGCCTGTCCAAGGTTTCTTGGAGATGGTGAGAGATTTGTACTCTTAGACTTGCAAGATTCTGTTATCGTAGCTTTACAATGAAATAGAATCAGTTCCTCTGGTCGTGTTTCTTGTTGGTCTTCCTGGAAGGCTGATGGACCCGGCCTTCCCCAGGGAGGAATGTGGACCCCAAGTACATTGTGTAGCATTGCCACAAAGAGTATTCGACCTGTCAAAAACTGACCTGTGTGTGGAAGAGAGATGTTGTGCGGGGGCTTCGAACAAACTCCATAAAGAAGGTCCCATCCTGAAGAACCAGGAAACAGCAAAGGCAGCAATAGAAACAGGGGGGGGGGGGGAGAGAGACGCATTGTGCAGATCTGTCACTCCAAATGGAAGGGTAACGGCACGAAAACCGCAGCAGACTGGGGGGGGGAACACGAGGTGAAAGGAGGAAGCGTTCAGAGCATGCACGAAGGAGAGCTGAGGCGTCTGCTCCCACCCAGGCTGCCATGAGAAGCTGGATCAGGTGTGGTCTCTTCCACAGTTTGTGTAGGGTTAATTGGTTATTCAGTAGTTGGCAAACCACATTGATTAATCAGTCAAAATCCACATTCCTTCCTCTCTTAATCCTTTGGCGGTTAATCTTTTTTGCTTACAAAAAGAGACAATGGAATTTACACGTAGACATCACATTCCATGCAGCAAAATATTAACTAAGTAGAGAGTCACGTATCTATATCATGAAGTATCCATGAGGTGTCCATGAGGAAAGCATGCATCTGTAAACCAATCAATAGTTGCCAAGTGGATTCTCTGTCCAATGAGCTTTTGCTATTCTGAGAAGTTTGACAATAAAAGGGAGCCCCGAACAATGCTCTGGGTGGGTGCCCTTCGGGGTGCCTTCCATCGGGTGGCCTTCCCAGCAAAACCTTACTCCTGTCTGCGTCTGCTTTTCTACGTCACCAACAGTTTGCATTCCCAAGGTAACAATTTGGGGCTCTTCAGATCAATGTATTTCTTTCGCCCGGACAACGGAGTGTGGAGAATGGAGCGGAGCAACTGCTGCTCTGGGCTCCTGTGGCTGAGAGGCTGAAGCAGCAGGTGCAGAGAAAGGCAGGCAGGCTTTTCTTGCATTTATTTATTTGTTTCTTTCTTTAAATAGCTGCCCATCCTTTAGCCAATTCTGGGCGTTTCCAATCAAAGGTTTAAAAACATACAAGCTGATTTGATATGTTTTTACCCCAGACTAACACCGATCACATCTGCCAACCCGCACTGGACCAGCGTGGCAGATTATGGTCTATTCCTTCCACATGACAATACAACAAACCTGATGTGGATTAAGGAGTGGGTAACACTAAAAAACTCTGGATTATAAAAATGCCGATGCAAACTACTAATGGGTGACTTTAATGCAAGACTGGGAAGAACAATATCTGGAGAAAAAGCAACTGACCTATATGGAATTGGTGAATGTGATAATAGAGGCGACGGACTAGTAGAGTCTGCTGAAGGACAGGAACTTTGCATCATAAACTCATTTTACAAGAAAAAAGCTAGCAGAAAGTGGACGTGGAAGAGTCCATCTGGGTACAGAAGCAAAATTGACTACATTATGTCAAGTGATAAAACTATATTTTATAATTGTACTGTTATCAATTGTTTTAATGTTGGAAGTGACCATAGAATGGTACGAACTAAAGTGAAGATAGACTGTGAAAAGAACATATGAAAATGATAAAGACGTCACCAAAAAACAAAAATAGAGTGATAAGCTGTTAGAGGAGCTGTTTTGAGATTATCAAATCACTTTGCTCTATTGCAAGATTTGGAAGAAATTAACATTATGGACCAAAATGAACAAATCATCAAAAACATCCTTGAATCTGGTGCATCTATAGCACCACTGGAAAAACACTTTGTGCAGTCAAAAATCTCTGATGAAATTACCATGTTACGGATGAAAGGCTGAAACAATGGTGCCAATTTGCCTTCATGATCTTAAAGTGGAAATCAATATAGAACGAGGAGTACGATAAGGAGACTTATCACCTATCCTTTTCTCAGCCTGCCTTGAAGAAGGATTTAGCAAACTAGACTGGGCAAAAGATGGAATAAAAATCAATTTAAATCACTTAAATCATTTGCAGATGATGTTGTTCTCTTCTCACAAGACCCAGAAGAGCTGCAAAGACCCCTACAAGGGCTGCACAAAGCAGGAGAACCATTTGGTTTTTAAAAAACCCTGAAGAAGAGCCAGGTGATGTTTAATAAATTCATCAAAGAATGGATTTTTTTTATATCTGGAGAACAGAGCTCAATGGAAGGTGATACAATACAATAAAGGAAATTAAATGGCATGTTAAATGTGATTGGCAGGGAGTCGGCAAGCTAAACATAATTTTCAAGAACAACCTCCCTCCATGTATGTCCAAAGAGAAAAGTTTTCGATCAGTGTGTGCTACCTGCTCCAACACATTCCAGTGAAACATGGGCATTCCCCTCACAACCAATACAAAAGCTACGAGTGATGCAAAGAACCTTGCAATCGCTAACGCGATCAACAAGCAGTCTCAGTCCTGATAAGGGAATCCACTGCTCCAACAACGAATCTGGTGCAACACAGTGGCAGGGCGGCGGCGGCAGCTGACAGCTTGGAAACGGAGGCTGTTGACAGTCAATTCTGTGGCCAAAGCCCAGAAGCCGCAAACGGCTAACGGAGCAGTGAAGCCTCCATGGAACACAGCCAGGCGCCGGCAACAAAAAGGCCAGAGAGAAGAACTTGTGGGCCCAATCCCCTCGGAAGCCGTTAGGACCAGGGAATAAATCCCGCCCAAAAATCCTCCGCACCAAGCACCAATTTTATCAATTTAGAATTTAGAATAGCCAATAAAGCGAATTACAACTTATTACCAATTAATCCTACTTGCAACTAGTAAATCTGTCGGAGAGATCACTAGACACAGCCAGTCCAAAGGAAACGGACTGAGTCTAAGCTGGGGAGGCTAGCACGCAGGGCGGGACTTGTCAATTTGGTAGACCCAGTCCTATTGGATACTGGCTGGAACACCCATCTCTGGATGATGTTTCCACCTACTGGAAGAAGAACCTTGGAAAGAGACAAACTCGGCATCACAAGACAAGGTAGAAAGAGCTGCACATAGATTAGAGAACAAACGAAAGTATACGAGATCATCAAAAGAGTAAAAGAATGGAAACAGAAATGGGCTGGTCACAGAGCAAGAAGAACTGAGGGCAGGTGGACCAAGGCAGTCGTAGAGTGGATCCCACTTGATCAAAAGCGTCCACGAAAGAGACCTAAAACAAATGGATCAAGGACATCAGCAAGTATCAGGGGCCCAACTGGCAAAAGAAAGCTCAGGGCCATATTGGTCGGAAACATGTGGAAGAGGCCTTCATCCTGCAGTGGATGGACAATGGCTAGAATGATGATGATGATGATGAAAGTGATTTTAAAAACTATAAAACACAACCAGTTCAAACATAAAACAAAAACCTGGTGCCAATCCATGCTAATGTACCATCATCCAATCTTCTCCCAACCCTTGATAGAAAAGCTGGGTCAGCTGCCCTGCAGGAGGCCGTCCCTCTGCTGCCCATTTTACAGATGGGGATGACCAGCTGAGAGTCAGAGCAGAAATGGAAGTGCTGGCCCTGCCACACCACTCAAAGTCCAACCTCTCGAAACGCCCGCTAGCTCTGACTGTTTCAGGGGGGCAAGAACCTCTCCAAGGTCTCACTTAGTGCTCAAGAGAGTTTAGCTGAATGTGACATTCAAAGCAGGTGGAAAAGCAGATGCTTTGCGGAATGCAGCTTGCAGCTGGCCAGCCACAGTAGAGTTCAAGCATTGGAACTGAACCTGGAGGTTGTGATGCCCTGGCTGGGCCAGCATTCACACCCCAAGTCTGAACCCAAGCAGGAGGGGCTGGAATACCAGGTTTGCATTTTGCCAAAGGGAGCCATCTTGCAACTGGGGCTGAGCCTCCAGCGGTGATCCAAAACTATCAAAACAGGCGTGCAACGCAAGAGCTGCACTGTGGGTCAAGCATTTCAACACACACACATACACGTTTTCACCTTGGAAGAACGCAAGGACCTCAGCTCAACAGCCCAAAAAATGAAAGACTTGCTAACTGTGACGCTCAGTGCTCCTCAACCTTGGCCACTTTTAAGAGGGGTGGGCTTTAACTCCGAAAATTCCCCAGCCAGCGTACGGCCTCTTTCACATATACCTCGTCCACTTGGTCTGGTGTCAAGACTCTTATCTCGACTGGTGACCCTGTCAGCGGTTAAACACATGCAAGCCTCGTGCACAGGGCCCCATGCAGGAGTGTGTCATTGCGCTGAAGCTTCCGTCCTCACCTTCCGTGGACTGTCCATGTAGGTGGGTGTCATGGCGATGCTGCCCGTCTCCACTGGCTGGACAGAGGTCTTCCCAGCAAGGGCTGCGGCTTGTTGTTCCCCCAATATCCTAGAAACAAGCCAGAGAAGTTCCTGAAAAATCTCTCTGTCTTCATGTGTAGAAGAAACGCCCCACTCCCATGCCAGGACGACTACGCCAGCTCCTATCGGAGGCTTTGATTCTAGGCAAGGAGCCCCCAGAGGTGCCCACACAGGACTGTCCAGAAGGCCCCCTCCCCACCTGCAGGGGCTCAAATGGGAAGCATCAGGATGGAAGTGGTTGATAGATTAATATGGATCCTACGTCCCCCCAACCCGCTTCCTCCCTCTCCATCTTCTAGTTATAGCTGGTAATTTGTATTTTTATTGTGTTTTATTTTTATTGTGCAGGTAGGCCTCAAATTATAACAGTTCATTTAGTGCAGGGGTGTCCAAACTTGGCAACTTTTAAGACTTGTGGACTTCAACTCCCAGAATTCCCTAGCCAGCAGAGCTGGCTGGGGAATTCTGGGAGTTGAAGTCCACAAGTCTTAAAAGTTGCCAAGTTTGGACACCCCTGATTTAGTGACTGTTTCAAGTGATAACAGCGCTGAAAAAAGTGACGTGATCATTTTTCACACTTATGATCCTTCAGGCATCCCCATGGCCACATGATTTATATTCGGATGCTTGACGACTGGTTCATATTTATGACGGTGGCAGAGTCACGGGGTCATGTGCTTATTTTGGGGTGAACTTCTGACAAGCAAAGTCAGTGGGGAAGCCAAATTTAGAATTCAGAATCATGTTACTAATTTAACAACTGTTTCCCTTAACAGGTGTGGCCAGAAAAATTGTAAAATGGGGCAAAACTCACTTAACAAGTGTCTCACTTAGCAACATAAATTCTGGGCTCAATTGTGGTTGTAAATTGAGGACTACCTGAATACATATTTTTGCATTTTTTAATTCTTTTTAACACTGTAAGCCACCCAGTCTTCTTGTGATGAGATGGGTGGCAAACATAATTAATTAATTAAACAAACAAACAAACAAATAAAATGCCTCATACAAAATTGGACCCATATGATTATTTCGAAAGTAAAAGTGAGCATTTTAAGGGCAGTCACTTATGCCCTGGGTCATCTCTTGGTTGGATTACTGCAATGCGCTCTACCTGGGGCTACCCTTGAAGAATATTCAGAAGTTGCAGCCGGTATAGAAGACAACACTGTGGAGAGTTCTGGAGTTCTTGGGTGACACATGCAACACTGCGGTTGCACGAGCTGCACTGTTGCATCTTTGTTTCTGGGTCCCCTTCAAGGTGTTGGTCATTACTCCTAATTCTGGGAATGATCAGCTGGCTCGGGAATTCTGGGAGTTGAAATCCTTGTTATCTATGATGCAGATGTCAACTTCGAACCAAACCTGGCAGCAGCCATTTTGCTGTTCCTCCGTGGCCACCCGGAGGGGGAAGGAGGTTGGACTGCCTTACTAGACACAACAGAGAGCTTTCTCTTGAGGACCAAGGTCATCTCTACTGGCAACAGATGAGGTTGGGGAAGAAGTGCCCAATTAGCCAAACTGACACTTGGGGGTGGGGTTGTCTCCTAGGTTGGTTACACTGAAGCCGCGACTCAATAAAGAAGGATGAGAAGGATCCTAGTCTCAGGGATCTGATTGGCTTGGGCTCCTTAGTCGGAGCCTTGACACAAGATTTGACTTGTGTCAGATTATCGAGGCATGAAAAGGGTGGAAGACTCCAGGGAGAGTTATCAAGCGTGCGTACATGAAGTAGATCCTATGCACTCAGAGGTTCTTCCAGAGGGATCCAACTCACTGATTGGCTGAACCACTTCAGTGCCGGACAGATATGAAGCATGCAGGTTCCTGAACTGAGAAACTGGGATGGGTGGATGCATATATGGAGAGAGTGACACAATCCCGTGCAGGTGTGCTTCTCCGGGAACTCACCTCTGGCTGGCCTCCATCTCCAAGAGAGCCGAGAGCGCCGAGGTCCCCTTCTTGGCCAGTGGAGGCGGCCCCGGAGGTTCCAGAGAGGGGGCAGTAAGGGGACTGGTGATCTGCAGGCCTTTCATTGCAGGACCTTTCTGGACAGGAGGAAGGCAGCAAAGAGTCAGCGAGAGGAGGGAAAGAGAAGAGATGCTCATGGGGACCTGGAAGGGGGATGGGTCAGTTTTAGGACAGCCGTGAATTTCCCCAAAGGACTCTGGGAACACTTTGGGAGCTTTCTGCCTTTTATCTATGATGGACAGCAGCTCCAACAACAGAGATAATTTGTTCTATCCCTTTCTTGAAAGCAGAGATGCAGGCATTGCATAATCTTCCAAGGACGGTCATCTGAACTGGATGTTTTTTATTGTGTTTTAGCTGTAAACTGATGGGAGACTGGAAGATTCAGCAGGAAACAAATCTGACAGGTAAATGAAATCTTTCCTTCTTCACATGAGAGGAGGAGATCTTTTCATCCTCCTTTTCTTAAAAAAACCTCCATTGGCCCAGAGGCTGAGGCACCCTTGTGCTCCTTCTACAATGGAGTCCCAGCCCAGTTCTGTTCTGCAACCAGAGGTCTGGTGGGGAACCCCGAGCCCCTTGAAGCTCCCGGACAGAGTGCCCCGACTTACCCGGATAATCCGGTCTGACCGGTGCCGCCTGCGGATGCGGTTCAGCCCTTCCACAAAGCGAATGAAGCCGTCCAAAAGCTGCCACTCCTCTTCGTCGGAGCGAGCCTGGCCGCCATAGATGTCACAGTGGGCTTCGCCTTCCATGATGTGCTTGGTGGCGCTGATGCAGGCCGGCAGGAGCAGGAAACGCGTCCGCCAGAATTTGAGCGACTCAATCAGGCTGCGTGGAGAGAAAGCGGCAGCCGAGGGGGGCCAGATCAAACCTCCATGGGGCTGTCACAGGCTGTCATCAGACACAGACTTTTCCCAGTGACAGTTTCAAAAGCTCTCTTGTCCCTCCCTTACAAACAGATCCCCGCAACTTTCAGTTTAAACCTTTAACCATTAAAAGCCGTAAAGGAAGGGAGGCCCTCCCCCACTGGGCTGTCCGGAAGGATAAGTGTCCAAACAGGGTTTTCCTTCTGTCCCAAAATGATAAGAGGTACGAGCACTGAATTGACAGGAGGGTCATTTATTAAATCTATTCCATATCTTGAAATATTAAGAGATACAGATCAGGAAAGTCATATTCGTATTAAAAATCATAATGCAGGATTCAATCGCCGGGACCAAAAGTTTCTTCTTCCAGGTTTTTGGGCTCGTGCTGGAGCCCATCGTCAGGGAAGCGCTCTCTCTAGAATAGTTAGATATTTCTCTCCAGACGTTTTGGAGAGAGAGAATTTCCCTGATGATGGGTTCCATCACGAGCCCAAAAGCTTGGAAGAAGAAAAAACCTTTGGCCCCGATGGCTTTGGTCCAGACTGGCCCAGACTGGATCCTGCAACGTTTATCCTGGGACTTGTATGTATGTCTTCATTCACGTAAAAAAAGGAATAACCAAAATGAAAAAAAGGGATTTGCAGATGGCAAGTCATGGAATCTATTACAGCAGGGGAAAAGAAAGCCACGCCCTGGACATCCATCCTCCTCTTTCCTCTCCCCAGGCCCTGAATCCAGTCCCAGGGAGTCGGTGGGCATCTGGGCTTCCAGCCTGTGGTTTCCCACCCAGCAGCAATAAGCCTAAAAGAGAAGGTCCAGAGAAGGTCTTTTCTTACTGGGCAACTGCAAATGTACCCTATTGATAGTGATAAAGGACTTCCGGTTTTTTTCCTCCCGTTTTCTTTTGGAATGCTTTGGCTCATTCTGAAGAATAGAGACCCAGGTGAAAGATCTGACGGACTCAGGTCTTTCAAGGTTCTGCACAGCGATGCTCCCCTCCTCTAATTCCCCATGGCCTTTCATCAACCTCTTTTAACTCCCTTCTCTACATTCTCCCTTGACCTCTGACCCACCCAGGAGCAAAGGCAAGGGGTGGCTCCAGGTCAGATCCCCCGTCCCCCTGGCCCAATATTGCTAGAGGCATCCTGGGTGCTCTCTGGGCTTGGGTGTTTTCTCGCAGGCCTTTCATTTCCCAAAGTAGTTAACATCACAAGTGATAGCACTAGCTCTGATCACTAGCACTAACTAGCTAGCATCACTAGTTCCGATGATGTTACCTAGTTTGGGTCACGAAAGGAAACAACCAGGCTCAGAGAGCACCAGGGGCCCCTCATTTCAATCCTGAGCTACGAATGTTTCTCTACACACCCTGCTATCCCTCCCACTGCAAGGGTCCTTCCCTGATTTAGAGATGGCACTTCCCACATGTCAGAATCCAGGAGATCGCTAATTGAAACAGAGCCTTATCCCTCCAGCTGAGGAGACTACAGGACCCTCTGAATTTGGGTTAACGGAGAATGCACATTGCTGATGCAGCTGTGATTATTATTAATTCCAAATTCTCTGTCAAATGCCACAACGATGAGCAAAAACCTTATTCCTCCCCCATGTTCTGTAATGCCCTGTGTGGGTGACCTTGGGGGACGAGGGGAAGAGAAGCTGCCTACGAAGGAACCAGGCAAGAGAGACAGGAGTCCCCAGGGGCTTAAACGGACAGAGAAAGAAACTTAAAAAGGATCCGCACGAATGGATCAAGCAGTTAGAAGTGGTTTGCATCTTCAGAGTTGCAGTTTCAGTCAACGAGTCTTACAATAAACCAGAATTATTTCAGCTAGACTGGCCACCCTACCTTTGGGACGCCTCACAAGGGCATCCTTTTAAAGGACCAGGTGTTTCCTATGCACTATTTAAAGAGTTGGGGAACCAAGGCCCTCTGCTTACCTGAAATCCTCCGAACCAGCTGAGCAGATGTACTGATCCAGGTAGTTCCACTTATATTCCTCTAACCTCTCGTGGGAGAAATCCACCCAGCAGGAGACAAACTCTGAGTCTGAGTGGGAAGGGCACAGGCTGTAAGTGTAATTGATCTGGGCAGATTCATACGGGTACCTAAAGGGAAGAAAAACATCAAAGCCTTTTCAAGTCAGGTGCCAGGAGGGAAGGTCTGTTCACGTAAAAGCGGCTGATGAATGACTTTCACCGGCTTTCCTACTCTCATGCACAAGCCCCGTGAAACCTGATGACCCCTGCCAATTATGAATGGCCCGCTGACTTTCCCAGGGAACAGGAAGCCGATGGGTGAGGCTACCGGATGCGTTGTCTGTGTTAGGATGAAGAGCAAGGGCTCTGGCGGGCTTTCAAGATTCTTTTCCAACGCTCTAAAACAGACGCCTCCAACTTTGGCAATTTTGAGACTTGTGGACTTCAACTCCCAGAATTCCTCGGTCAGCCATGCTGGAAGTTGAAGTCCACAAAATTGCGAGGAATGGAGGCTCTGCCCTAAAGGACAACGAAGACCCTGCAAGACTTCCAGTGACTCCCATGTCCTACTCAAAGGGTGGACAGGAACAGATACTCACTTTGGCAGATAGCGAGTGACCGTGATGATTTTGTCCTTCAGGGTGACTTTATGGAAGGTCCGGCCCATGCTCAGCCAGAACTGGTCATCCTCCTCGGGTCGATTGCGTGACACAAGACCTGGGCGGAGGAAAAAGATGACTTAGAAGTGCAGATCATTTCCTCAAAAAATGTAAGCAGATTGAAATTAGCAATCACACCATTTCCCTACATTGCCTTGAAACAGCTTGAGTCTATCTAGAAAGATTTCCCATCAAGGCAGAGACAGAGAGATGCAGCAAGTAGGAGGGGCAAATGTAATGCCAAGGGCAGAGAAACACTTACACTTTACACACACACAACACACACACCCCTTTTACACACCTCACACAGTTCTCCCAGCTTATACAGAGAGCTTCTCTTTTTCTCTTATTCCCATCTTATTTCTCCTGGACCAGCTGGTTTGCATCATGGACATGGACAAATCATGGACAACTGTTATAATTTGGTTGCTGGGTAGGAAAATCCAAATCCCATTCTTAGAACTTTTAACCATCCACCATTCCTTGACTTTCACCTGGTCCAGGGCAGATCCTGGATCTACCTGGATCTACCTGGGTACCATCCCAGGATGCTTTTTGCTTCCCAGGAGCTTTGTGTTCAGATGGGCTGGGTGTATCTCATCAGACTGGGCACATCATCCACTTGATCAGGTCCATGATGTTTCATGCTCACTCAGACAGGTCAATGGCTGGTTACCTTCAGCCTCTCCCTGGCCCAGGGGCCCTTGGCTGCCCGTGTCCAAGCTGCCCTCCCAACGTGGGGACTCACCTCTGCTGTACAGGGGGCTGCTGCTCAGGGGGGGCTGGACCGCTGCCGGCTTCTGGGGCTTGCTCTGCACAATGAGTTGGTATCCCTGCATGAGACGCTGGCAGATGAACTCCTCAAAGACCTGCTGGGCCGTCATCGGCAGGCCTTCCTCGTCCCTCCTGAGGGAGGGGGAGGGGTCATCACAGGCAGGCACAGGGGACCCTCACCCTCCCTCTTCCCCAGAGCAGCCTGCACCGGAGGAATAAGCCAGGAATAAGGGGTGCCGGGGCCTGAGACTTGGGCACCCGCAGCTTCAGCCACAGGCCCTGCCCAAGGCCAGGACCCCTTCCCTGCTCTGCCCCCAGGAGCTGAGGGAAGCCGAGCGTGGGAGAGCATGGAGATGCCTCTGCAGCTGGTCCTTGAATTAGGATCAGTCACAGTGATGGAAATTGGCCTGGTTTCTGGCAAAAAACGGGTTCACTTAATGACCGCAATGTTTGCATAATGACCATTGCAAAAAAAATCCCAAAATGGTGTTGGTCAGGTGTGTCTCGACTTACGACCATCGTGACATATGTTCCCCCACGTTGACTGTTGTTTGGATGATGCCAGGCTGCTGTGGGTTTTATTCTTTATATTACGTATTTTATCTGCTTTATTTCTGGCTTAGAGTCACAAATGTGAGATGGGCAGCTATATAATCGAATGAATGAATGAATCAAAGCTCCAGCTGCCACCTCTATTGCCCCTTTCAGGTGCCCTTAAGACTGGCTGGTGCCACTCTTGGGGCTGCCCCTCGCTCTGGCACTGCTCCCTGGATGACTGGAGACCTACAGGTCACACTTTTACTCAAGTGCCCCCTCACCATGACTGGGGGCACTGGCAACTCAGCTCCCCCTAAGATTGGTGTCCCCCCCCTCCCCAGAAATCTTGTTGAGTAGGAGGAGCCTGGGCTTCTGATCAAGGGAAAGCATTGGGTACTGACGGTTGTTTCATGAGACACCCCAAGACATTATTACCCCAGAGGTGGGTTGCAAATTATTTCACTACCTGTTTAGCCGCGTGCGCCACACTTCTGTGCATGCACACAAGTGTCTGGGAGGAGCCTCCTGCCGCCGCTACTACCAGTTTGGCCAAACTGGGCCGAATTGGCAGCAACCCACCTCTGGACTAGCCCCAAGACCAGCGGAGGAGGAGGAGGAGGAGGAGGAGGAGGAGACCACGAACGTCCGTGCCTGAGGGCTGCAGAGGTGCTGTTGCTGGAACTGAAAGCTCCCAGTTCAGAAACCCAAAAGCTACCAGGAATGTTCCAGGTGAGGGCAGAGTGAGGATCGGTTTAAGCAAGCGAGAGAGAGAGACTGGCCAAACAGGACTGAAAGGAGCCCCTTGGCGGAAGGAACACTCTGGGGAGCTCTGTAGCATGCAGCTTTTCCGAAAGGCTGCATCAAAAGCCCGGCTCCTCTCTGCGGCTCAATCAGCGACAGAGCCCGAGTGGGGGGAAAGAGCCCTCGCCCTCTTTGCAAAGACAAGCTGACCCTTGGGATCGAGCCACAGAAGAGAGGACAACACTAGGCGCTTCTCCTCCTAGCCACGCCTGGTGGGGCTCAGGCAAGGTAACCCGAGAGCCAGAAGATTCCCAGGCAGACGCACCTCTCCAGGTCCGCTTCAGGAAGGAGGTCGTAGCAGCCCTCGGTGTAGTCGTTGCGCAGGCTCTGGCGGTCCGGGAAGTAATCCGTGGTCAGGGGAAGACAGGCCGGAGTGGTGAGAGACTTCCAGTCCACCCCAACAGTACAACAGAAGCCTGGCACTATGGGGGGAGCAGACAGCGTCAGAACTGTCTCGTGTTGTGTACGGAGGGCGAGAAGGAGGAAGCGGAGAAGGAGGAGGAGGAGGAGGAAGAGAAACCAGGAGCCAGGAATGGTGGGAGGTGCCACAGAAGCCAGTGAAGAGAAAAGACACACCAGGGGTGGAAGACATGAAATCCAGAGGGGAGAGGGAGGGAGGTGGGTGGGGTGGGGTGGGGGGAGAAAGACAGAGTCGGTTAAACAGTGCAGTGAGCCCATGCCAGCTCATTCCCATCATGCAACTGGGGTTGAAAAGTTAATATGCTTCCCTCGCCCGGTGATTTGGAATCCAAGCCAAATCAGCCGCTGCAGAATTAACGTCACTCTCAAGCACAATGAGACGCACAAAAACACAGAGCAGCACCAGGATTCAAAGCCCAGCCCAGCGAATTAAACCAGGTCCTCCTCTTGTGTCGGTGCAAGAGAAAGGTGGGGTGGGGTGGGGGTGGGGGGAGAGCCTGTGTTGGCAGAACAGGCACGTCAGTATGGCAGCCACAGCGGAGAGAGAGAGAACGGTGGGGTGGGGGTGGGGCATTCCCAGGGCTCAAAAAGAAACAGAAAAGGGGAGAGGGGGAAAAAACGAGGACAAGAAAAAGTGGAAACTGGAGAAGGAAATCCAGGGGAAAGTGGTTTGGCTGGACTTGCCCTAAAGGCCCCAAAAGAGACCCTCTCCAGACCACACATCCCTCCCCTCTCCTCTTCCTAGGGACACGGTGCAGAAGGCACCCCCTTCTGTGCAACTATCAGGGCGGAAGGAAGCCCCCGGGGGCTCCGGGACCTTTCAGGATTCATTGGAAGTCATCCGATCAGCCCTAGATCCTGAGATTCTTCATACCCCTATTGACGAAGAGCCCCCTAACAAACCCTCCCGAGGAAACGCTGAAGGGCTGCTCTGAAGTGGGGAGCAAAGGCCCGGGGGGGGGGGGGGGGCTGGGATTGGATTCTGAAAGGATCTTCTTGGCAGAGGCAGGACAGGGGCCGGTGGGGGGGGGAGGGCAGGAAGGGTGATGGGGAGGGGGGTTCCAGAAGCCTCTCCTGCTCAGCTTTAGGAAAGAGAGATGAAAATGGCAGCATCAATTACGTCCCACTGCTGATCAAACAAGACTCCAAAACTCCGCTCAGGAGCCTAACGTTTCATTTCGTTTCTAGTACTTCTCATTCATTTCAATCCAGGTTGCTGGGATGCATACATGTTTAACATAGGCAAATACACAAATGCATTTCGATGCCAATTTAAAGCATCGTCTTTGGCTTCAAGAAGAACCTTGGCAGGAATAGGCCCCCCCAAACCAGCCATTTCCAGCTTGCTACTCTTCCCCTTCCAGCTGGTCCTTCCTGGGGTGCCCAGAGGGGACTCGGTGCCTGTGTGATCCCACACAGCTTTGCTTGGGAAAGGCTCCACTTTCTGGCTTGTAGGGTTGCCTGGAAGGGCTGCTCCAGCCCAGGGAGAGGAACAAGCATTCAAAGGACCCCCCGACCCCAAGGCAAAGGCTGCTGAAGGAGTTATTTCCTTGGGCCTTCATTGGCCCAAGGTGGCCCTTAAAAGCTTCCCAGGACAGGGTCCCCATTCTTGGAAGGAACCCCTCCCATCGTTGTAATTCTGCACACCAATAAGCCAAATCAACGTTCAGACTCTGTTTTGGCTGCCTCAGAGCAGAAATGTTTGGAAGGAAAGAGAAGAAGCGGCTTAAAAATGGGCTTTTCCATTTGCACCGTTTCTTTAAAATAGGAGCCTGCGTTTGGTTTCTTGCTGCTGCCTAAGTGACCCTCAGCTTCTTCGGGAACTGTGAGAAAAAGGCTGCTAACCCTTTGAAGAGAGAGATCCGGCACCAGCGGTCCCTTCCCTCTGGCCTCCTGCTGGGTCTTCCTCACTGAGGCCAGAAGATCTGCTTGAATCAGGAGGTTGATTAGCTGCTCTCTCCATCCTGACTGGAGCAATGTGGACAAGCCAACCACCACCGGCTTGTTTCTTGCTTCTGTTTTTCCTTTTGTCTGTTATGAGCTCAGAGTCCTACCCTCACAGGTGCATTTCCAGAAGCAGGAACTGGGAGGCCAAACCCCAAAGCCCTCCCAGGGAGAGAGGAGGCAGCCAGTCGGCCTTCAGGGGCTTCTGGGAAGGAGTTCCACATGAGAGACAACCCCCCCCCCCCAGCTCAAAGCTCTCAAACTCACTCGGCTTTATGCACATCAACCTCCTCTCCCCCACCTGCCCCCTTGTGCTTACTTGGATCCGGTGAGCCATCCAGCAGCTCCTTGTTGGGCGCCTGGGCATTCATCCCTGCCTTTGCTGGAAGGGAAGGGGATACAGAGGGCTTTCAAGGAACTGCATCAGGTTCCAAAGGATCAAACAAATAATATAGTCACCACCATCCCCTCCACACAGAAAATCAATCCCTTGGTTTGCCTCAGTCCTGACCTGCTACAGCTTGGGTTTATTATTATTTTTATGCTGTCAAGATCAGTGAAGATTCCAATCAACGAGGAGGCTACCCACTTCTTAGCAACCAACCCAAAACAGGTTCCTGTAAGCATCATCTCCCACACAGACAAAGGCAACGCAGGAGGAACAACAGACGGTTCCATCTTGTCCTGAGTTGCATAAACAGAATCAAGATCACATGAAGTACTAATACTGCTTTTACAAAGCCTTAGTAAGGCCTCACTTGGAATTCTGCATTCAGTTTTAGTCACCACATTATAAAAAATGTTGTGACTTTGGAAAGAGTACAAAAAAGAGCAGCAAAGATGATTAGGGGCCTGGAGGCTAAAATATATGAAGAAAGACTGTAGGAATTGGATAGGTCTATTCTAGTGAAAAGAAGGACTACGGGTGACATGATAGCAGTGTTCCAGTATTTGAGGGGTTGGCGCAAAGAAGACGGGGTCATCCTATTCTCCAAATCACCAGAAGATAAGACAAGAATCAATGGATGGGAACTAACCAAGGAGAGAAGCAACCTAGAACTAAGGAGAAATTTCCTAACATGGAGAACAATTAACTATGGAACGGCTGGCCTTCAGAAGTTCACTGGTGTTTTTTAAGAGGAGTGAACTGAAATGGTCTAGGGTGTCCTGCTTGAGCAGGGGGTTGGACTAGAAGACCTCCAGTGTCTCAGTGTCCCTTTCCAACTCTGTAATTCTGTTCAACTTGCCAACCCCAGTCGCCATTCAGTTTTGTGGGCCCATGAAATCCTAGCAGCAGAAAAATGGCTAAAAATGGCCCATGGGATCCGCTCTTCCTGGCTATCTTAAAACATCCAAAGTCAGGTGGGTTTTGTGGATGAGAGTCAAGTCATCTCAGACAGAAATGTTTGTCTTGATTACCTGGACCTTGGCTGCCTGCTAGCTGGTTTGGATAATCTTTCATGTCTCTGAAGCTCAAGCAGGAATTGCTGTCCTCTGATTGCCTAGGAATGCCATGCCTGGAGGGAAGAAAAGAGAGACCTGCCTGAGATGAAGGTATCTTTGCTTGGAGCGAGACCCCCAACTCCACCCCCTTCCTGAGAGACCTCAGCAAAAGCAAAAGCCCCAGGAGTTCCCCATGTGCTCAGCAAGCATCTTGCAAGTCAACCGAAGGAGAGGAGGAGGAGGCAAGGTGGGCCACCTGCCTGATGCTTTTTCAACGGATAATAAACATCCTTTCCATCCATGACCTATTCAGTTGTCACCATGAATGTTCTCCTTGCCCAGAAAAGAAAACCAAAGGCAATTTAAAAAAATAACATCATTGGGCATGTCAGAAAAATGAGAACTGGAAGTACCAGGCTAAAATGGAAATCAAATGACAGGAACAGGTATTTTGGTGGGTTCCTTGGTGTTCTCTGAGCTTGGTGTTTCCTTCCAGATGTTTTATGACCCAGTTACATAATGTCATCAATGCAAGGGTGAAGGCACTGATGATATTACCTGGTTGGGCAAATGTCTTTAACAGGGGTCTCAAACTCGCGGCTTGAGGGCCGGATGTATCACACGCTGGCCACTCCCACTCCCATTTTAGCGACGGGGGGAAAGTTATGATACATGACGTGACGTGTCATCAGAAGTTTGACAGCCCTGGTCTATAAGTAAATAGCCAAGCTCAGAGAGTACAAAGGACTTTTTACACTGTTAGAATATTTATATTTATAGTTTGCAGTTGAACCTTGCAGTTCAGCTCCAAGCTATAAATATTCTGTCAGTGTAAAAGATTTCTGAAAAACTTCTCCTAAATGAGATGGTGATCCTGCTATGGCAGGGCGACCAAGTGAGTTTAGGCTCCACTCACTAACTGCTCTTACCTGCCAGCCGCCTCGTGATAAGCCAGTTCCAACAACTCAGCTGAGGAGTGAGTCCAGTCCCGCTGCCCGCTGCCCTGCATTTCGGCCATGTTCTGACGGGTCTGGTGATGGATCTGGATGGCTTCTCCAGAAGGACCTGTCCAATCACAAATTTTGCAGTTTCATTTAGTCTCCCTAATCCAAGCTGATTGAAGTACTCTTTGGGTATGTATGGGGTTAGCATCTGTGTGTGTGCGTGTGTTCACGCACATACATACATTCCAATGCATGGATCCCATTGCTAGGAGGAGGAATTAGGTCGCTACAGACTGGTCAGCCAGTTGTTATACCCAGAAAAAACTGGAGAGCGGAGCGTGAAGGATACCCACTGCTAGGCAAAAACTGACATGGTTTATGACGCCACGCCCCCCCATGCCCCCCCAAGTGCTGGGATGGAGTGCAGAAGAGGGTTTAATAAGGAATTGCATGCGGAAGCTTGTCTTTGCTACCAGGTTTTTAATGTTTATGGATTTAAAGAGTCAGAGCTTGAGGTTTGGAAAAACTAAAGGCAATAAAAGAGGCAAACCAAAGGCAAAATGGCTAGAAACTGCCCTTCATGAAGTTAGCATGAGCTCACAGAACCCAGACAAGCTGGTTACTGACCAGACAATCCTGAGAAAATGAGACCCATTGGAAAACTGGATCGAAGGAGTTGTCGAAATCATCTTATATTCAAAATTGCAACTTTCCATATGGCAGGGGTGTCCAAACTTGGCAACTTTAAGACTTGTGGACTTCAACTCCCAGAATTCCCCAGCCAGCTCTGCTCTGCTTGCTGGGGAATTCTGGGAGTTGAAGTCCGCAAGTCTTAAAGTTGCCAAGTTTGGACACCCCTGCCATATGACATACTTGTCAAGTAGGCTCTGATCGGGACTTCCACCACCGAGTAAGATAGGAGTCAATTAAGGGTTTTGCATAATACTTTTTAATAAGACTCAGAAACTGAGATTACCAGGGTTACTCAAATAATTTATAGAAGAATGACAGGAAAAATTCGGAAGAAAAAATATAATACATATAAAAGGGGGGAAAAAAAGAAAAAAAGTGATCTAAGAGTAGGGGATAATAGGACAAGCAGAAAACTGGTGGAAAATGGAACATCAAAGAGAGTAAGGGATGAGTTAAGAGAAAATGGTCAGTAGAAAAATGAAATATGATAATACTACTAATGATATATAGTTAAATAAGATAATAATTGTGGATAACCAATTAAGTAAATTGCTTATTATATTAAAATTGAATTTGAGGATATATGCCACCTATAGAAATTAGAATAACAAATGGAAAATGAAATGATAAATTTGATATATTTTCTGAAAGGGAAAAAAATAATATTATGTGTTAAGAAAAAATTAAATTTAAGATGGAAATATGGGAAGAAAATAAATGGGGCTGAAATTGGAATGGGAATGTGATGTAAAACAAATTATGTCTATGAGAAAATGTAAAAGGGGGAAACCTGGACAACGATTTGTTTGTAAAAGGATTTTAAAATTTTTAACAAAATTTTTTAAAAATCTATTTGAAAAACAAAAAAAAGAAACTGAGATTACCAGCCTGTGATTTATTTTGGCTAATGTAACAAAAACACAATAAAAGTCCAGTTTTATTCCAAGATTGCTCCGTGTTCTATGTAAACTGGGATATATAATCTAGACACTTCTTCGCAAGCCAATATACTGTTGCTCACATCCCACCAACTATGAGACATGCACAGCCCAAGATGTGCAGTAAGAAACACCAGTGGACGATGCCATGTTGATAGTACTCCTTAGAGCCAAGAACGCAAAGGTTTTGCAAGCCCTAGTTCCAACTGTCAAACAGCACAGTGAAAAATGGGACTAAAATTAAATATAAAGAAGACCAAACTAATGATGACAGATGACAATCAGGCTTAGAATTGGCGATGAAGATGCTGAAGAACTTCTGCCTTTTACGATCAACCGTCAACACTAAACCAAGAAGCAGTCCAACTGCAGGCGAGGATTCAGTACAGCAGCCATGGAGGTCTTGGAGAGGTATTTTAATGCCACCATGTCTCTATAACTACAAAGATCAGAAATGGACACGCCATGGTATTCCCTGTGACACCCTACAAAAGGAAAAGTTGGACTTTGAAGAAGCAGGATAGGAGGAGAATTTCCACTTTGGTTTTGGAGAAGACTCCTGAGAAGAGCATGGAAACACCTAATGGATCATGGGAAATCTGGGGGACATGGAAGGAAAGAGAAGACGACGACCAGTAGCACGATGGGTGGACTCAATCATACTGGTGTTGGGGGCACCTTTGAAAGATCTAAAAGAACAGACTGGGGGGAAAGCATCATGGGGAAAACCTACCTCTGTGCTTGCTAAGAGCAGACAACAGCTTGATGGCACAGTCAGTCAGTCAGTCAGTCAACCAATCAACCAACTCAAGCTTTCCTGACTGAACTATGAGTCTCAGAGAGTATGACAATAGAAGTAACTCTAACCACAGAACAAAAAGCAAACCAAACAGAAGTTGGTGACAGAACCCCTATGGTTGGCAGAAGCCCCCTAAAAGAAGAAGTTGCATATTACACAACTACGCACACCAACAAAGGCCAAAGAGGAGATCCTTACCCACAGGGAACGTGTGCATCCAGCGCCTCCTGTTGGACGTGAGTTTCATGGGCATCCGGGAAGGGGCGAAGGGGTTGATCAGTGCCCGCTGTGGTGTGTATCCCCCGGCAGAGCGGAAGTGCAGCCGGGACTCGGCACTCCCCACGTGAAATCTTCCGGGGGCGCTCGAGTCTCGCTGCTGAGACTCCAGCATGTTCTCAAGGTGATCTGTGAGGGGGTAAAAACTCATCTTCAGTAAGAAATTCCTGGAGCTCCAAAAGATCTGGCGCTGCTTTGAAACAAGGGTGTCCCGTTTCTGCGTATAGCTTTCCCAAATATCATAGAATTCTAGAACCCAGAGAGGCACTCTTCCTTCTTTCCAGTTGGATGGACTGTGGGGGGAAAAGATTCCTAGAGGGACTCAGGACTCTGCCAGTCTCTCCTGCAGCAGAAAAGGAGAGCTGAAAACCCTGTGGAGACAGTGCATAGGAAGCCACAGAAGGCCCGAGCTAAGAACCCTAGGAGGAGATCATGGCTTCCCAAGTGCTCAAGAGCAAGACATCATCCAGAGGAAGAGGAGGCAAGCAAAGGCCAGAGCGGGGGGGGGGGGGGGGGGGGAGAGGAGGAGGAAGACATGGGCCAAGACAAGGTGAGGAAGGAGCTGCTTCCCAGAAGAATGAAGTACTCTCACTGGTTGTGCCATGCAACAAGTTCACGGAGAGCACTGATGATGTTATCTACTTTGATAATGAAACATCTGCAAGAAAACAACCAAGCTCAGAGAGCACCAAGGACCCCTCACCGCAGGCTCAATTCTAACCATGGCTTAACAGAGCACCACTGCTCTCCTCACCTGAGATCTGCTCAATTAACTTTAGAATAGCATTACTTCTTGGTTGGTTCATGCAGCAGGTAAGACCAGGGTTGAGTTTCCATAGTGCTCCAACCCATGAGCAGGGCACTCTGCCCAACCAATCACTGGGACTCAAACAGAGTGACATCTCCAGGATAAGATAGAGAAGTTCTAGGAGGACTGGGATTCTCCTTAGTTCTAAATTCTAGGCAAATGCAACCAGCCCGAAAGGAAAAAGGTAAACTGGGAAGAAATCCGTGACTGTCGCTGGGTGTTTCGTCTTGCTTGTGAGAGGGTTGGAATTTGCACTGTGGAAATGGACCCTGGGGGCTCTGGAAGTTTTTTTTAAAGCTAATAACCCTTAAAGGTTGTCAAAAAGCAAAGCACCGATTCCAAAGAAGTGACCGGAGCCTTTTGTGCTGACCTCGGCTGCTGGTGTAGCCCAAAGAGCTGCTGACTTCATACTGCAGGTGCAGGTGGGGCCGGGGGATCACGAGGATGTCCGAGATCCTCCCCAGAGAGCTGTCATCTGAAGCCTGGCTCCGGACCTCTTCGGGGGGCAGGGGCCGACTCTGCATGGAGGGGCTGGAGGAGGCATCGTAGGAGCTGGAGGTCTTCCAGGGCCGGCTCTCTCTCTCCCGTACAGGCCTGCTGGGAAACCCACAGGGGGCAGGTCACGCGGGGTTAGGAGGCCTGTGTAACGGATCATGGAGACTGCCAGGGTTGGGATGGCATCGCATAGCAAATCGCAAGATGAATGCATCCTCAAGAGATTCTCTCCGGCTCCCCACCCAGTGCAGGACGCTGCTTCCAAATTCCCCTTTACCTAAATGACCCCCCCGTGAGGGACAGCCCACCAGCTCTCGAGGAAGCCTGTTCCCCACTGAACTACCATTACTGTCAGGATGTCTCTCCTAGAATTTAGAAAGTTCTCTTCCTCCTTGGTCTCCTGCAGTACTTGGAGGCCAGAGCCTGCCCCCCTTAGTCATCTCTGGGGTAGATAAACCCACCCCACATTCCTTCCACCCTACGCATGTAACCTGCCTCCCCAGAGACATCCTGTTGATCAATGTCTGCCCTGCCATTCAGCATGGAGAGAGGAGCCAGTAGGCCAAGTGGGACTGGGAGAGGGCGGAAGCTGTGACCAGGCAAGGCGTTTCTGTCGAGAGAATTGTTCAGCCAGAGTGGAGCATGGCAAGTCTTTCCTCATCCACTAAGGCCCCTCCCTCATTACTGCTCCCCAGATCTAGGACTCTCCTATCTTACACGGTATTTTTAATTGCTTGTACCCAAACATAAAACGTTTCGCCTCTCTTTTCCCCCGTGGAGTCACCTACGCTTTGCAATACGCAGGCTTACCTGAAGGTGGTGGAACGTGGGGCTCTGGAGGGGCCGGGCAGGTGGAACACCTGGGCATCGTAGGCATCGTAGTCCACTTGAATGGGAAGAGCGTTCTCGGTCTCCTTAGGCGTTCCCAAGGCTGGAACACAAGCAGAGCCGCCTGTGACTGGAGGGCTTTCTAAGAGCTGGGCCCCAGGCTGTGGGCAAACCCACACCCAAACCACTCTGTCAACTTAAACATGGAGCATGTGGCCCAACAGGGTGGGGGTGTGGAGGGGTAGATCAGCAGAGAGTCCAGTCTCCACCTGCCTGCCTGATTTCCTTGCCTACAAAGGTCGACAAAACTCACGAGGGGATCTCAGCAAAGTCTCAGCAGGGCTGAAACGGTGCAGCGTCTCTCTCAGAGGTCCTAGGCTGCAGGTCTCAGGAGGCCTGTGGTGCTTTTTCACCCCAGGCCAGTCAGTCCAATAGCTGGCAGTGCCAAGCCTAACACAATTTGCATCCATCATATCACTTCATTCGACTGGAAAATGTGCTGTTGAGTTTGGGCAGGCAGGGAGATGCTGGAACGTTATACAGGGGGCTCAAGGCATGGAGTGGGGATTAAACTGTCATCCCTGCACTAATCTTTGACGTGTCTGTTTTATTTCATCCATTTGTGAAATGTACTGGCCGCCCATCTTACCACAGGGGTAACTCATTTTCCTTCAGAACAGTTATCGCATATTGTGTGGCACAGAGTGCCCCATTTTTCTGAGTCTGTGTAGGATTCTTGTTAAAGCCATGAATACAGAAAATTGCTAGTGCAGTTGAGGGGCTAGTTACAAATGAAAATACCGCCCTGCTTCTCTTCCATATAGAGAAGAGAAGGAGAGGTTTCCATCTTTTAAAAAGAATAACGCAGTAATGTAGGAGTGTTACTCACAAGATTCCCTGCTACTTTTGGCTTTTTCACTCTGTGGCTGAAATTTAACATGCAAAAAAGAAAAAAGAAAACACCCTGAAATGAGTCTTTATTTCTAGAGCAGACATGCACCATGTAGCCCACCAAGCAGCCTTCTGCGGTGTTGTCTGAAACAGCCCATCTCTTGCCACCAAAGTTGCTGCTACCAAGAAAGATCCACTGCCCCCCCCCCCAAGGTTTTCTGTGCAGCCATTTCTGCCCCACAGACAGGCTGCTGGGCACCCCCGACACCACCAGGCTTCGGGGACGCTGCCACTTCCAAGGCAGCTGCCCAATAGCCGATTGGCACAACCGTTACTGGTGGGTCATAATTATTGTTCACGTATTGATTGGATCCTTCTCCCCCAGGCTTGCTCTGCAGGGCGAATGTTTAATTTCCCCCTTCAATCATTGCAATGTCTGGGCTTAAAAATAGCCGGTGGTGATTATTCCTGCGGCTGAAATTGGAGAGGGTGCAGCTCCACTGCTACGGCTCCACTCCACATTTATGCCACTCCACTTACCTTCCGAGCCGCCAGTTTGATCCGTGGGGTGAAACTGTTGCATTGAAGTTGATTTTTGGAAGTGTAGAAACTATGAAGAGAGGGAAGCAAAAGCACAACAGGTTGGGGAAAATATCTGAAGCAGCCTCTTTTCTGGGAAAAGGAGAAAAGGAACTGAGCCAAAACAAAAAGAGGCACATTGTCATCTTTGCTTCCCCCCAAACCCACTTTTCTGGGTCTTAAGCAGAAAATCGACAAGGCAAACCAGGAAGCCAGAGGTGTTTGCAGGCCTTGGGAAAGCCAGGGGGGGATGGGCCTGCCTTCCAAAACCAAAGCCCCAAGTGGACCCTGCCTGCTCCTGCCAGAGCCCAGCCGCAATGCTCTGGATTTCAGACGCGCACCTGTGGTTGATCCAGTGAGGTATATTGTAATCATCTCCCAAGCGAGGATCCCCAGAACTGCAGCGATTGTGTAGCTAAGGAGAGGCGAGAAGGAGAAACCAGGAGTCAGACAGCTGTGAGGTGTCTGGAGAACCAAAAGAGACGCTTTGTGGGCAAGGAATTCATCCACGGAGAGTTCGCCCCAGCAATCTGTGGCCCTTGGAATACGGAATGCAATGGTGCCAGCTGAGGCTTGAGAGGCAACGGAGAAGCTGGAGGTGGCCTGCCCAGGTTTAAAAGAAGGCTGTCCCCGGCCCTCAATGTTAGGCGCTCAGAAGCAAACTGGAAACAAGAGGGCTTCCGCCAGTGTGGAAGATGGAGCCGAAAGCATCGAGGGCTCGAGTTTTTTCTCTGCATCTCTCTTTCCTGACCAGTTTTGTCTTTCCCTTCCCTCCAGTACTGAGCCCTCCCCCAAGTACCACCTGTCTTCAGGTGGAGGGGCAGGGTGACCCACAAGGCCATCAACCCAGAGGACCTTTGAGATCCTGTTTCCTTTCTCTCCTTAAACAATTCATTTGATAAGAAAGAAGAAAAGTAAGGGAAAAAAGCTTGTGGGTAGATTGCTAACGTCTGCAATCTCAAGGATGGTAGAAACACAACCGTATGGGCACATTTCAACATTTTCATCCAGAAGCTTTCTTCTGGCAGAGGGACTGGGTGCCCATGCTGGGGAAAGAGCCAGCAGCTGACCCTTTGCCTTGGTGGGGGTGGGGGATGAAAGCTGAAGGAGACGGGCCGAGCCAGGAGGCCTTACCTTGAAAAGCGGCACTGCGTGGAGGGGCTGCTCTCCCATGCACACCAGATCTACCCCGATCCCTGCAAAGAGAAGCAACCCAAAGAGGGACATGAGAAGGAAAAGAATTGCATCAAAGTGGTTCCATTTAAACAGGATTCTGTTTGTGAGCAAACCTTTGAATCACATCAAAACCCTGTGACCTCTGGACCCCTGTCAGTCAAGGGGTTTCTCGGCTTTATGGCCTTGTGTGTGAAAACCCTCCCTTGTTTTGAGGAGACCTTTCAAAGCATGGAAAATCTCTCTTAGGAAGAGGGAATGTCCAGCTTCACAATGAAAAAAACCCATTTTGTGGATCATATATGATGCTCATACACTTGATTGATGTCTCCTAAGCAAACAAAAAAGGCCTTTATCTCACTTTATTTTACTGATAGTAAGATCTGACTTTCCAAAAGACCCGATTCTTATCCCTTACTTACAGTGAAAATGGAAATAGGCTACTAAAGAGTCAACAGTGATGAACTAATTATGTGCAGATGGAGAAAAGCCCCTCCTGCACTCTTTGCCTGCCAGCACCTCCTTAGAGAAGCAGAGCCTTTTCCTTGGACGGCAGGAGAGCTAAGCCATCACAGAAGAACTGTTCACCTTGGACCTCTGGAGAGAGGAAAGCCCACAGCTCCTCTGAAGCCCCCTGTCACAACTTCTTTAATCGAAGATGTACTTCCTGGGATCACGTGTCTAGCCAAATGCTGTTTCCTGAAGGGGGTGCCCACAGGGGTGGCATGGGCCCCACACTTTCTCCAAAGAACACTCTGTCAGCCTCTGCTTTGCTGCTTGCTTTCGGCTGCCATTGAAACGGGGAGGGGGGGGGAGATAACATGGTATTTTGGAAGCTTCAGCACAGGAGTGAATGAAGAAGGGAGTGGTTTTCTCACCATCTACTGCGCATGCTGCAGATAGTGGAATTGCCGCCAAGGCCAACCTTCTGACATACCATCCTGATGATGGGTTTCGAAGCTGCAGCCCACATGACACTTGTGGGGTGTGCGGATTGGACTTGGGGGTTGGGGTTACTAGGGGGAGGGAGTTGGGTCACATATTGATGTCTATGATTACGCACACTTTTGCCTCAGATCTTGCTTTGCTAGCTGCTATCTACTCATCACCAGTAAAAGTACTCTTAATTCTGAAAAATGGAGTTGGGTGGTTTCTTTCTTGGTTACTGATGGAGGCTGCCCTGACACTGGCTTGAAGTGTTGCACAACCCTACCATAAAGTATCCCAACCCAGGAGGTGGCCGATTCAACCTTTGCAGGCCTCAGGTGTGATCTTCCCAGAGCCACCCGGTTTAGGGGGATCTTTGGCTTCATTCAGCTTCACAGCTCTTGTTTAGGCTTTCCATGATGCCCACAGCCCAGAACTCACTAAGAAACGAGGCCTATTGTGGTGGGCAAAGAGCAGCTGCACCCTCTGGGTTATGAAGGAAGGCAAGTGTTCAGATAAGGCTCTTCTCATGCCAACTGAAAGACAAGGGCATTTGTGCACTGAAGCTGCCTTGAGGATTAAAGATTAAATTAAGGAGATCAAATTAGATTAGATTAAAGAGATGAAAGTAACCCTGCTGTCCGGAGTACAAGCCTACCCGGAAGCTGATGGCACTGGCTCCCTCAGAGTAAAGCCCTTGAGGCAGAACCAAGAAGAGCAGCAGATTCACTTAAGGAATGCCCGGAGCCCCAATTCTTTGGAAACTCATCAAAGCTGGCCAGGTGGTGCCAAAGCCCTTCCATGATGGGGATGGTCAGAAAAACGAAACGAAAGCCAACCAATTCTGGCTCTCTCCATCACTGGGGCTTTGCATGGAGAGGGGAGAAGGGAACCCGTAACCCTAATCCTGATCCCCAGCAGTGAGGCAAAAACCACAGCCAGTTGGAATTTATCCCATTGTTAATAACATTATTTTACCATTGTCTATCATCCGTTGCTTGGTCAAGATCATGAGAAGACGGTCCACTTCAAAGACCCCCACCCCTGGCGTGATGACCACAGACATCTGGCCTGTCCGGTCGAAATTTCGGTTGATGTAATGTTTGTCAAACACTAAAAAGGACCAAAGGAGGACAAAAATGAGAAGGGCACCCGGGGCTTTATAAGGATGCACATAACAAAGGCATTCATCTAAAACAGCCACCCCCCACCCCAACCTTTTCAGCTTGGCAGCCTGGGGGAGGGGAGAAGGGATGGTCCTGTAGGATACAAATAAATAGCTAAGGCAATGGGGCCCTTCCTGGTCCAAGAGCATCCCAGGGCAAGGCAAGAATTTCCCAAACTCACCATTAAACGAGAGGTTTATGGCCTCCAAATAGTTTCCTTGAGCAGAGGTAGAGTTGTATCCTGGTGGGAAATTCTCTGATTGTTCATCATCCAGAATAGAGGGAGGAGGAAACAAAGAAGATAAACCAGCATTCTTTATTGCTATTAATTTACTCTTTGCTCTAAGTTTTAGCCATGATGTGTATAAACAAGACAAGCACAAAAACCAGTCCCACTGAGGCTGAGAAGCCGGGGGGGGGGGGGGGGGATGGTCTTTAGGGACCTTGTGGCAAGTGAGATCTTGGGCAAGGCCTTTCACGGGTGGCACCCCACAGGTCAGCAAAGAGGCACCTGACCAAGGAGGAGATAAAGCCAAACTCCTTCCCCGCAGCCCCTCCCTCCCTTGGACTTGCCGGGTCAGCCATACCAGCCCGCAGCTAGCTAGCCAGAGAAGCCCCATTTTGCTCACTATGCCCGGGTGCCCACGGACATCACTGCTGCGTAGCTCTACGTTGTGCCAAGTTCCCAGCAGAAGCAGCAGAAGCAGCTACAGAGCGGAATCAAGCCAGAAGGCCCTGTTAGCAGTCCTTGACCTACAACCGCAATTGGGGACCAGAATTTCCATCCCTAAGGCAGGCAGTTGGTAAGTGAGTCACGCCCAATTGCAACCTTTTTTGCCCTGGCTGTTAAGTAAATGGCTGCCCTTAGGAAGGGAATCATACGGTTGTGACACCAATCCGGCTTCCCCCCTTCTTGACTTTGCCTGATGGAGAAGGGCTGGGAATGTCGCAAGTAGCCATCACATGACCAGGAGATACGGCAACGGCCATAAATACATTCCAAGCCCCCAAATTCTGATCACAGAGATGCTGCAAGTGGCATCACAATCCCCTTTTTTCAGTGCCATCGTAACTTCAGATGGTGGCTAAATGAATGGTTATAAGTCGAGGACTTCCTCTGCCGCCCATCACACCTCACCTGCCTTCTCCAGGCGCACCAGAACTGGGTACTGGATGAAGAGCTTCTTAATGGTCACAAGCAGAGAGGTCCACTCCTCTCGCCGCTCATTTTGAACCACAACCCTGCAATGAATATCGCGAGTGAGCCACCCAGAAAGAGCACAGGGGCCTCAGCAAAGAATGAGGAGGGAGCAGAGGCTACTCGTGGCCTACAGGGGGCCGGCCAAGGGGGGGGTGGGATTATAGGGAGGGACAGAAATCTTAAGCCATCGCATATTTAGAATCTGCAAGAGAAAAATGTGTGACTTTTTCAGAATAACAACAACTTTACAGCTGTCACGATTCTAAATTTTTTTTTTACAAACATAAAATGCGCAGCACTGCTACCATGAAAACCTCAGACGTTTAAAATTTAGATAAGTTGTCCAGTTATAATGTTTTCAGTCTTCTATGTAAATGTCCAACTGCGGCAGAGAGGGAGGCTAGTTGGCTGGCATCCATCAACCCACCTGCATTAAATTTTGTCCACTCACACAAATAAACTATTCTGGGGTTTTTGTTTTTGCTTTCTGTTACTTGACAGTCTCTTAAGATCTAAAAGGACAAGAAGTTTCTCTTCCATATCTGGGCCTCCTGCAGAGGTTCCTGATAACCTCTTTCAACTGCAGCCCAACCACCTTCTGCAAACTCTTCCCAAAAACAGAAGGGTGTAGACCAGGCAGAGGTTGCCAGGCATGTTTAGACTGAGAGGCGACCTGCCCAAGGTGGGCCTGCACCAATCCCTTCCTTAAAAGGGTGGCTACAATCCCCCGAATCCTTTGCCGACACTAGCTGACTGAGCCAGATGGGGCAACGATCCACACACACATTCACACACCCAGGTGCCTGAGCTCACGCTACAGAGAACATTGTCCACTTCCTCACAGTCATAACTTCAAAACCATGTCATAAATAGCTTGGGGGGGGGGGGATCCATTATAACTTTGCCCAGTTGCTGAGCAACCAGTTGTCAATCAAGGACTACGTAGAATGATGAAGGCGCTTTATGAAAGAAGGCAACCTGTCCATTCGCCAGAGAGGTCCAGGGCTCTCTGCCTACAGCTTTCTCCCAGAGCCCCTGACCGGCAGGCTGAAGAGACGCTGCCGCTTTCATGGGCAGACTGACTCTTCCAGAGAGGCGGCTCAGCCACAGGGAAGACCTACTTGTAAAAGTCTTCGTAGAAGCGCCCTTCGTGGTCCTGTTGGACTGAGCAACGGTGCAACTCTGTAAATTCATCTGGAAACAAACCAAGCTGGGTATCAGAGGAAGCTGCTCTCTGCTGCTGCTTTAAGTTTCCCGAGGAGGAGGAGGAGGAGGAGGAGAGAAAGAGGCCGGGGCCTCTCCAGACTCACTTAATGACTTGGCGCTGTAGAAGGTCCGAGAAAAGAGAACCACCGTCACTTCGTGGCTACAGTTCTTCTCCTGTCGGGACAAAAGCAGATCCACTCCTGACAGGAACCACAGACTCCTTCCACACAAACTGCACTTCTGACATGCCCAGAGATTGCTCAATTCCCCCCCCCCCCAAGTGGGAAGGATGTGGGAGGGCGGGAGAGGGAGGATTCACAGATGCAGCCGGGGGAGGCGTCTTTGAGCCCCCCCCCCCCCAACTCACAGGAAGAACCACGACAACATTCTTCCTTCTGACTACAGCAAGGGGAAAAAAATTCTAAAGTAGCCCAAGAGAACCTTTCCTTTGCTGGGGAGTCAAGGGACAGGGGGCAGGCAATGTCATGTCAGGCAGGAACGGATTCCTTCTCCCCCCCATTTAATTCCCCACTGAGCAAGAAAGGGGCTTCGTCAGAGTCCCTGCCCCCAAGCCCCCTGCTCCCGAGAGCCCTTCCAGCTTGGTCTCTGAACCTCCAGGGCTTGTCCTGAGGCAGGCCGGCTTGAGGAAGGACCACAAGCCCTGCCCAGCTGCAGGCTCCCTTGAGGCCAGTGACAAGCTCTGCTCGTGTTTCCCCGAAAATAAGACATGCCCTGCTAATGAGCCCAATTGGGCTTTTCAGATTATGCACCATAATAAGCCCTCCCCCGAAAATAAGCCCGCCCCCAACTATTTAAGCGCATATGCAACGGGTCCCCGCCATTACCACTGTACCACCTACCTGTACGGCTTGCGGGGCAAAAAGAGGGCCTGCTGCAAAAACAGCAGCAGGTGAAGCAAAGTGCTTCCACCCCCCGCCCTTCCCTCCCGCGCAAAAAGAGCGGCAGGCCAGCAATGTGATCACCCCCTCCTCTCTGTTCCTTCTTACGCAAAAAAACACCACCCACCCCACCCCAATGGTAAAGGCAGCCTGCCTGGTTCCCTTCCCCGCCGTCCCTTTAGCGAGGGGTGGCAATTGGGGGGGGGGGAAGCGAGACGCGCCTCTTACCTTTCCAGGTCCGTTGCGTTCCTCGCCATTTCGTCCAGTGAATCCCCTTGTAAAAAAACCACATGAGTTCAACTCGCAAGGTTTTTTTTACAAGGGGCTTCACTGGACGAAAGGGCGAGGAATGCAACGGACCTGGAAAGGTAAGAGGCGCGCCTCGTGGCCCAACACCGCCCATCTCGCCCCAATGGTAAAGGCAGTCTGCCTGGTTCCTTTCCCCACCGTCCCTTTAGCGAGGGGTGGCAGGTGAGGGGGGGGGGGGGGAGAAGCGAGATGCGTGTCCTAGCGCTACCAGAGACTGACAGCTCCGCTGTGTTCCTTGCCCTTTCGTCCATTGAAGCCCCTTGTTAAAAAAACCTTTGTAAAAAAAAACCTCAATCAAAAAAGTTTGATTGAACTCGCGAGAAGAGTTTCTTTTTACCAGCGGCTTCCCTGAACACAATGGCGAGGAACGCGACGGAGCTGGAAAGGTAAAAGGCACGCCTCGCTTCTCACCTGCCCCAGAAAATAAGAAGCCCTCCCCCTATAATAAGCCCAAGGCCATATTTCGTGGGGCAAAAGAAAATAAGACCCTGTCTTGTCTTCGGGGGAAACACGGTTTGCTCCCCTGAGCTACCTTCCACTTGGTGAAAAGGTCAGCCAGGAAGCCGTTCACGGCCTTCTCGAAGTAAAGGTCTCCTGCAGAGGAAAGAGAAGAAGTGTAAGAGGGAAGCCAGGCCACCCCAGCAGAGAGGCTGCCCCCTTTTGGGCTACTTCACCCAGCCAGATCTGCATGGGACAGGGGTGGCATTGGACCCATGGTGGCAAGAGAGGGGCAGCAGCTCCTGCACCCCTGGCTCCCCCCAAGCCCCCCTAGGGCCACAGGCACCGCCTTTGAGGGACAGCCTCCTTCCACGGGACTCCAAGCCCCACATAGTGGCAGAGCCTGGCTGTGGATTCGCCTCTTTTGGGAGGCCCAGTGGGCTCCTCTCTTGGCCCTTCCAGACCCGGGTTTCTCCACCCGGCTTTGGGGCTCTTCTTGTAGCAGTAGACCCTCCTGCATCTTTCCACTTCTAGGGGGAGCTGCTCTTGCAGTCAAAGCCCTGAGCCTAACCCAGACTGGTCCTCTGGGGCCCAGTGGCCGAGGCCCTGCCTGTTCTGGATGGCATCTGTGGGCAAAACTAAGACCAGCGTCTGCCTGAATTATTCACCAAGAAAATAGCTTCCTGCTTTCCTTTGTGATTCCTCCGTGCCATTTTTACTGACTTATGTGGGCTTTAAAAAAAAACCTTTTCGGGTAAACAAATTAAACTCTGCCAACAGATGTCCTAGTTCCTCATAATTGTTGAGGTTTACTAAAAAGGGAAGATCCTTCTTCTGCCGTCCGCCCCCTTTCTCCATCAAAGGAGAGCGAGGATGCCTTCGGCTGGGGGGGATGAGTTGCCAGGCAAGCCGAGGCTCAGCCGAGGGGGCCAAGGGATCCTCACCATAGATGTCGAAGTCCCACATTTCACAGCTCATCTGGATGAAGATGTAAACCATGGCTGAAGTCGAACGGAAGACCACCTGCAAGGCACCCAGAAGGGAAGGAGCTGAGCCTGGCCTGAAGACCACACCTGGCTTGCTTCTGCGCAAGGAGCCCCCTGCCTGAGCTCATGCTCCAGAGACCCTCACCCACTTCTTCAGCCTGAAGCGCTGGACTCAGAACCCGGAAGCTACCCGTGGGACTGCAATGGCAGGCCTGCTACAAGAACTCCAGCACTCCCAGCTGGGAGGGCAACATTCTTGCTTCAAATGGTTTCCACGTTTAAGATTTGCCCTCATGGCAGGTAAGTCTGAGAGAGCCAGTCAGCTGATGCCTCCATTCCTAGCAGGAGATACCGCAACACTTGCCTGCTGGCAAGGCTGAGCTGTGGCCCCGTGCCCCGCGAACAAGCCACGGGGGCCAACTGAGGGGGCCCTTAGCACCCTCCCTCTCCCCAGATAACCCAGGGATCTCCTGCAGAAGGAACGCTGGGAAGCAGCTTCCCTGGTTGTTAACTGCAGGGATTCCGGAGCTCAGCATTTGAGAAACGAAAGGAAATGTCTCAAGTCAGAGTCCTACCCGAGTGTCCTCGCTGATGTAGCCACAGGTGACTTTCTCACTTTTGACCCACAGTTCACCTGCCTGAGCCCTGCAAGGAAACCGAGAGAGAAGACTGGAAACACGGGGGAAACCTTGCTGGGAAAGCTGGATGTGAAAAATGGAGAACTGCTGGCCAAAAGGCAGGAAACAAAAACAAAGCAAGAGGGGGATTTTAACACTGGGAGAGTTTTCTCTCCCTCCAGGAGCAGCTTCCCCTCCCAGACCTTCATGGGCTCCTGCTGCTTTTATGAAAAGGACACAAATGCCATCCTGGGGCTAGCTTTTTCAACTTGCTTCACATTGTGACATGTGTACAAAGGGGTGGCAGGGTTTGTATTGTGACATGATTGCTTTCATCAGCCTCAGCCACTTGACCTCACTGCAGGGGTCTCTGTCCAGAAGTATCTTCCTCAGACCACCCATCAATGTTTAAATTCATCCCTCTGATTTGTTTACATGTCCCTTCGCTAATGATCAAAACCTCAACATGGTGCCTTTTAAACCTCCTTCTTTAAACAGAAAATAAATTCAAGGGTTCAAGCAAAGCTTCCTCTCCCAAGGAGATTCCCAGCGGCCATTCACCCTGGCCTCCTTACTCAGTGACTATAGTGCTAAAGTGCCAGGGTGTTAGCAGGGCAAACAGGCTTCATCAGCTGGCTCTGCCGTCAATTGAAGTCCCAAGCTGTGCCACCCCGGGCAAAACAAGCTCCAAGTACTTCTCCCTGCAGTCTAGAGCAAAGAGGAAGAATGGCGACCTTAGCAGATGCCACCTCCCTCCTCTGGTGAGATCTGGCTTGAGGGCCCATGCCCGTATTCTGGGAGGGGGTTTCACTGCAGCAAACGGGACAGATTTGGGCCTTGAACTTCACTAAGAGAAAAGAGCTGGGAACCACAGAGGTTTCCTTGGGAATGGAAACAGCCAAAGTCTGTCCTGCAAGGTAAGACCTGATTATTTGGAGAGACAGGCATTAATTCCTGCTAAAACTCAACTTTCTTTCTACGCACTGTGAAAGGGAGGAAGGCACAGCTGCGTACTCACCGAATGCCTGCATATTCAACTTTCTGAGTGATGTAAGCACACGTGCCAACCTGAGGGGACAAGGAAAGGAAAAAAGAGAACTGAACAATATGCACACAAGAGGACTTGCAGGAGATAAATAACGATTTAAGAAGCAAGTCCATTTCTAGCTGGCACGACATTTCTAGTGGGGAAATATTCAGGTCAACAGATGGGATCCTCACCAAGCTTTTCTTAAGGCGCCACATATCTCCGCGTCCGATGTACTGGTCCTTGAATGTCAGCTCCACTAAATCCAGAGTCACATCCTAGAAAGCAACATGAGGGCATTATGATTTCTGCCTCCAGCCTTCTCCCTCTGCCGATATTCCTGGGTACAGTTTTTCCAACCCTTATTACTTCCCTTTCCAAATAAGTTCAGGACATAAATACCAACAGCACTCAAGCATTTGTTAACTAACAGCAATTCTTTATCTATTACTGCAGGGTCTCCCAACCTTGCCCACTTAAAGGTGCTTAGATGTCAACTCCCAGAATTCCCCAGCCAGCATGGCTGCTGGCTCAGGAGCTCTGGGTTGAGCTCCACACATCTTAAAGTTGGCAAGGTTGGGAAATCCTGTATTATTGAGCACCAGAGGATTTTGCCAATTTCATAAATTTAGCCATCTTAACTCCTTGGCAATCTCCAGAAGAAAAAGCAGGGGACGGTTGAATGGGGTGAACATATAGGGCAAAAGACCAAAGCGCACATCAGAAACAGGCAGGACTGACAGCCAGGCTGGGAAAGGAGATCCACGTTTGCGGTGGCACTTATAGGGAAGGACCAGCCCAGATGCTGCTACTCTTAGAACTACTCTAGTCATCAGAAGGCTCAGCAAGGGTCAAGCACCAGAGAAATCAGGAGTGCCAAGCAGTTAAAATGGGTATGAATATTTATTGTAAGCTTCAATTCTCTACAAGAATCTGAACTACTAACAATCAAGGGAAATGAGTGGGAGTTAAGAACAGAAGGAATTCAAGGTGAGCTGGACTTAAATCTCTGGTGGGAGGGAAGGGACTCACGACTCCCTCGGGCTCAGCCTGGTCATCTCCCACAGCAGGAAGCTTACCAAGCATCTTTAGTGAAAGCTGAAGGGCAGCAAAAAGCTCACCCACCTTGGGATCCACAACGTTCACGTGGACATCCTGGTAGGGCCTCAGTCGAAACACCTGAGCAACGGTCTGATCAACACTGATGGTTTCTGTGCAAAGAAAGGAGAGAAAGTTGGTAGAATTGGAGGCGGCTTTCCATGGAATCACTCCAGCAGTAACATCAGAGCAGTGTTTCTCAACCTCGGCAAGTTTAAGGTGGGTGAACTTCAACTCCCAGAATTCCTCTCCCCAATTCCAGGCTGTGGAATTCTGTTCCACAAACTTGCTAAGGTTGAGAAACATGACATCAGAGGAACTGACCTGCCTATCAGGGTATAAAGAGTTGATCCACTGACCAATAACTGAGAATGATGAGCAAGCAGCCAAAGCAACACTCGGTGACAAAAACACCGACCTATCTCTGGGGTGATGCTGGGCCTACAGATTCCTGCTTCGGGGTCTGCCTCGTCCCCTATTCTTCTGACTTCTCTTTTTTGGCCTATTCAGAGCAAAGCAACAGCCTCCAGCATCACCTGCTTCAATCAGAGTAATCCCAATGCTTGCTTAGAAATTGCAAACAATGACCTAAAGCTGTGTTTCAGAAACGCCCCCATAGGCTCCAGAAAAAGAGAATAAAAGGCAGGGAATCACCGTACAGCAACTGGAGAAATGATGCTTTTGGACTGGTAGCACTGGCAGCAAACCAGATGCAAAACCTCCCCAACTGCCCTTTTGCAAAAGGACCTAAATATTCCCAGTGTGACCTCCAGTCTGAAAAGGCAACTTTCAAGCAAATGATGAACAAGCCCTGGCTTCTGACCTTGACCTGAAAGGATGATGACAAGCCAGGAACCCATCCTCCTAAAAAGATGGCTTGAGAGCCAGCCCCAGTGTAGGATGGAAATGGCATAAATGATACCTGTTCCAGAAATAATCAACAATGCCTGCTATTTGGGAAGTGAAGTCTGGCATGTCATCAGTCCCATCTAAACTTGGCAGTGATCAACGATTCAAGGTTCTCCCATACAGAACGGTGCCAATTCCCACCTGGCTTGAATTACGAGAAGGCCAACCCAGCAGTATCTCTCCCCAGTGATTCAGCCTTAAGAGGCTCAAGTCTCACTGCAAGCAATTGACCAGGGATCAAAGACCGACCATTGGAGCTCAGGGCTGCTCTTGGACTCATCATGACACCTGCTCCAGGACTGGAAGACGAAAACCCCAGACTTCTTCCAGATCTCCCAAAAGTAGATCTTAAGTGAATATTTTACTCTGCACCACGGGTGTCCAACCTTTTGGCTTACATGAGTGAAGGCTGCATATAAAATATAGTTAATGTATATAAGTCACATAACAATGTTAGAAGTTTATGATCTTATGGGTCCACAGCCACATGTGGCCTACAGGCCACGGATTGGATATGCTTGATCTAGACCCTTAGAACAGGATGATATCCTTGGCTGCCTCTGCTCTTTCCTGAGAAGAGATTTCTCTCGAGTGCAAAACACAGTCCTACCGACTGATGGATTTGTGCAAATTTGTGCAAACTGCCTAAGGGCCAAGCTCATTTCAAAGCTTATGGCACAGACCAGCTCCTCTGCTTATGAACAGTCCTCTACACGCAGCCTTGGAAGGTCATAGCTGGGCCTGAGCTAGCCCCATCTAATTTATTTCACCGGTAGGGTCACCACTGTGTGATGATATGTGGAAGGCAGAAGCTTTATTTTGAGCTTCTGCAAAAAAGGGGGAATAGAAATCAAAGGAATATACAATAAATTGCTCTCTCTGGTTAGTGGGTTAGTGGCTGGCAGTTAATGAGAACTGGCAGTTTTCAATACAGAGAGAAAAATCCCACCTTTCTGTAAGTCTTCCTTGAGCGACTTCACTTGCATGAGGAGTGGACTGGAAAGCAAGAGTGACAATCAGGAACAGGGTTTCTCCAGCAACCAAAAAGCACTTCGGCCAAGAAGATCGAGAATTTCAAATTTCCCATGCCTCTGGCCAAGTAAAACTCCCAAAGCAGTCCTACTGGTCACCATTTAGGAACATTTTGTTGCCCTCAAGCTTTTAAGGGTTTTTCATTGTATGTTCTTGGTTTCTACAAGTTTGTTAATAGATATAATATTATTACATGCTGATGTTTTCTATACCACCAAGAGCCCCAAATGGAAGCAGGCAATATCTGCCTTTTTGAAACAAAGCAACAGTCACAAGTCCTTCTCCATCTGACTGGCTGCCCCAGACTTCCCAGCAGCTCCCACTATTCTCCAGCTAAAGCAAAAACACCAGTTCAGCTTGTGGTGCTGAGGCCTTTCTAACCCTAACCGCCCCCCCCCCCCATCATGCATTATGTCCTAAAGCAGACCGAGCCACAAGAGTCACCTGTATTCATCATTGGGGTGGGCTATTTCCACTATATCTCCCAACTTGATCTGAAGAAATACTTTGGGGTTCACCATAAGTTCATCATCTGAAAAGGAGAGTTGGAGAAGAACCCTGTAGATGTTTGTAGTTTAGAGCAACTTTCATAGCAGTTCCAAAGTTATCCTCAATGCCACTAAAGCGGAGAAACCCAAGATAGGAGGAGTGCCCAGGTGAGGGAAATATACAGAGAAAATAGAGTGTCAACCGTCTCCCTCAGTCATCTAGCAAAGAAAGACTCCTGGCCATTTGCTTTTTCCAAGAATACACTTCACTAAAGCTTAGGTGGTTACAGAAGCAGCATATGCTGAATCTGAGATTTTTCTGTTCAAACAATGCCAAATAATTTTTCCTCTCACCCCCCCCCCCAAAAAAAAAAATAAGGTGCTTGTCTATTGTTCAGGAAACAGATTATCAGTTCCCGGCTCTGCATAGATAGTTGACCTTGGCTGGCTGGAGCTATTCACAAGGCTCAGCTGGGCTTCCGTCCTCCTTCCTTGCGGTTCAAACTTTCCCTCCTTCCGCCCCACCCTTGCTAAATTCACGGTCAGCTCATAGAGCTGAGATAGGAAAGAGGCAGCCATGACAGAGTTTTTAAATTGAGAAAACATGGCAAGTGAGAGCAGGGACGCTCACTTCAAATCCAAACCTCATCCTAAGAATAAACTAAGCAGGCATGTCTTAGTCTCCCTGCATATGATGGAACACATTATAAAGTTGGTCAGTTATAAACATAAATGATTTTAACACCTTAAGCAACCTTATTAGGGACAACGTCCCACTGAACAAGAGTGCATTTTTCCCCAGACTGCTTTACAAGTAAGTGTTATTATTATCATTCATCTGGGAACCTCAAATTTGCCCTAAAAGGCCTTGTTGCTCTCCAGACATTGCACAGCTTGGAAGATTCTGCACCCAGGGGGCAAAAGATTGATTAGTGTTTTCCTGCACCTTCAGGGCACCCAAGGCCCAGCCGCACTCAATGAGACTACTGACCGCTGCTTCCGAAGCCTTTCTTGTGTATGACAAGCTTGTAAACTTTGTTGGTTCTCATCTTGATTTCCAAATTCTTGATCTTCTTGATTATCACAAATCAGGCATTAGACAACTTTCTACTTTCCGCAGAACAAAGCAATACATGAGAAGCTATTCCTCTTCCATTATATGCTGTGAGGAAGCCAAAGCAAAGCAAAATAAAATCACAGGTGCCAACAGCTTTATATATTGTTTATTTCTGTACGATCATAGACTAAAGAAATAATTAAAATACAAAGCATCCAATAGAAAAATCCTTTTTCTAACAGATATGCCTAATTAGATTTTGTTCTGATCCAATGGCTTGTTCTGATCGATTTCCACAAGCAGAAAATTTGATCACTTTTTTGGAAACTTCATAAGAGTGATGTTTTAGCTGCCCATTAGGACCAACTTAAAAGTTTTACAGTTAAAGGGGAGATTAGCTCCAATGCCCAACAACGATCTTTCGGACAATTCAACTGAACATGTGTACAGCTGGTTCAATTTCAATATGCAAACACATTCCAAATAATCTTAGCAGGGATTTCTCACTCTCAGGAAAGGGCATCTAAGTGGCCCAGCGTAAGGAAGTGCCCTTATTTATGAGGGCACAAGAGGTGAGGAAAAGGATTTGGGAGAGGTGAAGTATCTCACTCACCAAGACAAGAGGGATGAGGCAACCCTCTGCATATCAAAGTCTAAGATCCCCTGCCTGGTCTCAGTCCAGACTTTTAAAATGTTGTGTTTATGGACAGCACGGCCCATTTTGGAAATCCACATTTGATTTCCTTTGGCCAGGCTGCAATGAGCCTTTTGTGATAAACAGCTTATTTTGAAGGAAAAGGAAGCTTTTGTCCCCAGGATGCCCCTTTGCAGGAAAGAGGATCACGTAAATGAGCCCTGGTGGTGAGAGTGGTTAGAATGCAGCACTTTGGGCTGCTTCTGCTGACTGCCGGCTGTCAGCAGTTCAATCCTGACCGGCTCAAGGTTGACTCAGCCTTCCGTCCTTCCAGGGTGGGTAAAATGAGGATCCAGATTGTTGGGGGCAAGAGGCTGACTCTGTCAACCGCTCAGAGAGGGCTGTAGAAGCCCTGGCATATAAGTCTAAGGGCGATGGCTAAATAATCCAGAGCTCTAAGGTCCCTCCAGCCCCCTTCACAGGTTGGGGAGCCTCCTGAAGACCAGGCCAGCCCAGCCTTTAAGGGACATCAACGGAGGCTGCCGTGCCAGGCCTCTTCCCTAGAAAAAGCCCACCAGCTGCGAGAGCTCATGCGTTTATCCTTGGGGGCCAAAACGGAGCCCCCAAAGCGTCCCACGGGCTGCAAAAGGCGGTCCCGGGGTCGGGCTTGGGATCTGGCGGCGGAGGGGCCACCTGCGAGGCTGCGTCCATCCTCCTCGCTCCTTATCCTGGATCGTCGCCTCAGGCCCCGAAGGCGGAGAGAGAGACCGGCGGCTCCGCTTCTACCGCGGGCAGCGCAGGGCCGACTCTGGAAGGCGCTGCTCTCCGCTCCTCGCTCGCTCTCCCCGGCAGAGGCCTCTCCCCTGCAAGCGGAGAAACCGCCGCCGCGCAGGGCGAGGCCTAAAGGAAGCGCCCGGTCCCAGCCGCCCTCGCTTCCTACTCGAGGGGACGCCGATTCCGGCCTCCGAGGCGTGGTGGCGGTCGGGGCTCCTGCCGCCGCCTTCACCTCCGCCTGGGTGCGGGGCGGGACGGGCGCGGCGAGCCGCTTCCTCAGCAACTCACCCGGCGGGGCCTTCGCCTCGGGCTCCTCCGGAAGTCCGCGCCCGGAAACCGCCCCTCGCCTCTCTATGCTCCCGGCCGGTGCCCGGATGAGGAAGGATGCGACCATAGAGCTGCAGCCCCAGCGGAGAGCGAGAGCGGCGCGATGCCGGAGCCGGCGCACTGGGCTGCGGCCTGCCGCCCATCGAGGTAGCCGCCGCGCCGCACCCGGCGGCGCTTTTCCCGGGGCCCAGGGGGGCTCCGGAGGCCTCGAGGTTGTCCGGGGCCGCCGCGTCCCCGCCAACAGCCGCCTCTCCGTCCGGGAACGGCCACGCCAAGGCGGCCTGAGGCGGGATGTCCTCCGCGGGGCGGGAGCTCCACGCCGCCGGCCCGGGGGACGCCCTGCCCGCCCAGCGCCCCGCCTCGGCCGCCCCTTGTACGGCGCCGGGGGCCGCGGGCGAGAGGCCGGGCTTGGCGTTGCCCCGGGAACCGCATGGCCGGGACCTTCGGAGGCCCCGCTCGCCCGGCCAAGCCTCGCCCCCGCAGCAGCAGCAGGAGACGCGGGGCGGAGGCGGCTTAGAAAGGTGCGCGGAAGGCCCGAGGGAAGGCGCCCGGGCGGGGTTGCCCACCTGCGGAGGAAGCGGGCGGGCGGGAGAGGTAAGAAGCGGAGGTCGCTCTCAACGCTTGGAAGGCTCCCCACCCCCAGCCAGGAAAGGGGCTCTGCTGCGGCCAAAGCCTCCCTTCGCTTTAGCATCTCCCGGTGCCTTAAAAATGAAATCTCCTTCTTTTCTTGATGCGTTTATTTATAATACTTTTAGGCCACCTCCAAAGTCAAAGGACTTTCCGTGCTTTCCGGTGCAGACATAAGAGGAATAAATCAGCCGTGGAGGGATTAGAATTGAAGCCAGGCAGAAGAGCACAAAAAGGAGAGCAACGGAGGCGAAAAGAGAAGAAAAAGCCAAGGGGGCCCCAAAGGGAGACCCAGAAAGGCTTTCCCAAGACAATTCCTGGGTTTAAAAGGTTCCCAAAGGCCCACAAGGAAGCGGCCAGAGCAGCCCCACTGAAAAGCACCTTCAGCCCCCCAAACTCTGAGAAATGGGCAATTAGAAGGTGCAATATATATTTTTATATAAAATAAGAAAGTTAAGAATGGTGAAACCCAAATAAAACATAATCGAATGGAAAAAAAATAAGAAAAATAAAAAAAAATAGTTAATTCTAGGTGATAAATAAGTAGAACGTTGTAGCTGCTTATAGAATGTTTTCGGTTTTAAAATGTTTATTCGTTAACAGATAACTCATCATGACATTTGACTAGACAAGTACTTTCAAACAAATATAGTTAAATGAGAATGTTGGTATAGTGATGGTATAAAGATTTTTGATTTAAAATGTACAATTCAATTTGAATGAAGTATAAAGAATGATTGTAGTAACACACAAAATTTAATTGTAACCAATCGACATGCTTTCTGGAAGATGTAATGAAGAGTGTTTTTGTGTGTGTTTTCAGTTTAATTAAAACAGTAAAAAAAAGAAGGTGTAATATAGTGGACATTAATAGGCGCCAGCCTGGCATACAGGGAGGCCCTGGGGGTGTTGAAGGGCATAAAAACTCTCTCTTAATACACAGAATTTAGGTATAGGGCTTTTTTTTCCAGGGTCCCAGGGAGGATGTCCCAGCATTTCTCTTCTCCATTCTGCAGGGCAGCCAGGAGCTAATCCCACGTTTCAATATGTTTTACTTCCCTTTGTACGTATGTATATATATGTGCCAAATAGGTACCATCTCATGCATTTGATGGTTGAGTGGGGCTCTCGCCTAAAGAAGCTGCTATGCTACAGAAATAAATCTGTTGGGATTTAAGGAGCCACAAGGCTCTTGGTGGCTGCAAGAAAGTAACATGGGCAGCAGTCCTTGAAACCAGCAAAAAATATTAGACTATTAGAAAACTGAAAGCTCCTTGAGAGATGCAGTTTGGAGAGAAAACTGCTCCTCCAACTATTGGCGGCTGGTAAATCTCAGACCCTCATGTTGTTGGAAGTCGGAGGTCAGTTGATTTTAGAAGGCAGCTTGTGACTCTCTAGGCACAGGAGTCTGAGGCCCATTTGGAACCAGGCCGTGGAAGCACAAGCGAGCCCATGCACAGTTCCACTTGTGTGAATGGCCGGTACGCGTGCCTGCCACTTGCACAAATGGAGCTGCATACGCAGAACCACCCCCTCTCCCTCCCACCCCTGCTGATCTGCAAAGCCAGACCGGTGCTGTGACAAACCTGCCTCCGAGCACGGATGGGCTGGGATGCTGTTGCTCTGCCCGGAAAGGTTTTCGGGAAATTCTGACTTTCCCCACAGCTCTGCTCGTCTTCCTAGTGTTCTGCCAATTAACTTACCTGCTTTCCTTTCAGAAGGAGTTCCAGCTGACCCAGAAGGGGAGAGAACGCGTTTCAAGTCCTTCCTGCCTTGAAATAAAAGACTTGCTGCAGAAGCTAGGTACGATCATACACATTTTTGTGGTTTTGATTTGCAAACGCAAATGTTGCTGCTAAGACCCATTTGAGGTGGGGAAAATCTGCTCCCCACTTCACTGTGACTGAAAGGCACTCTGTGTGTGTGAACGTTCCATGTATATATATATGAATATGTACCTGTGTATATACCGGTACATATATACATATATCATACATGCTTGCATACATAAATAGTTCCTGTAGTTTTCTTGGCAAGATTTTTCAAGAGTGGTTTGCCCTTGCTTCCTTCGGTCAGGCCTCCCTGAGTAAACCAGACAGGAGACACGAATAGATGACCTAAATCTACTCTCATATTGACACGTTGACATATTTTTGAAAATCTGAAAACACAAACTTCCCGCCTGCCATTTTTAACTATATGTTGAATTAGGGCAGGTCCTTCATACATTACCTTCAGTGAGCGTGCAAAACAGTGCCTGCATTTCCTGCGTTGGATCGGGAGCACATCTTTCTCCTTCTGTCCTGGCCCCTTTCCCCAGAGGCACAATTGAGAATGTTTTAACAAACTGCACCCCTGTTTGCTTTGGTGGTAGCAAATAGAAAGCCCCTACAGAGAGAGGTAAGGATAGCTGAGATGATTATAAGACGCTCACTTCCTGTCATTCAAGATACTGCTTATAAGCGCTATGTGCATAGAGCTCGAAGCATTGTTAGAGACCCCACGCACCCACTTTAGGATCTGTTTCCGCTGCTTCCCTCCCGGAGGAGGTTTCAAAGTATCTATTGTAGGATTACTAGATTCTGGAGCAACTTTGATCCATATGCCACCCCTCTGGCATAAAACTCTCGGGTTTCTTTTTTCCCTGCCATGTATATGTATACATTCAAACTAGACTGTGACGTTTCTCTGTGTCATACGTGTGTGTGTGTGTGTGTGTATGCATAATGGTTATCTTTTAGAAATATGAATGCAACAAAATTTCATTTTAATGTATGCTGATTAGTATACATTTAAAGTGACAATAACATTTTTATTCCGTTTCTGTTTCTATTTTTCTCTTTTCTTTTCTTTGCTTCTCTGACCATTAAGCCTTTGAGGAGCCCTGCCTCTCTTGCCAATTGTTTCCTAGGCAGCCTCTTCTCTCCCTACCTCTCAAGGCCATCCCTGCATTCCATTATTTCACTCCCCCCTTCAGACACTTCCAGCATGCAAAAGAACTTGTGGGGCCTCTGGTTGAGGCACGTTCTGCCCCAGTTGCTGTGCTGGCTGTTGGATGGCATTCTGAAAGTTAGTCCTCTGCATCTGCTTGCTGCTGATGCTGCCACAACATGGCTTCCAGATGCTCCTTGGGGATCCAAAGCCATTCTTGAAATTCCTCTCTTTGGAAGGAAGTAGAAGACTTGCAAGGTTAATGTTGGCTTTCCTGAGTAAACCAGATAGGAAATGTGACTGGATGAGCTAAGTTTACTTTATTGTCAGGCTGCATTAACAGATTCTTGCAAGCCTGAAAATGCAACCTTCCCTCCACCCCCTTTAACTGCTAGGTTGATTAGGATGGGCCCTTCCAGAGTTGGAGGTAGCTGCCTCTCTTGTCCGATGGTTTCCTAGGCAGCAGCTGGCCTTTCCTTTCCTCAAGGTTATCCATGCATTGCATCACCCAAAGGGACTGGCCCAAGGTCACCCAGCTGCCTTTGTGGCCAAGGCAGGAGTAGAAGGACAGTCTCCTGGTTTCTGGACTGATGCCTGCACTCCCTACACCAAATGGACTTTATAAGTGTGTGTGTGTGTGTGTGTGTGTGTGTGTGTACCTGTCTTCACTATTCTGAGGGATGGTTTTACAAGCATTTTGCTTAGCAGTGCCTATCATTCCTTACTTTGCGTATAAATGCAAAAGATTTATTGCCAGTGGCTTAAGCCCTTGGGCTACATTGCTAGTGTACCTAAGCAGGGATATTATAGCTGGGCTAGCGAGGGAGTACCATCAAAGTGAAGTCATGCAGTATTTCTCGACCTCAGCAGCTTTAAAATGTGTGGACTTCAACTCCCAGAATTCCCCAGCCAGCATCTAGCAAGATCCTTATCTAAAAATGTGGATGACCTCTTTTTATTGAGAAGGATAATAATGGTTCATCAGTTATATTGAGACTGTCAAGTTGCTAGCAAACTTCCCCTTCACCTGGCCCATGGATATCAAACTCGTGACGTCGTGTTGCCGTCACTTGACGTTTCACAGTGATTTTTCCCTTCAGGGAGTTGGGGTGGGCGTGGGCTGCGTTTGACACCCCTTCGCCTAGCCTCACGGCTGCCCTCTGCAAAAGCTTCCATGGTCCTCAATGGGGGAGAAGGTGGGTCCCCATTCATGAATTTCTCCAGTTGAGCAGCAGAGATTAGTTCCCTCCTAGGATTGTTTTTTTTTTTTTTTAATGTATATCATACGTTATGGGACGTGGTGGCTCAGGCTAGGATGCTAAACTTGTTGATCAGAAAGGTCGGCAGTTCAGCGGTTAGAATCCCTAGGGCCACATAACGGAGGGAGCTCCCGTGACTTGTCCCAGCTTCTGCCAACCCAGCAGCTCAAAAGCACATTAAAAAATGCAAGTAGAAAACTAGGAACCACCTTTGGTGGGAAGGGAACAGCGTTCCATGCGCCTTTGGCATTGAATCATGCTGGCCACATGACCACGGAGACGTCTTCGGACAGCGCTGTCTCTTCGGCTTTGAAACGGAGATGAGCACAGCCCCCCTAGAGTCGGGAACGACAAGCACACATGTGCGAGGGGAACCTTTACCTTTACCTTATATTAATGAAAAATCAATTACTAATTTATTAACTGGTACTCTGCCCAACTCTCAACTAGGCAACTCCAAACGATCCAAATAATTACAATAAAACAAAAGGGAAAGTTAAAAGATGGAGCCTCCTTTGGAGTGGAAAAGATGCTCCCGGCTCCTCCTCGTCTTTGGCCAGGATGACTTCTGAGTCCCTCCATTGATTCCTGCCCTGAATCAGGGACACCTGAAGCTTCCTCTGGCTTTCATCATAGACTCTGCAGTAACGCCTGCTGAATTCTAGAACCTTCTTGGAGTTCTGGCACGTCCACAGAGCAGCGGGTGTCCTGCTGATGCCAGGCCTTGCGTGGGGGGACCTCGCTGTGCAGAAGTCAGGCGTGGCTGCCATGAACCGGAGCCCCCCCCTCCCCTCCCCCGGCTGCTCCTCCACATAATCCTCTGTGTGGAAACCTGCAGGCAGGTGGCGACAGGAAATGAAGCTTCCTTTCTCCTGCGTGCCAAGGGTGGCCTTTTCCCGGGTTTTGCCTCCAGGGCACCTGCTGAGTGGATGAGGACACTGAGTCCTTACATTTATGGGTGTTTAGGAAGGATTCCCAAGGGGTTTTTTTTTCTGAAAGGTGGGGGCAGCTGAGGACTTGCTTCCTTTGAGGGGGGTGAGGACGGGCACCGCGGAGAGGCAGAGTGTTAGGCACAGGAGCCTCTGCTGTAACATGGTGTGTGTGTGTGTGTGTGTGAGGACAATCTGGATTAGGATTGTTTCAAAAGAGGATGATACCACCTTAGTCCTGTTTTCCTTTTGTGTTTCTAGAAGAAAGCCCAGCGAAAGTGCAAGTGGCGTCTGAAAAGCCATCCAGGCTCCCGAAAGAAGCGCCAGGTATGAAGGCTGGTGGGACTGGGCTCTATTGTAACACGGGAAAGCCCAGGGCCCAAGCGAGGACAGGTGCGTGCTCAGGTGGAGTTGCAGTTTCAGGAAGTGGCAGCTTAGCCTCTCAAGAGCCTCTCCGTCCTGACTCGTCCAAAGAAGAAGGAGAGGAACTCTCAGCCTGTGCCAGGCAGGCTGCGGAAGAGACGTTTCGGAATTTAGGCCAAGAAATGAAGGCCGTTTTTAACAGTCGTTCATCAGTTCAGCAAAGAGCATTTGGCCCACCCAGTGAACACCGCCTTGCTCTGCCTTTGGATGTTTGCCCACCAGGCACGAGGCTTGAAACCACAGGTCAGGCCTTGCAAGGCAGCACACCTTGGGGGGAGCGCATGGATGTCTCCGAGGCGGCCTATGAAGGGCAAGGGGGGAGCTTCAAGAGCAATCCGAGCGGTGGAAGGATGGACGATCTGGGAGCAGCCTCTGAGCTGCAAACGGCTGAGGCTCCGTTGCAGGCAGGGAGCCCTCGGGGAGAGCTGTCCAACAACGAGCACAAGGGGGAAGACGGCGTGGATCTTCCTTCCAGCCCTGTGCATAAAGGACATCCAGTTGCCATCCAGAAAGGGCCTGCTGTGCACAGCTGCTGCTGCTGCTGCAAAGGGGGTGGAGAACATTTTCCTTTGGAACACGGCAGATTTCCAAGACCAGCTGGACAGCTAACCGTGCCAAAAGACCGGCATTCCGAAATTGGCCGCTCCCCCCTTTGTGATGTTGCCCAGGCAGCCTTTGAAGATGAGCTGAGAGTGAGCTCTTCAGAGCCCAGCGGCATCCAAGATTCTCTCCGCCATGAAAAACGTACCACTTTGGGGAAAGGAAATGGAGCTCTTTTGCTGAAAAGAAAGAACTTTGGGTTCTTCCAGAACAGTTGCCGTCTAAAGTCTGTTTCTGCCTTTCCCAGCTGCTTGGCTCCCCAGCTGGGCTTGGGGGGAAATGGCTTGCCCCTCCGAGTGGAGCCCAAGGACAGTCTGAGGACAGCCCTCCTGCTCTGTGACTTTGCTCTGCCTCGGGATGCCAGCAGTTCTTTCCGCCTCACGGAGGTCAGCCTGCTTGCTGATGGAAAAAGCCTTAAAGTCCCTCAACCCCCTGGCCCACCCCCATTTGCCCAGAAGGCTGGCCCAAGCGTAGGTCCCGGAGGGCCCCTGGGCAGCCTGTCTCCAGAGGGAGTCATTGTGATGCGAAAGGCCGGGTCCTGTCCTCATCACAAGAAAGCATCTGCTCCAGGTCAAGCCAGTGGCAGGCTCCAGGCGGTAATGAAGGAAGGGGCCTGGGAGACGGTCAGATGGGTGCTGAGAGGGGCAGGGAATGGGGAGGTAGCCATGGAGCCCTTCTGGAGAAAAGCCCTCCTCCGCTTGAGTGACTGGACCGTGAATGATCTTTCTTCTGCTCCAGAGGAGATCTACGCCTTGGCAAGAAATCTCTTCTTTGATTGCAAGGGTCTACAAAAAGGCAGAAGAGGGGCATCCCCCCAAATCTCTTTCAGCTTGGGAATAAGCCCGGCCCTTTTGGAGTCCAGCGCGAGATTCTTTTCCCTACAGAAATGTTTCATTTGGTCTCCCTACAGAAATGACTGGGTGGGCTTGGACTCAGCTCCTCCCCTGGAGGTTCCTTGCTCTAATCTGTCAAAGGCAGAAGCTGAAAACAGGCGTGTTAATGGAGGAGATGCTTTCGATGGTTCAGAAAGTATTCTGGAGAGCAAGAGTGATATTTTCCCTCCCCGTGAAAGAGGAGAAGTCCGCAAAGCTTCACTTGGCACTGGGGCTGGTGGAATGAAAACAACGGAAAAGGCAACAGGACAGAACAATACTGGGTTGTTTCTTAAGCTGGCATTTGATGGAGACCTGAGCAGAACTTTCCTTCTTTGTAGAGCCGCTTTTAGAAAAGGTCAGTGCCTAGAAGAACAAGAACAATATCGGATTCACCCCTCTTCCCCAGCATGGAATTATTTAAATGAAAAAGGCTCTTCTTTATGTACTAAGCGTTCAGCTCGGCAGAGGGAACCCATTTTTTATCAGATGAAAATATTTCTTTATCCGTGTTATTTCCTTGATAGTTGCACCTTGTTTGAACAGAAAAACGATTCGCCAAAGACAGAGTTTCTAGGATGCCAGCAGCCTTCCTTCATTTTCTACAATAAACTAAATCATCGTGATTTGCAAACTGTGATTAGTTCGGCTATAAAACATGTCCGGTGTAGTAAAAACGAATCATTGCATTCAAAGATGGAGCGGAAGGGGACTCCTCCGCCAGCTGCTGCACTTTTAACAGAATATCATCACGGTCCATTTCCAGAAATCATCATTGAATCATCCAATAACAACAATAAGGGGTCAGGATTTACTGGCAACCTGCTGAATGAAGATTTTTTAGAATCACAAAGTCCCAGGACACTCTGTGGATGCCCAGAGTCTACTTCTGAATCACTGGACCGGAGTGATTTTGCGAAGAATCGGGCTCCTCAGTCAAAGACCAACGGTCTCCATTCTGCCTCTGAATCAGTCCACAAAAACCCATCAGAGAAGCTCAATTTTAAAAATGGATTATTGTCTGCCAGTAAATTGGCTTCATCTCCTTTTCAAACAGCTTCTGCCAAAACTAAAGGCCAGGAAAGAAGGAAAGGACTACTTTTAAAACCGTACAGAAAAAGGAAAACGTCTAGTTTGATATCTGCAGGCTCCCAGAATAAAAGAATGTGCTTCTTTCCAAAAGAGGAGGCAGCGTTAACCTTCCCTTCTCTGAAAGCTCACGGCTCTCCCCTTGCCCTGCTTGAAAGAGGGGCTGATGGCTGCAGCCGGCCTTTTGGCTTGGAGAGCGAAAGAGTGAGCAGCTCCCCCAGACGAGAGGTGGCTGCAGCCTTCCCTCTGACCAGCAGGAGGACCTGCCAGCCCTTCAAGGCTCCCAGAGCAGAGGCGATTGTACCCCTGTATCCTTTAGAGCAGTCCTGGGAGGCAAAAGAGGATTTGGGAGCTGACCCAAGAGAGGCCGGCCTGACGGCTGAGATGGCGGAAGGATTTCCAGCTCGCTTTCTTTCTGACACTGAACCGTCTTCAGAAACCCTCCTGGAAAATTCAGTGCTTCCTTTCAGGGGTGGGAAGGTCACATTTTTATTCAAGGCCGCGATACCCCCAGGACCCCCCCTTGGCTCAGCTGAAGACATTTCAGAATCTGATTCCAGAAAAGCCAAAGATTCCCCAGAGCCGTTGGTTACGTGGTGGCATGTGGGGAGCCCGAATTGTGCACTGCAGGCTAAACTTTTCTCTGCCTCAAGGAAAGCGGCAGAAACCCTCAGCAGCTCAGGGTCCTCACCTTCTGGCCCCAAAGACGGGAGGTTAGCAAGCTCCCCCACATGGCCCAGGGTTAAAGGAGGACGTTTGCTGAGGGTAGGGAGCGGCCAGCAGCTGGCAGGAGGCCCAGAGAAAGGACCAGACGAGCGTATCGGGAGGGGAGATTCTGAAGCAGGGCCTCAGCCGCCTCCCCCAAAAGCGAAGCCCCAAGTGGGAAGAAGGCTTGCCATTGGACAGCCTCCAGGCAGTGTCTCTGATGAGAAGGCTGAGGATCCGGGAGGTCTCGCACGGGGCACTTTGGCTTCTCTAGGAAGGGCCGGGCAGAAGAGACGGCAGCAGGAGCCCCCTTTCCACACGCGAAGCGAATCAAAAAGGCAAAAGAGGGGCCAGAGGTGTGGAGAGATGGCAAGCCTGAATCTTCTCTTCCGGAATCGTAGGTGGCAGGCCAACTGCTGGCCTAACTCCATGGGAGCTTTCGGCAGCTTCGCTCGAGCTGTTGGCTGCGATCAGAGCAGAGGCACTGTCATCTTTGGGTCTTTGCGCCTGCGAAAACCTTTTCCAGCATTGGGGAAAGTGTCCAGAACAGCCTGCATAAAAGCTGGCATGCCACGCCGGCTAAGGGCACCGAAACCTCTGGCGTCCAAGGGCCCCCCTGAGACGGTCCCCAGGGAAAAGGGGGAGCTTGTTTATTCTGCACAATCAGCAGCCCCACCAGCCATTCTTTGGGACCCCCCAGCAAAGCAACAAGGCCACCGGAGCAGCTCGCTGGCCACCTCCTGGCTCACCGGGCAGCCCAAAGACGCCACCTTGTTGACGAGACTCTCCTGGTTAGCTGAGAAATTGCTGCCCCCTCCATGCCTGCCCTTCCCACCTCGCAGGGCGCTGCTTCCTTCAGCTGCCAAGTGGGGCCCGCTTAGGAGGAGGAGGAGGAGGCTGGAAATCTTCTCCTTCGTCAGTTTAAAGTTGAACCCTCCTCTGAGGCTCAGCAGCCGCTGCTTCAAGATGGGGGGCTCCCAGCCTCTGCCCGTTTATTCCGTCGAGTCGACCCTCCTCTGTTTCTTTGAGCTGAGCAGCGACAGTCCTTGCGGGTGCAGCACTCCGGTTTTCCCTGTGTCTTTCCATCACCAAATGGGCGTTGGCCCCACTGGGAAGCTCCCCAAGACTGGGTCCCCGAGCCTCATCCCCAGATTGGCCCTGGGGAGTCCACAGCCTCAGCAGCCCTCTACGTGGAGCCCCTCTTTCCTTCTGCCTCAGAGCTGCCCAGATATCACGCCAATCCAGACAGACGCTGAGCCCAGTTCCACGTCGGCCCCCAAGGAGGGAGAGGCCGTTGCTTGCAGTCCAGGCTGCCCGACCCCCGGCCTCCCTACAGCCTTAGCCTTGTTCTCCCCCGGCTGCTTCCGTGCTTGGACGAGGAGGAGGAGACGCCCCAGCAGTCGAAGCCCAGCGGTCCAGCGGCTGAGCCTGCTGCAGTTTGCTCGAGGCTTCAAGGAATTCCAGTGTTGCACTTGTGTGTCGGCTGACCTCTTCTCTTCCTGGCCCTCTTTGCTGGGCAGCGCTCTGTCCATCTGGCGCCAGCACAGACCATCCTCCCATCTCTCCGATTCCACTCCTCTGCATTCCGGTCCCAGGAAGGGACAAGCAGCCCTCCCTGCAACGGCCGGCCTGAGCCACCAAACCAGGTAAAGCCCTGTCCTCCTCCTGGGAATCAGCCTGTCTCTCTCTCTCTCTCTCTCTCTCTCTCTCTCTCTCTCTCTCTCTCTCTCTCTCTCTCTCTCTCTCTCTTGGGTGGGAGGCCTTCCAGGTCCTTCCTTAGGCATCTTGGGTAAATCTGCTTCTTCAGGGGGACCCCACTGACTCTGCTTCTCTCCCTCCCAGCCACCATGAGGGCTGTTTGTGGTCCACAACAGGGAAGTATGTGCCCAATACTTCATTGCAGCAGACATCTTCCATAAGCCTTTGCTCGGCAGCGTTAACTCCACAGGGCTCAGATTTACAAGTAGATGTAGGCACCTAAATCCATGTCTGGTGCTTAGCCCTTACAACGGGTCAAAGTCTTAAACTTTGCAAAGGGACATCCAGCCTCCAACTCCCTCCAAACGTTCTTATCCTTGTTGGGATTAGGAGCTTGTTCCCGTCACCCCTGGCAAACTCCAAGCCAGGCTCTGCTCTTAGAACTGAACTCTCAACCCTTAGAGTCAAACCTAGATTCCGCCTCCCAGAGCTTTGCAGCCCTCCAAGCGGCTTACGAGTCAGCCTCTTTCCCCCAGCAATCTGGCTGCTTCCTGGTCCTGGCGGTTGAGTGACAGTCCCCGTGCCTGCCTATAATGGTTGCAAATGCCCAGGTTTTGCCTCCTGCTTCCTCCTCTGCTTGTTGACCTGGAGGCCTTCTAGTCCAACCCGCTGCTCAAGCAGGAGACCCGAGACCATTTCAGACAAACGGTTATCTAATCTCTTCTTGAAAACCTCCAGTGACGGAGCCCCCCACAACTTCTGGAGGCAACTTCTGTTCCACTGGTTACTTGTCCTCCCTGTTAGGAAGTTTCTCCTTCATTCCAGGTTGCTTCTCTCCTGGATTAGTTTCCATCCATTGCTTATCCTGCCTTCAGGTGCTTTGGAGAATAATTTGACCCCCACTTCTTTGGGGCAGCCCCGCAAATATTGGAACCCTGCTATCATGTCAACCCAAAGGGCAGTAAAATCGGCTCATTAACACACTCCTCACACACACAGACCTCAATTTGCTGGGAGAAACGGTGTGGCATCTATGCCAGCGTCCCAACTATTTAGCCAACTGAGCCATGCCCTGGTGTTTCCAGGAAGATGCCCACACCCGTCTTCCCACTAGATCAGGCCTTCCAATTCCTGCAAGCGTTCTTCCTATGTTTCAGCCTCCTGGTCCTGCGTGAGGCTTCAGTCTTGGGCCAAGGTTAATCCTCTCTCACGTAGAATCAACCTCCTGTTTTTGCCAAAGCAAAGATGGCTTCGGAATGGCCTTTCCACCAAGCCCTGCAGTAGTTCCAGCCGAAGCTTTGATGAAAGGGAGGAGCCCTGGGCCCCAAGGCTCAGAGCTGGGAGGCAGGAAGCGTTTCCCCCGCATTGCCCCCTCCACGGCCGAGCCAAACGTTCACCGCTTGCGGCCTGCAAGTGGACTTGCTCTTGGTCCATCTGAAGGGCTCTTGGAAGCTGAGAACTCAGTCAATCTCTCCAGTGTTCAGGCAGAATCCCTTGCCCTTTGGGCTCAACCCATGAATTTGCATTGGTTGAGGCTCTTGCTTCAGTCCAACTCCTGCTAGGAATGCCCTTCTGGAGGCTGGCCTTTCCTACCCATTTCAGAGGTCCTGGCAGAGTGGGAGGGAGGAGGGCTTGGTGGTGGCTGGGATAAGTTTTCCCTTGTCTAGGAAGCCATTGGGAGACGAGCTGCTGTCAGGGGGAGCTTCCTCCTACCCAGCTCAGGTGTCCATTTTTACCTCCAGCACAACTTCTGCTTCCTAGACCAGCGGTCTCCAAATTTGGCCACTTTTAAGACTTGTGGACTTCAATTCCCAGACAAGTTGGGACAATGCCCCAACAAGTCTTAAAGTGGTCAAATTTGAAAACCCCTGTGCTAGAAAGCTCTAATTCCACTCATTCCTCCTTGCAATATAGATTCCCTGGGGGGAGAGGGGGCGACTAAGAAGTCAAATTAAATAAATAAATAAATAAATTCAATGAATCTCATCTCATTCTGTGTTATGTTCTAATTTTCTGTTTGTTTTCTGTGATTCTCCCCCCCCCCCCCCCTTAAGCAGCCTAAGCTTGCCTCCCCTGGTGCCCGGCCTGCCAAGTGACACTTCCAGGGCTGTGAAGAAGGATGTGAGGTCAGTGCGCTCCTCCTCTACACCCCCCCTAAAAAAAAACCTTAGACACAAGAAACGTTTCTGTTCTGCTTGCCTTGAGGTCTTCCTTTATCCGTGTTTCTCCTCCCTTTTAGAATTTATTCCTTATTTCTGCGCTACCATCTTACCTAAGTGTCTCTGGGCAGTTTACATAATACAGGTAGTCCTCAACTTACGATTAGCCCCAGATTTCTGTTACTAAGCAAGACAGTTGCTAACTGGGTTTTGCCCCATTTTATGTCCCTTCTTGCTACAGTTGTTAAGTGGATCGCTGCGTTGTTAAATTAGCATATGTTGTTAAGTGAGGGTCAGTTGCCAAGCATCTGAATATTGGTCACGTGACTGTGGAGATGATGTGACGGTTGTTAAGTCTGAAAACTGGTCGTAAGTCACTTTTTTCAGGGCCATTGTAGGTTTGAATGGTCCCTAAACAGTTGGAAGTCGAAGATTCCCTGTCAAAGAATCAGAAGTAAAAGGAAAGGTTGAAAAGGAGGTAAAGTTAAAACTTAAAAGTAAAACCTAAAAGTTAAAAAATTCAGAAGGCAAAGGAAGCGTCCTGAAGCCACCGGCCATGCCCAGGGTTGCCCTGTGTGCCCCCAGCTGGGGAGCCTTGGCAGCTGAGCCTTCAGGAGGGCATGGAAGCTGGGGGGCTTTTGGGGGGCTGCTTAGCTCACAGTTGAGATACTGGTTGGAGAACTCTTCTGCTTTAAGTCTCCCACTGAAAGGGGGTTTCTCTTCTGGTTAATGAAGGGGACTCCGCAGAACTTCCCACCGCCTCTTCCTCTGTTTATTCAGATCAACTGGGGCAACCCAGGTTCCCTTTGCAACCTACTTTGCCCTTTTCAGTTGCTCAGGGCTCCACCAGCCCCGATGTGGGAGTTGACCAGGCTGAGTGGTATCAGTTCGGAGTCTCTTCATGGCCACGAGAGAGTCCAGCCCACCTTGAATTCCATCAACTCTTCTCTCTTCTCTAACCTGCTTTGACTGTTAGTTCAGATTCTTGCAGAGTTTAAGCTTGCAATAAACCTTGATATTTAGTTGAACCGCCTGGATTTCCTGACCTCCGTTTCTTGCCCTCTGACTTTCCTTGCCATGCTTGACTTTACTGCCACTTTACTGCCACGGTATCTCAGCTCCAAACTGGGCTCAGCCACCTTTCCTTTCCTTTGCCCCTTTCCTAGGTTGGAATCCATTTTGTCTGTGGTGTTGCCAACATCTTGCCAAGCTCCGGAACCGGCTCACCCTCCTTTAGGCTTTCCAGCTCTTGGCTCTGGAGAGGGACACGAAGCTTCTGCCCCGGCATTGCCTAAGACTGGAGCTCAGCTGCAAAAAGTAAGTGGTGCAGTGCAGAGGAGACCTCGCACAAACTCAAGCTGGCTGTCGGGTGCTTTTCATTGCTGCACGGAGACCGTGTTTTTGTTGGTAGAGTAAGTGACCGAGGGTGGAAATGAACGTGTGAGAAGGAAAGCCTGCTGGGGCTGAAGGGGATGGAGATGGCGGTTACTCTCAGTCAGCATCAGTTCCAGGGCCGCCTCATCTCTAAGGGCCCCTGGAAGCGCCAGTGTGGGGTTCCGCATAAGGGTTGGGAAAGCCACTGCAGGGACCCCTCCTGTCAGCATGTGGTTCTACTGTCTGTCGGCTCAGCCATTCAAGGACTTGAGGGAGGAGACGATGAGATCATCCTTCATGTGAACCAGAGGGGCAGATGGGGAAAGGCACATCTGGACTAATGCTGAAAATGTACGTCTCTCTTTTCTCCCCCAAGGACGAGTCGGAGAAGAGGCCAAAGAAAGTGTCTCAGATCCGCATTCGGAAGACGATTCCTAAGCCAGACCCCAACCTCACCCCCATGGGGCTTCCCAGACCAAAGAGGTAGGACCGTTGCTTTTGTCTGCCTGCTTGCTTGGCACCTGTGAAGTCCTAGGAGCTTCCCAGGATTGGGGAGGATCGGCATATCTAACTGAAGTGCTTTCCAGGGACGGGGAGGGTGTCAGGAACGACAGGGGGGTTACTTCTCTGAAAGCAGCCGAGAGGTACCCACAGGTTGAAAAAACCCAGATCGAGAAGGAGGAGCCAACATCGCGACGATACGGACGTGCGGACTCGATGCTCCGAGACTGCTGCCAATACTTTTGCCGCTGGGTGGTCCAATCGGACCTAAACTGCCCCGTAGAGACAGTGAACAGGAAGAATACGTCTTGCTGATCTCAGGGACACCGCAAAGTCCCTGATTGATCCAAGAGAAGTTCTTCAGGCTGGCAACAAAAAGTCCAGCCTCAGGCTGATGAAGTTGGGACGGCTCCGGAACGGAAGAGAAGCGGAAAGAGAAAGTGTCTCCATCTGGTGAGGAAACTATTGTTTTGGAAAAGACTGCCCAAATTTTTTTAAAGAAAAAGTTAAATTAAATCCAAAAGCAGAAGAAAATAAGCGGCAGAATTAACCTATATTGGATTGCTTTGGATAGTGTGTTTAATTTTACTTTGTGAATTGAAGTGCTTGCAAGTCTTTTTTTAAAAGAGAACGGATCAGTTTTTCTTCTATTTTTTTATTTTTATTTTTTCACCTATGGATTAAAGTCGTCGTCTTATTTCAACAAGGACTTTTATTACTTGCTATTAATTCTATTTGAGAACTCTGTTTCTTTTAAATTTGAAATAACATTAGAGAGTGGGAATACTGCCACTTGGAAGCTGGAGGCTTGAGTTTTTGGAACAATGCACTTTCCCTTTTCCTTTTGATCTCACTGACTTTGAATCTCAAGGCTTGGCAACTTGTTTATAGAAAGTGATAAGCAAGGGCACAAATTGTTTTTACAGGTGCACTTTGAGAGTCTTACTGGCAGTGGGAGAGGAAAAGAAACAGAACCTTATTTTTTGAAGATTATAAATGAACTTGTGTTTAAGCTAATTTAATATAAGAAGTTTTGAAAGCCAGAGTGGCAGTATCTACTAGCTTGTCAAAATGGCACAACATTCAAAAGAAACAATAGCTTTGCAAAACATCTTGCCTGGAATTCAAAATTTATTAGAAATAACAGAGAGAATTGAGAAGAAGATGGAAAAAATAGAGTTTATAACAGCAAAAAAATGATGGGGTCAGTCCCAAAAATTGAAGGGGAAAATGATTATAACGACAAGACAACTGATTACTTTACCAGTGGAGTGAATGTGGTTGAAAGTGGGAAAAGGAGAGTATGGAAAAGGGAATTAGATCGACAGGAACTCTACCCCAGATTTCAAGGCATGGAAGAAGAAAAAAGAGGAAAAAGGATGGATTTAAGGAGAGAAAATTTCTCAGAAGCACAATTGACAACCAAAAATAAGCTGATTAAAATAGCAGATGGAGGGCATCGAGATTACTTAAGTGATGCTACAAGCAACAAGCTGCAGAGAGAAGTCCACAAACATTTTATTAAGGAAATAAATAGAAGATCAATTCCACAAATGACAAAAGAAATAAGACTGTATTATTACTGGAAGGATACAGGCTGATTATATGAAAGTTGATAATAAAAAATTAGGATGAGATAGGGAAAAGACAACCCCCGAAGGAACAAGGGGCCAAGCTGTAACCGGCAGCACCTTGAATTGGATCTGGCCCCTGCAACACCCAGGTGTCATTTAGCCGAATGAGTGTGCTCCTGTCGGCAAATGGGCACCAGCTTCCATACCAGCTGTAGCTGGAAGACACATAGCAGAGATAACAAGGCTGTCCCATTAACAGGAGTGGTTGGTCCAAGGGATTCTGTGATTGTGTGCCAATATCGTCAGTGGGATGCTTGGGAGAGAGAGGTGGAGCAGCCGTCCTACTGGAAGGGGTTGAGACCAGCAGAAAAAGTGTTGTTTTATGTGCATTTGCTTATTTAAATACTTTAAAAACAGTTCTGGACTCCATAGGTAGCTCTGCAGCTGAGACGATGACGCTGCTAACATTTGCAACAATTTGATGCCCTCCCTGGTGGGACGAAGAGTCCCTGCCTGAGGGGTCTTGCTTCACCCAGGCATGATAAAGCAGCTTTGCTACATAGCTAAATGTCTTCTCTTCTCTGACTAAAGAATGGAAACTGCTCTTGAAATGTGAGGTTACTAGTTAACGAGATGAGTTGGTGGTGAGTTGCTGCCTCCTTTTGCCTTCCAGGTTAAAGAAGACCGAATTCAGCTTGGAGGAAATCTACACCAATCAGAATTACAAATCTCCCCCGGCAACCAGGTTGGTTCCCCAGCAGGGAGTCTGTAGACAGCACAGCCGTGGAATGGGGGATTTGGTGATTTGGTGCAGAAAGGAAAGTTGTGGGGAAATGGCTTGAGTGGGTCTCCCTTCGACATCTGCTCCATGGCTGCAGAGGTGTATACATCCCTGTGCTCCGTGGTTTGAGAAAACATAGCTGGCTTTGAGCCCGGTTGCTAATTGTGTACAAGGGCTTTGGGTCCTTGCTCAGATTACAATGATGATGCCCGAAGTTTACCCCTTTGGGGTTTTTTTCCCAGGTGCCTGGAAACCATTTTTGAAGAGCCAAAAGAGAAAAATGGGTCTTTAATCTCTATCAGCCAGCAGAAGAGGAAACGGATTTTGGAGTTCCAGGACTTCACCATTCCCCGGAAGAGGAGAGCTCGTAGCAGAGTCCGAGTGATGGGCGGCTACACTCGGGCACAGAAGGCGGCCATAGAAGGAAGAGAACTGGACGTCCTCCTCATTCAGAAACTGACCGATCTTGAGACCTTCTTTGCCAAGGAGGAGACACGGGAAGAAGCTTCGTCGTGTAGTTGAGTTTGGGTCGATCTGCCGGAAGAGCTGGTGGCGCTTCAATGACCGGGTGTGCCTGGAGGGGGAACCTTGTTTTCTCAAGTTTGGACCAACCAACCTGACTGAACCATAGAGTGATATTTTCCTACATGTTGGAGGAGAATAATTAATTCCTGTTAACCTTATGAAAGAGCCCTGTCTTTAGCCTCCATTGTCACGAGGAATTTGCATCTGGGGGGGGGGGGTTGGGGTTGGTTGTTGTTTTTTAAATAAAAAAGGCTAAACAAAGGCTACAGCACCTTCAGAGACATTAGGATTGTAAAGACTTCCCGAAGTTAGCTGTGGGTTTGACTCTGCTGCTCTTCTTCTTCTTCTTCTTGAACCCGAGTAACGTTGCAGCCAGGACGAAGGATTTCTAAGGTTTTGTTATTTTTGTTCGTTTGTTTGTTTCTAGCCAATCTTAGTTTGCATTGTTGGGCAGCAGGGCCCGCTGTGTCCATCAGCAGGCATGTTTTGCTCAAAGAAGAGAAGCCGGGTGTGGCATCCAAATTGTGTTCCGTGGCAGACATACCCAGATGTGGCACTTCCTTCTGTTTTGCTGCGTGGGGACCCAGCGCAGAGGTTCACCTCCAGTTCCTGCTTTAGGAGATCCAGGATCTCTAGGAAGTGGCTTTGCTCTCTTCTGCAGGCTTCCTCTCTCTTATTCCTTGGAATTGGGGCCAGCGAATTTGTAGTAGGACATTTTAATTCTGATGTGATGCCAGAATGCCAATGAGACTTCAACAGTCCTTCATTTTGTGTGTGTGTTCCTTCTACCACCTTGACTGTCGCTCAGCACCTCTTGTTAACTGTGACTTGTTTGGGTCCCAAGTGGAGTGAATTGTACAAATGCAACAGAAGAAAGTGGTTGGGATCATGAGTAGCAGCATGTTACTGGATCCTGGTGGAAGTAGCAGCTGTACGAAGCCACAGAGAGGAAATGACAGACTTTTCCTTAGGGGTGTTAGGGAGATTGAAACATTTATCTTAAAATGAAATTTTTACATGATGTAAAATTTTACAACAGCTGTTGGCTGTCTATAGTGCCTGTAATTTGGGCCACGTTTAATGGCTGAATCGTTCAAAGGCTTTGCCTTTTGTTTCCTCTCTCTCATCTAAAATTTGCACTTTTGCTACCTCATGTGGACACTTCATGTCACCTCTGGGGGCAAATGAGGGTATGTCAGACAGGGATGGAAATGGGGGGCTCTTCCTTGAGCTTGCATTCCATACCTGAACAGGCAAGGCGATGAAATTGGCCTTGTAGATGACAGACGGCCTTGAAACCGGAGAAGTAGAGGAGCCCTGCCACATGTGTACCTGGAAATAGAAATTTAGTTTTCCCACTGGGGAAAAGGGAATGGGAACACTGTTTAATAGCCGAGAGCCAGAGCCGGGTTCCCGTGTGACTGGGACATTATGTGTTTGCTGCTGCAGGCAAATTGGTGACACCGGAGATTCTCCCTTCATACTTTGGATCATTGTAGAAGATCCCAGATTGTCTGTAATCTCCACGTTTTGTGTGGGCTGAGTTGAATCATTTATTAGAAGTATCCTTTTGTCCCATAGTGGGATTTTATGACGTGACACGCCAGTACAGATGCCGGAGGGGAGGCTCTGAGGCGGAGCTGCTGCTGCTCTGACGGCAGGTGGGCAGGCGACTACTTGGCCTTCCTCTTCTCCAGGCAACCTTGGCGTGCTTCATCTCTTTTCTCGGTGCTTTATGTCTGAAATCACATTGATGCGAAGGCAAGGATTCTCAGCGTGGTTTTGCCGCAGCTGCCCAGAAGAACAGGGCGTTCCAACCGTTGTGACTTTAAGCTTCTGGACTTCAATTCCCAGCATAGCTGGCTGAGGAATTATGGGAGTTGAAGTCCACAAGTCTTAAAGTTGTCATGGCTGGAGAGCCCTGCAGAAGAAAATATGGCCACTAATGTGACAAAGTGGGCTCTGTGGTCCACCAAGGAAGCTCCACCTTGGAGGGGACCAGAGTGGGGGAGGGAGGGGCTGCTGCTGCTGCTGAAAGGCCCCCGGACCAGGCCTGCGAAAGGCAGCTTGCCTTCAAGCAGCATTCTCCCTAGGCAAGGACCCACGTCTCACCTGATTTTCAGTACAATCATGAAAAAGATTCTACTAAGAGCACTTGAAAGAAATCTCTTCTCAGGAAAATGCGGAGGCAACCAAGGATGTGATTAGGTTTTGGGATGGGTAGATTAATATTTCCTAATATCTAATCGGGAGGGGACTGTGCCTATGTGGAAGAAATAGGGATGGGGGTTCACCCTTCAATGCAGGTGTCATCATGGGGCCAAGAGCAGCTCTGAGCTCCAACAGATGGTTTTTGAGCCTGGTCGGACACCCCCATCACTGGGAGCAGCTTGAAAGGAAGACTGCTTGGTTGGCCTTTCGTAATCCAAACCAAATGGGAATTTGCACACTTCTGTATTGGTGGCTGTTCTGTGCCATTATCACATGTTTTTTTTTGTTTATTCCTGTATTTCTTTTTGTTTCAAATTCACTTTTTCTAGTGTTTAAATTATGGAAATAAAAAAATGTAAACAAAAGTATGTGGTTTTTTTTTTAAAGCTACCTTCATTTAAACATTTCAAAAACATACAAAGCAAAAAGGAAAGGATAAACTATATTTTTCAATTATTTTAATGTAAGCAAAACTGTTTAGTTCACTAAACTACGAGTGCAATCCTGTACGGTGTTATGAAGTCTGAAGCCCCAAATGAACCTGAGCTGACATGCAAATGATGTTTCTGTTAAAACTGCCACCAACTCTGCTTCAGCATAAATGGAAATGTCCCCTGTGGAGCATATTCATGGCTCTGCTGCTGAGATTTCTGGCTTTCTGGGAATAGATCCTCTTTAGTGAGTTTATACGTTCCACATTTCTGTGTATTTGTCAATTACTGTTTCTGTCCCCCTCTTCGTTCCCTTTGTTTGGAAAGACATGTTTGGGGATTTGTGGCTGACAGCCTTAATTCCACCTCTGAATGTTAAGGGATCGTGGTGGCAGATCGCTTAGCTTCAAGATGAGCATTGCTATCAACAGGATAGTTCTCTGTCCTTGTTGTAAAGTACAAGTACCATTTCTGCAAACTTTTATTATGGAGCCCATTAGCTATTGTAAGCTACCACAGAAATGTCACCCTTCTAATGCGCCAGGCACCTCTCAGCAAACCTTGGCTGTGCAGTGACCTGGAGATAGCCTTGTTTACTTAGCTGAACTGTTAACACCAGGTGCAGAATCTAGAAAGGGCTGGAAGCAGATGGGGAACTTCATAGAGTTCTTTTTTCAGATGGAGGGGGAACAGCGCTATAAAATTAATACCCTGTGCAATTACTGGCTGGGTTATATGACCTTAAGTGACCTCAGGAAGGGACACCTCCAAAAAATCCCACTGTTATCAACCGGCCTAGAAAGAAAGCAAAGGCAAGTGGCGCCCACATGGTTGCTCAGCAGAGGACACGGCCATAATGTCAACTTGCAAAGCATCCGTGGCTGCCTCGGGCATCGGTAGGAACCTGGACACACAAAGCTGCTAGTCACCTGGCTCGATTTGGGAGTGGGGGGGCTCATCAGTGATAATTTGTGTTTAGAGTAGCTGGGCAACAAAAAGCTTCAGTGTGTCCTTGGAGTAAACTTTGGGCCGTGGCTTCGGTCAAGGAAAGGATTAAGAGGAGGGTCCTGGCTCTTCTTACATCCTGCTAAAGCCAGAGAAACAAAACTCCTGGGGTCCCAAGATGGCTTCTTGCCAGGGACTGGGGAAATTGGAGCTGTGCCATTGTCTCAACCAGTTCTTCTCCATTCAGATGGAACTTTGACTCAGAGAAAATGGACAGATCAATGCTGAATGCAGAAGTGATGGGACGTAACCAGAGAGAGATGCAGGTACAAGAGGAGAGTTCCCACATCAGCCTGCCTCCCTCCCTCACGGAAGGCAGAAGACAGACAGGGTGGAGCTGAAAAGGTGGCAGGTGCAGCCAAAAGCTGGCTGGGGTGGCGTATTCTAGAGATGGGGGGGGGAGTGAGAGTTAATCCATTGCATGGATGCCTTCCATTGGCTAACATACCAGTAGAACAGATTCAAAGATGGATTGTCCAATAGATGCTGAAGGATAACTTGGATGTTGTGTAAGAAAATGGGAAAATTGCCATAAACCAGAATTGCTGACAGGAAAAGCTTGTAGAAATGTCTCTCTCTTCTTTCAGCTGGCAGAGTTGGAGGGAGCTTCTCTGGATAACCTCAAGGCTGTGTGGAAGAGGTACAAGTACCCAGTTCGCAAAAGTCTAGGATACCTGAAAACCAAGAACGGCAGCGTTAAACGTCTCCAAGGGAAATGTGCCCACTGTGGCATCTGAGAGTGCCCCTAAACTTACACAAGGGCGGAATTCAGGTCCCCCACCAGAATGATTAAGCGCACAGCAGCTTAAGTAGACAGATACATTTGTGCATCATTTAAATTTATCTCAATCTCTCCTACTTGAAACAGCATTTTATCAGAGGGCAGAATTCATTCTCCGGTGTTTCTCCTGGCATCTAATTTCAATGCAATCTCAACGCTTTAATTCAGGACCTGAGATATTTTGGAGGACCAGATGCACCATTCTCTGTCATGGGATTGGAAGATGGCAGGGTCCTGCTGAGGCTATGGGACAGGTGGGCTCTTGCCGAGTCCTGTGCGGTAGGAGCTCCAGACTCCAAAAGCGGGTCAGGAGGAAGTCTCTTTTTCCTAGGCCTCCCACAATAGTGTCCTTCAACAAAATTATTCAACCTTGCCAGGTATGAACTAGGAGCTGTTAGGGATAGAACAGTTGGTTTCCGATTTTCCTGTCAGTTCTCGGAGGTTTCACATTCACCCCTGGCTCCAATTCCATTTAATCTAAGAACTCAAAAGATCCTGTCAAGCTGTGCTTTACTGATAAAGGAAAATATTTGTAGTTGAGGGTTGAGCTGTGGGGTCCTTGGTGCTCCCTGAGCTTGGTTGCTTTCTTGCAGATGCTTCATCACCCAAACCAGGTACTACAGCAGAACTCCTCTAGCTGGGTTTTTTTTAAAACTCAGCTACTTTAGGGCTTAAAGCATAGAGTTAAGATGAATGTTTTTAGTTTCTATTCTTCTATAGCTACTTTAAATAACATAGGTACATAAACACTAGAATTTTGCTTTGGTGTGGAATGGCTTTACTTTCTCCAGATGGAGCAAATCAGAGCTGGCTGAGGAATTCTGGGAGCTGAAGTCTTAAAGTTGCCAAGTTTGGAGACCCCTGAATGATTTGATTCTACTGGGCCAAGTCTTTGATTCTACAGGCGAGAGAGACCAAGGGAGTTTGAGCGGAAGGCCCAGCCTGGCCCCCGTCTCCTTCACAAGGGCAGGTTACCTGCAGAGGTGCAGCTGAAGATGGATTGGGCAAGCTGAAAGAAAGACTGCCCAAGAATTGACTTGAAGTCCAACTGGCCTGTGAAGACGAGGCCTTGAGTAGCGTCTTTAAAGAGCAGGTCACTTCCTCCATATCTCAGCGACTCAAAGAGCTGAAAGTGGCTGTTCTTGCTTGATTCCTGAAAGGAAAGAGCCCAAACTGGAGAGCAGGGACTGCCAGCAAAGCCTATTGATTGGAGGGAGAGGCGAACAGGTGGGATATTGTCATAGCGGCTTCTAGCGCTTGCTTCATCTTTTATCTTTTGCCAGCTTGACATCAGCAATGGTGGGAGGGGGAGAGATGGGGGGGTTGGGGGTTCGGTTTGAAGCAGAGCTGGCCCTGATTGTGGGGAGCATCAGCCAAGCACAAGGTCAGCCAAAGGAATGTGGAGATGAGGAAGGCAGGAAACAACAAGGGGGGTGGGGGAGTGGGAGAGGGCAGCCAGGGGAAAAGGAGAAGTTAATTAGCCAACAGATTCTGCCCGTCTCCTCTCTGACCGCTGTGTTCTCAGCAGAGTCCACTCTTGGCAAAAGAAATGAGCCAGGAGTCTTTCTCCTTTGCTAATTAAACTAAGGGATGGGTGACACTAATGTCATACTAGTAACTCATCACACTAATATTGCAACTTGTGTACTCAAATCAGGATGCAAGTGCATAGCCTGCAATGAAATCACTGTGTGCGTGTGTTTGTGTATTGTCATTTCAGCATCACTGAATTGCGAGCATTACAAGTAACTCTTGACTTAAAACCATTCATTTAAGAACAGTTCAAAGTTAACGACAGCACTGAAAAAAGTGATCTGTCTTCAAACTTACGACTGCTGTGTCCCCCCCACAGTCACACGGTTGCAATTTGGGCCCTTGGCAACCAATTTGCATTTCTGGTTGCAGCATCCCCCCGTCACACGACTGCAATTTGTGACCTTCCCAGCCAGCTTCCAACAAGCAAAGTCAACAGGGGTAGCCAGGTTCACTTAATGGTCATGTATTCACTTTAGGACAACATGATTTGCTTAATGATAATGGCAATTCGCTTAATGACCAAGGTAAACATGAATGATGACTACCTTAACAACCATAACTCCCTAATGTCTGAAATCCCAGGCCCAATTATGGTCATAAGCTGAGGACTATGTGTATACCCAACTTTTTTCTTGTATTCTTTGTTTGCAGTTGAGATGCCCAATTTGTCCTTTGAAATGTTTATTAAAACAGTTACATCAATAAGACCAAACATTTGCTCTGCTTGGAAATACATGTGGGGACAATGAAAAGAAGCCTCTGGCCAACTCTGAGCAGGCCTTTCCACCACTGTGGTGCCAATAGTGCTCACTCCTGACTCCCTCCAGATGCTCTCACTGGAAAAGAGCAGGAAGCCTGCCCTGGTTGGGAGAGAAAGACGAGAGCGCTTGGGATGAGCCAGGGACTCTCGCAGGCACCGGCTCAGCCCACATGAAAGCCTCCGCCTCATCGGAAGTGGACTTTCTGGCTCTCCTCCAGTCCGCCACTATAGCCAGGAACAGACTCCAAAGACTGGCTGCTGCTCACGGGGATGATGAGAGAGAACTAAAACATACGATGAACGGTTGCAGGAACTGGGCATGGCTAGTCTGGGGAAGAGAAGGACCGGGGGAGACAGGAGAGCAGACTTCCAATGTTTGAGGGGCTGCCAGAGAGAGGAAGGGGTCAACCTGTTTTCCAAAGCCCCTGAAGGCCAGACAAGGAATAATGGATGGAAACTGAACAGCGAGAGATTCAAACTCGAAATAAGGAGGAATTTCCTGACAGTGAGAACAATCAACCAGTGGAACAGAAGTTGCCTTCAGAAGTTGTGGGAGCTTCATCATTGGAGGCTTTCAAGAAGAGACTGGACTGTCATCTGTCAGAAATGGTGTATCTCACTTGGGGGGGGAGGGGTTGGACTATGTCACCTACAAGGTCCCTTCCAATTCTGTTAATCTGTATCTATATACCCTGAATTAAGTCTGTCCCCAAGATGATGCAGTTGATGGAAATTGTTCCCTATGCTAAGCTTCCTGTTCTGATGAATGGTAATCCTGACATGCCTTCAGTCAGCTGTCAAACTTACCTGGGACTTTAACAGGAAATCCTGGACCTTAGTGACAGTCACTGGTCGAGTCACCACAATGCTGGGAGGAACACAGCCCAGGTTGCAGGTCCTCCAAGCTGTTATGGCTGCTCGGCTCCCGTCTGGGCAAAGGAGTTCAAAATCCCCGGGAGAGTAGCCGGTGGCCCATCCTGAGCTAGTTAGATCTGCAAGGAACAAAGTAACCGACTTGATTTATTCAGCATCACAACGTTTTCTGCGAACCTCACCAAATAGTGATATGATCATCACTGATTTTCTGAGCATTGAACTTGAAGAGTGAAGGACAGAAAAGGCTCCTCGCCAAAAATCAATCGAGCTGTGAAAAGCAGGTGTGGAAGAAAAGCAGACATGGGGAATCCAGGAGGACCTTCCATGAAGCAGAGCACCTCCATCGAGGGAAATGGCACCCAAAGGCAGATTCTCTCCGTTTCTCAGTCTGCAGCTACTCTTGGTAGGATTCATTCTAAGCCAGGGGTGTCCAAACTTGGGAACTTTAAGACTTATGGACTTCAACTCCCAGAATTCCCCAGCTGGCTGGGGAATTCTGGGAGTTGAAGTCCACAAGTCTTAAAGTTCCCAAGTTTGGACACCCCTGTTCTAAGCCGATGTCTCCCCATCTAACTGGATGCTTGCTGGCTTTGTGCTTGTGGTATTTGCAAGTGCTGCATCTTCTTGCTGTGACTGTCCCTGGTGCTGTTACTGGCTACATGTCCGGGGGCCCCATAGTAAAAGCCCAGTCCCTCCTCTCTTCTTCTTTTCTCTCTTGACAACAGGAATCTCCTGCCTGCTCCAACCTACATGGCTTCTGCCATACTGGATTACAATGAGCTCATTGGGAAAGGAGGAGACGGGCTGCAGCTTCCAGCTTCTCCCTTGCCTCAATTCTTCCATTTGGGCACCTGTAATTAAGCATTTTGATAGAGCTGGCTGGGGAATTCTGGGAGTTGAAGTTCACAAGTCCTCAAGTTTCCAAGGTTTGACACCCTCGAGGAAATTTAACCTGAAAATTATCATGTGGCAAGTTACCAAAATCTGAAAAGATAACACAAAGTATCTTACATTCAATGTTCTGAAGTAGGTTATGATGTTCCAAGAGAGCCACGTCACCGAAGCTTTTCCCAGTGGGATCACCCAAGAGGCATCTGGAAGATAAAAAAGTGTGCCGAAGTGTCTCTCCTTGGGCTTGTATCCAAAGGAATTTTGAAAGCCCCACACAAAAATCACGTCCCAAAGTCAGGAAACTCCTAGCCCTTAAGGCATGGCCCCATAGCAATATTTTTCTCCAGGCTGACTCACCTGAGGGCCCCCAGATTGCCATAGTATCGTTCATGATGATTAGCTGCACACTTGGAGGATCCCTTGACTTTCCCCTCTTGTCCAATGCAGACTTTGCACAGATTTCCATTCGCTCCTGGCATGCAGCCTTTCCAAAAGAAATTCTGGTATGCTTTGAGAGAAGGGAAAAGGACGGTGTGGTCACTCAGAATTATGCAATGCTGGTTTTCCATTTACTGCACTCCGCACATAGACAAACCAGCCAGCCAGTAAAAAAAATGAACTTGGTTTCTTAGAATATTAGCAGAGGGGGCTTTCTCCAGTTGTCTGGTTACAGTGCAAAATCAGGGAGGGTTAGGAGCAGTCTACAGAAAGACATCATTTGCTACCATTGGGGTAACTGCTTAGCGCCTCCAGGTTTGCAGGCAGCATAACCTCTGCCGAGCAGCAGCTGGAGAACAAGAATGGAGGAACTCCTCCTCTCCCCCCCCACCCCCACCCCCCCCGGTGTTCATGAACCTTTCAGATGCTGCTGCTGTGCACTGGACTAGAGTATAGGGACCAGTGCCTTGCGATCTTTACTGTACAGGACGTCCTTGCTTAGAAACTGGAGTTAGGACCAACAACTCAGATGCTAAGCACTGTGGTCACTAAGCAGAAAATCATGTGAGTGCTCATGGCCTGACTTCCACTTTAGTCTTTAAGTGAGGTGCTGGGGTTACCAATTTGACTTTCGCTGCTGTTTGTTGCAAGCCACCGAATGGTCATCACATGGTTGCAGGATGTGGCAACAGTTGTAAATGCAAGGATTGGTCACAAAGCTATTTTACACCGCTGTAACCTTGAACGGTCACTAAATGAGGTAATCAGTAAATGAACCATATCTGATGACGCCTTCCCCCTTGACTGTTCACGAGAAGCATGAGGAAGGGCTGCTAAATTTTATTCCTCCCCTCCCACCCACAACCACTGAGCCAACTATTTTGAAATTTCAGCTCTTGGGCTTGATGGGCTTGACAGGCTGAAAAGACTCATCTGACTGCTCCGTTTGAGCCTTAGGAACCAGAGTTCATCTGTAAAGTTGTTTTCCCATTAAATCCATAATCGGAAATCCATAATCAGGAACACTGGAAGAGCCTTTGTAAGATCTGCCCAGGTAGTTAAAGATGAAGTACAACATGAAAGGAGGAGCCAATGTCGCGATGATACAACGTGTGGTCTCAACACTCCAAGACCACTGTTGACACTTTTGCCGCTGGACAGTCCATTTGGACCTAAACCGTCCCGTAGAGATGGTGATTAGGAAGACAAAGCCTTGCTGGTCTCAGGGACACCGCAAAGTCCCTGATTGACCCAAGGGAAGCTCTTCAAGCCGGTGGTAAACAGGCAGCCCCAGGCTGATGAAGTCGGGATGGCTCCGGAAGGAAGGAAGTGAAAAGAGAAAGTGAGTCCATCTGGTGAGGTATTTTTTTTTTTATTTTGGGAAAGACTGCCCCAAAAAACTTTTTTTTAAAGCCAAATTAGATCCTTAAGCAAAAGAATTAAGCGGCGAAATTATCTTATACTGGATTGCTTTGGAAAGCTTTTTTTCCCCTTTGTCAACTATACTTTGTGGATTGAAGTGCTCGCAACGTTTTTTGTTTCTCCTCTTAAAGTGAACGTATTACCGTATATACTTGAGTATAAGCCGAATTTTTCAGCCCACTTTTTGGGCTGAAAAATCCACTTCGGCTTATACTCCAGTGAACAAAAAAAAAAAAAGAACTTACTTCCGTGCAGCCGAGGCTTCGGTGCTTCCGGGATCGCCATTCACAGAAGATGCAGCTCCCAGCGTGACACGTCATCCGGATGGGCTGCGAATGAAGAAAGTCCTACCGCGCAGGCGCAGTACAGCTTAAACGCGATAGAGGTAAGGAGCCTGCGCATGCTCTATTTCATAGCATGAAAGACTAGCATGAACCCCGGACGCAAACGAGCAATATATGTATGTATGTATGTATGTATGTATGTATGTATGTATGTATGTATGTATATATATATATATATATATATATATATATATATAACAATACATATACATATACATACATACATACATACATACATACATACATACATACATACATACATACATACATATATATATATATATATATATATATATTACCGTGAGCTGCTGAATTTCCCAGCCTCGGCTTATACTCGAGTCAATAACTTTTTTCAGTTTTTTGGGGTAAAATTAGGGGTCTCGGCTTATACTCGAGTCGGCTTATACTCAAGAATATACGGTAATTTTTTTCTTCTGATTTTTCTTTATTTTTTTACTTCTGGACTAAAACCTTCCTTTTTATTTTAACAATTCTTCTTATTACTTGTTATTAAATTTCATTAAAGAACTTTGTTTCCTATAAGCCAGAGATAAATATTAGAAAGTGAAAAGTAGCAACACTGCCACTCGGAGGTCAGAGGCTGGAGTTTTTGAAACAACGTATCCCTTCTTTTTTCCTCTTTGATCTTACTGACTTTGTAGCTGAAGGGTTTGCAATTTGTTTACAGAATCTAATAAAGAGCCAAGGGCATGAACTGTTTTTGCAGGTGCTTTTGAGAACTATTTTGGCAGGGGAGAGTAAAGGAAAAAAAAACAGAACCCTTCTCTTTTGAAGAGCACAAAAGAACTTGTGCTTAAGTCAACCTAAAATTAAAAAATACAAGAGGCCTGGAAGGCTAGAGTGGCAGTGGCTATTAGTATTTTTTTTTTCCTTCTTTTTTGGAAACATGGATCAATATTCAGATGAAGAAACCTAAAAATTCAAAATATCTTGGCTGGAATTAAAAATCTATTGGAAGGATATGGGAGAATTGAGAAGAAGTGGGAAAAACTAGTGTTCCTCACAGCAAAAGATGAAGGCCTGTAATTCTGTTCCTTTTAGGATCTTTGGCCTGCCACATATTTAAAACATATATATATTATGCTGTTTCATTGGTATAGTAGTTGGGAGGGGGGAATAGAAAGGAGTAGGATTGTGGAATGTATTGTTATGGATTTCTTAGAAGCTCAAGGTCGTCTTTTGTCTCCGCACCTCGACACCTGGCCGGAAGAAGAGGGGTGTACATGCCAGCGTGGAAGATGAAGATTGGACCATGTGATGAATTTCGGGGTGTGGGGATAGATGATGAACTTTTAACTGGGTGAATTCACTGGATATACGTTAGAGTTGAAATTCAACAGCATAATGCCAACATGCCTGTCTTATTAAATTGTAGTTTTAAGGATCACTTTGCCTTGGACAATGATTTAATTCTGCATGATATTTGGAACGCTGACATTATTTCAACTCTCCCATAATTTTTTTTCTTTCATCGGGGTACTGAATCCCAGTTCTGACCCAACCTTGGGCAGGACGAAATTTCAGTGAAGATGGAGGAGGGAAAGAATGCAGCAGAGAAAGCTAAGGATGATGGATCGCTTATTTTTGTCGAGACTATCTATGCACCTTCTAAAGAAATAGTTCAACAGGTAGAGGCGAGGGAAAAGGAACCGAAACCAAGATTTTCCTCACAGACGGAGTTAGACCTGCGAGAGGAAGCTTCGGGATTTATTGCTTCTCAGGAATGCCTGCTAGAAGGAGAGGGGCCCCCCAAGGGAACTCTGACAGATGACTGGAGCATGGGGAGAAGAGCAAATGAATGGAGATCTCAGTCGCTCTCACGCAGCCAGTCTTTGATGGGCCTTCAGGACCAATTCCGACGCCTAAATGTGAGTGAACAAAAACCCCTGGGGCCCCCAGAACCACCCGGGTGGAGCCTAGCAAAGCCCACATTATCCTTTCCCAGCAGAGAAACTGCTGCGCAGTGGAGTGGAGACCTTGGTTCTTTCCACACAGCCACCAGCGAATCAGCACCCCCCCCTCCTGGAGTGAAAAAAAGTTGGGAAGTAAAACTTAACCAGCCGAAAGGGGCCTGGAACACTTTCACCTCCCCACCTCTGCAAAGTGATGGCTCTGGACCCATCAATCAAGCCAATCCAGGTTGGGCTTTCTTCCCGGGTCATGGATGGGCTCAATGCCAGTGGACGCCTGCCCCTTCCCAACTAATGGCGCCACCCCAAATAGCTGCCCAGAGGCAGAGCCAGGGACTGGGACCACCACAGGGTCCAGCCCCCCCACCAATGCCTCAGCAGGCTTTTGCCCAACCGATGGGTGTGGCCCCACAAAGAAGCTTACCACCCCAAGCAGCAGGCCGACAGGTTGCTCCGGTTCAACCACCAGCACCCCCTCCTCCTCCCACACCGCCAAGGTTCCGTGCAACCTATGATGGCAGCCGAGACAAACTAGCTTACTTTATGAATCGAGTATTGGCGCACGTTGACCAAGTAGGCCCACAATACCTGACGGATCGAGAACTGATCCAAGAAATAGCAGAGGGGATGAATGAAGGAGAGGCAGCACAATGGATAGCGGAACTCCATGAAGAAGCAGCTCCTGAATTAGATGACATAACGGGGTTCATCCAACTGATGCGGGCCCGATTTTACGATGTGGCCCAACAGGTAGATGCTGAAGACCAGATCCAGGAATTACGACAGGGGGGTCGGCCGGTCAAAGAATTAGTTTGGGAATTCCGGATAATAGTTGGAAGACTACGATACTGGCCAGAGAGACTATTGGTCTATACGTTCAAAAAGGCCTTAGATCCCAAACTGAAACAAGCTTGTGCCGTAAGGGGGACCCCAGATCGTATCCAAGAATGGTACACCACTGCAATCATACTGGACCACGAGATTAACACCTATCCAAAGCCGGGTACCAAAACCCCTGAAAAAAAAACGTTAGCCCACCGAACGCAGAGGCAGCAAACTGAAAAGCCCCCGCCAACCCCTCGTTCCTGGGCCCCCAAAATAAAGTGCTACCGTTGTGGTCAGCTTGGCCACCGGGCATCTACATGCTGGGCTCCAGCCCCAGTTCCACAACCACGCCAACCACCTGCCAGCACAATCAAGAAAACCCCCAGAAAACCCCCAGAAAAAAGTCGTCTGGCACAACAGCCAGCAGGGGAAGAGAGCGGAGCCACTGAAAACGCCCTGGCCACCTCAGAGGAGGAAGAGGAAGGAAACCCAGAAGACGACCCAATGGTGAGCGCACCTATCCGCCCCTTCCAAATAAAAGCCAAACTCCAAATACCGAAAACGGGGGTAGAAGGGGAAGTTGGGGTGATTATAGATACCGGCTGCACCCGATGCTTAATCAGCATGTCAATAGTGGAGCAACTATGTATACGCACCAGACCCCTAAAACAACCCATTCCGTTTGAGCAAGTGGATGGAACCCTAATTGGGGGAGCTCCGGCTACAAAGATCACTGAGTTAGTAAAGCTGGTGATAGGCCGCCACTATGAGTTCCTCAGATTCATCATGGCCCCTGGAATGCAGGAGTCAATTATCCTAGGGCTTGCATGGTTGGACAAGTGGGAACCTACTATAAAGTGGGAGGATGGCGTTAGAAAGGTGACTATTGGACTTGGGCCGTTACCACCGGTGGAACCAAAAGGCCACCCAGGAACATTGAAACCTAACAGCCCAACCCATCCAGAACCTGCAGCAACCGCAGCAGACACTAAACCTCCGGGAATCCAACGAGTCCCAAAGATCTATTGGGATCTGGCGGAGGTGTTCAGTGAGGAAGACGGAAACTACCTTCCACCTCACCGCGCCACAGATTGTGCCATAGAGTTCAAACCTGGGGTAAACTTACCAAAGCCCAAAATGTACTCTATGACGCCTAAAGAGATGATAGAATTGAGGAAGTACATCGACACCAATTTGAAAAGAGGGTTTATTGAACCAGCAAAATCAAAAGTAGCGGCCCCAGTGCTCTTCAGGGAAAAGAAAGATGGGGGGGTTCGCCTCTGTGTGGACTTACGAGCTTTGAATGCGGTATGCAAAAAGAATACCTATCCCCTCCCTCTCATGAAAGATATGTTGAACCACTTGGCTAAGGGCAAGATCTTCACCAAGCTGGACTTGAGAGAGGCGTATTACCGTATACGAATCCGGAAAGGGGATGAGTGGAAGACCGCTTTTAATACTCCCTTAGGCAGCTTCCAATATAAAGTCATGCCTTTCGGACTACAAGGAGCACCCGCAGTATTCATGCAGTACATAAATGAAGTGCTACATGACCACCTGTACCGCGGAGTACTCGTTTATTTAGATGACATCTTGATCTTCTCTGACACCATGGAAGAACATGTGAAACTGGTACGGCAAGTCCTGAAAAAACTTCTAGCTGCCAAACTTTATGCAAAATTGTCAAAGTGTGAATTCCACAAGACCTCGCTAGATTATCTGGGATATCGTATCTCCAATGAAGGAGTAGAAATGGACCCAGAAAAAGTGAAAGCGGTGTTAGATTGGAAATCTCCAAGCACTCGCAAACAATTACAAAGCTTCCTTGGATTTGCAAACTTTTATAGGCAGTTTATTCCAACCTTTGCTGAAATTGCCCTACCATTGACTGACCTATTAAGAACGGGGCCTTCCCCTACTAAACCTAAAGCAAACCAACCATTAAAATGGACAATCGACTGTCAAAACGCTTTTGAGAAATTAAAACGGCTCTTTGCCCAAGAACCCATATTGCAACACCCCGATCCAGAGCGACCTTTCATAATCCAAACGGATGCCAGTGATGTCGTGATAGCCGCGGTGCTACTACAAAAGAATAAAGAAGGCCACCTCTTACCATGCGCTTACATCTCCAAGAAACTCACCACTACGGAAAGAAGGTGGCCCATTTGGGAGAAGGAGGCATTCGCGATCAGGTGGAGCATGCTCACCTGGAGACATCTCCTGGAAGGGGGGGATATACCGTTCAAGGTATGGACTGATCATAAAAACCTCGAAACTCTCCTTGCCCATCGAAAGTTATCCCCCAAACAGGTCCGTTGGGCCAAATATTTCCAAAGGTTCAAATTTGAAATTAAACACATCCCCGCAGGGAAGAACTTGTTAGCAGATGCACTGTTGAGAAAACCCCAGTTTGACAGTAAGAAGGAAGAAATTTTCCACCCCATCATATCTCCTTCTCACCAAAAGGCAGCTCAAGTCACCAGTCGAAGCCAAGATAAACTGAGAACCGAACTGAAAGCAGCCCTCCAGACAGACCCATGGTTCAACAACAACAAGGACATCCTAACGATTAATGATGGCGTAGCCTGGAAGGGATCCAAACTGTACGTCCCTGCAGAGATGAGATTGCAAGTGCTACAGCGGAGTCATGATGCAAAACTAGGAGGTCATTTCGGATTCCTGAAAACTCTCCACCTCGCTAGACGTCAATTTTGGTGGCCAAAGATGAGGTCGGAGGTGGAAGATTATGTAAAAAGCTGTGCTACTTGTGCAACAATGAAAACCCGTCCGGGAAAGCCCCCTGGACTACTACAACAAGTGGCCAACCCTAGCCAACCATGGGAAGAGATAGCAATGGACTTCATCGTTGAACTTCCAGATAGCAGTGGTAATAAAGTAATCTGGACAGTTATTGATTTGTTTTCCAAGCAAGCACACTTTATCGCTTGTTCAAGCCTACCATCTGCAAAGAAATTAGCGAAAATGTTTGTGAAACACATTTATCGCCTACATGGAGTTCCAAAAAGGATCATTTCAGATCGCGGAGTTCAATTCACCGCCAAGTTCTGGAGAGAATTCCTAAAATCGATCGGGTCCACGCAGGGACTCAGCTCAGCATTTCATCCCAGCACAAATGGGGCAGCAGAGAGGGCCAATGCGATGGTGGAACAGTACATCCGGTGTTATGTGGACTATCAGCAAGACAATTGGTCGGACTTGCTACCTTTCGCTGAAGTAGCATATAATAATGCTGTTCACAGCAGTACAGGATTAACTCCTTTCCAGATTACCAGTGGCATGGAATTCATTCCCATGCCTGAACTACCTAAGGAACCTCCCTCATCCATGTCCCTGAATGAATGGCTGGAGGCACTAAAGAAGGGATGGGAGAATACCAAAAAGGGGCTAACAGATGCGGCAGAAGCCTACAAGAAGCGAGCTGATAAACATCGTTCCCTACAACCCCCGTTTCGAGTGGGGGACAAAGTTTTTTTGTCTACTAAATACATAAGATTAAAGATGCCTAGTAAGAAATTAGGTCCAAAATTTCTAGGTCCTTTCCCAATAGAAAAGATAATTAACCCAGTTACAGTTCGACTCAGCCTACCCAGACTCTTAGGGAAAATTTACCTGGTATTCCATTGTAGCTTATTGAAGCCGGTAAGGGAGTCTAGCACGAGACCATCCACCCAAACTCCACCTCCTCCCGTAGTGGTAGAAGGGGAAACACATTATGAAGTGAAAAAAATATTAGATTCCAGGCTGTATAGGGGTCGCTTACAATATTTAGTGCATTGGAAGGGATACCCTTTGTCAGAAGCTACGTGGGTGAAAAGTTGGGATCTGAAAGCAGATAAATTAGTGAAGCAATTCCATGAGAAGTTCCCTGATAAGCCAAAGGGTCCCCCTGGGGGAGGAAGAGGTGGTTAAATTTTGATAGGTTAACATTTATGTTATTCTCTTTTCAGGAAACGTTTTTCTCTTGAGGAGAGGCCGCCTGTCAGGCCTGTAATTCTGTTCCTTTTAGGATCTTTGGCCTGCCACATATTTAAAATATATATATATTATGCTGTTTCATTGGTATAGTAGTTGGGAGGGGGGAATAGAAAGGAGTAGGATTGTGGAATGTATTGTTATGGATTTCTTAGAAGCTCAAGGTCGTCTTTTGTCTCCGCACCTCGACACCTGGCCGGAAGAAGAGGGGTGTACATGCCAGCGTGGAAGATGAAGATTGGACCATGTGATGAATTTCGGGGTGTGGGGATAGATGATGAACTTTTAACTGGGTGAATTCACTGGATGTACGTTAGAGTTGAAATTCAACAGCATAATGCCAACATGCCTGTCTTATTAAATTGGAGTTTTAAGGATCACTTTGCCTTGGACAATGATTTAATTCTGCATGATATTTGGAACGCTGACAGGTTGGAGCCCCAAAAATTAAAGGGGAGAATGAAGACATAGAAGATAAAGACAAGATAACAGATGAATTATTAATGGAGCAAATGTGGGTGAAAGTGGAATGAAGGGAATATGGAAGAGGGAATTCGATGAACTGGAGCTTTACCCCAGATTCCAAGATACAGAAGAAGAAAAAAGGGTAATGATGATGGATTTAAGAAGAGAATTTTTTTCAGAAGCACGATTGACAACCAAAGACAAGCTAACTTTAATAACAACTGGAGGGCAACAAGATTACTTGAGAGATCCTTCAAGCAACAAAGTACGGAAAGATGTCTATAAAAACCTGATAAAAGAGATAAAAAGAAGACTGACACCACAATTGTCAAGAGAGATAAGACTCTTTTGTTACTGGAAAGATACAGGTTGACAATGAAAGTTGATAATAAAAAATTAGTTAATTTTGGTTGAGCAATAAGTAGGAATTTAGTAATTCTTAGATTGTTTTAGATTGTTATTAAATGTTTAGTCATCAATAAATAATTAACTATAATAACAATAATGAAATGATAATGGATACAGCTTAATGATATATATATGTACTGTCAAACTAGTAAAAGAAATTTGGATATAAGTTGCAAATTGCGATCTGGGAAAAAGACCTATAAATTTTATTAACAGACTTTTATTTAGGTCTTGTCATAAAGGTGTAATGTTTTTTGGGTTGCTGAGAGGCGGTGGGATATAAATAGTAAATGATTTTTAGCCAATTATAATAACAACAAGGAAATGTCAATGGATATTGTTTAATAATATATACATGCTCTGGTATTGGTAAAAGCAACTTGGATGCAAACTCTAAACAGCGAGTTGGAGGGGGAAACGGGGGGGGGGAGGTTTAGAAATTTTATTAATTGACTTTTACTTAGAATATGTCATTAAAGTGTAATGTTATTGGAGGATTTTTGAAATAGCTAATGAATGCCATTATGTGGTTGTGTCTTTAAGTATGAATAATTTGAGGTAAAAGCACGTTCAAATAATTGTAGTCAGATGAGAATTGTGGTACATTGATAGTAAGATATACAAAGATTTTTGATTTGAAGTGTATAATCTAATATGAACTATAAGTAATGACTGTGGAAGAAATGCACGAAAGTTATCTGTAACCAATCGACACGCTTTCTACAAGATGTAATGAAGGATGGTTCTTTTTTTGTGTTTTGTTTAATTAAAATTCAAAAAAAAATTCAAAAAAAAAGATGAGCAAAACAGGCACCCAAGCTTGCAATACTCTTCTTAGGTCAGGGGTGTCCAAAGTTGGCAACTTTAAGACTTGTGGACTTCAACTCCCAGAATTCCCCAGCCAGCAGATCTGGCTGGGGAATTCTGGGAGTTGAAGTCCACAAGTCTTAAAGTTGCCAACTTTGGACACCCCTGTCTTAGGTTATTTTAAAAAGAGACGGGATGGAGGACAAGTCCATTCAGAGCTCCTGGTCCTGAAGACTCAATAGGTGGGACACCCAACCACCAGCTGCAGGGAAGACGAGTGAAAGAGGAACATCTCTGTTTCCTCTTTATAGCCATCCTGGACATCTGTCTGGCCACTGGGAGAAACAAACTGGTGGACTAAGAGGGCTTTGCTGAAATCAAGCAGATCTGTTCATAGGAAGCTCATCTGTTTCTCAAGTCCACCTGATGCTGCCTCCTTGAGCTCCTGCTGTGCCTATTGTGGGTCATGAATCCTTGGACCCCAATCCTGACACCTTCAAAATATCTTATTCCTCCCCACAACGACGCTCTCTTCTTGACTCAAGCTCTTGGCTAGGCAGACGGGAACACTTACCAGAGGTGAGGTTGCAGGTGCTGCTGCCGTTCTCCAGGGCCCCAGCCGTGAACTGGGAGAGCAGCAGCCACCCGCCTGGGCTGTACACATGGCTGTGGCAGGAGCGCTTTCCCCTCAGGGTGTATCGGCTTATTTGCTGGTTGGCCTTCCTCACCAGGGCCACGAAGTAGAGGGGAGGAAGACCTGCATTGCGAGAAGACATCGTTACCTTCCCTTAGTTAAAATAACCTTCATGTTACCTTCATCAACTCCTCAAGGAGTTGATTCTCTGTTTGGGTCTTTCTAGTGCAGCCATTTTATACTCCTTAGCACTTACCTGATTTTACTGAAGTGATAAGCGAGGCTATTCACATATTAGAACAGCGATAGGTAGATTGTAACTCTAGAAAATGCTTTCCGTTGCCACGACCATCGATGTCGCACAGGACAGTTTTGCTAGTGGCAGAACTCTCTCAGAAAGAACTGCACTACTTTTCCATATATTCCACATTTACTGCTGTTTATTTTACTTCATTCAGGGAACATAAAGAAAATGTCACTTGGTCTTACCTGAACTGCATGTCTCGAAGGTGGCGTGGGAGGAGTCACATCTGGATATTAACCCAGCCCTTTTGCCCGGAGACTGAGGTAAATCTTGAGGCCACACCTTTGCTCCTTCTCCTGACTTCTCCAGATTAACCGATGGTCCTGTTGCAGAGAAGCCTGGGAAGGAAGAGGACAGAGAAAACACACATGCACCTTCCTGCCCGGTCCCTGACTGACCAGAACTGACTAACTCAGGCCCCTATGCGCAGGGCGCCCTAACGGGTGGGGAGTCACTACTCCCACGCCACCTTCGAGACATGCAGTTCTGGTAAGACCAACTGACAGTCTCCAAAGTGGGACGTGGGAGGAGTCACATCTGGGACATACCAAAGCTATATGTCCGTGGGAGGGAATCACTGGCCCTGAGCCCCCCGAGAGTCAAGGACTCCCTGAAGAACCCTCCTCCCGAAGGCCACCTCCACAGAGGCATATGCATCCAGCCGGTAGTGCGTGATGAAAGGCGAGGGCGAGGACCAGGCGGCTGCTCTGCAGATCTCCTCTATGGGAGCCTGGGGGCCCAGGCCGCTGAGGTGGCTGCACTTCTGGTGGAGTGGAGCCCTCGTGCCTCATAGACCTTGGCGATGGCCAATCTGATCCACCTGCTGATGGTGGCCGGGGAGACCTTAGATCCCCGGGTAGAAGGTTGGAAGGAGACGAAAAGGGCCTCCAACCATCTGAAGGTCGCCATGCACCTCAGATAGATGCGCAGGGCTCTTCTGACATCCAGTCGATGCCAGGACCTTTCCCTTTCCCTGGAAGAGTTCGGGCAGAAATCCGGGAGGACTATCTCTAGCGCCCTGTGGAAGGGTGAGTTAATTTTTGGAATAAAAGCGGGGTCCAGTCTGAGGACGACCCGGTTGTCTAGGAATGAACAGAGATCCTCCCTGCTGGAGAGTGTTAAGCTCGGACACCCTCCTGGCTGAGGTGATCGCAACCAGGAAGACCACCTTGAGGGTCAGGAATTGAAGACTCACCTCCCTCAGGGGCTCAAAGGGCGCCTTTGTCAGCAACTGGAGCACCATGGGAAGGTCCCAGGTCGGGAATCGGTGAACCACGGGAGGCCTCAGATTCGCTGCCCCCTTGAGGAATCGCCTTAAAACCGGGTGCTGGGACAAGGGTCGGGAGCCCCCCCCAAGACAGTGGACAGGGCTGAGACTTGCCTTCTGAGGGTACTGTGGGTCAACAGTAAGCCCTCCTGGAGGAAATCCAGGACCTGGGGCACGGAGGCCGAGGACAGATCAATCCCTGCCGTTCGGCACCAGGTTGAAAAGGCAACCCAGGACGCATTGTAGATGCATGTGGTGGAGCTCCTCCTGGAGACCTCAATGGTTCTAATGACCTTGGAGAAATGGCCCCCGCTTAGCTGCTCCCGCTCAAGCACCAGGCGGTCAGATGGAGCCACTCTGGATCTGGGTGTTCCGGAGTCCCCTGGCGCAGAGCCACCTCCCCCTGAGGGATCCTCCAATGGGAGATGTAGACAACCTGTAAAGCCTGGGCGAAGGTAGCATTAAGATTGTAAAACCAGCAGTCATTGCTCCCCGGGTTGGGGAAGGTGCCTGGTTTAACCCACTGGGACTTAAGCACCTCTAGGAAGAGGTCTGGGGTGGGGATCTCCTCCTTCTCCACCTGGGGCCTGTGGAAGGGCCCCTTCTTGTTCCCCCCACTCATGCCAGGGGTGGCAGCAGCTTGGGTGGGCTCTGGATGGTTGTCCAGGTCTGCCATGGCCTTTGCCTTACGTAACAAGGAGCTAAACAAGGAGGGAGGGAAGAGACCGGTGATATTGGGAGCCTTAGGAACCTGGGAGTCCTCGTCTTCTGAGAACCCAATGTCCTTCCGTTCTCCCTCTTCTGAGCCCTCGCTGGCGGTGGAGGGAGAGGATGATCTGGGCTCTCCGGGAATAGGCGACCGAGGTTGGTCTCAATGTCCTCTAGGGTTCCCCCTGGAAGGCCTTCTCCTGGAGCCCTGGGGCTGATACTTCATCCCCGTAGTGATCCCCTGTGCGATAGCTCTGGCTAAAACCTCTTGAAAGCTTTCAGGGAGCTCTGGGAGGGACGAGGGAAGGTCAGGAGGTTCCAATGGTGCCCCTGGGGCTGGTGATTGCGGAGCCAGCCAGCGCCTGGTGGGGCTAGGGACTCTGTGACTGAAGGGGGTCTCCCCGTGCCCCTGAGGGGTGAGCAGGCGATAGAGGGGGTGATAGGGAGCTGTGCCCTCTGCTAGAGCCCCTTGGGAATCCCGGGGAATCAAGCTGGACCTCCTCCAGTGTGGGAAGCCTGCGAGGGGAGTGAGATCTAGAGGGGGACGGGCTGATGGTGTCCCTAATCCTCCTCTTGGAGGCCCTGGTGATCCGCAGCTCCTTGCTGGGGATCTCCTTCCTAATGGACTTGGAGGTGCTCTTCTTGGAGGAAGACCTCCCTCTGGTGACTGGGGGAACCCCCCTGGAGGTCCCCTTGCCTGGGTCCGAGTCCCCTGGAGATCTAGGGCTGGCCGCTCCCCCGCTCCTCGTGGCCTCAGCCATGCTAGTACTCATGTTCACGTTCATCACCTCCTCCTGTTGTGCCAGCCTCAGCTTGACTGCGCGTCTTGCAGCTTTAAGGCTCTGCATGCCTCCTGAGCGTGCCGCCGATCCGCGGCCCGAACGCCGGCCCACCACCAACAGCTGGGCTCTCCCCAGATTACCGGCGGAGTACCAGCCAAAGTAACTTCCTCCTGGTTCCGGCGGTGGCTTCTGGGCGCCTGCAGCATCCATAACCAGGTATGCTGACCACACGCTCCACTCACGTGCTTCTTCAAGATGGCCACGGTCCAAGATGGCGACCGCCGAACAGGCGGTCCGAATCTGCCGCTCTGATCCCTCGGGAAGCTCTGGAAGGCTGTCCTCTGCCAGCTCTCGGCTTCCTGCGATTCTCTGTCAACTGAATCTCCTCGGAACCTGCAGCTAGGATAAAGCCCCCCCTCCCCCGGTGACCGTCCGGCTGCTTGGAGGCTTTCCGCTAGCGCAGCAAGCACTGCTTGAGAAGCTAGCAACTGGTGAAGCACGAGTGAGGAGAGGTGATCCGATACAAATAGCTGAGTTGCTGAAAGGTAAGGTCTTCGAAGTGAAGGGAGAGTCAGGAAAGTACTCCTTCTGCGCCGAAGACTGAGGTTAATCTGGGGAAGTCAGGAGGAGGAGCAGAGGTGTGGCCTCAAGATTTACCTCAGTCTCTGGGCAAAAGGGCTGTGTTAATGCCCAGATGTGACTCCTCCCACGCCCCACTTCAGAGAGCGTACCTTTGAAATCAGTAACAAGCAGTTAAAAGCAATACTTTAAAAAAATTAGACTAGGATGTCTTTTAAAACTCCACCAAGTGCAAATGGATATGGATGCCACGATCTCAAGCTGAAGAGGCTTTGTGGGAACAGAGACCCTGAGACTGGATCCTTCATAGGAACATGCCTCTCCTTCAAGGTGGTCTCCCGTGAGGCCTTCCTGGTGGCTCAAATAAAGAACTATTTAGCACAGAGCAGATTTCCTGCTGCTGCCCATTAAGTATCATTTTCCTTAATTCTGAAATATGTTAATCAGCGTCTAGCAAGAGAGCATTAGAGCAGGACAAACCATGTGCCAAAGCACCACTCGAGGTACAGCACCCACAGCGGGCACTTCCTGTGTTTATGCTCACTCCCACTTACCCCCAACATGGGTCAACAGGTCCGGTTCCTCCCTTGTGGGAGCACATTCTTCTCCTGTGAGAAGAAACAGAAGGATGAAGAGCCTACCTCCGGGGCTCACCAGACAAAAGCAGCGGGTCAGAAAACCCACAAAGTCACAAGTTTGCTCTCAGGAAGGAAATGGCCTTCTCCCTCACGTATGAGAGCCGCACAATGACAGGGGTGGGATCTTCTGTCCCAGGATTTGAGCAACCTAGCCTCACAGGAGACCTCTCAAGCGCCAAGAAGTAGCCAGCCTTCCCTTGCATGCCTCGTCTTTTTAATTTGCAAGCATAAGGACAGTCCCCCCCCCATCCCACACAGACGTTAAACTAACAATGTCTTTCTAATTGATGCTTTGAAAACTAAACATTTTGTGCGTCATCCAGATTGTTGCTCCTCAAGAGTTCCCCAGATGCTCCCATGGGCTTTCCCCCCGTCGCCTGGCCCATACTGCTTCCAAGGGCATTCCTGGTGTTTCATTTTTCTACTTATGGTTTCAGTGAAAATCAAACCTTACCGTAACACTCTGCAGCCACAGGGGCGAGTGTGCAGGTCTCTGCAAAGTATGCATGGGTGGCATCCAGTGTGACAGCATCTGCCTCGTTTTTCTGTCATGTGAAGAACCACTTGGTTAGCTGCGAGACGCCCGTTCTTTTCAGAGGAAAAACTGCTCTTGCAAGACGGGAGTGTCTGGTTGGGACCACAGCCTTTGCCAGCCAGATTCGAGTAGGAAAATAATGGGTCTCAGAAAGTGAAATTTGGAAGCCAAACTTGATTGCAGAATCTTAGAAAGTCACGTCATTTCTTGGGCAGGATTGGTACATTATTTTAAGTCACAGTCTATCTAGGCATATTTAAGTAAACCACAATTGGCTGGGTTCACAAAACATGCAGAACCATAATTCACCGTTCACAAGTCGTAACTGTTGGACTAATATTATGCGATGCCTCAAACAAATCGCCCAATGGCTTCGTGCAGAGAGCCACGTTCTCCCAGGACCACTATTTCTGGCTCGCTGAGCTGCCCAAATATGGACTCAGAATAAAGAAGCTGTTTCTGCCATTTTGATGTGAAAGGTACAAGTTGTGTGAGCCATAAAATAAGTTTATCCAGTGAAAAACGAAAAGGGCCTCCAACTTCACTCTTCCCAAACCTCTGCCCATATGTCTGATGCAGTTCCAACAAGTGGGTTCCCTTCTGACTTAGTGCCAGGCATGAATCACCCAGTAGGTTCCCTTCTGACTTAGTGCCAGGCTTCTCCCTCTGCTCCAAAGTCTCTGCCTGCCTCTGCTTGGCTACTGGGACCAGGTTCTGCTTGTTAAAATGTAAAATGAAGGCAAACACGGTGAGCAGGTGCTTATCTTTCCTCCCATCACTCAAAACCCACAATTCATTGCATGCCTGCAGGGTCCCATGAGCCAGTCTCCCAGGCACAGAGGTGGGGTCAGAGTTCCAATCCTATGAATAGGCATCTAGCCTGAGTCCAGAGGTAACCCTCACATCCCTCCTCCATGCAACTTTGAGACCAGGTTATCTGAAGGACCGTCTTTTCCCAGGCATCTCTGCCCAACCCACTATAGCAGGGAATGTTTGGGGTCCCCTTTCCATTTGGGAGGACCAAGAAGAAGGGCCTTCTCTAGCGCGGCTCCCTCCCTGTTGAACATCATCCCTAAGACAGGATTGGCCCCCAATTTGACACTCTTTTGCAAAGCCCTGAAGATGTGGTTCTGATAGTGGACCTGGAGACCCCTGGATGATAGGGAGGCCATCAAGTTGCTCATCCGATTATTGTCACCAGAGGAGTGGTGGGCTTCTTGCTTTTTCTGTTGGGGTTTTATCTTTTGTAAGCTGCCCAGAGTCACTGAGAGTGAGTTGAGCTGCCATATCAATGTTCTTAAATAAATAAACAAAAAAAAAAGGGGGGGGGGAGGGGGAAGCCGACTAATTTCTTTAGGACATGTTAGGCCATAGTTCTGTTGGAGGAAGGCTTGGATCTCTCCCTCCGGCTTCCATTTTAACTCATTTTCCTCACATGAAATTGTGTCTCTTGAAGAAACCACTCACCTTGATGAGCTCAATGCAGCTGATCATGGAGTCTGCTTGGACACAGACCAGGGGGTCAGACCTGACATTCAGAGCCCACTCCTGGCATTTATGGAGCTCCAGGTCACTGATACAGCACCAGCGCACCAGGCTGTTGGACAGAGAGCTCCCTGGGGCAGCAGAAAAATGACAATCAGAGGTGGGAGGAGAAGCTGCCTTGCCCAGTTGCTGGGGAATGGAGAATGTGCCTTCCTCACCTTCGTGTCCCAAACCCTGCAGGAGGGTGACGTAGTCCAGGCCAAGAACCTGGCTGATCTCGGCCTCTTCTCCCAACAGCTGCAGGTGCTGAGTGGCGTCGTGGAACAGCAGATCCCTCCCTCTGAACGGTGCAGACGCAAAGAGCTCAAATCTGGCCTTTTCTTTTCCTCTGATTCCAAACAGGTGCTAAGAACCAAAGCCAGCGGTCACAGGTCCTTGCACCCAGGCAGCAAGCGGGCCCTGCCCAGGGCAGGAGATGGGGACACACCTACCAAGAACCACACCATCTGCAAGCTCCCAGAACCGCCACACAATGCGGACACAATGTGGAGGAGCTCACCTGATCGGTGGAATGAAAAGGGGATTTCATTTCCCTGGGACGGGTTTCTGGAGTAGAATCATCCTCAGACAGGACATATGCCCAAACGCTCTTCTGATGCTCTCAAAACTATGTGTTTTTTTTCCTGGCTACATTAACACCTGGTTCTGAGCAGCTGCTATGCATTTCAAAAATCTGCTTCCAGGAGGTTGGCTCTGGGGATGCTCCAGGAAGAAGCCCAGGAGCGAGGGAATGGTGATCTGCGTGTGGGCAGGCAGGAAAGACTTTTGAAAACATCCCCACAGCAGCTGGAGCCTGCCACTGCCAGGCTACCGGTCAACCACAGTTACACCTTCTCTTTTCCTGGCGGTAGCAGAGTACATAGCAAAAGTTGTGTGACATTCTTGGGGAACTGCCTCAGAACGCCATCACAACCCCTCACTTGCATCAGAAGCTCTGCAGAGCTTTTATTCTGGTTTCCAGTTATAATAACAGGCTGGCTAAATTAGGTCAGGTCAAACAAGTGTCTGCATTTATGTCCTATTTGCTAAGCATTGGAAGGACACGTGCCTCATTTTAGCTCAGTTTATTTTAAGCCAGAATTTCTGTCTAAGAACCTTCTAAAATAAAACTAAGTTGTCATGTATTTCTCCTTCTACCCAGCCATGACGAAGAACCCTTGAGCCCTCCTGCTCTCTGAAAGCTTCTGTCTCCTCAAGTTATTTATTATTTGTTAAATTTATTTGCTGTTTATCTCACTGTGAGGCTACTCTGGGGGACTTACAAATAAAGACGTGACAAGAAGTGTAAACATAACAGTAGCAAAATATTGAAATAGCAAAATAAACCATGAAGTAAACAATGAAAATACGGTAAGCAGATTAAAAGTTGGGTGGGGGGGAGAAGGGAATGGGGGGGGGGGAAGAGTGGGGTTTGCTATCAATTTAGTAGTCACCTCCCTGTTCTTAATTCTGAATGATGGCTTAACATCTTATATCAACCCCAGCGTGTTTTGCCTCCCTGGAGCCTGGTTTCTTCCTCCGTAACAGTCACATCCTTCCAAGTGCCTTTCAGCTGACATGCCCCTCCCAAAGGAAGCGCCCTTTCCCCAGGGGGCAGTGAGGCTGCTCGGAGGTATCTGGGATTGCAAGAGGAGAAGAATCCTACAAATCTTGCTAAGGATATAATCCACCCAGGGGTGATGCAATCCAAGAAGAAAGACCCAGCCAACCCTGAGATCTCCTGTAAAACCATTGAGGAAAACACCTGAGTACTTGGGGGCCAGGGCAACGGCGTCGAAGAGTCACTTCCACCAGCTAAGCAACAGGAAACAAATTTGCATCAAACCCTTGGAGGGGGAGATGATGCAAGCCAGTATTTCAACCTTAGCAACTTGAAGATGCCTGGACTTCAATGCCCAGGGTTCCCAGCTGGTATGCGAATGGACCTCAGGCACCAGCCCCAAATCAGTTCCCTTTGTGAGAATCAGAATCTGCACCTGTTTACCAGGAAATACCTGGATGACCTTGAGAAATTTCTTCGCTATCTTCTGCAAGTTGTGGCGTGTGACAATTGCGGGGCCTGGTCCGCTGCCCAGGTTGCAGGTAGAGTAGGCCGTCAAAGGCGCAGTGGATCCATCAGGACACAGCAGCTCGTACTCTTCCCGTTCCAAGTCTTTGATAGAGGAAAAAGAGGGTTTCAGAAGCTGAAGCCGGAGCCCACAGAAAGCCCCCCACCTCCGTCTCCGCCCCTCCACAAGACAGAAAGACCACAGCTTGCTCAGCTACTAAGAGGGCAAATCAATTGGATGGTCCTGGGTGTAGGGAGGAGAAAGCGCCTGGCCTTCTCGACAAGACAATGGCTTGTGGGGCTCTTGAAGTGGCTTCCAGACCATTCTTCTTATCAAGAGTGATAAGAAGAGAGATTTAGGTTGAAGATAAAAGATCACCTATTGCTATGAAAAAGACCCTGGGCACAGCTGGGGCATCAGTGCAGTGGACGTGGTTGATCGAGTAACAACACATCCCCCCTCCCCCCTGCCCTGTACCACCCACAACCTCCCCAGGTGTCCTTGGTTTTAATGTCTTTTTATGTTTTGACTGTATATGTAACTGTAAGCCACCCAGAATTACCCTATGGTAAGATGAGCGGCAAATAATGTTTATCAATAATGTTTATAAATATTGTTTATAAATATTGTTTATAAATATTTTTATAAATAATTTTTATAAATAATGTTTATAAACAAACAAACAAACAAACAATAGAACGGAAGAGGGTGAAGTTTGACCTCAACAGTGCAGGATCCCTTTTAATCAACTGCAAAAGTGAGACTCCGTCCTGGGCCAAAAGCTTACCTGTCGCACTCATGACTGTGAGGTGATCCAGGAAAGCCACCTCCGCCAGCCCCATCTTCAGGCACCTGCACAGAGGGAAGGGAGGTCAGCGGAGGAGCTGCTCTGCCTGGCTTCTAAGGCCACCCTGAGGAAGCCCACGACAAATGAACACGCAAGAGCACCTGAAGGCGCCCTCTGAGCCATAGAAGGGTTCGCGGTGGCTGGTCTCGCAGAAATGGTTCTTGTCCCAGATGTACGACTTCGGCCCTTGGCAGAGAGCACAGAGCCTAGTATAGGTGGCTCCAATGCCAGGGATGCAACTGGCGTTGAAATAACCATTGATCGCTGGCAAGAGAAGAAGAGTGGGATGAAAAACAAATATGCATGAAGGGCAAGTCTAGTATGGTAAGAGTTTGTTTCAATGAAGGGCAGCCTGAACTACTGGGGTTTGTGGACTTATTTCAACAAAGTGTACTTAAGGTCGCATGTTAAGGACCAGGCTACATAAACAATTTATCCGACTAACTCACACAACGCACTGCGGTGCAATCCATCTTCCCGATGCTATGTTCTCTAAATAGCCCATCTGTCCAAAACCCATGCTGTGTTTACTTCAAAACAGTTTTCTTTATTGTTCCTCATCTACAGACAGAAACGTCGCCAAATTAAACTAAACCACTTGTATCATTAAAGATACATACACTGGGAATGGCCATTTTACTTCTGTTTTAATGGTTGCGTAGTTTCTAATTTTTGTTAGCCATCTAGAATAATGCATGACTTTTCTGTAGAAACTGAAATTATGAATAAATGAAAATTTTATTTCAGCCCTAAGACAAGAGCATTCACCTAGTAAGGACATCCCGTTCTAGTCCAACAAGCCCAGAGCCAATGTACCAGCCAAAGAGAGGCAAAGGCCTGAGTGAGTCCAGGAGTCCCAGACGGGCCCTTCTGGGCAAGTGCAATCCTATCTAGATCGACAGTCAGCACTGGAGGTGAACCAGATTGGTTGTCTAGAACAGCATCTCCATGTTGCTGAGACTCAACACGAGGCTGTTTTATCCCATCTCAGCCTTCTAGATACCTGAAAAGCCCCTCCCACAGCCCCTCCACCTGGGACAGCAGTGCACATCACAGGGCTTTCTCACCTCAGATTGACAAGGGTTTAGATGTAGAGCTAAATCAATATAGGTAATCCTAGAGCAGTTCATTTAGTGACTGTTCAAAGTTATAACAGCACTGAAAAAGTGACTTATGACCATTTTTCACACTTATGACCGTTGCAGCATCCCCATGGTCACAGGATCAAAATTTGAAAGTTCAGCAACCGATTCATATTTATGACAGTTGCGATGTTTAGGGGTCATGTGGTCGCATTTTGCAACTTGTGTACAAGCAAAGTCTATGAGGAAGCCAGATTCACTTAACAAACTTGTTAGACACTTAACAACTACAGTGACTCACTTAACAACTGTGGCAAGAAAGGTCGTAAAATGGAGCAAAATTTACTTAACAACTATTTCACCTAGCAACCTACATTTTGGGCTGGATTGTGGGTGCAAGTAGAGGACTCCCTGTAGTACTCCGCATTGGAGAAGGCATGTACTCAAACATTCCTTCCCAGTGAATACCAACTAGAAGTGCCCCCCTAGGAGAAGGTAGAACCACTCTATAGTTCCCCTCTTTCTAACTCTTGCAGGTGGTCTAGCAAGAGAACAGAGTCAAACATCACCAAGGGGTCTGACGGGACCAGGAGGGGACACTCCCTCCCTCCCGGCTCTGATGTAAGTCGTCCCCCAGAATGACCCAATGGGGACTCAGCTCTCTGCTAAGGCCTGAAACCTCCCCTGAAGAGATCTAGGTAATTCATTTTGATAACTAATGCAACATGATCTGCTTCTGAAATGTGAACCCAATCGTTGCGCTTGCAGGCTATCACATATGGCAGTGGTACACAATCTTCTTTATGCAGACTATGCAGTCATCCCTGAAAACCTCTGAGGGGCGCATCAATCAAGAGCAGGTGACATGCCATCTAACTGTTTATAAAATATTATAGTACTGAAGTCCCTCCAAATACCTATTGTAAAAAATGTTGGCATTTTTGTCCAAAATCTCAATTTAACCATCTGTGAGATTTTGAGTATGTTATTTATTTTATTTTGGCATCTCCACCAAATACTCTCACACTGTTAGGGAATGACTGGTTTGCAGTATGGGGTATTGTGTGAATCCAGCCATAGTGTGAATGCCGTCAATAGTGAGGCCTTCTTATGGCATTATGGAATTGACCCAGTATGCTCAGGCAATGGTCATTTATAATGGTCAGACACAATTACAATATGCTACTGTATATGATGCTATATATCAAGGGTGTCAAACTCAAGGCCCAGGGCCCACGTCCAGCCCGCGCGGTGCTTAGATCTGGCCCTCGGGGCTGCCCTGGTAATAGCGAAGGACCAGCCAGCAGTGCTTCTGCCAGAGGAAATGGAGCTTGCGAGGGCTGTGTGAGGTGGCAGAGCACTTGGGACACCACAGGCGCCCCCTGACACAAGGGATGTCATGCTGGCCATGCCCCCTGGCCCCCCACAAGGTCAATCTTACAACTCACCGTTCATCTATTAGGATCAAGTACATATGGAGATGTAATTCCAGATTCAGACAAAGTGTCAACTCTTGCCCGCTCACCTTGGCTGAGGGGCTGGCCTGAGACCCACATCAGATCACCCCTAGCTAAGAGGAAGCCCATGGGAATGTTCCAGCCCGAAGTCCACCTAGCTCCATTATGGCAACTTCGGACTCCTTTGAGCCTTTGGATGTCCAGCGTTCCACCCTTGGCCACAGCCACTGCAAACACACAGCTGCCTAAGATAGGGAAAGTTAAGATTAGAAACAACATTCACTTGTAGAGAACAAAACTTCCTGTGATGAGGAATCTTTTGCATCAAATATGGTATTTCTGATTGATAAGGAACCTAACCCAAAAGCATTTTGAAACATTCTGTTCTGCAGTATTTTATTTTCTTAGTTTAAATTCAACCCAAAAGAAGTTATTTCAAGTCATGGGATACATCTCCAGCAGAATGACTAATGCCATGGTTTTGTCCAATGAATTTTGTGAACAATATTTGGTGAAAGTGCAAATAAAGTAATACAGCTTGGTCTTACTGAAATAGTTCTTTATTTACAATGGATGGAGGGATTTAAATACACTGCTCCTTCTGTTAGCTCCAGAGGCCAAACACTCTTGCCTTATACAAGAGTCTCTCTTTCCCAGTTCTTGAAAATAAAGCACTGGTACAGCTCTGCTCAATTACCTTCTTAACTTTCTTCACATTTGCAGAGACTCATAATCTCCATATTTGCTGGGATGAGAGGAAAAGACCTCTGTGGACTTTTAAGCAGAGACGATGGTGTGGCCAAGATCAATGGACCTTCAAGAACCTCTCTGGTTAAAGAGAGTAATTACCCACCGGTGCTCCGGATGGCTGCTCCTCATGAAGAGACCACATGACAGTAGTCAACTCATGGATTTGAGTGGCAGGAGATGAGGGAAGCCATTAAGCTCCCAACTGCAGCAGAGCATGTGTAGATATGAGGTTCATCAAGCTGCATTTTCTAAGCACTTTTGGATTATAACTGTTTTAAAGTTAAAAGATGTCTTCCCAACCACAAACCTGAAACACCACGTGTTGAGTGATCCTTTATTCCAGAAAGCGGGGGAAAATTAAGGAATACTTTAAGTAAATGGCAAAAAAAAGAATTTAATCCAAGAACGTTTGAAACAAACTGAGGGTGATTTATGTAATAGAATTTTTAATGGTGGTTAAGAAATGCAAAGTTTGCTTGTTATGAAGATTGGAAGCAATTTCTTTAAACATTATTTTTTCCAGCCCTCTTTTTCTTTCTGCACTTTCCATTTTTCTTTTCTCTATTCTTTTCTTTTTTTTTTAATATCAATTTGTCTTATCTATTGCTTTTATTAAAATTTATAATCCTTTTTTGAAATAGTTACAGCCCTGGGTATAGCACCTAGCTCTACATTTCACTGGCATCAGTGAGCTTTCCTCATAAGGAGACCTGCCAGGGTGGGGCAGGTGGCCCAAAGCAATTTTCCTACCTGGCTTTTTTTCTGAAGAAACTCTGCAGCCTGATCTTTTCCTCCAGCACCAGGACTGGCCAAAACATCCAACCCACAATAGCTTTTTGTCCTAGAAATCCCTCCTCTGTCAACAGCCTTGGACTGGGAGACTCCCTGACCTTCTCTGGTCACTGGTTCTGAAACACCTTGAATAAATGGGCATACTGGATGACTTTTGTGACGTGGGGGTCTGCAAACTACCACCCCCATGTACACTTGCCCCCTGTGCCCTGTCCAATGAACTCTTGAGGAACTTAAGACCATGCAACAGAATGCAGTGTTGCTCTCTTCTGGCAAGCACTGCCTAAATTAGGCTTTTGTACATTTTACCTTTTATGTTATGTTTGTACGTGCCCACGCATAGAATCTTAGCAATGATGCTTCAGATACGAATAACGAAGATTGGCTCTAGGAAGAAGGTAACTGACCTCCCAAATAGATCTCCTTGGCCACCACAGTCAAGCCGTAAAGCTTCACAGCAGAGTAGACATCTCCGGCATCCAAAGTAACTGCATCAGCTTTATTCTCCTGGGAGAGATTTAAAGCAACATTTTTAGTTTCTTCTCCCCTAGCTCTTCTGGTCCATCTGGTTGCTTTTAATTACAGAAAAATATCATTTGCATAATGCAATAGTTCAATGTTTCTCAACCTTGGTGGTGTGGACTTCAACACCCAGAATTTCCCAACCATCCAGGCAGTGGATGTCTTATGCTTGGTGACCAGGGGATGCAGTGAATGATGTCTGTCTTTTCCTCAGGACCGCTTAGCATCAGGAATCCAGGAAAAAAACACAAGCACTTCAGTTTTTTTAGGTGCTCAGTGCTGATTTTTTAAAATCTGAGTATAACATCTCAGATAACAATGTATTGCAATGGTTAACTAGTAGCCAACAATATCTGGGCATTAATCTTTTACAAATGAAGCAGGTACGCTTATTACAGGTAACATGTTTTCCAGTGATCCCGCCACTTCACCATTATGGAGTGCTGAGGGGAGGCCTATTTCTTCCATTTCTGACTACCTTGAGCACCTATGTAAATGAAGACTCAACCAGGCCAAAAACATCTAAAATGGTTAAATCATGGGCTGTTGGTCTGGTTGGATCATGGCAACGGGACCAAAGTTTATTAAACTAAGCTGTTTTGGAATTCCAAGTGACTTCTTCAGTCCGAATGAAAAATTTAAGTTAGGCAGAGAATCGTTGGAATGCACCAACTTTTGCCGTAACAACTGCAGGGGTTTCCCTCCAAAATGTATTATAAAAATAATAAACTTTGGTCCAGTTGCCCCGATTTCACCTTTTTAGAAGCACCGAGGTCACTTAGCTGAGCTTCTTGGAATTATGCTCACATAGCAAAACACCAGCCTTGAGCACCTTAAAAAGCTGAAGCGCTTGTGCTTCTTTCCTGGATTCCTGATGCCAACAGCCCTGAGGGGAAACCCGGAGGGAGAGACAGCAATCGTTCACTACATCCCAGGGTCACAAAGCACAAGACATCCACCCTGTCATCCCAGCGTAATGAGAGATGCTGTCATGATTAAATACCATGTTCAAAAGGGTGGCATCCTCAACTAAATGAGTTACACCTCAGAGGATCTGTGTCATCTGCTTGGCAATTCAGCAGCTCAGGAATGATCTGATAAAGTTGTTTCTCCAAAGAAGTAAATAGTAATTTGTGCTGTTTATTTAATTTATTTATTTACAAAGGCAAAATTCTCCTTACTGCTCTTGGGCCCTCCTCTCCTTTTGAAAGGTTTGCTTTTGAAATTATTCTGCCAGTAACACCCCCCCCCAAAAAAAACCCCAACAACCTGTGTGTTCAGCACATCAGCAGAGCACTCACTCTGCCTCTTCATCTAAGTCAGGGGTGTCCAAACTTGGCAACTTTAAGACTTGTGGACTTCAACTCCCAGAATTCCCCGGCTGGGGAATTCTGGGAGTTCAAGTCCACAAGTCTTAAAGTTGCCAAGTTTGGACACCCCTGATCTAAGTGTTCAATTAAAATTGTGAAGAATAAAGGACCTGATCTCATCCTAGCAGAATCTTTCCAACGTGATGAGGAACTGTCCTAGAATGGTTTTCACACCAATTTCATATCCCCTTTATTGGTTCTCCTAGCCAGTTGAGGCTTAAATCGTTCACTATTTAAGCTAACTGGAGCACTTATACAAAGAGAAAGGTGGGGTATAAATGTAATATACATTCCAAATTTAAAAACTGATCAGAATGTCTTGAGATGTACAGATTGTCTCAGTGGCCAAGAGGACCAAGTTTGGCTTCTCTGACTGAACAGAGGCATCCCAGGCTCACGATTCCAGGTTCCTCCAGGAGGTTTAGTCCAGGCATATGGGCTTTTTAGTGAGAATGCCCCCAATTGCAGTCTGGAGGTCTGTCATGTCCACTGGGCACCAAAAGCTGAACTGGTGACTTCAGTGACTCCTGGAATTTTGAGACACTCACCCGAATCTTGTTGATACAGTCATAGGTGTTGTGGGCTAGGATGCAAGAAACCCTCTTAAAGGGACTGCTGGAGGCAGGTGATAAAGCAGACAGAAGCGCTTTGGAGAGCTCAGAGCATTTCTTCTGCTCCTGGGGGGAAAGCGTGCACCAGCGGAGCTTCTTCCCTGCAAGCACATAAAGGTTAAAAATCACCGTCCTTTCAAGCTAAATAGCTTATAGCAACAGACCCACCCAGGTCACCTCCAAATGGCCACAAATGAAAAACTCAGGGTCATGTCCACTTAAGTGTGCTGCACCTTCTTAGTCCTGTCCACTTTGAGCTGGGTAACCCACAACTGTGGTTAGCCTATTTGGAAGTCAATAGACCCATTTCATTCAAAGTCTATTTGTGAGATGACATGTTCTTCATAACTACTCTCCAAGCCTAAAATCGTCTACTCAAGAATCAGCCTAATTTATGCTTATGCTCTGGGTTATGCAATCACACTCGAGATCTCTTCTTCCATACCCATTCCTCCGCTCCCGCTACATTCCTGGCTTGTGAATTCTGAAACAAAGGGTGCTCAACACGAGATAAATAGCAGAATGGCTAAGATCCAACTCTATGTCCTTGGAACAATAATAAGACATAGAATAATAGGGCTGGAAGGGTCTTGGAAGTCTTCTAGTCGTTGGACTGTAGCAGGAGATTCTACACCATTCCTGATTTTCTTTGGACTTGATAGGATAGATACATGTGATCACAGAAAGAATAGCAGAATAATGGAAGGGATCCTGGAGGTCCTCCAGTCCAACCCTTCACCTAGCAAGAGACTCCATATCATTTCAGACAAATGGCTGTCCAGTCTCTTCTTAAAAGCCTCCAGTGATGGAGCAATCACAACATCTGGGCTGCATTCTGCCCACTCCATGAGATCCCCTCGACAGAGCTTCAGGGTTGGAGATAGGTCTAAAGTGCAAAAATTAGATGGTATGACCAAGGAGAGCACAAGGAAAATGCCCCCCTTCTATCACCCCTACCTGAGGCCAGATGAGCAACAACCGATAAGACAAGGAAAACAGCCACAAGAAAGAACTTCATGACGGCAGAGGCACAAATCGTCTTCCCCTTTCCTCATTTCAAAGATTCCAAAGCAGTGACAGGAATTTGGAAGGGGAGGGGGAACTGAAAATGTGCGGTGCAGAAGCCATGCAGCTGGAAGTGAAAGCGATGGGATGGGCAGGAAAGGAGGCCAATCCATTACAATGCAAAACCTCAGCCAGGCAAAATAAAGGATTGCAAGTCTTTTGCTTAGCTTTTCCAACTCTTCTGCGGTGCTTAAAAAGCACGTGCTACATTTAAAAGAAGACACTGCCCAGGATTAGATTTATACTAGCCTGCTGAGACAGCACACACATCAACATTTTGACAAAGACATTGTAGAAGACATTCACAGTAGTGAAAAATCAGGAATCCAATAGCGTCTTTTTCAACTATGATGTGTAGATCTGTATCTTCTACTTATTACCATATCAACATTGATTTATTATGAGTCATCGAATTGTTATCAATTCTTTAGCAACCAGAGTTAGATTTTTACCAGGAGAACCTAGGTGACCTCATGGCCACTGTAACCACCGAGCCCATCCTCCTTGCTACCGGTTGTCGTCTTCTTTTCCACCTTTCCCAGCATCAGACCTTTTCCAGAGAGCTGGGTCTTCACATAAGGGATCTGGTCATTTGTTCTTTGAGGGAAAACTCTGGATCCATTTTGTTTGATGATCCGTCCATCTGTTTTCTTGTCTGTTTTATTCTCAGGAGTCTTCTCCAACATGAAAAGTTTCAATATTCTATTCTTCCTGCTTATTCAAAGTCCATCTTTCACTTTTACATGGCGTCACAGGGAATACCTCAGCCTCTGTGATTCTGTAGGTAGAGGCCTCCAAACAGTTGAATATCTTTTCCAAGACTTTCATAACTGCTTTATGGCATATTTTGACTGTTGGTTATTTGTCTGATGATGGGGGACCCTAAAAGACAGAAGCTCTCCACCACTTCAAGATCTCCCTGGAGAGCTCCAAGCATCCATCCCAACTCTGGACCACCACAGGCAATAGTGCTCTGCCCAAATGGCCACCCCCAAGATTTTGGCCACCAGGGGACCGCAGAGGCACTCAATCAGGGCATCTTCTCCAGTTGTGGCCACGACTTCTCTGGCCAACACAGAGATCTTCCTTTTTTTCTTTCCTACAGCCGCAAGCCCTGAAGTCCTTGAGTAATTTATAAAAATAAAGATGGGATATACGTGCATACAATAATAAGTAACAAATAAATTGGGTTCCACCAGCATCCCGTTTGCAGGTGAATCTCTTATGGAAAACAGTAAAACATACTTCAGTGTTTTTTCTTTTTAGTGCTATGTGTGGGGTACATGCATAATTTTGTATTTATTCATTTAGTCATGCTTATGTAGTGTATATTGGAAGCGGAGACCCTTTGAGAGCTTTACGCAATGAAATTTCACTTTATTTTTTTCCCCCTGGTAATTTAATTTTTATTGTTTTTCTCTTTTCAACATATGTTAGTCGTTATGTCAACATTTTGTACATTGTCATATCGTCTTATCTATACATGTTTTTCTCTTTTCACCATATATTACAGTCATTATGTTAACATTTGTACCTTGTTATATCATCTTATCTATACCTGTTTATAATATTCCGCTTCTATATTTACATACTTTTATACACAGTTCTATACGTATTTATATATATTGTTTTTGGCTTAATTATTTTTCTTGTTTTCTAACCATTCATACCAATTATTCCAGATTTCATAATATTCCGATTCCTCTTTATCTTTTAATTTTAGGGTTAATTTGTCCATCTCTGCGCAGTCCAGTGTTTTTTTTTATCATTAATTCGTCCGGGGGGGGGGGTAGTAGATTCTAGCTATAGTTAGAAGATGTGTTAGTAAATATTGAATTTTTTTTGTGTATTTCCCTTTGATTATTCCCAGCAAGGTGGTTTCGGGTTTATATTTTATTTGTTCTCTCGTGATTTCTTGCACGGGGGGGGGGGGGGATTTCACTTTAATGTATGCTGATTAGTGTACATTCAAAGTGACAATAAAGTTATTCTAAGTCTAAGTCTAACTAGAAAAACATCCTAATTGATGACATGGTTATCGATCACAGCAGAGGCCCTCACGTGTATATGAGATAGTTATTTATAACAATGTCATAACGGTATGTCATAAGTGTGGGTATGTGCGTATGTATAGCCATAACCATAATCACAAATATAACTCTCTCGCTTTATAGCGACGAGCAGGAACGGGCCACTTCCACAGCGCAGCCCCTCAGGCTGAGGAAGATGGGCGTTGTGATCCGGCGGAGAGAGGCGTGGCTCTTCGGAGCGGCCTACCTCACGGGGCGGGCGTGAGGAGGAGGAGGAGGAGGAGGAGGGAGCGCGGCCGCCCTGAGCCTCGCACTGTCGTCGTGGTCGGTGGCGGCGCGGGAGGACACGGGCTCCTCAGTGGCGGCAAGATGGCGGCGGCGGCGGCGAGGGCGGCCCAGCGGGTGGCCGGCAGCAGGTACCGGGGGCTGCTCGGGGCGAAGGGCTCGGCGTGAGGAAGCACCGCTCCCCGCGGAGCTCCGGGCGCCGGTCGTGAGAAGCCGGCCTTGGGGTGGGGAAAACGGAACCGGCGTCTCGGGCACCTCTGAGGACGCGTCGGGGCTGATGTCGCCCGCCTGGCCCTGGGAAGACCCGCGCTTGGCCCTCAGAGACCCAGGCCGCGTGTGGCGGCGGGGTCGGCGGGTTCTCCTCCGGTGGGGGACTCGCTAGAGACACCCCCCCCTCCGGCTCCGGACGGGGCCCTGCCTTTCGACCTCCCCGTGAGGACCGGCAGGCACCTGAGGGACACGCCGGAGGGGGGCGGCGGCCTCGCTTCCTTCCCGGCTCGGGGGGTCCGTACGCGGGATTTTGGGAAGTTCAACCTTGGCGAGGATCCGTTCGGCTTGGACTTCAACTCCCAGAATCCTCTTGCCAGCAGAAGGTGCCAGGATAGCCGGCTGAAGAATCCTGGGAGTTGAAGTCCACCTGCCTGAAAGTACCCGAGGTCTTTCAAGAAATGGGTCCGGTATTCCCAGGCCTTAAAAGAGCGAAAACTGAACACGGCTCGATTATTCTTTGTAGCGAGAGTGGCAGGGATGTCAGAAGAAGGCAGGGGCTCGGTTCTGTGTTGGGGGCTCCCCTCTTTTCCGCGGACGCACCTGGCGAAGGTGCCCCTTTATGCAAATGAAACTTTTGCCTGCTGGTGAGGTTACCTTGAGACTTGGCCAATGGCCCCTGACTTGTTTCTTTCTTTAGTCTTCACAACTCCTGCTTTTCTGACTGGTGGCAGAGGCAGGATTGAAAACAAGGCTGGTATTTGGGGCAGATCTTTCTGGATGGGCATCATACAAGCCCCCCTATCTGCTTCATTGGCATCAACCCCCATTTCTGGACTTTCTTTCAAGACAGTCCCATTTGGAGCGCATTGGATTGTGAATGCCTGTTGCCAAATCGTTCATCCATGGTCACATTTGACACAGGTGATGTAATTGTGCAAGTCTTCAGCTGCAACTAAATTCAGCAAGAGCAGAAGGCCAAGGAGTGTTCATTTGGGAAGAAGCTGTATTGTTTGGGTAGAACGCAGCCTCACCTTAAATAAAGTTAATGAACTACTGCCTCGGAGTCTAGTTTTTTGCTGACCAGAAAAACCTCCGTCAAATGATTCAATTCAATTTAAATGCAATTAAACCTAATTGCAATTTATCTTCCTTTATTCACCCATTTCCAAAAAATAGATGTCTTCAAGGATACTCAAGAATCTACAGTTTGGGCACTATTGGAATTTCGTGGCAGAGCTCAAAAATTATATCCATTACTAGTTTCACCTGGTTTGCTAAACAGCGTGATGGAGCTGTGCAACATGCCAGATGGGTGTAAAAAAGTCTTTGAGAGGTCCAAGAGAACTAAGTTGGACTTTTCATCTCTGATCCAGAGTCTGGTATAGGCCAGGCGTAAAGATGTTACCGGTATTATCATTCCCCAGGATAAATCCAGGGACATGATAAAGATTCTGAAGAGAGAATTTGAGAGAAATTTGGGCTGGCAGGAAAAATACTGTCTATAAGGTAGGAATAGTCTGAATTAGAGAAGTTGGTGTGTGAATCAGCTTTGAACGTCAGTGCCCTGAGTTGTGATTGTACCGGTAGAACAGTGTCTTGGGCAGAGCTCTCTGGAAACCTTGTGCCTCTTTAAACGCCTTCCTGTTGATGGATTCATGTGGCTAAGTCAAAATATGTGCCACAAATGAATGAATGCAGGCTGATCAGCCCCATGCCACAATCACTCATATCTCTTCAGCCAAAATCTTCGGCTTCTGGAATGTGAACCAGGTTTATAGGCTTTTTGTAAGCTTTAGAAGACATGGACAGCCCAAAACTTTGTTGTAGGGACACCTGTGGCACACGAGAAGAGGGTATTCATTGACCTGCCTTTGTTGTTTTGAGTATGAGAGAAAGGGCTGAAGTATCAATAAAGGAGAATATTTGTAGCTCAGGGTTGACATGAGGTCAGGTCCTTGGCGCTCTCTGAACGTGCTTGTTTTCTTGTGGATGTTTCGTAACCCAAACTGGATAACATCAGTGCTAATCACCCATAGAGCCTCTGTGCCTCCCCAACTGGACTACTAAGGCCATTGAAGCCTATTTTATTCCAGCATATTATACTTCTGTTTTAACACACACACAAACATGGATGTTATCGTGTATATATATTATCTGTGGTCCTAATGTGGGTTTTGATCTGGGTGTCCAAGGTGTCCTCTATTGCCTCATCCCTTCCCAGGTGAGCAGGGTCACAGGGAGTAGAGGGTCATTCACCAGGACAGGAGGATTGGCTATCTTGACATTCGGAACATCCAGTGCTGCCAGTTGGTGTGGTGAGATACCAAAAGGGAAAATGACACACGCTTCTGGCCATCCTTGCAAGGGAAATCATCTTATGTGAATAGGCGATAGGACTTCCTAATAATTTATTGAAAAGCCAGAGCTGATCAGGTTCATGCAATTTGCTAAGCCATAAAGCAGATTTCACCAAGAACAGTGAAGGCCTTTTGAGGGCTGGGTCAACTCAAACATTCCCATCCGTTGGGGTTCCACTGAGCAGACTCCTTTCCTCCTTCTGACACTAGGATTGGATAATATTATGGTTAGGAGATTGTAGAGACCAAGTATAAGAATGAGGTGAGGTGGAAGCCCTTATGGCAGCGTTTCTTGGCTGTTGGGAATTCTGGGAATTGAAGTCCACACATCTTCAAGTTCCAAGATGGAGAAATGTTGCTCTACAGTATACGCATTAGGATTAGAATCAGTTCTTCAACTGTTGCCTGCCCTTCGCCCAGTCCTTAGAACAATAGGTTCGGCCTACTTCATGAGAAACATTTTAATCTGAAAAAAATTGGTTTCCCAGCTTTGTTTAGTGACTACATATATAATTACATACCCAACAGCTGGAGGCTCAATAGCCTCCAGCTGTTGGGTACAGGTAATCCTTGAGTTATGACCACAATTGAGGCCAAAATTTACATTGCTAAGTGAAATATTTGTTAAGTGAGTTTTCCCTATTTTACGACTTCTTGCCACATTTGTTATGTGAATCATTTCTTTTATTAAGTTAGTAACACCCACTTGACCCCAGGACACTGTGACTGTCATAAATATGAACCACTTGCCAAGCAGCTGAATTTTGATCATGTGACCACGAGGATGCTACAGTGGCCATAAGTCACTTTTTTCAGTGCCATTGTAACTTGGAAGGGTCACTAAATGAATGCAAGTCGAGGACTACCTGTATATGATTAAATGGAGAAAAAAGGCTGACTGCTTGTTTGTATAAACCAGAGTGATAGGTGAGCTGATGTTGTTAGATATAGAGCAATACTCACTTGTATGTTTGGATTACAAAGGAGGTGATTTGCTGTTTGAAAAAGAGACTGCAACTTTCTTGGGAACCAGGATGGCGTAGTGCAGGGGTCTCCAATCGTTCCGGCTTGGCAAACTGGTGGAGGTGGGGATGGCGTTGATGAGGTGGGGATTAGAGGGGATGGTTTGGGGCATGCATGCCACTTTCACTAATACATCTTGCTGCGCATGCTTACCCAATACTTCCACAGCCCAGTTTCGAATGGACTGTGGCCCGGCACTGGCTGCAGACCAGGGGTTGGGGAACCCTGGTATGGTGGCAAAATAAGTAGGTCAGGAACAAGGAGATTCCTGCTGTTGTTGTTGATTAAATGTATAGGCTGCTGAACTCCTAGTGACTGGTTTTTGTTTTACAAAATTCAACCACAGAGACTCCCTGGGTGAGTTTGGGCTAGTCACAGTCTTTCAGCCCAGCTCACCTTCAGGGTGGTTGCTATCAGAACATAGGAGAAGGGAATACTGTCTTTGCTGCCTTCAGTTTTTGAATGAAATATATATATATATATATATGTATGTATGTATGTATGTATGTATGTATGTATACATACATACATACATACATACATACATACATACATACATACATACATATATATATATATATATATATATATATATATATATATATTTGTGTTAAGGCTCCTGCCTGAGATATATAACAGCACAGGTTCAAATCCCAGTAAGGGTATGGCTAGCTGATGAGAGCTAATTAGCTCGAAATAGATCTATACTAGTCTCCCTTTATTTATTTATCAGTACAAATACAACATTATATATATATATATATATATATATATATATATATATATATGTGTGTGTGTGTGTGTGTGTGTGTGTGTGTGTGTGTGTGTGTTGCAATTGTACTGATAAATAGTAGTGACCTTCCTCCCATATTTAGTCATACCAGGGGTTGTAACATAAATACATACATACATACATATATATATATATATATATATATATATATATATATATATATATATATATATATATATATATATATAATTCTATCACTCTGAAATATCTTTAAAACTTGAATGTAGTCCAAGTATGCAAATAAAGTTCAATTTAATGCAATATACGGTATCTTGAGTGTTTCACCCCTAAAATAGATTGTAATTTCAGAGACTATTTTCTGAATAGTTTATTTGAATTACCTTCCCACAAATTAGAATTGGGCAGTATTACTTCATGTAATTCAGGTTTCAGATGTAATTAGATTTAGGCCAAATTTTAAATTCACTTGATGTTTATATATCTTTGAAATATTTTATTTCCATGTGGCTCTTTTATCTTTTCACAAGCATCTCATTGCAGGCAACAATTTTCCTAATATGGTAGGATTAATCATAATATAATCAACTGATTTTGGGTGGAATGACATGGATGATTATAGCTTTAGATAACGTAAACCTCAAACTTTTGAGTTTATGTTATATATTTAGTTGATTAGGGAACATCGGTACAGTACAATGCAAATATTGTATCAATATTTCAAGTACATGTAATTTGATGTGTATCTGATGTTTTTTTATTCAACAGATTTGTCCTGTGGCATGGGAATCTCCCCGTGAAGAAGAGATTATTTTTGAAGCAGCCGGTTTCCCCAGCCTTCTTTCCAGGTAAAGCTCCTTCAAGCTTTTCCTTGATCTGGAAGACCTGGAGGATTCAGTCACCATAGCTAGCACTTGCTAAAAAACCCATGCAATGAAGAAGAAGCAGCTGAAAGCCCAACCCCACCACAACAGAGCCCTTGATGGGGGTTGGAAGAACACCCCCACCCCAAAGTTCAGCCCTTTCCCCCATTTACTGACTTGAGTGGCCTCATGATGCTAAGCTATAGTTTGTTTATGCAAGGTTTATCCAGTAAGCCAGAATAGCTGGATTCACTCAACACAGTAAACATAACCAGGTAATTCTCATTATGCCTAACTCATTTGACTCATCATTTATATTTGCATGTGCACACACGCATGTGTGATGTATGCAACAGTGAGACACATTTAAGAAAAATAGGAACAAGGAAACATTTTCCTTAACTTTACATTCTTGTACATTTATATGTGTACACTTCCAGTTTCTCTGAAAATACATGTTTAAATTAATGCCTTTCCACACTTCTTTCTTTTATTATTAGTTGTATCAGACTTCTTTTGTATTAGATATTTAAACCATAGCTATATTTTAAACCTTTCTCCAGTATGTCTGAAAACAAACCGTCCTTCTTTCCCTATACTTATTTTGAATTGGTCTGAAGAGAGGATGCCACAGGCCCTGTGAGAATGTGTCATGGCCAGACTTAGTTCATCAATCAATAATTCCCCACCCTTGCTTAAAACATCAGGTTCATGATATTTGATCTTGGGCAAGAAAGCAGGTTCCTGTTTTGATTTTCAGCAGGAATACAGGACCTGTTTCCCAAGATCGAGCAGTCTGGAAAGAAGACCAACGTGTGTCTGTGGGTAAAGAGCCGGTGGCCTGGAACTGGGAGCCAGCAGTGAAGGAAACAGGTGTTCCTCTGACTCCCAGGTTCAGTGGCATTCGGTTGTGCAGCCAAAAACACACAGCAGCTAGTGCAGCCCCTGAAATAGGTATGGCAGTACATTTTGCAGCAGCTAAAAGTTTCCCTCTAGTATCTAAGGGCAGTTTTCATATCAAGTTGTTTGGCTGTTGTTCAGTCGCTAAGTTGTGCCTGACTCTTTATAGCATGCCAGCCCCTCATCCCCACCCCATTCTCCACTATCTCCCAATCAACAAATGTTCACTGTGTTGATGACACTATCTTATCATCTCATCCTCTGCTGTCTCTTTCTCCTTTTGCCCGCCATTGCCCCCAACATTTGGGTCTTTTCCAGGGAGTCCTCTCTTCTCATTTGGTGGCCAAGTATTTGAGCTTCAGCTTCAGGACAATCAGGGCTGATTTCCTTTAGAATTGACTGATTTGATCCCTTTGTAGTCCGGGGACTCTCCAGGGTCTTCTGCAACACCACAATTACAATTACCACATGTGATGAATTACAGTAATTCAAATGAGGGATGACAGAGCGGCGTCTCTTGATTCCCAGCCCTCCCAAGTGGTCCAGCAAGATGCACCATCAACAATGTTGAACACAGTGGAGAGAACCAGCAGGACAAGTCTGTCAGCGTTCCAAATATCATGCAGAATTAAATCAGAGTCCAAGGCAGAGCTATCCTTAAAGTTCCAATTTAATAAGACAGACATGTTGGCAACAAACTGTGGACCCCTTCCAGGCTAATCCATTTTCCATCATTAGGATTTCCTGGTTATTGTTGAGCCACAGGTCTGTTGGGAGCGCCAATTTCATAGCTGTCATCAGCTTATCCTGGCTTCGGTTACTATCGTACTGCGGTTTTCTCGACAAAACATCCCCCAACAGGTTTTTTGGTACTTGTTGGACCCCTGGGGTTTTTGTCTCTGCTGCAGGTGCTGCAGGTTCTGGGCTCTTGGATTCAATCATCCCTGGCTGGCCCTTTTCCTCCACTGGTACTAGCGGCCCCAATGCAATCATCAATTTCCTACCACTGTCTTCCCACTTTATCGTAGGCTTCCATTTGTCAAGCCATGCAAGCCCCAAGATAATTGATTCCGGCATCTCTGGAGCCACAATGAATCTGAGAAGTTCATAGTGACGGCCCACTTGTAACTTCACCAGTTCAGTTATTAGCGTGGCTGGGGCCCCTCCAATTAGCGTTCCATCTACCTGCTCAACCCGAATGGGACAGGCTAGAGGTCTTGTGCGAAAGCCTAGTTGCTTGACAATCGACATGCTGATTAAGCATCAAGTGCAACCAGTGTCCACAACTGCTTCAACTTCCCCTTCCTCCCCCGTCTTGGAGGTTGGAAGGCGAAGGGGCGGATGAATGCACTCACCATTGGGTCATCTTTGGCATTTTCCTCCTCCGAGGCTTCCCCATTGGGAGGACTTTTCGTCACCTTAGGTTGGGGATCCTCTTCCAGAGGTTGTTGGCCCAGATGACTCTTCTGTGGTGGCATCTGGGGCCTTCTCTTTACCGCCGTGGTGGTTGGTGCACACATTTGTTCTTCGGCATTTTCCTCCTCTGAGGCCTCCCCATTAGCTTACCTGAAGGGTCCTTTTCTGTATGCTGCGAGGAGAGTCTAACCCCACCCTAGGGCCTCTCTGTCGCAGCTTCCATGCGTATACGCATCGCATTTCTTGATGTGTATTCGTGACTTTATTACCGGACTTGACTTACACAATCTGTCTTGAACTAAGATCAGACTCAATGGAACCACATTTGAACAGTGTTATAGGTCCACGCCTTCATCGAAAACTCTGAGGAGCCGGAAGAGGAGGCGTGGCTAAAGATCTTTCAGTTCAGTCCAGGGCAGTCAGACAGAATTTAAGCCATGCTTGGACTCTCAGAAAAGGGCCCTTCAGGTAAGCCAATGGCCATTCTCCCATTTCAGACTATTGTGATATCATAACCAAACAATCTGATAAAGGAGGAGCAGTTGTCACCTTCAAAGAGGTGGATTTTGTCACTTACACAACCTGACAAAACGTATCTTCCATCTTTCCCTCACAACAACATATAAGTACACAATCCAACAAAAGAATTTCCTGAAAGCATATAGGTGGACCTCGCTTAGCGAGTGCCTGGAGCAGCAACTGTTCAAAGTTACAATGGGCTGAAAAAATAGCTTTGCAACAAAGACACATATTTACAAAATCACAGTTTCTTTCAGTAGTTATGGGATTGTCATTAGAACAGGGGTCTCCAACCCCTAGCCTGTGGCCCAGTACCAGGCTATCGCCCATTCAGAACTGGCTGCTGGCGTGGCTGGGGAGCAGTGACGTGCGGTGAGGTTTATGACTGGTGAGGCACTGACACAGTGCTGGGTTTCAAATATTTTTAGACTTGTGGACTTCAACTCCCAGAATTCCACAGCCAGGCATGCTCAGTTCCAATTTAAAGCGACAGCATTTGTTTTTCTCCTTTGCTCCTTCTTTCTTTTTCTTTTTCTTCTCCTTCCCCTCCTTCCTCCCTCTCTCCCTTCCTCCCCCTCTCTCAAACACACACACACACACACACACACACACACACACACAAGTTGGATTGGACTATCTATCCTATCCCTTCCCTCTCTCACTCACTCTCAAACAAACCCCCCCCACACACAAAAGTTGGATTGGATATCTTTTCCAGTGGCTTGAAAGCAGCTCCTCTGCCATCCCCCCCATTCCCCTGCTGCCTTTCCCAAACACCTCCACCATTGCAAATGCAGCCTGCTGTCTGGGTGGGAAATGCCTGGAACACAATAAAGCCCACCCACCACCTCCTGCTGGCAGGCTGGGGTGAGAGGAGAGGCAGAGAAGCCGGAGGGGAGCCATCCGAGCCTTCCAAAAGAAAGAGGCTGGGGGGAAGTGTGTGTACTACAGCATGGCTCTTTGCCTGGCTTCCTGCCTCCTCCTGTGGTCTCCTCAGTGCTCGCTTGTGCTCTCCCTCCCCAAGTGTAGTTTGATTGCAGGCGGAGCCACGTTGCCTTTTCAAACTTGTAATCAGTGAAGCTGGGCTAGATTTTTATATAGTTTTATCCAGCTGTGTGTGTGTGAGAGAGAAATGAATGGGGGCCTGGGGAGGAAGTCACTACACTTGGGGAGGGAGAGCACCAGTGAGGAGACCACAGGAGGAGGCAGGAAGCCAGGCAAAGAGCCATGCTATAGCACACACACTGGCCCCACAACATGGCTCTGCCTGCAATCAAACTACTCTGGGGGAGGGAGAGCACAAGCGAGCCAGGGTCCTTCCCTCCAGCCTTTGCCCAAAGCCCTGCACAGCACCAGGAGGATGAAGTTTGAATTCCTCCCCCTCCCTCCAACCCACACATACCTTTTCCAGCTTTTTTTAACAGTTAAGCAGAGTCATCCACGGTGAGGCAGTAACTAGCTCAGCTTTTTTCTTTTACTTTTTTTTTTCATGATGAGAGTGGTGAGGCTGTGCCTCACTTGCCTCACCTGACTGCACGTCACTGCTGGGGAGCACACCCATCTCCACGCGTGTGAACAGCGGGAGAGTGCATACACAAAGCTCCATTTGTGCGAGCCCCCACCCCACCCCCAGCTGGTCCATAAAGCCAGGAAGGTTTGGGACCATTGCATTAGAGTTATTCTCTGCCTGATCCTGTTCCCCCCCCCCCCCGCCCCCAATGTGGAGAGATTGCTTAAGCAAGCAATCCCTTTGGACAATCTCTCCTTCCTGACCGACTCTTTACTCCCTTCCCTTTATCCTCCCTTATCACCTTCATCCACAGGGAGAGATCGGAGAGAAAGGGATTACAAAACAGCAGGGGTCCTCCTCCTCCTTTTCTAATTTCTTCTTCTCCTCCTCCTCTCCACTGGATGTAAATACAAAGTGTTCCCTTCTTGCTAATTATTCCACCACCAGGTAAACATTCCAAAAGGTGATGGAAAAGGGAAGCATAGTCACTCTCACTTAGTAACTGCATCACTTAGTGGCTAAATTGCCAATCCCAATAGTAGTTGCTAAACTAGGATTACTTGTACAAGACCATATCTATATGGGGCTTCAATCAGATGAACAGTTGGAAGGGACCTTGTAGGTCATCTAGTCCAACCCCCTGATCAAGCAGGGTCTCCTGCTTTTCTTCCCCCTTTTCCGACTGATGGCAGTCCAGTCTCTTCTTGAAAGCTTCCAATGATGAACTCCACAACCTCTGAAGGCAACTTCTGTTCCATTGGTTGATTGTTCTCACGGGTTGAATCTCTCCTTGACCAGTTTGCATCCATTATTTCTTGTCTGGCCTTCAGGGGTTTGGAAAATAGCCTGACCCCCTCCTCTCTGTGGCAGCCCCTCAAACACTGCTTAGGGGCTTCTATCAGACAATACAGAATCGGGCTGTCTCACTGTCTCCAAGCATTAGCACCATCACAACTGCAGAATCAAATTTCATGGACTTCATATTACCAGCTAGAGAAGACATCCTAAGAAATTCTAATTTTACCATTTTGGCCACCATGGATTTTGAGGCACGATATATATAAAGCAAACATGGACCTCAAGGCATCATCCACTGGAGGTGATTGGCCAATACATTTAAAGAAAAGAAAAAAGTATAATAAGTATAAGTGCCAAAACAGCACTTGCCACCCGAAGTTGTAATTTACCCATATTGTTTCATCTTTGGCATTTACATGGATCCACAAATATGTGGCAAAGACATGGGCAAAAATTATGACGGGCTCAAGATTTTGGCTTCTGCAGTTGGATGGCCACATTTCCCGCCAGTCATGTGTTTGGCAACTGGCTTTTATTTACTGCCATTTGCAGCATCCTGCGTCCATGGAACTGCAATTTTTGCCATTTCATGTCAGTTTCTGGCATTTACTTCCGTCAAAAGATCTCTATTGAAGAAAACTGGTTTGCTTAATGATCACAGTGTTCACTTAATAATCAATACAAAAACGGTCATAAAATCGCGCATGGCAATGTGTGGACCCTCCTAATGACTGCCAGAATTTACGACCATAATTCCAGGCTCAATTATGGCTGTAACCAGAGGATTACCTGTATGGCAACAGATTTGTGGCTGACTTAGAATGGTTTTTCCCCTCTGAAGCTCCTCCTCTAATAGTAGTTTTAACCATTCAGTTGTGTCCGGCTCTTTGTGACTTTACAGGGAAGTGCTCCCCATGCTACCTTGTCAAGCATAGCTTCTTCCAGTTGCTGAATGTTCATCTCCGTATCAGCTTTGATGGTATCAAGCCAGTGAGTTCTTTGCTTGGCACTTCTCCTTGATCCACTAACCAATCCCAGCATTGTTGACTTTTCCCGTGAATTTGTTCCTTGACATGGCCAAAGTAAATCAGACGTAATCTTGTGATTTTGGCTTCTAGTGATGTTTTTTACAGGATTCAGCACCCCTCTGTTGGTAGTACTGGCTGTCCAATAATTTATACCAGCACCACAGTTCAAAGGCCTCAATTCTTCTTTGATCATCTGTTCTTCGTGTCCAACTCTCACAACCGCACATCGTTATAGGGAAGACTATTGTTCTAAGCAGCCTGGTTTTTTGTATCTATCAATATCTCTGCTTTTCCAGATCTTATTCATGTTAACTATTGCAGTGCAGCCTAAGGTTATCCTGCGTTTTCTTTCAGATGTAGAACTGCCATCGTGAACATTTCTTGATCCAAGGAAGATAATGTTTTCCACAGCGTGGAGCAGCGATGAGGCTCTGCGCGGCCGGTGATGACTCTGGAGGCCATCCGGGAAGACGAGAAACGCGAGGGGAACCCTGCTCCCCACGGATGGCCTCCAGAGTAATCGCTGGCTGAGCAGAGCCTCGCCGCTGTTCCACGCGGTATTTTGTGGACACAGACAGACAGACAGACAGAGGCACAGAGAGAGAGAAAGAGACAGAGAGAGGGAGGGAATCAGAGGGAGACTGACGGAGGGGAGGGAGAGACAGACAGACAGAGGCACACAGAGAGAGACACACACGCAAAGTGAGTGATTAAGTGAATGTGTGAGGGACAGACAGACAGACACACACACATAGAATGACAGAGATGGGAGGGAGGAGAGAGAGATACAGAGAGATAGAGAGGGAGAGACAGAAAGAAAAAGAGAGAGAAAGAGAAAGAAAGAAAGAAAAAGAAAAAAGAAAGAAAGTGGGAGAGAGAGATGAAAGAAAGAAAAAGAAAGAGAACTTATGACCACAATTGAGCCCAAAATTTTGGTTGCTAAGCAAGAGCATCGTTAAGTGAGTTTCACCACATTTTCCAAGTTCGCCACGCCCACCCAGTCACATGACCGCCGAGCCACTCCCACAAAACAGGCCACCCTTTTGGCTCTCAAAAGAAATTTCAACCGTTGTCCTGTTGATATTTGGCTGTGTTGACTAATGAGTTGGCCGACCTCTGGCCTACAGCAAAGTACAGGACATCCTCTTCCTTGATGTCCCTCTACAAGTACATCATGTACACATTAGCTCCATCTCACGCAGGAGAACTGTCGAATGCCATGTATACCGAATGCTTCCAGCTTTCGCCCAGCACACACCATCTGTAGCCAAGCACATTTCTTCTGGCCTGCTGGGCAGAGAAGGAAGCAGGCCTTCCGGAAACTAAACTGCCCCTCCAGGGAAATTATCTATAGACGAATCCATGGAGGCCCCTCAGGGAGGGTCTGTTAAGAACAGAGCAAAAGGGTTGAGTCAATCTTAAAAGACCTCAACAAGCACAAGGCGCTTTTAAGACAGTTGCAGTGTTTAATTGATCAATCTCACACATAACCTGCTTCTGCATAACCAAGCGATTTTCCCTGTCCTTCCTCCCACCTTCACCCAGTTTAAATCCTACACCAGACTACTCATTCCACGCATCTGATAGCTTCAGCTGCAGCTCAAGAAAGCGGATGCCTTTTAAATAAAAATGGTTACTCAGAAAAAGGGCTCCTGGATTCCTGATTTTTATTTTTTTGCCAGCGTGGACTAACATGGCTCTCCTCCTACCTACGCCATCTCGGTGAGGAAGTGATATTTGTTAGATTTGTATCTTAGCTGCTTACGGGAATCTGCCTCCTTGTGATGAAGCTGGACTGAGGGCAATGAATGGCTCAGACTGACCCAGGGAGCTTCAGTGGCCCCGACCCAGCTCCATTTTTCTTTTGTTGCCATTGGCCAATCGGTGAGATTGTGCTTCTGTTCAGCTCAGTCAGTGCATCTCAACTGCGGTCTGGATGCTGAAGCAAATTCACACTCAACTGTACGTCCACCGCCAAATTCTGAAATTCTGATAGCCAGCAGTTCCATAGCAGGCACTGTCCAGCAGGAGGCAGCAGAACCATAAGGTTATTCTGAAGCCTCAGTGAGGGAGATACGCACCTCCCCTTTGCAAAGAGCAGAAGGCAGGTTGGGCTTTTATGTTAGATATTTGGACCGTTTGCAGTGAATCTGCCCGGGCTGGCAATTTCGGTGGTAGCAAAATTGCACAAAAGATTTAAGGGGCTAAGATTTAAGGGCACCTTAAAGAGTAACACATTTACTAGAGACCGAGACCGAGGCACTTGTACCTAGTACCTGTTTTATACCGGTGAATTGATTTTATGCTCAGTCTACATTCCTTCATTTGTCATTAATTCCTGATGAAGGAATGAGGGCTCCTTGGTGCTTCCCGAGTTTGGTGGTTTTCTTTCAGATGTTTCATTATCAACCTAGGTCATCATTCATTACTTTAAAATAAAAAAAACTGAACCAGCCAAATTCAATCAGATTTTGGTGTTCCCACTTTAAATCTTGCTAGATCTGGCAACCTCCTGGCATCTGATAAATTTTAAATATATTTCAATATCCCACGCACACCACGGACCACGTTCAGTAGACTATCATAGTTCTCATATATGAAAAAAGGGTGTACTACTAAATCTAATTTCATTTGGAAGAAGCAAGTAGATGCCTTATTAGGGTTAACTCTTGTTCAGTGTTCTGGTTGGCCGATAATTTAGGGTTGTGGTTTTTCTGAAGCGCCTCATGTCTGAAAAATTTGAGTTGCAAGCCAATTTAGCTATGACAAGCCACAAACCTGTAGGACAGGCAGCAAGCTAGTCTTTTCTCCATTTGGATGCAAATTTTGCCTTTGTCCGTGAAGCCCTGGCGTCTTTGGCTTGAACCACCAGCTGGGCTCCAACCTCTTGCCTGCTTTGAATTTCTAAAGCGTGAACCCCTTTCGTTCCAGGGCAGAGACCCCTGCACACCGGACCTCTGAATGTGGTGCTGCGCATCCGTCCACTGCACCTTTTCGTGGCTACGGGCACAGGATATGTGGGATACAAGCAATATGAGAAGCACAAGGACGAGAATCTCGAAAAGTTGGGTGTGGAGGTGGCCCCCAAAATTGCAAGTGAATGGGAAGTAAGTGATTCAGCATTCTGTAACTTGTTCTAAAATGCCAAAACCTTCCGAGGAAACATGAGGAGAAATGTATTGTAGTGCATTGTTTAAAATACTGAATTTGGCAAGTGAGAATCTGGCTTAGAATTTCTGCTGATTTACTAGTATTTCCTCTGCTCAGCCAATTAAAGCCATGCTTCCACAGCCGATCTGGATCAAAATTGTGGTTTGTCTCTGCACTGTAAATTTATAGGGAAGTATTTAAGACTCCCAGATATCAGCATCTTGCTGGTATGAGCAGAGGTCATGAGCTACAGAATCCTACAATTGTCTTTTGTTATACAAACACTAAAAATACTGTCAATGAAAAAGACCTTACATTTCTTGGATTTTTTTTTCTGATTTTCTGGTAACATTAGGTAAAATAATGGATTTGTCTATTCCTGGTTTGTATTGGTTCATTTCTCTCATTCCTACATTAATCAATAGCTGTTTTTTTGGGGGAAATCATGAGTGTTACCTTAAAACAATTCACTTTGAACCTTTTAAAATCTAAAACATACAATGTATACATTTTAACATCCAATTTGATTTTAACATTTTAATTCAGAGAAATGTGAAATCTAGATACTAATTGCATTTTGATTCACATGTTAGAATGAGAATCATGTAAGGTGGTTAAAAATGTGGATTGAACAAAATTCTTGGGCTTTGCTAAACATAAGAGCCACTGAGAATAATCAGTGGCAGAAAGTGTTTCTTTTTTGTTTTAAATCACTGCTGCCTTAACAAATCTTGTAGTGGTGAAAGTTAATGCTTACAGGTCTCACTCATCCTGTTGGCAAAGAGTCCCAGTGCAATGTTGGCTAAATGCATCCGTTTGTTTCTGAAAAGGAAAAGGTTTGTTTGGATCGCCATACTTAGTGTGGTGCTATTTCTGTATTTTTTGCTGAGGGTGAATTTCCAGTAACCGGATCTGGAAGTGCCCTGTGGGGAATCCTGCCCATTAATTCATTAGAGGTGAGCGAGTGGCTGGATTGCCTTATTGACCTCTTGGGCAGCCAGCACGACCTGAGGCATCCCGGAGCACTTCAGCTGAGTCCAAGGCTTTAAAATTAGGAGAGGATGCTTTTGATATCAATACTGTGCATATTTACTATGGCTCGATGTGTTTCACTCTGTCCTGCGCAAGGGCGGGATGCAGATTCTCTTCTTCATTAAGAGGTTTGATATCCATTAGCCTGTTACGATAACAAAGTTTTAAAGCAATAAAAATGAAGGTATACGAGGTATACAAATACCCAAAATAAAACAATAGGAGCATAATTTAGTTCCCCAAAGAGGTGTGTCTGAATAAGCAAGCCCGAGAGTTTAATGCCTTTGGACCTGTGGGGGATAAAACTCCTCTAATGCGCCCCCCCCCAAGCTTTTCTTCCAGTTTCTCTTGGTTTGCCAAAGGCCAGAAGAGGAGCCACAGCAATCCATGGTTTATTGACCTTCCCTTACAACCCTGATTGCACAATATACAATTAGCTGCCTTGAAGAAAAGTGGAAGCTCATTTTGGGAATTCCATTTGGTTTTTCAGTTGGGCGTTCGTGGATGGGATGGTAGCATCTCAGTACCATTAGAACAGGGGTCTCCAATCATGGTGACTTTAAGACTTGTGGACTTTAACTCTCATAATTCCTTAGCTTGCAGGGTGATTCTGAGAGTTAAGTCCACAAGACTTAAAGTTGCTAAGTTTGGAGACCCCTGCACTAGAAGGAGGGGGCCACAAGGTTTTTACTCTCACTTTTGCCATTTTAGGGGTGTACCAGTTGTCATTGCACATGGCTAGGTATGGCATGGTCTGCCTAATATTCCACATTCAGTTTTCAATCCCAGGGGCTTGGTCAGCTGGGGGACAGACCTTTTGGGAGGGGTTCAAGAAAGAGGGTTTAGCCCTCAGGTTACTCACCCCGAAACGGTGTAGCAGAGTCTCATAATATCTGCTCTTTGTTTTGAGATGATGTGCTTCCTCCCGGGTGTCATGCCCTGCCCCTCATCTACCCCTAAATTTCTGAAGCAGCTTCCTTCCCCTGTGCCAAAGGATCTCTCTATGCCAGGGGTGTCAAACTCGATTTCATTGAGGGCCGGATCAGCATGGAGTTTGACACCCCTGATCTATGCAGATAATTTCCTTTTTCCTTTTGAAAAAGAGTTTGTTTGATTTGTACAAGGGAGAGGACTACTCCCTGGTAGGGCCCTGATTTTGGAATGCCCCCCTGCATTTTATTATTTTGGCATCATTGGAACCTTTCTTTTAAAGGCGTAATATAAATGAGGTGTTCCATTTTTGCTTTTAGGCATGCATTTTAATCCTTGTCAGAGCAGCCTCTGTTTTTGTTTCATAGGGTAGGTTGCATCTTACAATAAAATAGCAGAGTTGGAAGAGACCTTGGAGGTCTTCTAGTCCAACCCCCTGCCTAGGCAGGAAACCCTATACCGTTTCAGACAAATAGCTATCCAACATCTTCTTAAAGACTTCCAGTGTTGGGGCTTTCACAACTTTTGGAGGCAAACTGTTCCACTAATTAATTGTTCTCACTGTCAGGAAATTTCTCCTCAGTTCTAAGTTGCTTCTCTGCTTGATTAGTTTCCACCCATTGCTTCTTGTTCTACCCTCAGGCATTTTGGAGAATAGTTTGACTCCCTCTTCTTTGTGGCAACCCCTGAGATATTGGAAGACTGCTATCATGTCACCCCTAGTCCTTCTTTTCATTAAATTAGACATACCCAGTTCCTGCAACCATTCTTTATATGTTTTAGTCTCCAGTCCTCTAATCCTCTTTGTTGCTCTTCTCTGCACTCTTTCTAGAGTCTCCACATCTTTTCTACATCGTGGCGACCAGAACTGAATGCAGTATTCCAAGTGTGGCCTTACCAAGGCATTATAAAGTGGTATTAACACTTCACGTGATCTTGATTCTATCCCTCTGTTGATGCAGCCTAGAACTGTGTTGGCTTTTTTGGCAGCTGCTGCACACTGCTGGCTCCTATTTAAATGGTTGTCCACTAGGACTCCAAGATCCCTTTCACAGTTGCTACTATTGAGCAAGGTACCACATATACTGTACCTGTGCATTTCGTTTTCCTTGCCTAAATGTAGAACCTTACTCTTTTCACCATTGAATTTCATTTTATTAGATAGTGCCCAATGTTCAAGTTTGTCAAGATCCTTCTGTATCTTAAGCCTATCTTCTGGAGTGTTGGCTATTCCTGCCAGCTTGGTATCATCTGCAAATTTGATGAGTTCCCCATTTATTCCCTCATCCAAATCATTGATGAAGATGTTGAAGAGTCCTGGGCCTAAAACAGAGCCTTGGGGTACTCCACTGCATACTTCCCTCCATGTAGATGCAGTTCCATTGAGGACTACACGTTGAGTGCGGTTGGTCAGCCAGTTACGAATCCATCTGGTGGTGATGCTGTCCCACCCACATTCTCCTACTTTATCTAGTAGTAGGTTATGGTCTGTCTTATCCAATGCCTTGTACTGTATCTTGTATTGAATGGTGCTGTTGTCTCACGGCCTGGGCTGCCTGGTCTTTGCGTTCTGCCTGGGGCTTGCAGTCGCAGAGCTGCTGATGCTGTGATGTCAGTGTGGTAGAAGAGGGGGTGTGCTTTCAGTCTGGTGTTGCACATTTGGGGGTGCTTTTTAAGCAGCAAAATGGACGCCTTAAAGCCTTAAACCAGCGGTGTCAAACTCAATTTCGTTGAGGGCCACATCATGGTTGTGTTTGAGCTTGGGGGGCCAGGGTGGGTGGGTGTGGCCAGCTTGACGTCACTCATGTCAGGGGCGCCTGTGGTGGCCCGAGTGTCCTTCCAGCAAAAACAGGCTCCCAAGCTCCGTTTTCCGGCTGCAACGGCCTCCTGCAAACCTCTGCCCATAAAAACGGAGCTCAGGAGGGCCCTGTGCGACCCTCCCGAATTCCATTTTCGCTGGCAGAGGCGCCATGGGCTGGTCCTTTTGCTGTTTCCAGGACGGCCCCTTGGGCCAGATCTAAGCACCCCGTGGGCTGGATCTTGTCCGCAGGCCTTGAGTTTGACCTCCCTGTCTTAAGCCTTGTTAAAATAGGAGAGTATGCTTAATTTGTCAAGAGGGCTTCTGCAAAGTATACGGCACCCATTCATATCCTCAAACTGCCCAGAGTCACCCCAGAGAGCAAGATGGAGTAAATGATAAATAAAGTATCATTAAGAAATAATTAAAACACATTGAAGAAGCATCTAAAACATGGGACATAGTGTTTTGGGAGTAAACGTACTCAAGAATATAGGTTGTTTTGGGGGGGATAAGGGCACCATTGGAATACATTGTATATCTTTTAGTTGTTACCGACAAAGAAATATAAGGGGGGGAAAGGTCTCCGGGGGGTGGGGTGCACTGTAATATTTGTTTTTTTTTCCTTTTTTTGTATTTACTATGTTTGTATTTTAAAAAAGACCTAAATATTCACTCCTGCCCATTCCAGGGGGAGGGTTGGAGCTACTGCTGAGCATTCTCTCCCTCTCCCCTTCATACCATTTCCAGATATCTTGAAGTGGGTAGCTGTGAAAAGGTCCTATTTGAAGGACCATTTTCCACTCAGTCACACCTCCAGTGCCTGACACCCCCCCCCCCACCTCAAGAATGCCTCCCCTCTTAAGGAGTGGGACCACCTAGTTCAGTGTTTCTCAACCTTGGCAACTTGAAGATGTCTGGACTTCAACTCCCAGAATTCCCCAGCCAGCGAATGCTGGCTGGGGAATTCTGGGAGTTGAAGTCCGGACATCTTCAAGTTGCCAAGGTTGAGAAACACTGACCTAGTGGGACCACGAAGAAGGGCGTTCTCTGTGGCGGCTCCTTTCCTGGGGAATATCACCTCTGCGTAGGTAAGAGTGGTCTTGATAGTCTTTTGAAAAATCCTGAAGAAGTGGTCTTGCCCTAGGGACCCAGGCTGATACGGAGCTGGATTTTTGCCATGAAGGGAGTGGGGTGGGGGGTTATTCAGTTTTGTATTGGGGGTTTTATTTCTGTAAGCTGCCCAGAAGCACCGTGAGTGAGTTGGTCAGCCATTGAAATGTTCTTAACAAATAATCCTGGACTGAAAAACCACCAGAGGTGTTCCCGCATGGGTTTCTTCAGAGTGCCTCCCTTGAATGAAGGCCAGCAGATTTTTCTCCCATGTCCTGGACACAATCGGACTATAAAGGCCTGGGTGAGTCACTGGTGCTTTTTCCGCCCTCTACTCCGTTGTTTGTTTTCCTTTAAAAATAGATTGCAGATTATGTTGTCGAAAGATACGGAGTAGCTGGCAGGAAGGCTGTCTGGCAGAGGAGCAGCACACGTCCCCTGAACCCAGTGCTCCTTGGCCCCAGCTCATGGTAACATCTCCCAGGAAGGCTGGTGCAGCGTGGCATTCCAGCTGAGCTCTGTCTCTCCGCCCCTGTCCTGATCAGGTGGACCCCGAAGTCTGGGCCAGCCTTCCTCCGTGCCCTGGATTGGCTCAGCAGAGGGGTGGGTTGGCAAGCAGCCCCTGGGAGACAGGGCCCAAAGGGCAGCGGGTTTGCAGCGGCAGAGAGTGCCAGAGCTGTTGGCCCATGGGAGATCCTGGCTCCAAAAAAAGATCAAGCGTGAACCTCTTGTCCGGAGGGAAGCCTTCCAGGGGGAAGATGTAACCCCTGACCCTCTGTCCAGAGGAGAGGCCGTAGTATTCGGTGTGACACAAAGGGCTGTTACAAAGACTATGGAATTTGATCCCTTGGGAACACTGGACAGTTCAGTACTATTATTAAATAGGGAAATGGGTTTTAATCCAAAAACCTCCCGTAAATCAGCATTTCTCTGGGAATGATAAGCTTTTTGTATACATGCCGTATTAACTTGGATTGAATCTGATCTGAAGGTCGTTAGGGGCTACCATTTCCCACCAATCAGCTTTTTTCTCGCTAGCTGTGTCCAGAGGCTTCATGGGTTGAGAATACATAAAGATCTCTCTTGGATGGTTAAGTGGTTCTGAGAGTTGTATATCATGGTAAATCAGTACTTTAGAGAATGAGAGTTTGGGTACGACCTATGCACTCCATCATTTGCATTGGTTTATGTGTTATGCGTTGTTATTGGTTTATGAGAAAATGATTCCTCTTTTTTTAAACTCTGGAAGTCAGAGAAGGTAGCTTTAATGTTTTAGTTTATTTAATTCCATGAGGTGTCTGGATTTCTTGGATTAACTAAAGTTGTTATGCTTACTATTCCCGTTCCATGAAAACCATCTCTAGATCAGTATAATTGGTACCCCTTACTCACTGGAGGGTTTGGAGGTCCAAAAACTTTTGGAAGTGTGAAATTCTCTTGCAGGTTAAAGGCCCTGGGTGGAATGAATACTGCAGATCCCTTAACAGGATATCCTGAAGAATTACCGTATAAGATACACATTACCTTTTGGGAAGGAAAATCCGGGGGGGGGGGGGAATTCTGCCTACCAGGTATTCATCTGGATAGCATCCTTAGTCTGGTCAGCTTCAGCACATAAGTGTGCTGGTTTTGAGTGCTTGCACATGCATGCTTTTTATCCCCTAGTTTGGGATAAAAAAACAGCTTCTAAACCACAGCTGTTTGCTGGAGAGAGAAGCAATGCGAAAAGCACACAAAGCACGGAAGATGGCTTCGCTCGTTAGCGCCTCATTAGGGCTGAAAAAAGCTCCAAAAAAGCTACATTCGGAGTATAAGACCCATCCAAATTTTCAGCCTCTTGGGGTTGGGGGGAAGTGTGTCTTATAGTCTGAAGAAATACGGTAATACTTCTGCCATCCAGATGTAAACCTGTACCCTTGACTGCTCTAGAATCCCTTTTACTATGACCACATTAATCTTATAGTAACTGTTAGAATAAGTTGTATACTCAAAAGTATAGGGAGGCATGAAAGAAAGGCTTTGAGTCTTCGATCTGTGAATGTCACTAGATCATTTTGGTGCCATTAAATCACTTTTCTTTGGATTAAAAGTTACACTTTTGACAATGACAATGCTATTGTCATATTAATTGGGTTTGTTTTTTTGGATATTGATCTAATTTCCTTTTAACTTTTGTGATATGTGTTTTTTAATGTTGTACGCCGCCCTGAGTCCTTTGGGAGAAGGGCGGCATATAAATCCAATAAAACAAACAAACAAACAAACACTTAATACAAGACAAATTATTATATTCTATATTATTTGACAGTGGTAGGTTGTTTGGAAATAAAATTGATGAGTTCAGTTCATTGGAACATGATGATGCTCAATTACATACAATATGCTCACGTACAGCGTTTTTGGAAATTATCTCCCACAGTTTTGAATGCATCTCTTTTTAGGGATTAAATTGTTTTGAATAAACTGATGGGAGGCAATTGCTGTTGTTTTCTTTTATGAGATCCTGTGCCTCCAGTATAAGACTGGAAGACTCCTTTCCCTATTCAGAGATCTTGGTTTTCACAAGGAATTTATGAAGTTCCATTTGGAGAACTCTGCAATACGTAGAATGCACGCTTAGGTTTTTAATTTCCTGCATTTTCTCATTATTAATCAAACATTACATTGCATACTCTTACTTGATTTTATGTATAAGATTATTATTATTATTTATTTATTTATTAGACTTGTTAGCCGCTCCCTCTCCACGAAGGGACTCCGGGCGGCGTAGATTAGATTTGTTTAGTTCATAAAGAGGGGCTGCTTTTCTTGTCTTTGTTTCTTTTCCCTTTTATTGGCAATATATTTTGAAATTCAGCTTTTATCATTTATAATAGTTTTCCTTTCTAACCGCTATGTCACCCAGGTGTGCACAGCACAATGGATTGCTAATCCATTAGATATTATAAAGAGCTGTTTGTAATTTGCTCTGCTTGATATTAGTTGGTGTATCTCTTTTGTTACCATCCTTGTCATTACTTGTTAGATGATGTTTGTGGGGCAGGCAAACAGATTCTTAATGTGCAGCAATGGAATTCCAATTTGGGAAGCCTGAAATGGCTTCATGAGCAACTAAGTGGCACCGAGGTCTGTTGGTGAGCATTTGATGGATTGTACATGAGAAAAAGATCAGCTTCTCAGAACCTTGGAAACCAGAGGCTGTTTGTTGGGAGAATTGGAAGCACAAATGCCGTATACACTGTGTGGAGCTTCTGGAAGAATGATGGGACATAAATTTAATAAATAAGTAGAAAACTTCAGGATGCTTCCAAAATAAATTGAGTCTAGATGCTGTTGGGAAATTACAGGGACACAATCCTTGCTCTTTTTTATCGTTGTGATGAAGAGTTCTGGGACCAGATATAGAGAAGGAGATGGGAAGGTGGCTGCTGATGGAAACGAGGTGTTGGCATACGCCTATTCCCACACATTTGTTGAGAAGATGGAGAGCAGGGAACATTTACTAAGGAAAAATTAGTAGGTGAACAAGTGAAAAAACTCTCATTGGAATGAGATAAAATGCATTTAGCCCTCTCCACAAATTCTTTCTCCTCTCCTTCCCTTTTTCGAATAGTCATTGAGGAGAGACTTTGCAAGCTCCAGGCCTGGCTTCATGGCTCAAGTGCTTGCACTCTAATCTACTAAGGGTCTACTACTTCCAGCAGTTGAAACGTATGCTGCACAATTCTCAAGAGACAAAACTGACATTCTTCACCAGTTTTAACTCTAATTCTCCTGTGTGTTGCTTGGGGAATCCAAGCATGGGTTAACTTTGTCCATTAGACTAGAGACTGAGTTATGTAATTGTTGACCACACCTCTTCTGACTGGGTAGTTCAGTTTTTTAACTCAGTCCAGCCTTAAAGAGACGCAGAATTTTTTCTCCTCTAGGCTAATAGCCAAAATCAGCTCATTTGACTTGGATTCCTTCTGGGACTGTGATTTTTTAATTTTAATTAAGATTGTGACTTCAATTATGATTTCTGGTTCCTCACAGCTCTAGCAGCCGCTGGAACGTGTCTCCAGTTGTTACCGCTGGTTTCTCGCGACTCTAGTGGTCGCTGGAACGTGTGCCAGACCGCTTGATAGCGGGGCGCCGGAGAGAAGTGGGTGGTAGAGGGTCAGTTCGCCGCCCTCTTTCCTGATGTGTGGCTGGGGTGAGAGTCGGTTCGCCGCTCTCGAGTCGGCATGGACTGCAGCGGTCCGCCGTTAACGCGTTACACTCGTTGATTTCTTCGCCGCTGCTGGGGGGGCATTGCGCCCTCGCTGCCAGCGGCTAGTACGAGAGGCGATTTGAAGGCTAGCGCCTGGTGAATCTGTCGCGCCAGTTCGCGACCGACGCTTTCTTCCCCTTCCGGATGGACATAGATGGCGTCATTTTGCCCGCAATTTAAACTTCGCGTCGAATCGGGTGTTACCGTCGACCATTTTTGGCCGTTAGCGCCTTCACGCCAAATTGCCTACTGGAAGGGGCGGAGCCTGCCATTGCACGCTCAATTGCTAGTGAGGTCGGAGTGAATTTTGGGCTGCAGAGGTCAGTTCACCGCCATCGTTTAGCTCCGTAAAGGTTCCAGCTTGCCAATTTATCAGCGCTTCGGCCTGGTTTCAAGTGGGCGTGAGCATTTCAAATCTCTCCCACCCTTTTTCATACCACCATGGCCCATCTTTCTCTTTCGGGAGGCAGCGATGGAACCTCCAGTTCCCTCCCGCTGCAATCGGAGACCCCGGGGCCTAGCACCAGGGCCAGTAGATCAACAGCTAAGGCCTCCAAGCACAAGGCGCGCATGTCATCTACAGCCCCGGACAGGGCTGCAAAGTGCAAGAAGAAGGCCAAGACATCGGCCTCGACTGCTGGGCCTACACCTAGGTCACCTCCTAGGCTGGTGGCTGAGCGCCATTCGCCTGTTCCCTTGACTCCTATAATGGGAGTCCAGGGCTGGTCCCCCAACCTTCCCACACCACTGGGGAGGGGTTCGGTCAAAGGGGATTTGGGCCCCCAGATCTGTCTGTGGTGGGCCTGACCACAAGTCACGCCTCCCCGCAATCAGAGCAAACTGCCACATTTACACCTACGGCCGCAGGCCTTAGAGCCAGGGATGGCCCTGAAATTAACCTGCCCCCAGAACTTCATAGCATGATAGCTGCCGCTATTTCCCAGGGGGTGGATGCGGAATTACAATGCAGGGCCCAGCGCCCTGTTGCTACCCACATGGCCAGAGATCTTTCTGTCCCTCAGGCTGACCCTCCTTCACCACCGCCTTTAGGCTCTATCCTTGGTGAAGAGGAGGATGTAGCGGCCTTGAATTGTCAGATGATGATGGTCCAGGCCAAGATACTCAGGCCTTCTCTGGTTTATTCCGGCCCGCCTTGTTCAAGTCACTTTTATACAAGGCTAAGGCAACAGCTGAGATGGGGAGGGCACCACTCAGGCTAGCACGGCTGTGGGCCTTGATTCCACTGACCGTTTCTTCGCGGAGCAGGTGCAGGAGCAGGAGGTCATGCCTGTTCCTAAACTGTTCCTGGACGTGGTCTAGAAGCAGTGAGCCCAACCAACGGCTGTTCCCCCTCCTAGCAATGGGGACAGGAAGCTCTACTTCCACACCTGAACTGGACGAACTCCTTCAATTCCCCACAGTGGATCCTCCTGTAGCGGCTTTAGCCTCTCTGGCCTTGATACTTTCTGAGATTTCGGAGGGTCTTAAGGCCGAGGACCGCAAGGCCGAACTGGTCATCCGCAAGACGCACCAGGCGGCTGCCTGGGCATTGCACGCGGCCACAGCAGCTTCTTTCATCAATAAAACTTCCTTGGTTTGGGGGCGGTGGCTATCCTATAGGTTGAGGAAGCAGAAGCAAGAGAATTGGATCAATAAATTACAAGATGAAAAAGGCGAGATCTGCTACCAACTAGAGGAAAAGAAAAGGATTACCCAAGCGTTCTATGAACAATTATATAGAGAAAACCGAGACCATACAAAGGAAGAAATATTACAGTACTTGGAAAAGTCAGATCTGCCAAAGGTACCAGAGGAGATTAAGGACATGCTCAATGAGGACATTAAAACATCAGAAATAATCGAGGCCATACAAAGACAAACGAATAATAAAGCTGCAGGGCCGGATGGGTTGCCAGCGGAAATATATAAAGAATTCCAGGATATACTTGTCCCAACGTTATTGGAAGTCTATAATGCTGTGTTGAAAGAGGCGAAGACACCGTTATCATGGACGGAGGCTAATATTGTATTATTACCTAAGGCGGACACAGACCAAGTGTTTATACAAAACTACAGACCAATCTCACTGCTAAATGCAGATTACAAAATCTTTGCTTCAATAATAGCAGAACGGTTGAAAAAATTTCTTACATCATTCATCCATACAGATCAAAACGGATTCCTCCCCAGAAGGCAAATTAAAAACAATATGCGAATTATGCTGAACATTCTTGAATATTATGAAGTGCACAATGAAAAACAGGTTACACTAATCTTCCTCGATGCCTAAAAGGCATTTGATAATGTCAACTGGGAATTTTTGCACCAACAATTAGAATACATGGATTGTGGGGATAAATTTATAAACACGATCAGAGCAATTTATACAAACCAAAAAGCCAAAGTAATAATCAAATGTGAACTAACACAAAGTATTGTAATCCAGAAAGGTACAAGACAAGGTTGCCCCCTATCCCCCCTGCTGTTTATACTTACCCTAGAAGTATTAGCCAGGAATGTATGTAAAGAGGTACAGATAAAGGGACTAGAAATCAAAAAGGAGCAATTTAAATTACAGGCCTTTGCGGACGATCTAGTGTTTGTGCTAGAAGATCCTATGAAGTCTGTTACGAAACTCATTGAGGAATTGACAGAGTATGGGAAAATAGCAGGTCTAAAGATAAATATGACAAAGACCAAAATGCTGACTAAAAATATGACATCAAAAGCAAAAGAGGAGTTAACGAAGAAATTGGGTATCCAAATTGTCAAAAAAGTTAAATATCTTGGTATACATTTATCTGCGAGGTGTGTGACCATCAAAGAAGATAATTATACTAATTTGATTAATAAAACTAAGAAAGATCTAGAAAGATGGAAAAACCTACAATTGTCCCTGATGGGCAGGATCGCAGTTATAAAAATGAATATATTACCAAAATTTCTTTTCCTATTTCAGAATATTCCCATTAAATTAGAAAAAGGTGTCTTCAAGGATTTGAATCAATTGGTTTCGAAATTTATTTGGCAGGGAAGAAAACCAAGAATAAAACTTAAGGCTATGCAAGACACTAAGGAAAAGGGAGGATTTGGCGTACCAGATTGGGAACTCTATTATACTGCGGCCATATTAACATGGCTAAGGGAATGGATAATGCTGAGAAATAAAAGATTACTCAAATTGGAAGGCCATGACCTCCAAGCAGGCTGGCATGCCTTCCTCTGGTATGAAAAAGGATCTGCACACAAATATTTTAGTAGACATTACATCAGACAATCTCTGTTACTAATATGGAACAAAATTAAACATGACCACTATACTAAAATACCTATTTGGCTATCTACGATGGAAGCATACATACACCCAAATTTAATCAACATGGAAAATATAGTCACATATAAAGAGTTATTGAACAGGCAGGGGGAGATCAAAACTAGATCAGAATTGACATCACTAGGAGTACAAGTAGAATGGTGGTCTTATATACAGATACAATCAAGGTATGCACAGGATAGGAAGAACGAAGGTATTGCCAAAGACTACACAATATTAGATAAACTTTTGATACAGACAGAAAACAGACTGATCAAAGTGCTGTATAGATTCTTGTTGGAATATAAACTAGAGGAGGAACATGTCAAAGAAACTATGGTCGCCTGGGCAAAAAATTTCGGTTACAATGTGGAATTGGCTAAGTGGGAAAAACTTTGGATACTGAATCAGAAACTAACATTGGCTACGGCGTATAAAGAAAATCTTTATAAGATGTTCTACAGATGGCATCTCCCCCCAGCACAGCTTTCCAAAATGTTCAAAAATCTGGCCCCAAATTGTTGGAAGTGTAAAAAAAACACCAGGCACTTTCTATCATATGTGGTGGACATGCAATGAGGCAAAAAAATATTGGAAAATGATTCAATCATGGTTAGAACAAATGGTGGGAGAACAAATTATGTTTAAACCAGAAACTTTTCTCCTAGGCATAATACCGGAGGGGTTTAAGAAAGATGCACTTTATTTAATTATACATATACTAACTGCAGCGCGCATAACCTATGTACAGTATTGGAAAAAAGAAAATACACCATCAGAGCTAGATATAATCAGAAAAGTATTGGCCTGTGCAGAAGCAGATAGGCTCACTCTTGAACTTAAAAATAAAGGGGATTCAGAATATTTTGAAGTATGGAATAGATTTTATGATTGGTATAAGACACGATGACAAGACTGGAACAAATGTATATATTGTGATTGGACAGAAGGATAGGCAATGTATTAAGTAGATTAATTGTTAATGATTGAAACTAGCTGTATATAATGTGAATGTATGGTCACTCCGACTCCGCGGTATTGCATTGTTTTAAATGTAAAAATAATAAAAATATATTTTTTTAAAAAAAACCTCCTTGGTTTGGTTGCCACAGCTGCAGGCTAGGATCCCACCCGAGGATCTGTGACTACACCAGGATGTAAACAAACTGGTGGCAGCACTGGAGTTCTCTTCAGATGCTACACTTAAAGCGGCCAAGTTCGCATCCTGTGCAGTTGTGTCCAACGTGGCATCCCGCCGGCTCCTTTGGCTTCGCCATTGGCAAGCCGATCTCCGCTCCAAATGGTGGCTTGCTTCTACTCCCTTCAAGGGAGGGCCTCTGTTTGGTGCTGCGTTAGACCCGATTCTAATTGAAAATAAAGACAAACTCAAGGTACTCCCTTCAACCACTAGACGCGGGGACAGGAGACGGCAGCCATATCACAGAAGGCAGTCCTTTCGGGCCGGGAACTCCGGAGACAGCACTGCCCCATACATTCCGCCCTATTCCAGACCATTCTTTCAGGCGCAGGGCAGGAATCAGGACCGTCCAGGTAATAGGGACAGGGGTCGACAACAGGGCCAACAACAACAGGCCCGGCGACCATTTCGTGGGAACAGTAAATCGGTCCTTTTGGAGGTTCCGGTGACTCACACGCGGGGGGTCCCATTGGTGGGTGTCTCACATTGTTCGCCCTCCAATGGGCAGACACCACCTCGGACACGTGGGCACTCCAGACGGTGAGGCTGGGCCTCACACTGGAATTCCTCGCTATTCCCCCGAGGCGCTTCATCAAGATGCCAGGTAAAGAGACACCTGATGGACTCCGCAATCGACCATCTGATTTCTATAAACGCGATAGAACGGGTGCTCCAAGGACAAGAAGAGCTAGGGTTCTACTCGATCCTTTTCTTAGTCCCCAAAAACTCAGGAGGATGGCGGGCAATCCTAGATTTGAAATGGCTCAACCTCTACTTGAAATATCAGAGGTTCAAAATGCAGTCACTCAAGAGCATTCTCGCCTGTATCCGCCAGGGCGACCTGATGACCTTCGTAGACATCAAGGAGGCTTACCTCCATATACCAATACACCTGTCGCACTGAAGGTTCCCGCGTTTCCAGTTTGCGGGGCGACACTTCCAATATTGCGCCCTGCCATTCGGCCTTTCATCAGCTCCGCAGACCTTCACCAAGCTGCTGGCGGTGATTGCGGCTTCCCTCAGGTCTATCCCGATAAGGGTCAACTGTTATTTAGATGACATTTTGATCCTGTCGTCTTCCCCGGATATGGTGAGGCAGGACTTGCAGACCACAATCGAAGCACTACAGCTCCATGGCTTCGTCTTGAATCTCCCGAAGAGCCACCTGCATCCAACCACGTCCCTCTTCCATCTTGGGACTGTCATCGACTCCGAACGATGCGTAGTGTCACTCTCCCAGGAAAGACGCCAGAGCCTGCAGACCTTGGTGAGTCAGGTGCAAACTCAGCGATCTCTTCCCCTCGCAGTACTCTCCTGACTGTTGGGGAAGATGATCTCATGCATAGACGTTGTTCCGTGGTCGAGGTTTCACGCACGTACCCTCCAGTGGTTCTTGCTCCTATTTCAAAGGGCTCACACCAGCCATTCACAGACCAAGGTCCGGTTGCCCCCCAAGGTGCTGTGTTCGCTCCGATGGTGGACTTCCTCCAAGATCCTCAAGGAGTGCGTATTCAAAGAGCCGGACCGCGTTGTAGTAATAACAGACGCGAGCCTGTTCGGTTGGGGAGCCCATGCCTTGGACAGAACGGCACAAGGTTGCTGGCGCGCCCAGGAGTTGCGAAACAGCATCAACTGGCTGGAGCTCCGGGCGATCCGTCTAGCCCTCCGAGACTTTCGGGACCTGGTGACAGCCAACCACGTGTTGGTTCTCACGGACAATGTAACCTCCAAGGCGCACGTCAACCGCCAGGGAGGCACCAGGTCCCAGGCCTTCATGCTGGAAGCAGAACGTCTCCACCATTGGGCGGAGACCTACCTATTATCGCTACGGGTGGAGCACATTTCGGGCACAGCCAATGTGCAGGCAGACTGGCTGAGCAGAACCACAGTAGACCAGATGGAGTAACAGCTCCATCCGACTCTGTTCCAGGAACTAGCACACCGATTCGGATGACCCCAGGTGGATCTCTTTGCTCAACCGCACAATACACACCTGGCCAGATTCTTCACCAGGTTCTACGTCCCGGGAGCAGAAGGCACTGACACTCTGCGCAGCCCCTGGCCGGAGGGCCTCTTATACGTCTTCCCACCTCTCCCACTCGTACCACTAGTCATACAGAAGATTCTGTTGGAGAAGGCGGTTGTCCTCCTGATAGCGCCAATGTGGCCCAGACGCCCATGGTACGCCGACCTGGTTCATCTCTCGATTTCCCAGCCATGGAGAATACCAGACAACTGGATACAGCTCGTGCAAGGGGTTCTCACCCACCCGAACCCTCAGCCGCTACAATTAGCCATGTGGCACGTGAGCGGACGATCCTGATGTGTCAGCATTTCTCGGACAAAGTCATCGCCATTATACAGGCTGCTCGCGTCCGTCCACGACCCGCATTTATGAGGCCACCTGCAGGCCTTCTGTCGGTGGTGTCGGACAGTATCCACTCAAGTCACCCCACAGGTTTTAGACTTTTTGCAATCGGGTCTGGAGAAGGGACTAACTCCCAGCACCCTACGTAGGCAGATCGCTGCGTTAACAACGGTGATAGGAGGCGCCCATGGCCATTCCCTCGCTCGCCATCCGAGGGTCCGTTCCTTTCTCAAGGGCGCCTCTAACCTCAATCTGCCGGTAGTCCACCGCTACCCTATGTGGGATTTGCCCCTCATACTCACGGCTGAACCATTTGAGCCTATTCGTACCATCGGTCTTAGATTGTTGACCCTCAAAACCATCTTTTTAGTGGCGATTACATCCGCTCGAAGGGTCTCGGAACTGGCTGTGCTTTCAGTGCACGAAGACCTCTGTATATTTCATCACAACATGGTCATCTTGCGATTGGACCCGGCATTCCTGCCGAAAATTAACTCCCTGTTCCACAGGACACAAGAACTCATCCTTCCAGACTTTTGCCCCAATCCGTCACATCCCCTGGAAAGGAAGTGGCATCAACTTGATGTTCGCAGAGAGCTCCGTCGCTATGTGAAGCGCATGGCAGAATTCAGGAGATCAGAGGCGCTATTCGTGTCCTTCCAACCGACATCCATGGGACAGAAGGTGTCTTCACACACCATTGGACGCTGGCTGAAAGCGTGCATTGCCCTCGCTTATGAATCCCAATCTCGACCAGCGCTCAGGCGCATCACTCCCGATTCCACCAGGAGTGCGGCCACCACGGTGGCATGGGCAACTCAGGCCTCGGTGGAGGACATTTGTAAGGCGGCGACCTGGTCATCCCCGTCACCTTTCATCTGCCATTGCAAAGTGGACAAATATGCCTCGGCGGAAGCTTCCTTTGGGCGGCGCGTCTTACAGAGGGTTGTTGCATCCACGGCCCTTGACCAACCGGCGTCCCGCCCTTGAGACTCATTGCTTTGGCATGTCCCATTCTTGGATTCCCAAGGAGTGCACAGGAGAACGACCGTTGACTTACCTGAACGGTCCTTCTATGTGCGCTGCGAGGGGGTATCCAAAGCTGCCCTCGGCTTCGGCTGGTCCGGGCATTGGCATTGACTTCATAATCACACACACACACAAACGCAAGACGTCTACTTACCTACTTACCTTTTATATGTCATTCATTGCTGCTCTTGGATCGACTGAGCCTTCGTACAAAACACAACTACCCAGTCAGAGGAGACGTGGTCAACAATTACGTAACTCAGTCTCTAGGCTAATGGACAAAGTTAACCCATGCTTGGATTCCCCTCGCAGCGCACATAGAAGGACCGTTCAGGTAAGTCAACGGTCGTTCTAGCCAGGTCTGAACATGCTGAGGCTTGTGGCCTGCAAGTGGGCACCCTGTTGAAGCAGATCTTCCCTGTGGTGCCACCTGTCTTGTGGAATGATTTGCTCAAGGCAAGGATGTTTTGACAGATATACAGTATTTGACAGATGGCATCTAACCTCCAGCAATGAAGAGTCCGCCATCTCCCAAGACAATGAACGCCCGCGACTGCAGGAGGTTTTCCCTTCCGCTCATCTGAAGTCAGCTTCCTTATCACAAGAAGTCCTGACTTCTCTTGACACCAAACATTTCTCTCATCTCTTCTCTAAGATAAACATGCCCATGTCTCCAACTGTTCCTTAAACGGTATTCCTTCAAGACCCTTTGTCATGTGGGTTGCTCTCTTCTGGGCACTCTATATTTTGTCAAGCAGCTTCCTAAAATGGGACGTGCAGGGCTGGCGCAATATTTTACGTCTGATTGGACCAGTTCAGAATTGAAAGGAAGGAGGGCTTGTCTTGAGCTTGACATTTGATGGTGACTATAATTGCGTTTCCTTTTTTTTTTCCAACTTAATCACACTTTGGGATCGTGTTTAGCTTGTGATGCATCAAGACAATTTTATATTTTTTGATGTTCTACTACCCAGTGTGATTTCAACCATCTCATACTCGTTCTTAATTTTTCATACTCAAAAATAGAACTTTGTTTTTGTCCCTAACAATTTTGCTGACTTTGCCTGCTGTATCAGATTTCTCCTGAATTTTGACACTGTCCCTTAAGCTGTTTGCTATCTTTCCTATCTTCATATGCCACCCACGGTTTGACATTCATATTGTTTAACCTTCAACCAAGTTATTTGTAAATACATCGAACAGCATAAGGTGGAAATGGGGAATCTCATCTGGCATTAGCCCCTCCTCTCAATGTGGCATGATTGAGATGCGATCTTTGTTCAATCAACTCTGTGACCCACTAATGGCAGTGTCATCCAGCCCATATGTTGCTTGGTTTCAGGGGGAAAGGCATGCTGTGTCCATCATGGCCAATTTTATTTCATCCATTGTTTTTATATTACTATTGTAAATTGCTTCATAATACTCATAAATGTCTAGTAGTCTTTTAATTCGTGTGTGTGTGTGTGTGTGTGTGTGTGCGTCCGTGCATGTGTGCATTGTCATTTAAAGTTAAATGGCTTTTATCTCAAGTAAGCAGATGTGGAATTGTAACCACAGCCCTAGGGGATAAAAAGTACAATGTGTGACACTGGGGTAGATTATCCTGCACATTTCATTTGGGCATACTAAACATTCAGTTATTTACTTTAGCCATTTGTTTACACATTTGGCTTCTTTTACACTTTCAGTTACAAGAAAGCAGGCGCAAGAAGGCTTGCAGCAAAACAAAAGAAAGCATGGTTGCTGTGGAATCCATTTAAATGCAACAAATGCATTTAAATGGACAGACAAAGTGATGCAAACTTCATGTCTCTTTAGACACCCTTCTAAAGCGGCCCTTCTGGGACAGAGTCCTCCTCCTCTCCCCAGGACTTTCTCCGTAGGTCAGGACAAGCAAGTTCATGTGAACCGTCAGTGGAGCTCCTGCGTCTTAAATGTCTTGCCGAGGAGAAGGTGTGGATGGAGGATCTGGAGGTCCTGTTCCCGTCACTAATGCTCGGGAGTCACAAAGGACATGAGAGAATTCGTTGGAAAGAAGGAGGGGCTTCTCCCCCTCCCCTCCCTTCTGTGACTTATAAAGGACTTGGCTGCTTTTTCCGGCAGGAAAGCAAACGCCTGGAGACGGGAAGCCTGGGTGCAGGTGAAGTCCCTGGGGATTGGATTGGATTGTGCCGCCTTCTCGCCTGGAGAAGGAGCTTGGCTTCCCTGGAGATCCATCGATAGGGAACCTAAACGGAGGCTCTCCTTCCCCCGTCACTCAGTAAGATGCTTTTCTTTGAGAATAAAGCCTTGTTTAGATTCACTTCACCTGTTTCCTAGCCATCCTTTCCAAAGGGGCTTACAGCACTGGTGCTCAGCCTACGGTCTGTGGACCCCAGAGAGGCCTGCGATGATGTCCTCCTGGGGGGTCTGCGAGACTTGAAGAAATGGTATGATTCAAATGCTGAGCCTTGGGGGTCCGTGGCCACAAAAGGTCTTTCAAGGGAATCCAAAGAAGAGGTTGAGAGCCACTGGCTTGCAGCAGCCAAACAAAAGAGTCGATGCGATTCGGCAGCCTCGGCTCAAGGGGGCTTTCGGTGCCTAACAGTTTCTAATGCTTTTTTCCCCCCAATCTCCATTAATATTTTTCTCTGTTCAGGAAGATGATCTGCTGTTTCAATCTTTTGTGGGAGTTAATTGGTTGATAAATCAGTGCCAGGCTTTTGTCTGCCGTCTCGGAGGCTCTCGGAGGCCAGTTGCAAAGGGAGGCTTCTCCTGTGACCCACCCAGCCCCCTCCTCCTCCTCGGAGGCTGCCGCTTGCTGCTTTTGGCACATGCTGCCGGCAGTGGCCGGCGGGCTCTGGAGCTGGCAGGAAGCCTGGGGGAAGTGAGCAAGCCTTGTCATGCGGCCGGCCGGTGGCTCCTCCTGCCCCCTCGCCTGCCGGGCCTCTCTTAAAGGAGCCCGGCTCCTGCTCTGGTATCCGCTGAAAGGCCACCCCTCCGTCTCAGGCGGTGGGGCGTCCTTAAGAGGGAACCATTGAAATCTGAGCCTGCTTCCTTAATGAAAAAGTCTGCTGAGGCTGCACTTCCTCAGAACGGGGGATCCCAGGAGGGACCTGGAGTTTTAGAGGCCTCTCTGGGTCTCCCACACTCCCGTCCTCCTTCTTCTCCTCCTCCTCCGTCCTCATGATGAGTCAAGGGTATGGCAAAATTATTCTCCTGCTAACTTACTTTTTCTCTCAATTGTAAATACAACTTTTATCTCTTAGGGTTTGAATAGGGAAGCCGGTGATTGCAGGTCCATTAGACAATGTTATGGTTCCAGTTATAGGATGATCAGAGTTTGGGCCTGCCTTCAAAAGTATAGGATGAAACAGGGTTCTTTTAACTGTGATCCAGTGGCTCTCCTCAGCATGGGCCAGCCTTGCCTGCCTGGCCTTGATGAGGGCATGGGTGAGGAGAGGTTGATCTCAAGTCAAAATAACCAGGAGAATGCCTGTGCAGGCTGGGATTGGCAATGTTCTCTCTTTCCAGCCCACAAAAAGTTCATAAGTTGACGTTCTTGTTGAGAACTGCTTAGTGGGCATCATATCAAGGGCTTCCGGATCCAGGGAGCATCCAGTCTTTGGAAGGAGGCATCCGTGGTCCGGTTTTGAAACTGAGTAAGTGGAAGGAGAATGCAGCCATCCTCATTCTGCCCCATTTTTAAATTATGGAAGCAGAGGGTGCAAAGCATATGAAAGATGGGCATGGCTTCAGTTAGCACCATCCTGACTGCCATCTTGCCTTTTCTGAGCTCCCCAGGCAGATGCCCCCAAAGGGGGGGGGGGGTTATGGGGGTGGCCATGAAACCTGAAATGGGATTTCTTTGAGCAGCTCTTCAGGAAGAGGCTTCTTTCCCAGGGTGAGCCTTCCTCTCAGCCATGCCCGGCCCCTGCTCTCCGGTCAGGACGAGGGGCTTTCATTTCATTTCATTTCATTTCATTTCATTTCAATTTATTTTATTTATTATATTTATTATATTTTATTTATTTTATTTATTTTATTTATTTTATTTATTTTATTTATTTTATTTATTTTATTTATTTTGTTTATTTTGTTTATTTTATGTATTTTATGTATTTTATTTATTTTATTTATTTATTTATTTTATTTATTTATTTATTATTTTATTATTTTATTATTTTATTATTTTATTATTTTATTATTTTATTATTTTATTATTTTATTATTTTATTATTTTATTATTTTATTATTTTATTATTTTATTATTTTATGTTTTGTTTTGTTTCATTTTATTTTATTATTTTATGTTTTGTTTTGTTTTACTTTGTTTTATTATTTTTTTATTATTTTCTGATGAGCCCTTGCAAAATACTAAAGAGAAGTAGTGGAGAAACGCCTCCTCCCATTGATCCTTGCAGGGCACGAGGCCTTCTCCGCGGCTGAGGAAGGAAAGGGCTGTTTCTTGAAAATGGCGTGAGCCGAGTAGCAGCCAGTCAGAGGGAGGCTTTCGCTCTCTATTGTTCGACTAGGCTTAGCAGCGTGCAAAAGTTTCTGGAGAAGAAAGAGCGATCCCAAGAGGCAGCGAGGAGGATTTAAAGAGAAATAGCCAGTTGTGAAAGGAAAGGGGTAAAGATAGAAAAAGCCAGTGAAGTATGTCCTGCCTCACGAGAGGCTTTTATACAGCACCAAGAAATGCTCTGTAGGTACAAAGGTGGCACCGACCTCCTTCCTGAGGTGCCAAGTTTATTTCATAATTTCTTTGTTTCAGTAGGAAGGGGGAGCCTTTAATTCTGAAGCCGCCTTCCATCTGCTATCTGGACCTGGGTGACATAACAGGGCACCCCGTCTGTCGTAGGCTGATCGGCCTCAGGTTGTGGGTGCAGATTTGCCCGAGTTAGGATTTACCAACCAAGACTCTGCAAACTGAATCCCCAAAGAAGCCCATAATTCTTGGGAGAATAGTTCTCCTTAAAATCTACCTATTAAGAACTCTTCAGCCTTTCTCTTCCTGCAGATCTCTTACTTGGATAATTAAAATCTGTTAAGCTAATTGATTATCCTGATTTATCAACCCCGTAATCAAATGCTCATAATCAGAAAGTGGGAAGATCCTCTTGTGTGCCTATCAGTTTGTTTTAGAAGGACAGATTCAGAGAATCAGAGTCCTGACTTAAACGTTAAAATAAGTTTAAGAGACACAGGATGTAATAATGACCCTGGGCAGCAGAGGGGTTTTTCTCTGTCTCCTCTCAGACTCCAATTCTGGAATCACTCTAAGAAGGAAAGACAAAAATAAATTTGGTGATAAAATAAAAAATAAATTGCAGCATCTGATTGCTAAGTCCCTGAGACCTATGGAACCATTCAGCTGGTGGTGATATTATAGTTTCATTAGGCTGAATATAAGGTGAAATGGGGAAATTGCCAGAAGTAATCTGAATGAGAGGAAGAATGTGGACATGTGGACTTCTCATTAACTGTGGAGAACAAAACAACCATCAAAATGAAATGTGCTCGATCAGTCTCCAGGTGCAAGCAGCTCCTCAAGTGGAGGACCTGAGTCTCATTCAAGCTGGGAGTGGAACGGAACAGGCCGATCTCATCATCTGTAGGGTCCAGTGGAGAAAAGCAGAACCTGGGTGCCTCAGTTGCCACCCTGAACCATAAACTGTGCTTTGTTTGAGGTTGAGTCTGTTCTGAAAGCTCAGAAATAAACTGAATAAACTCTATTTAATTCACCACAAGTAAGCACGTTCAACCAATGAAGCCTCAGGAGGATAAGATAAGCTCTTTCTGTCTCCAGGGCACGGTGCTCCTCTCCATTTCTTAGCCGAGGGAGACAGTGCTGTCAGAAGACATTTCCGTGGTCACATGGCCAGCATGACTTATTAGTCAGAAATGCCAAGGCGCACATAATGCTGTTACCTTCCACCAAAGTGGTACCTATTTAGCTACTCGCATTTACGTGCTGTCGAACTGCTAGGTAGGCAGGAGCTGGGGCAAGAACAAGAGCTCACTCTGTCACACGATATTTGGGTCTCAAACTGACAAGCCCAGGATGTTAACCACTGAGCTCTTTTGAGCCTTTGATCAGGAGGACAAAAACTGCAGTTATCTCTTTCCTGTTCTGGAAGAAAGGCAAAGTAACAACATTTACCACCTCATCCAGAGGTGATTCAGGAGCCAGTTTGGCCTGGCGGTTAAGGTAGCAGGCTAGAAAGCGGGAGACCGTGAGTTCTAGTTCCGCCTTAGCCACGAATGTCAGCTGGGTTGACTTTGGGCCAGTCCCTCCTCTCAGGCCAAACCACCTCACAGGGGTGTTGTAAGGGGAAACAGGTAGAAAATGTGTTGGGTTTGTTCACCACTTTGAGTCATTTGTAAAAATAATAAAGACAGGAAGCAAAGAAAGAAATAAATTCTCACATGATTAAAATGTGAACCAAGGGATGATGAGACCTGAATGTATATATATACTGTATATTTAAATACTATCTACCTGTTCTGGAGGGGGGGAGCTCAAATCCCCAGTGCCAACAAAACCCCAACTATATGTATTCCTTTTTCTTAAAAAAATGTTTCTTGGTGGGGCTGCTGTCCCCTTCCCATAAGGATACCGATAGAAGCAGGAGATTGGCTGAAATTTGTGTATGGACCTGGAAGGAATATTCTGGAATAGATACAGGTAGTCCTTGACTTACAACCATCCGTTTAGTGACGGTTTGATGTTACAATGGCACTGAAATAAGTGACTTATGACCATTTTGTCCTACTTGCGACTGCTGCAGCCTCCCCCTGTGGCCTTGGGATCAAAGTGCAGATGCTCCACAGGCGTTTGGTGTGGCTGCAACACCTCGGACTCTTGTGCTCCCTTTTGCGACCTTCTGACAAGCGGTCAATAGGGAAACCGTGCTCAGTTAACAGCCATGTTGCTCACAGCCTAACAACTGCAGGGACTCCCTTGACAATTGTGGCAAGAAAGGTTATAAAATGGGGCAAAATTCACTGAACCACTGTCTCGCTGAGCAACAGAAAGTTTGGGCCGTAAGTCGAGGACTCCCTGTATCTGCCCAGTTGGAGGGGGAAGGCCTGCTTATTCTCTCCGGGACTCCCTGGAACAAGCATCTCCTTCCTTGAACGCTGCTGGCTCTTTTCGCCCGCCAGATTCAGCCTTGGCTCTTTGGAGGCTTCTGGTGTGGCTTCTGTTCCCCCCTTCGGCACCAGCTCAGATACCTGGCATGGCTTAGAGAGTCTTTGGCAGACGATGGGCCCCTCTACAAAGCTTTTGAGTTGTTGCCTGCACTGCTCGGTTATCAATAGGCTGCCGATTCTCCTTCGTTCTGTTGCTGGGAAATGTTGGCGGAGAGGAGGATTCTCTGGGCCAGGGGGGCTTCCCAGTGCCCCTCCTGCCGCCTTCCTGCCGTGACAATGCCCCCCCTCCAGCCGGCTTTGGCTGGACAAGGAGAGCTTCTTTGGCCCTGGGAGCGCTGCCTGCGTTGCTGGGTCTTGCACGCCTGCCCAGAACCATCCAGGCTGCCATTACTGCAGTGCAGAGTTGAGGCGAGAACCGTCTCCCCTCCTCCCGGCCAGCCTCACTCGCCTTCAGCCCAGCTTTGGGGAGAGATGCCTGCGGCTGGCTGGCCGAGCTCCTGAGCGTGGGGCTTTGGTGTCCAGACTCTTCCGAGAAGCAGCCCGGCTCCCATGGCAGCCCCTGGCTGAAGCGGGGCCTCTGCAGGTCTGTGGGGGAGAGGAGCCTTTGCTTTGTCTCTGCAGAAGGATGTGATACGGTGCCTGTTTGTTTGCACTAGCTGAGGCCACCCTAAGAGCGAGAGGCAGGGCCACTCGGAGGACATACCAGCAGGAAAAGTTGGGAGCCGTGACTGCGCCTTCTCCTTGCCTCCTCCTCCTTTCCCGCTGCCGGAGCCAGGGGGGGAAAGAAACAAGAGAGAGAGAGAGAGAGAAAGAGAGAGAGAGGAACTGAGACTCAGCCTGACAGCCCAGGATGTGTCAGTCAAGCGCCCTGCAGGGACCAGAGCTGCACTCAGGGAAATGGTGAGATGCTGCAAAGCTTTACCTAACCCTCCTCCCTCCTGCTGCAACCTCCACAAAGTTAAAATCCATGTCCGGAGGCTGCGCTCAGAAAACGGTGGCGGTGGAGGAGGCAGCGGTGCCGGGGAGCAGCACCCACAGCTGGAAAGCCCAGTCCCAGCGGGGAGCACCCCAAATAGGAAAGCCCGCTTCAGGTACTGTCTGGCGTCTCTGGCTTTGCAAGGCGGAGGGAGGGGGGAGAGGAGACCGGCAGGTGTCCCCCAAGCCTTTGTTTGGCCTAACTGCAGTGACAAACCTCTGGATTCCCTTGATTGGCAGAGGGAGGAGGGGCCCTTTGATGGGGTGGGACAAGAGAGGCTGGGCCTCACCTGGGGATCCAGGGGGATCTGAGGGGAGAGCCTGGCTCGTCCTTTTTCAGGCAGCTCTCAAGCCGCCACTCGGCAGGGATTGGCTGGGATTGTCTGCAGTGAAAGGGGGAAGAGGGAGCCAGGAAGCGAGCTGATGCCCTGCCTCCCCTCCGCTCTTGCCATTGTCTCCTGTCAGGCTAGCTTTGGGAGGGGGGGGGGACTAAAAAAGCGCAGGGGGGGGAGGAATGAGCAGCATTCAGGAGGCCCCTTTAGCCTCCTTTCACTTTTTTGGCTGAAGGACAGCAGCCCCCTCTGGGGGGAGGGGCTGCCGGGCGGAGGGGCTGCTGCGGAGTCCCCAGGGATCCCAACCCATGGATTCTAGTCCGGGTTTTATTCTTGGGACAGACCCTGCTGCACTCTCCAGAAGTTCTTCCTCCCCAAGGAGTTTATTTTTCCGGAGGAGGGTTTGCTCTTTGTAGGTGGGCAACTGGGCCGGCCGTTGAGGCTTCAAAAACACGGCCAGCTTTGCTTCTAATTTGTAACTGATATTTGCTAGAATAGAGCGAACTCTTATCTTTCCTGTTAAAATAAAAATGAATAACTGGGTGGGATTTGCTACTGGCGCTCTTTCTTTTGGCCAATTTAAGGTTCCTTCAGTCTTTGTCCCTTTTGATTCTGAAGAGTTTGATCCGGAGATCCAACATTTGAGGAGCCCTTATGGGAATCAGGGTTGAAAGCAGTGTGCTTGGCAGTCTCTACGGGATGAGATGACTTCATACACCCCCTTCCTTTCTTCTCTTGGAACCTGTTGCCTGCTGAGAGGAAGCGGATACCTCAACCTGGCAGGTTTCCTTGTGGGTTTTAAGGGAGGATTCGTTGTAATGCTAGCCACTTGCAGGATATCCCAGTGCGGTTTTCAGCTCTTCAGGTGAAAGGAGATGCACTCTCAGACCAGTATCCATACTCTTGCTCTGCAGAAGATCTCCCCCGCCCCCGCCCCCCCATTATTTCCTGCAAAGGCAGGAGAGCTGGCCTTTGGAGCCTGACAGGAGACGATGACCAGCAGGAATGTCAGTTCTTGCAAAACAACAAGAGGCCTTGACTTCATCCTGTAGCTGAGGAGGCGAAATGCCCCAGGAAGCAGGATCTGCCACTTCCTGCACCGTCTTGCCGCTCTGCTTTTGCTGCAGACAGTGGCAAAACTGTCTTTGTGGGAGACATTTGCAGGGGCTTCTATTCTGTTTCCTGCTTCTGGATTCTGGGGGGGCTTCGCTGGGGGCTAGGCGCCTGAATCATGGTGAAGGGGGCTGCTCTGCTTTGCTGGGGTTAGGCCGGCTTTGTTTCTGATGGGAGGGGCCCTCCTTTGGGGGAAAGCCTCGGGAGGCAAAAGAGACACCAGGTTGGCTGACCGTCTTGTGTCTCTGTAATCCCACAGGTTGCAATTTCCCCAGCTGGCCCTGAGGCGAAGGTTGGGCCAGCTGAGCTGTATGTCTAGGCCTGCTCTGAAACTCCGTTCTTGGCCTCTGACTATTCTCTATTACCTCCTGCCTTTCGGTGCTCTTAAACCTTTGACCAGAGTGAGATGGAGGCCTGTGAGCCGGGTAAGTGCTTGTGAGTTTGTCTTGTGCTTGTGGTGCCCGGTTGTTGTGAGGGAGGAGGGCGGGGGGCTCTTGGCAGGTCGCAGAGGCTGAACCCCAGATGGCCGCTGAAGGGTGAGGAATCCCGAGGAGCCTGTCCTTTCCTTTCCTCTTGCAATGTCTCTGCAGAAGGGACCTCCGGGGAACGCTTCTGCCTGGAAGCTGCTGGCACAGTGGGAGAGAAAGTCCTGCCAGGGTCTGCTCCTTGTCTTGGGAAGCTAGAGGAGGGTTGGCGCCTCTCTTTGGGCTGCTCAGAATTGTACCACGGAGAAGTAAAACTTCTTGGCTTTGGGAGCTGCGGGACATGCCTGCAAAGGGGTCCAGATCCCCCCCTTCCTTTCCCAGCATCCTTGGGGCTTTCTGGGTGTGGTCTCGGACACATGGGTGTCATTTGAGAGGAAGCCGCTCTGCATCCTTGTGGAGAACGATCCTTCTGAAGGCATCTCTGTAGGGCCAAGGGGTTTTTCCGCAGGAGGTTATGGTCACAGCTCTTCAGTTGTTCCATTTAATTGCGAAGGGACATTGGCATGAAGTACATAATTAGCATGAAAAGCGGGTCTGGTGGCTGCTGGCGGTTGCTTCTGTTTCGGACTTCCCAAAGCTGCTGCTCTTTCCTTCTTTGTTTCCCATCTATCTTGGGATGCTGTTGCTTCAACTGTGAAATAGGAATTAGGACAAAGGCTTGACAAAAAGAGTCCGAAGAACTCCCAAGAAAGTAAAATGAGGAAATGATGCCTAATATATCAGTTAGCAAACCCTAATGCCACATACCAGGGGAAGAGGTTGAAGAAAGTATTGCATTTTCTACATTGGTCTCTTGTTTTGGAGTTGATGTAGTTCATGTGTGAACTCTTGGCATACCTGTGCATACCTGTCTATTACAAGACCTGTTCTGTCTGCATGCAGAGATCTGTAAAGAGTGTATATAAAGGGTTCCAGTTAGAGATCCGTGCAATGTACTTTCCATCTTTTGAACTTTTGGCTTGAGCCCAAATGAGGGCTTTGCCCATTGACTGTTATCAACAACCTGCCGAGCAGCTGGGATCACTTCTTGGACTGGCTGGCTGATGAACGCTCTGGTTGGAGATGGTCTACTGAAGGGTTAAGAAGCTGAGAGGCTCTCTTGCCCTCCTGCAGTTCCAGACACTTTGCAGCCCTGGGGTTTGGCCCCTGTTTTTCTTGCTGCTATTTGAGGGTACATTTTATTGTACTTGACATTCTTGGGCCCCTTTCCCAGTGGTGGGATTCAAATAATTTAACAACTGGTTCTCTGCCCTGATGGTTTCTTCCAACAACCAGTTCACCAAACTGCTCCTCTTTGGGAGAACAACCGGTTCTCCTGATGGGGCACGAACTGGCTGAATCCCACCACTGCCCTTTCCCACAAAAGCCAATTACGGGGGAGGGGGGGAGTTGTGTCAACTTTGGGTAGAGGATGATGCGTGTTGAGATTTCCTTGAGGCGCCCGTTCTCCCAGCCCATGTGCCACGGTTGCCATATTTGAATCTAAGGGCCTTTAAAGCAAACCCGAGTCCACAGAGACTTCAGAGAGGAGGACAGTTTGCATGCAGCCCTTGAATGAATGTTGGGTTGGTCAAGGGAGAGATTAGCTGCTGCTTCCATCCAATGCACTAGGAACTTGGCAGAGAAAAAGGTCATTTTTGGCAAGCACTTAAAATAAACTGGAATCACCCAGTGGACTGAGCCTGATAAATAATGGAGGCTGGTATGCCTCTACTGCTCCTGCTACTTTTATTCCCCCCCACCGACCCCTCAAAGTGTTTTGTTATAAATGATTTTGAAAAGGGACCATGTTTTCAGAGGCCAAAATCTTTCCTGTTTTGTGTTAGGGAATTCCTAGTGAGGGGCCCTGGAATTCTCTAAAACCAGGATGCTCATTAGGAAACAATAGAGGCTGACTGGCTGTATTGTTCTCAGGGCAGCCGTTGTGATGGCAATAGACTGGAATTTGGGTCATGTGGCAGTTCCTGGCACCTCTCTTGGGCAAATGAAGTCACACACACACACACACACACACACACACACACACACACACCTAGGGCACAGAGGCATTGCTCTGACCCTGGCATTGCCGCACCAATAATTCCTTGAAGAACTGCACAAGCAGGAATGATGTGGGATGCAATGATAGCAAACCACCGATCATGTTAGTTTCTTCTTTAGAAACGCTCCATTCCCAGGAAAACGGACACTTGGAAAACAGGACTGTTTTTTTATCTCCTTGGCCTGCAAGAAAAGTCCCTCATTCTAGCTTGCCTGATGAATTGCAGCTCAGCCATGTCTGGAAGAACGTTGTTTGTCACTCCTGGTGTACGGCACGCTTGGTTGCATGGAGGAGGAGGAGGAGGAGGAGGAGGAGGAGGAGGAGGAGGAGGAGGAGGAGGAGGAGGAGGAAGGTCCGCTTGAAGCCAGAGTTGGAGCTGTTAGAAATATTACTCAGCTTCAGATGATTCTCACCAGTCTTGAGGAGGAACATTGTGGTCTCTTTCAGCACTTCCAGTCTTGAGGACAGAGCTAAACTATTGACCTGGCCCTGAATATCCTTACGCAAGTACCTCAAATCCTCTACTGACCCAGTCTTCCTCAACCTTGGCAACTTCAAGATGTGTGGACTTCAGTTCCCAGAATTCCTCAGTTGGTTTTGTCCACACACATTGCTCTACTTTGGGGGGGGGGGGGGGGAGTGTCATGCAGCTGGATCCCCTGTTCCTTTAAAATTCTGGAGTGGCAGTAGGCCAGAAGTAAAAGATGATTCAACAAGAGATCTGAGGGTATGTAGGACACGTTTTTAAAAAAATTCTAAATTTTGATTTTGTTTACAACTTTTACAGTTACATATACTACCTTTTAAAGGCCTTTTAAACACACTTTTATTTGAGGTCGAAAATACTATTTTCTTGGTCATCCTGCAGATGTGTTGTTGAATGAATACCTGTGTCAGGTGCACCGCTAGGCCAAAGAAAACAGAGGACAGTCAGAGTTGTGTCTCTTCCTCCTCCTGGGTCACTAACTACCTGGTAGATCTGAGCTACTGTATCTTGCTGCTTTCTCCTTGGTCCTCTCCTATGACTTGTATACCAGGTGAAGCGGAGCCGGTGCCTGTAATTTTAGAGACGGCCAAATTGTTATTTTCCAGGTACTCCGAGATCTCTCTATTAAACTTAAGCTAAGCTACCTACAATGTTCAGTCTCTTGTGATATTAACCATCGCCATCACAGTTCCTCCCGATGGAGCCTGGTTTGCTAATACTCAGTCCTCAACTTCTGACATTCTCACGCCTGTAATTTGGCTGTGCAGAGAGATTTTGGAATTGTCATTCTGCAGTCACCAATGGGGTTCTACAATGAGTGTCTAGCAAGCTCATGTGTGGTAGAATGAGGATCTCTGCCCCTGAAGCAATGGTTACTTAGAACAGATGTACGGGAATCCACTCCTTAAGGAGGATGCACCAGTCAGACTTCTAGAATCAGATGCTACCGCTGAGTAAGCCGGCTGTGCAATGCAATCGTCCTTAAAGTGCCTTGGGAACAATGGGATGGACAGTTAGGATAATCCTTGTGATTAACAAACTGACTGACTGTGCTGTAGAATTGTGCCATTTGCTTGTTTCAAAGCGTAGCCCCCAAGGACTCTTAAGGACCTACAGCCACAGAGGTTAAACTACTGCTCACTATCCAGAGTCAATATGAATCATCCCTTGGCAGCACCTCCTAGCAGCCAGACCCTGTCAAAAGAACAGCGGGTGCTATGACAGAAAAATACAGGCAGTCCTTGGGTTACAACCACTTGTTCAGCAGGCGTTCAAAGTTATGACTGCGCTGAATCAGGAGGACCTTCAACCAGTCCTCTAAGTTGCAAGGTGTCCCCACAATGGGATTGTGATTCAGGCTGCCAGCAACTGGATTGCAATTTCAGTGGCTGCAGTGTCCCATTGTCATGTCAGCCCCCTTTGAGACCTTGCTTGAAACAAATATAGTTACTGGGGAAGCTGGCAGGAGGTCACACTTTTTCTCCCAAGGGGTCCCTTGGTGGCATCGAGGATCTTGTGCCCATGCCCCATGGTGCCCAAGCACAGCATCTACCCACCTGCAGCACCTGCCCATTTGCTTCCATTTCGGAGCACTGGCCCACAGTGCCAGCCCACCTGTACTCCATAGTGCTGATCACGGAACTTGACCGCAATCTGTAGTGACCACCTGTAGCACCTGCCTGCCTACCCATAGCTCCGACCCCCTGGCCTGCTTGCCTGGGAGGCAGTTGCAGGTCTCACACGCCAGTCACTTGCTTAATGAACGGTATTGTCTGTCAGTTGCTCTTGCTAAGTGATGCCGTCCTGTGCCTTGTGGTGTAAGAACTCTTGCCCTGGGCAAGGGGTTGGGCCTGGAGACCTCCAAGATCCCTTCCAGCCCTGGTTTTCTTTTGAAACTTGGCTTGAGGTTCATGAATTAATTAGGGCATGTTTCGGAAACCCGACATGTGTGATTCTATGACACGGCAAGACAAAGTATTACATGGCCAGTACAACACCCACACAGAGCAGTCAAAGCAGATGACAAGAAGTAGCTGAGAGCAGGAAAGATGAAGAAAGAGACAGAGGGACTAATTCTGGCTACCCAAGACCAAGCCATGAGAACAAACACATGGAAAGCCCGAATTGAGAAGAAAGCAACAGGTAGAAGTGATGCCTCTGCAAAGAAGCTAAAGAAACAGTGGACCACCTGGTTAGCTGCTGCAGGAAGATTGCCCAGACTGACTACAAGCAACGGCATGGCCAAGTGGCAACCGTGGTGCGTTGGAAGATCTGCAAGAAATGCCGTTTGCTTGCAAGCAAGAACTGGTGTTACCACTAACTAGACAATAATAGAAAATGAAGAAACTAAAATGCTCTGGGACCTTAGAATTCAAACAAATATCTTCCAGACAACGTCCCAGGTTTAGCAACTGTTGGTAAGAAAGACAAAAAAGTGTTCCTTCTTGAAGCATCCTGAAAAGTCAGAATAGAAGAGAAAGAATTGGAGAAAATCACAAAATATAAAATCCTGCAAATGAAAGTGAAACAACAATGGCAAAAGAAAGTGAAGGCAATACTAGTAGTAATTGGTGTCTTGGGAGCAACCTCAAAACATCTCGCACACCATCGGCATTGACAAAATGCCCATCAGTCAATTGCAAAAGGCAGCTTTATGTGTGAGAATACATTGAACACCATTAAACAACTTCTGCCCATCCCAGCTCTTTGGAAAAGACCCGATAGGTGGACAGAAATGCCAAGCTCAGTCTAACCATCTGGCTGTGTGACCAACCATAATCTCCTAACTTTGTATGCCGCCCAATTCTCAACGACTCAGTGCGCACATTGTTAAACACGTCTCTTCTTCTGATTAATTGCAACAGGCAGGAAAGTTGAAGAGAACAATTACAGCCAGTGTGATTGCACAAAAGGCGCAGTGAAAATGGGAGCGTCAAAATGGATCAGTACAGAAAACAAAGAGAGAGAGCAAGAGCAAAGAAAAAATGGTTCAGGGTGGTGCCATTAAATGTTTGGAATGGCTGAAATTTACAAACGGTGCTAAAGCCAACAAAAAGTGTTTACAAAAATAAAAAGAAGGGGAAAGAAACAGTGTCCAGAAAAGGCTAAAGGATAACGGAAGAAAGCAGAAGGAGGGGCATCTCTCTGAGTCCTATGTTGACTTCTTCCCGAGCCAAAGAGGACGTAGTCCACTGGCTAATAGCGAAAGCAGAATGAAGAGGCAGGACTGAAACTTGAGCCAGACAGAGCTACAGATGAGTAGAGCTGCAGAGAATGAGTTTAAAGTTGCAGAGAGGTCAGATGTCTTGCATCATTGGCTACAGAGGGAAGCTCTGGCTGTTACTTTTGAGAAATCCTAGACTCTGGGTTGTTTAAGCGTCTCTATTTGAAACAAAAAAATAAAATAAAAGGAGGATGCAGGAATTCTAGACTAGTCAGTCTGGCAGCAACATCCGGGAAGATTCAAGAGCAGATCATAGAGAGGTCAAGAGTTTTGAAAACAATGCAGGAATTACATGAAGTTGTCTCTTCTCAAAAAAAAAAAAAAAATCTTCAAAATTATAACAAACTTATTTTGTAAATCTAATGTAACAATAGCAATAGCACCTAGACTTATATATCACTCCATAGTGCTTTACAGCCGTCTCTAAGTGGTTTACAGAGGCAGCCTAGAGAGCCAAAAAATCTGGGTCCTCATTTTGCCGATCTCGGAAGGATGGAAGGCTGAGTCAACCTTGAGCCTGGTGAGAATCAAACTGGTGCCAGTCGGCAGAGTTAAACTGCAATAACTACTGCACGACCACAGCTCCTCATTAATACAATATAGGAACATTATCCAGGCCATTCCCTTTTTAAAAAATTTTATATCCCTTTTAATTATTAAGACATCAGCCAGTTTTTTTTGTAAGTCCACACCATTCTTTTAACTGACTATTTTTAAATTCATTTTCAAATTTATCTTAGTCTTCTCCTGTAAAACTTGTTCTTCTTCCATAACATCTTTTAAACCCACTTTCTATACTCTTAACATTAATTTCTGGATCCTTTGTTCAAAAATCACTTTCAGTGTGATTTCAATATATGCTCTATTTTGTATTAGTTAAATTTGTGTTTCTCTCCTTTAATTGTAAAGTTTAGTTCCTTCTAGTCCCCTCTTGTGTCCAACTTTCAAAGTTCATCCTATCATTAAAAAAAAATCAAAACAAATTTTCCCATGGGAAGAATTTGTATACTTAATTTCAAAATCTTATCCCAATTTTCTAGAGTTGATTTGTATCATTTTTTTAAATAAAAGGTAAAGGTTCCCCTCATACATATGTGCTAATTGTTCCTGACTCTAGGGGGCGCTGGTCATCTCCATTTCAAAGCCAAAGAGCCAGCGCTGTCCGAAGACGTTCTTCGTGGTCATGTGGCCGGCATGACTCTACGCCGAAGGCGCATGGAATGCTGTTCCCTTCCCACCAAAGCTGGTCCCTATTTTTCTCCTCGCATTTTTTACGTACTTTCGAACTGCTAGGTTGGCAGAAGCTGGGACAAGTCACGGGAGCTCACTCTGATATGTGGCGCTAGGGATTCAAACCATCGAACTGATCAGCAAGCTCAGTGTCTTAGCCCCTGCGTCCCTCTTTTTTGAAATAATTTTTATTTATTTCAAAGATAAAATATTAAGCATCTCTGTGGAGCAGCTGTGATCAATATCAAGTCTTCTGCGTGTCTGGAGAGGAATCACAAAGGGCCGGTCTGCTTGCTGGCCCTTCATTATGCAATGGTCAGCGGCTCTGCTTTCAGGGAAGCCATCTGCAGTTGGCCATTGGCTCCCCAGAAGTCCTGAGCGAGAGCCAGTCCTTCTGTGGGGCTTGGTTCTTTTGCCCCATCTCGCCTGCTGGTGTAGGTCACCCTGCGTGGGGACAGGAAGGCTAGGAGGTAGCCCCCCCACCTCTTCTCTCCCGCTTGCAGTTGCTGGCCAAGGAAGCTCTCTGGCCGCTCTCCCAGGATCCAGCCTCCGTTCCCCAGGGCACATAATCAGGAGAGCAGTAAAGGTGGGGAGAAGGGAGACCACGGTCCTTAGGCTGAGAACTGGATTTGAACTGAGCTCAGCAATCTTAAGGGGGTTTAAAGAGCGAGAGAAGGAAAATCCCATCCCAAGAGCAGCTGCAGGGTGGATCTTAGCAACCTTCTAATTAAATTGGGAGATGAATCACCAGAAAGAGGAGAATGTCCTTATTCAGCCTTCGAGGCAATTGGATAAAGGGTCATTATTGAATCTGTGTGCCAGGCTGCATGCAATGGGCAAGGCCCCGGAAAAGGCATCATTGGCTGTTTGGTCTGCTGGCAGAGACTTAAACACACTCGCCATGAGAGATTGGTGTATCTCCCTTCCATAAACAGAGAGCAAAGCATTATGTGCGGCCCAAGGAGACCCTCTCCCATGAAACAGACAATTGGCAAGGGGTGCAGCCCCTGCCACTGCAGCCAGCCTGAGCTCAGACCTTTCCTGGGGTAGCTCTGGCTTCAGTGGCATTTGGATCTCTCAAAGTCCAGCGCCATCTAATCCTGGACTGAGAGTCCACAAGATCCCAATTCCTATCCTTGCTTGTGGCTTTGTTGCCTGTGGCTCACTCTAAACATCCCACATGTCCTTCCCACCTGTAGTATGGTTGTAACCAACCCAGTTTAAATCTTGATTATCTGAGCCTTAGAGCCCTTGATCTTGGGAGGTCCCAGAGGGCCCTACTGGGATTCCCCCCTTGTCGAGATGAGATCATCAGGATCAGCAGCCATCTGTGCCAACTAAGCCACTCGCTTGCTTTGCCCCTCCTACTCACCTTTTCACCAGTCTGCTGATCTTACAAAGAAATGTGACTCTCATTTGCATCGGTGGAATGTTTTCAGATGCACTTGCTTATTTTGGAACCTCTGGCACCATGAGAGCGAATGGTCCCTAAATAGTAAGAGTCTGGATTTCAGATCTGTATTCCCATGAGGTCAGAATAGTAAACAAGAATATTCAAAGCTTGACACTGACTTCAAAAATAACAGAAAGAAGTAGGTGATTCCTGCTTGAAATAATTTATCTGCACCCTCCTCTAAAGGAATTCCTTTCAGAGAGCAAAGCATAGAAGAGGCAAAAGAGACACCAGCATAAGTCAGTTTTAGCTGGCTTTTAAATGCTGGGGCTGGCCCCTAGAGAAGGCAATCCCCGTGAGAGGTCCACGTGCAACAATGAATGGAAACCCTGAGGAAACTGAAGTGCAGTTCTTAGAGACCTAGCTTGTACCGGTTCCAGGCGTTTGGATCTTTATCTTTAAAAATCTCTGAATCATAATGGTACAATTTCTACAATCTTCCGTAAGGACCCGGAATTATCTCTAAAGATAAGGAATGCCAAAGATCTCTGCATAAAGGCGAGTTTTAATTAGAATTTAAGGTGTCGTGGTCTCACATGAGTCATCAGACACTGGGCTCCACTGAAGTACACAGCTGTGTTGATGACACACTGCAGAATCTTAGAGGTGACTTTGGAAATAGTGAAATGGTTGCCTCCCATCTAGATCAGATAGTACAACTGAGCCTTTCCGTGGGAGTCTTGGCCAGGCAGGTTTGCCCTGGACAACATACTGCACGTTAATTTCACGGTCTAAGAGAAGCAATCACTACTAGTTAGGTTATCCTTTTTAAAGATATTTTATCAGTTTTGGAGACACAAGAAGTAACCTGCAATTCTGGCACATCTGCCCCATCCCTTTTGATGACCCCTTTCTACAGACCCAAGGTGGCTGAGTGATCATTTGGCCCAGCTGCCGGTCCCTGTGATCTTTTATTCTTGGAGTGACAAACCGAAGATGGATTAAGCCATAGAGTTGAAGGGGAGAGGCACATTAAAGAGTTTGGCTCAAGTCCAGCCATAAAACCAACAGCAAGAACTACAGTAGAATCATGATACGTTAATATCAAGATATAATTTCCAAGCTTATCTTTGCCATTAATTTCTGTCAGTAACTGCTGAAGAGGATGGGAAATATTAAATAACAGTAAGCTGTTCAATTGCTTTGAAATTTATGGGCAAAGCCATAAATGGACACTTGTCTGAAATGGTATGGAATCTCCTGCTTGAGCAGGGGGTTAGACTAGAAGACCTCCAAGGTCCCTTCCAGCTCTATTCTATTCCGAGAGCGTGAGATGTTTGGGGTTGAAGGCCTTCCTTTTGGTCGTGGTCTCAAGGTGAACTTGCAGTAGGCAGGTGCTATATCTTGACTCTACCTTATTGGGGCAGAATGTGCACTTTTAGACGCTTCCCCCCTTCTCTCCTTTTAAAGTTTCATTATTTTGTACTATGGCTTCCTAACCCTTTTCATTTTCTACCAAAACCAAACCCGAAGCTATGGAATTTTTGCAGCATAATTTCATGAGGCTTGTGGGTTGTAAATCTATTGAAGAGCAACCATCCCAGTTTGCAGGAGGGCTCAAGCAGGGAATTAATCTGGACTCACTTTGTAAATGCAAGAGGGCAAAGTGTGGCACCCCCCCACCCCACCCTCAATGCCTTTGAGCCTTATTTAGTGTTTCCCGGGCACTAAATAGTCTGGGGAAGATTCCTGTATTATTGGCAGCGAACAATAAAGTTGTTCTGTCCCAGCCTTAGCAGAAACCAGAAACAGACTCCTCCTCCTGAAAAACCCCTCTTTATTTATCTCCTGTGAATTAATGGCATTCGCACACCCAAAAGTCCAGGCAAAAGTCCTTCAAAACGTTAACCAGAGCAACAGACCTTATCAGTTCTTTGAGATAATTGCCACCCCTCCTCAGAGCTCCATGTGGAAGGGTTTCAATAGTGGCTCTGTTTTGGGGTCTGGGTCTTCCCTCCTTCGGTCGTGCCTGGTTCTCGGAGACCACTTGGATAGAGTTCCAGTTAAAGGAAAAGCAGATTGTGTTAATGCAAGAGACCCACGTGGAGGCTCTATACCAGCCTTCCGAGTGCCAGTATCCCAGGGGGGAGGCAGGTCCTTCCTTCTGATCTTTGGGGGGATTTTGCAGACAACCCTTGGGGCCCACCTGAACCCCTGCCTCCCCTTCTCTCTAGGTCTCTTTGTACAAGTCCGTGCCAACCCGCCTGCTCTCCCGTGCGTGGGGCCGGCTGAACAACGTGGAGCTGCCCACCTGGCTGCGGAAGCCCGTCCTCAGCCTCTACATCTGGACCTTTGGGGTGAACATGAAGGAGGCGGCTGTGGAGGATCTCCATCACTACAGGAACCTGAGTGAATTTTTCCGACGGAAGCTGAAACCCCAGGTGCGGCCTGTCTGCGACCGGCACAGCGTGGTGAGTTTCTGGGTCAAAGGGCAGCTGCTCTGCTCCCTCCTTTTCCATTTTTGGATAGGGAGGCTCTAGGAAACCTTTTCAGTTAAAGTTGTTTTAAGGCTGCTTGTTTGGGTAGGTTAATCACATCCATATTATTCTTATTGCATTTAATGAAAGTAGAACAAAGTACTGTAAATTTGAGTAGCCGTGGATATTGTTTAGTAGAAGTGGAAGAGAAAATAGCATTCAGCTTCTTTTAACTCTTTCTCCTTTACAGATCAGTCCTTCGGATGGAAAGATCCTCAGTTTTGGGCAGGTGAAGAACTGTGAAGTGGAACAAGTCAAAGGCATCACTTACTCTCTCGAGTCCTTCCTGGGTCCCCATGCCGCTCACGAGAACTGCCAAAATAACCCAGGTAAGTCTCCCCTTTGAGCTCCTCTCCACAGGGTTTGCTAGTGGGGCCGAGGCTGAACAGGGCAGCCCTGTCTTTGAAGCATCTTTAGAAGGATGAATTGCACCAAGGCCAGGCAGCCGCCCCTCTCACTAGAAGCTAGAAGCATCAGGAGGAGTTAAGGCGCCAGGTGCACTTCGCATCTGCATCGCCCCCCCCCTCCCCCTTTTGCTCAGCGGAAGAGGCAGCAGTGGGGCGAAGAGACCAAGGCTGGCAACCCATGGAAGGCAGCCATGTCTGTGCCGCGGGAGGAGGCCTTCCAATGAGGCGGCCAGGCAGCTCAGGACTGCCGGGAGGGCAGCCTCTCCCCAAGGAGAAGGGCAGGCATTCACTCCACTTCTCTTTGTTGCTCACTTGCTCTGCTTGTCCTCCAAGGAGGCAAATTCCTTCCCATCTTTCCCCCCAGGGTAGGTAGGACTGAGAGGTGGTCTCAGGCAGACGTTCAGTCATTGCATTGCCCTCGCGGTCTGCTCTGTGGCCAAGGATGACCAGGTCTCCAGGGGTCTCCAGGGTAGCTTTTTCAGAAGCCGCCTTTGCAGGGTTTGGTGCCCCGATGGCTGTTCAGCTCCTACCCCTCACACACAAGCAGGAAGCGGTGCTCTGTAATTCAGTCGGATGGCTGTAGAGTTAATAGAAATGTGCAGGGGGAAGGTGCCTGTTGGTGCGCCACCACTGTTCCCGTGTTTGCTTCTGAATTTTCATCCAGAATGAATCTGGAATGAAAGCTCAAGAACGGCATTCCAGCTTCGCTTCTGAGCTTCTCCCTGTCCTGAATAAGGCCATTCGCAGCAGGAGATGCTTTGCAAAACCAAATTGTTGCAAGAAAACGCTAGTTCCCGTCTCCAAGGCTCGAGGGACAGTTAAGACTTCCCTTGTTGTTAAAGCTATGGCCGTTCGTGCCCCCCCCCCCCCCCATCCAGTTGCCTCTTGGTCTTCTCGCTCTGGGCTGGGCCCTCCTTTACATGCAGGTGGTGCCAGGATCAGCCCTTAGCTTTGGTCCGGAGCAGGTGAAGAAGTGCAGGATTTGAGTTGCTGGATCAAAGACTGGGCATCTTTGCGCTTCTTTCTCAGAAAACCTTCCTTTGCTGCTCTTTTCCAGCTTCCTGTTGCGAGTCCTTCCAAAAACAGCTGGTCACAAAAGACAGCAACGAGCTCTTCCATTGTGTGATATACCTGGCCCCCGGAGACTACCACTGCTTCCACTCACCCACCGACTGGAAGGTCTCTCATCGGCGTCACTTCCCAGGTAGGCCTCTTTCGCAGGTGGGAGGGCCAGAGGCAGCTCTTCACACACTGACATTTGCCCATGGAACAAGTGGAAGATTAGTCCTTCTGCAAGAAGCGCTTAGGAGCAGCCTTTCATCACAGTGGCCTGGAAACGGCTTCTGCCTTTCCTTATTTATTTAGATTTATATGCCGCCCAGTCCCTCCCAGTGATTCTGGGCAGTTTACAACCAATAAAAACCCAATATAAAAGAATAAAACACCCCCACAACCCACGACAAGACAAAATCAAATGAGCCACTTGATGGGGCCCATCTCACTCTGGGTTTCCCAGAACCATTGCAGGCTCTTCCCGGCTGGATTGATGCCAACATCCACTGGGGAAGGGCAGTTTGAACTCCCTAAGCCCATGCTGCACATTTCCACAAGAGGCTCTTCTCCCCACTTCAGAAGAATCTGGAGTTGGTGATTCTCCCCACAGTCCTCTGCAGGTAAACAAGAAAACCTGACGAAGAGGAAGCCCTGAATTAGAAATCATTTTGGGATCCAAAGTCTTTGTCCCAGGGACCGATCAAAGGCGGCTATTCCTAAAAGAGATTGGCCAGCAGCTCTCAGGCCGGAGCTTTATTTGCTTAGCAAATGCTGGGCTCTTTCAGCCATGGCCCAGTCCTTGCTCCCTTGAACAACTGGGAGGTGCAGGAAGGCATTCTAGCAAGAAAGGGGGCTGGGTGGAGTCTTGAGAAGTCCCATCTCTGGCAGCCGAGTAGGGTCAGGAGACCAAAAGGGAGGGGGAGGCCTTAAGCCCTTTCCTATCACCTCCAGCCCCTCAGAGGTCCAGGAGAACAGCCCCCGCTTCAGCTCACTTGGGCCGTAGTGGCGCAGTGGTTAAAGTGTAGTATTGTAAGCTAACTGATCTCGCTGCCAAGAGTTCGATCTTGACCTGCTCAAGGTTGACAATGCCTTCCATCCTTCCGAGGTGGATAAAATGAGGACCCAGATTGTTGGGGGCAAGCTGGGGATTGTCTGTCAACTGCTTAGAGAGGGCTGGAAAGTACTGTGAAGTGGTATATGTCTTAAATGTTATTGCTATTGTCCTTCCTTCCTTCCTTCGCTCTGCCTACTGCCAGCAGTTTGATTCTCATCAGCTCAAGTTTGACTCAGCCTTCCATCTTTCCAAGGTAGTTAAATGAGGACCCAGATCATTAGGGGCAACAGGCTGACTCTGTCAACTGCTTAGAGAGGGCTGGAAAACACTGTGAAGCGGTATGGAAGTTATTGCTAGTGCTATCCCCACAGTAGCTCAAACAGCAACAGTCCAGAGCTGTATGTAATCTTGCGGGAGTTTCCCTTCCTGGGGGAAGGAATCAAGTCCCCACCTCTAGTTTTTCTCCCTCAGTCTGCCCTGGCAAGTCCTTTCCCCCTTCCTCTCTCTTCACTAGCACTTGAACCTACGACATGTACCACCTCATAGTGCTTTACAGCCCACTCTGTATGGGTTACAGATTTGCCCCCAACAATCTGGGTCCTCATTTTATCGACCTCCGATGGTCAGGGTCAAACTCCAGACAGTGGGCAGAGTTTGCCTGCAATCCTACATTCTAACCACTATGCCACCAGGACAGCCTGTTCAGTGAATGCCAGGGACCATCCTTCTCTGCTGGACATGGTCTTCAAACGTCTGCTGAGCTACATTTTGAAATCGTTGGAGGCCTTAGAGGGCCTCAAAGGGGCCCCGGGGGGGTCTTCTGGCATCTCCCCTCCCACAGCCTCTCTTCTCTTCCCAGCTTTTGGATAAGCCAAAGCAACAGCAGAGACTTGCTCTCTCCTCAGGTGCCCTGATGTCTGTGAACCCCGGCGTAGCCCGTTGGATCAAAGAACTCTTCTGCCATAACGAGCGGGTTGTCCTGTCAGGCTACTGGAAACACGGCTTCTTCTCCTTGACAGCCGTGGGAGCGCAGAACGTGGGCTCCATCCGCATTTACTGTGACCAGGTGAGGAAGCTTCAAAGGGAGGCATTTGTGGGTGGGGTGGATGAGCCCCGCCATCCCTGCCTACTGGCCCCAGAGGCACAAGGAGACCAGGCTTTAGAATAGCTGGGAGGCCACCAGGTGATGTTGGCAGGGGGGCAGCTTAGGTGGCTTGTGGACCCTGGAAGCTGGTGTTCCTGCCACTTTGAGGACCCCCGAGTTGGGTCAAGGCTGGCAGGGTTTCCCCAGGAGGATCAGGCAGGGTCACCAGCCTCGGGTTCCCCCATCTGCCTCAGCCATCTTTAAGGCATGGAGGGAGGTCGGTCAATGGATGAAGCGTGAAAGTGGCCGCCTGCGCCTTCCTCACTTGCCACCCCCTTTCCCCCTCCCCTCTCTCTCTCTCTCTCTCGGCAGAAGCTGCAGACCAATAGCCCTCGCTACAGCAAAGGGTCTTTCAACGACTTCAGCTTTGTAACCAACAAGGACCACGAAGGCATTCCCATGAGGAAAGGAGAACATTTAGGCGAATTTAATTTAGGCTCAACAATTGTTCTGATCTTTGAGGCGCCCAAAGATTTCAACTTCTACTTGAAGCCTGGCCAGAAAATCCGCTTTGGGGAGGCTCTGGGGTCCCTCTGAGGTCTGGGTGGTCGGAGGGGAGGGGCTTTTCTATGGACAGGGACTCCATTCATACAAGGAAGCCATTTGGTGTGGTGGAGTATTGCTCAGCAGGACCTGAGTGAAGAGAATGAGTCCTTAGTCTCAACCCGGGAGGGGCGGGCTAGCCTCATCGGGAGGGTTGCCGATTGATGGGGGACCGTGGCCCTTAAGAGCGTGGATCCTCAAGCTCTGCACCGAGATGCCGTCAGCTCTGCAGCCAAGAGGAAGGGGAAAGGCAGAAGGAAGCGCTCTCCTTTAAAGGGACAGGATCCAACTGGCCTCATTACATTCAAGTTTACATGCACCCATTTTTCAGTCCAATCCTACAGAAGGGGGAGGGCTAAACAGAAAAAATGCAGCTTGAATTCTGATTAAGAAAGTGGCTAAAACCTAGTTCTCTCCCTTTAAAGCAGAGGTTTGCGCTGTCTTTGAGCTGCCAACATCGAGTCTGTGTTCAGCATTTCCCTTGTTCAGCATTTGGATTGGAGGAGCCCAGCTGGCCTCTTCCTCCAGCTTCCTCCAACTTCTAAAATGGTTTTGCGTTGCTGGGCCTTCACTTTTTCTGTGTTGCGCAGGGGGGAGATCAGTTTTCCTTTCTTGAACCTGGCTTGCCAAAACACGCACCAGTCCCACTGCAAGGCATGAGTTTCCCTCTCTTCCCTCTGTGCAGGGAAGTGGCCGGTGGACTCTGCCCAGCACTACTTAAAAAACACCCGTAGGAATATTAAATAACTCTCATCTCTTCTCCTATGCACTAACTTCTAATTCTCTGCTGGAGCTATTCAAGGAGGCGGCTGAGAAGGAAGCGGAATTGATCACAATAAATTCTCCCCATCGCCCTAAAATATCATTTATAGGCTTTAGACTTTGGGGTGATGCCACACACCCCAAATCTGCCCCTCTCTTTTTTAATGGCCAGTAGTTTTAGTAGACACCCAGGCTGTAGCTAAATATAGGACAGGAACTTGATCAGAGCCGTGTCCTATTTTCTCTATATGACGAGGGCCTTTTTCTGTGGCTTTGAGGGATGAAAGGCAGAAAGTGGTCCTTTGTGATGGCTGGTCCCTTCCTTCCTTCCAAAATGCAGAAGTCCTTAACCAGAAAGCAGCTCTTCAATCCTCCAACCTCATCCTCTGCTCTGCTGCCACAGGGCCCAAGGAAGTCATTGGGAGACAAACGATAGACAGCTGTGCCTTGCTCTATCCGTGGAGAGGAATTACTTGCATTACAGTACAACTCTGAGCCTTCTGTTCTCTGGTTGCTCTGACTCTGGTGTAGAGGAGCCCCTTCAGTTGGTCTCTGTCGTCAGAAAGCAGTTCTGGGCCAGGTCCTGTGAAGCGGTGGGCTCGGGGTCACCCAAACCCTAAACAAACGGGAGTGGGTTTCTTGGTGACGCTGTGAATTTCTCCAACCTGGAGAATCCTTTTATTTTTCAACTGTATCAGTAGCACAGTATTTTTGTATGTCAAAATGTACAACTTAAGACATTAACTCATTAATGGCAAATGTTTTAAAGTAAAAATAAGAACTGACCATGCTTTGACTTTTGAAGTGTTTTAATTTTGGAAAATGCTCCAGAGGGGTTCTTAAAAGCAAGTCCCCTCTTTCTTTCCTGGGGTGGCTCAGTTTGAGGCTTCTCTGAGGAATGTGTGGGGCTATCAAAGCCGGTGGGAGCATCTTCTCCGGCCAGGCAGAAGAGTCCTCCGTGCGCGAGCACCTAGGCAGGAGCTGGAGGTGCCGTTGCCTAGGTCTTCAGAGCTGCTCGAATGTCCTGGACGCGGCTCATGTATTTCTGCACCAGCTGCCGCTCTCCTTCCAACGTGCTTCCAAGTGAGGCGATCTGCACCTTCAGCTGCAAAAAACAACCCCCCCCCCCAGGAAAACATGAAAAGCCCTGTGGGTGAAGGACAGCCCAATTCAGCTACGGAGAGCATGGCAAACAATGGCTAACCTCCTGAATCCCACCCATTTTTCTCTGAGCAACCACCAACTTCTGCTTACCCTCGGTCCTCAACCCCCTGAACTGCCACTTTCATGCTAAGTTTATTTCTCAGAGGGATTTGAGGGAAGCCAGAGCAGCTTCATTTACCCCAAGCAGATTTCCAAGCAAAATGTGGGGTTAGCCATGTAATGTCTCCCCTAAAAGACAAGAAGGCTTATTCTGGAGTGTGTTAACAGGAGTCAGGAGAAGTCCATGTACCTCTCCTTTGCCTTAATCGAGACCTGCTGGGAATAGTCCTCTAGTTCTGGGCATCACAGGTCAAAAAGGAAAGGGGGGGGGAGAGGGAGCGAGGCAAACTGGAGAAGGGTCCACAACCCAAGACCTGCACAGTTGGAGAAGATGAAGAACGTGAGTGTGTCTCATCTACAGACGACCAGATATGGTAGCAATCTTTAGGTATCTGAAGGTATCGCCCAGAGATGGCAATGGGCTTTTTTTTCTCGCCCTCTGCCACCTCTGGTAGGACAAGAGCAAGGATTAAAGTTGCAAGGAAGGAGGTCCAGGCTCCACACCAGGAGAAACCTCTGGACTGTATGAGCTGACAAGGAGCCAGAGGAAGGGGCCCTGGGCTCTCTTGCTGGAAGTCTTAGAACGGGCTGAATGGCCATTTGCCTGAGGGTCCAGTGAATCCCCCACGAGAGTAGAGAGCTTGGACCAGATGACTTGTTATGTTCCCCCCAGTTTCATGAGTCTGAGCCAATGGATCTCAACATTGGTACTTTTGAGATAAGCCGATTTCAACTCTTACACTTGCTGGGAATTCTGGGAGTTGAAGTCCACATGTCTTCAAGCTGCCAAAGTTGAGAAATACTGGTCTCAACTTTAGGCTTGTGTCTAACCAAGATCAACCATAATTTCTCTTGTTTGCAAATACCGTGGAAAGGCATGTGAGGGTGCTAAGCAACCTGTGAATTACGATGCAGCTGCCAATTTTCTGGATTCTGAAACTGATTAACAGGTTCAGCATAGCAATTTCTGCTAGAAAATCCAGATCTGGGGATACATTATATGGACACTAAGAAAATCAGGATATTCTGCTGTGATAGGAAAAGGCACAAAACAATTTTGTCTTAGTAACAGCTCCTGCAATTCCTACAATGTCCCAGTTTTCACCTGTGCTATTTTTGCCGACTTGCCTTTAAAATCTATGAAGGTAAAGGTGAGTCTCCAATGCTCAGTGCTAGAACTACAGAAAAGAAACCAGGAGAACTGCCAAAGGCAGAAGGTGTCTTGGGGGGTTGGGGGGGGGGTTGCCAGGCTCCTTTCCTCCCCTCTTGAAGAAGCTGAAGCATTGCAGCATTTGCTCTGCCTGGCTGTCAGTGACCCCAGAGGCCTCCAGATGATACCTGGCCCAGCTTCTCGCGGATCTCCTGCGCATCGGAGGATTCCCCAACTCCTCTCAGTTCCAGCCACTTGCTAAGAAGCCGCTCCTGTCGCTGGCAGAACCTAAAAGCCAAGCGAAGATGGTTCATTGTTCTTGCAGAGAAGCAGCCGGTGCGACAGGCCAAGTGCCCAAAGTGCTCCCATCCATTGTTCTCTGACAGCTGATGTGATTGTTTTGTGTTTTTAAATGAAAGTAACAACAGAAAACAAGCCCTTGATTAGAAACAGTAAAAGAAAAAAATAGGAAATAGAAGGAAGCTGGATGGCAAAACCCCTTCCGAGATGAACACCGGCTATCCGGGAGGCTCCTGGGCCTCCACCAACAGAACCGGCCCAGCCGCCCTCAAATGGGCCTTGGTTTCCAATCTTCTCGGAAGGCTAGGCAGCCCCCCTCCCCCCCACACACAGAGCCACTGCCTTCCATGAATATCCCCCTGGAGCATGACTTCCACCCAACACCAACTTGGCTTCACAAGGAACCTGGGTGACAACCAGCCCCACTTCAGTGCCCCCTCACAGGGAACAGGAGAGGGAAAAGGGGCTGACTCTTCATGGCAGGTCGGGCTGGGTTGGACCCTTCCTTGGTGGGAGAACTATAGCCCCTCTCCCCCCCAATCCATCAAAGAACCCCAGCTTGCCCCCCCCCGGCCCTTCCTCCTCCCCAGAGCCCTGCTTCCCAACAGATGCCCCCAGCACCTCTGAAGGGGCAAGGAGAAGGCAGCAGGTCGCGCAAGGCAGGGCAGAGGAGGCCATGCTCTGCAGCATCCACCCAGCCTCCCAGCTCCACAGGCCTGAGGGGCTCTCTGAGATTGGCTGTATTTATGCAGGCGTTTCATCACCCAAATTAGGTAACTTCACCAGGGCCAGGGAGGAGGAGGAGGAGGCTTTCATGACCATCCTCCACAGCCGAGGGGTCCTCCTGGTTTAGACTCTTCTGCAAAGCAGAAACCGGCCCCTGAATTGGGACCGAAAGGCATTTTGGGGACCCACTTCAGTTCCTGCTGCTGGCTGTAGTAATCCTGCATCTTTTGCCCAATACATTGGAGCTCATCCTCCAGCGGCTGAATTTCCGTCTTTCCTCGCTTGGTTTCTAAAACAAAAAGAAGTCACTGGCTTAGCGTTTGGAACAATTTTCCCATTCCACTTTCCTTCTAGAAATTGTCTCTGGAACTTGGCAAAATTTCGGCAGATTGATCTCTTTCCCAGTCTCCTTCATCAGGTATGAGAGGAGCTGTCAGGATGAAACAGGATCGGATTGTTCCTCCTATCAAGACCAACCCAACGTTCGACTTGAAAGGCTAAACGGCTGATACCCTCAAATTCATAAGGTTTTCCTCCGCAAAAGTCAAGTCCCTGCCATGCTTATGAAGCATCAAATGCCTATTTCAGAATTTCTGCTGCTTTCTTTCTTAGACTGGATTGGGTTGAGCTTCCCTGACACATGAAATGACATTTTTTCTAAAAGGGGGGATGAAAAGCATGTTTGGGAAAGGAGCTAATCGTAAGACTTGCATTCTGCTGATTCCACATGGACTCTGGTGGTTTACACACAATCCAACAATACCCCCCCCCCCTAAATGCAATGGTTTATCCAGTAAAAACAGCCATCAACTAGATGCTCTCCAGAACAATCTCCTCTTGACTACCCCACCTCAAAACTACCAATCACGGTTTCCATTCTGGGTCAAGAAACTCCGTAGGATGGACACTGACAGAGACATCATCTGTTCTACTCCCATCCCTTCCCTTCTATCCCCCGTTCTTCCTCAGCTTCTCACGTGGTCTTGGACCCCTAAGCAGAAAAGGCAGATCTGGTGCCAAGCCATAGACCAGCCATAGAGCAGAAAAGACCAGACAATTTCGGGACAAGCACTACCTCTGCCTTGCCAGGATTCATTCAGTTGCTCCCATCCATTCCCACACACCTTCCAGGCACCGGGTTAAGATTGCCAAGCCATCTATGGATCTTGGAAACTTAGGCAAGCTTGGTGCCACGCTTAATGGTTCTCATTCACGAATGTGTGTGTGTGTGTTCTGTTCTGACTGCAGCTTCCAAATGGCCCCCACCTGCAGCACACTTCAGTAGCCCACCCTAGAAGTGCTGAGGAAACCTGGGAAACTACTGCCAGGTGGAGTTGAGGTTGGTGCTGTCCCGTGGCTGTGGGGTCCAGGTGGCTCTCTTAAGGGTAGCCACAAGGCCAGGATTATCTCTGGGTCACAGGCCTCCTTTCTCTGGAGTTCCATCCAGAACTACAAGGGGAGAAAAGACCAGACAATTTCGGGACAAGCACTACCTCTGCCTTGCCAGGATTCATTCAGTTGCTCCCATCCATTCCCACACACCTCCCAGGCACAGGGTCAAGATTCCCAAGCATTCCTGGCTAACTGGGCATGAGAAATATTTCACTCCAAACGGGCTAATGACTCCAATGACTCCCTGTTTTCCTGGAGAGGCCCTCTGGCACCAACCACTGAAACTGCCCTTTTAAGCGCTGACATTTTTCCTGAATTTTCCTTCACACAACCTCACGTAGAAGCCAGGTTGGGCCCAGATCCAGCCCACAGGTGACTGGGCCCATTCTGCGCACTGCTTGCTCCTAATCACCAAATCACAAAGAATCCCAAGGAAGCTTCCCCATTTCATCAGGCATCGTCCAGAGTCCAGGCCTGAGAAAATGTGTGCAGGTTTTTTTTAGACAACCCATTGCACAGACATGTGAAGGCAGCCCTGCAGGGACTCTCAAGGCTCGCCTCCCAGAAGAGAGCAGCTAAGGGCTAATCAGGTCAGTGGTGAAATCTAAAACTTTTTTGCTACCGGTTCTGTGGCCATGGCTTTTGGGGGGTGGGGAGACATGTGACTGGGTGGGCGTGGCTATGTAGTCATGTGACTGGGGGGGTCAAAAGACAGAAACTCACTTTAACAATGTCCTGCTGGAGCAGGGGGTTGGACTAGATGACCTCCAGATCCCTTCCAGCCCTGGATTGCTGTGCTCTTTCAAGGTCCTCCCCCCTCTCCTTTTTCCCTCCCTCCCTCCCCCTCTCTCTATTTTGCAGCACCCCCCCCCCTTTTTGGTCTACCAGGCCTCAGGGAAGCTTCCTGGGAGCAAAAACAGACCAACAATGTTAAAAAAAAGTTCCTACCATTGCACAGCACAGCTGGCCGTCAGAACTTTTTAAAACGTTGTTAAGCATTTTTTTACTACTGGTTTGGGCAAAGCGGCCGGTAGCATTTCACCCCTGAATCAGGTATTCTTTGCTCAATGTAGTAAGAGTGGGAAAAGGGAAAAGCTCCATCATGGCGTATGTACTTTATGTGGTCAAGAAGGACTCCAGCCCCTTCTGCTGCTCCGTCTCCTGGGGTTCCTCAGCCAAGGAACTGTCCGGAACCTGCAGGGGAGAGCAGCCGCTTGGGTGCTAGGCAGTCTGGCCTCCAGGCACCAGAGACCAACCAGCTCCTCCTCCTCGGAACTGAGTTCCATATTGAGACGCTTCTCACCCCCCTCAGAAATCCCTCTGGACCATTCAGGCAAATCGGAGGAGGGTTGTGGCCCAATGGACTAACCATCACAGCCTCCACAGTCAGATCGCTTAATGTTGTGCTGATGTCAAGCTCAGACCAATGGCTGATGGGCCGACGGATGCCATTGGCACCACGATGAGCAGACATTGCTAAGCCTTCCTGGAATTCTCTCCCAGAGCGAGGAAGTTGAAGTTGCCCAGCACCATCTGCCAGCGCCACTCCCAACACCAGTGCAGAGGTCCGTTCACAGGTTAACAGAGTTGGGGAAGGGACCTTGTAGGCCAAGCAGGAGACCCTGCACCATTTCTGACAGTCTCCTCTTGAAAGCTTCCAGGGATGAAGCTCCCACAACTTCTGAACTTTTCTGAACAGTTCTGGCATCCCAGAAAGTGATCCTGCCATGCAGCCCCTTAGGTGGCACATGAGGGGACGCTCAACTTGCCTCTGCAGCCCGGCCTCAAAGAGAGCGTCACTGCGTTTTTGGTTTGCCAGCTGTGCTTCAACTCTAAGACATACGGTAGACTGATCTGACTCTTATCACTAAACTCAACTGCGCATGTACACACATTCTTCCACATTCTTTCATCATTATTATTTCGCCTTCTTTGTTCTTTTGTTCGCCTGCCAAGGAGGTAGGCAGGAACTCTGCCAAAATGTAACTGTTAGCTAGTAAGTTTGTATTTTTACTTTCTTTACAATAAAATGTTTTGTTTAGAATATATCTCCGGTTTATTCTGCTTAATTATCAAGTATACTTCAAGGAGAAGCCACGGCTCATCCCCTCGTTAAATACAGGGCGGAATTCACACCCTGACAGAGAGGAACTCACAGCCTGTCCCACCGGAGCCACCGGAGGGTACCTGAGAATCACCTCCCCTTCTCCTATCTTAGGACCACGGCTGGTGGAAGATCAAGAACCCAGAGAGGAATTTCCAAGAAGGTGACATCCCACCCTTGACCAGTCGGTCTTCAGCCGGGTCTCTTCCTTTGCTAAGCTCAAATCCTATGAATTCAGGCAAGATTCGCTCATCCAACCAGAGGCGGCAGAGGCTACTCCTGCTAGTAAGGGTCTCCTGCAGCTGGCCCTGCTCACTGCTTTGGGGGTGTGGATCCGTAGACTGTCCTATGAGGCCGATCACAAGCACCGCTCAGCCAGAGGGACCCACCCCCACCCGCAAACGAAGGCGGCTCCAACCCAATTCAAATGCCCCTCCAATTACGGCCTCCCAAGGAGCAGCTCCATCCTAAGCCAGATCAGAAACTCAAATCTGCAGGAAGACTCGAACTCGGCTCTGTTGAGATTGGCTCTGGTGATGGCATCTTGCCAGCCTGACTGGCTGTAGCGCCCCCTCCTGGTGAATCAGGAAGGCATCTGCCCGAGTCTCTTCCAAGCACCATCCTGCCTCTCAGAGGACTTAAGGGATGTTTCTTTGCTTATTTAAGGATTCCTGCCTCTCTCTGTCCAGAATCTCCCCCTCATTGGCCACCCATCCCTTTGATGAAGCCAGCATGGAGAACCTTTCTTCTGAAAGGGTAGCAGAATTCCAGCCCTACCTGCTTTTCCGCAAAGAGGAGGGCTCCTTCTTCTTCTTCCTCTCGTAAAATCTTCGGGGGCCAGCAAAGGCCCCCTTGAGACCACCGTTGGCCTCTCCTTGCCAGGGGCTGCAGCCGGAGGGCTGAGGGAGGGCTGGGGAAGGGCAAAAGGGACCATCACACCTGTGGCTCTGAACTGGGCTCGCTGGTCCACCTGAAGCCTCCAGGAGGGCCCTGGATTGAGTTCCTTGGCCATCAGCCTCTGGACCACGGAACCCCACAATCCAGACCCCAAGCCACCCCCACCCCCAAAAAACTCAAGAGGCCAGGGGGAGCAGCAGAGCGGGAGATGCTGCTTTCCAGATGCTCAGCGCCTCGACACTTGCCCTCTTTGTCCCCAGCGTGAAGGAGGAGGGGGGCTGCAGCTCTGGGGCAGCACTGGTGGGGCCGTGAAGCCAAGGACTCCTGGGGGGAGGGGGGCCAGGTTTGGGAAAGGAACCAGAAGGGTCACCGCAGCCACTGAAAGGGGACGGTGAAGGGTCGATGCTGGGGGGGGCAGGCAGGAGGGGGCCTGCTGCCATTGGCTGAGCAAAACCAGCGGAGCTTTCCAGCCTGCGGAGGGGGGAGAAAGATTTGCTAGTTTTTGTATAAATACTCAGTGTTTTTCCTAAAACTTCTATTCATGTATGCTTATGCCTTTCCCAGGTCTTTTTACCACAGCTGGAAGCAAAGCCATCACACCCAAAACACTGCACGCACGCACACAAGAGGTCTCTGCTGATAACTGTCCCCTTCCCTCGGGCACATCCAGTGCTGGCCGGGGGCTTCCTGTCCAGTGACAAACCTTCCTTGGAAATCGGCCAGGGATGCTGGTCCCTGAACAGAGTGATGCAGCCCAATTGATCGTGATTTGTTCGTGTGTTATCATTTAGCAAGTTCTAATTTAACCATCATAAAGTGGCTTATCTAATGAGGAAGCTGGGATTCTGCCACTTGGAAGGTTGGAACAAATGTATTCACATGGCTGAATTTGGCTACGATACAGATCCTGATCAGAGCTGCAATCGGAAGGCTGGTCTTGGGGTGGTGAGTCAGAGTCACTCTGGCCACCCTGTCAGTCTGACCGCACCTCAAGAGGAAGCCCATGCTGGCATTTGCAAAAAGATGCCCCTTTCTCCACCCATTATGCAGGTGTGGGCAGTGTCCTCCCTTATCTGACTGTTCACCCGTCCTCCAAGGTCTTTCCCACATACCATTACGATATCTTTGCAGTTTCCCTGGAACATACATTTTAACTGGGTTGCCCAAATGTTTGCGTGCACCTGAACTTTGGACCCAAATCAATGTGTAGCCAGGCCCAACAAGAATTACAGAAAAGAGACTAACTCATGAGGGCCAGAAACCTGTTCCGACGCTTGCTGCTGTTCTTGTTGTCCACTTACCACTTCCCTGCATGCGGCAGCCCCCTTTTCTCAGGAAATGGTATCAGGAAATCGGGTCTACGAGGCTGCAGCCTCACCTGCCGAGCCGTGAATCTGTGGGCAGGAGTAAAGTACTGTTTGCTTGGCATCCCCGGGGCAGCTGCCCACCAGCAGGACACAGGCAAAGCGGCTTTGCCCAATGCTGGGTTGCCCAAGCTCTCCTCCTCCACCCCCCAGGCCTTTTATCCAGGACTATGGGAGGAGGAGGGGGGGGCAAAGAGGCCAGGAGGGAAGGCAATGCCCAGCCCAGGTTAAGGAAAAGGCCGTGGAGGAAGGCAACTCCCAAAGGCCACCTTAATGCCAAACAGCCCTTCTGCCTCCTCTGAGCTGCAGCTCTGAGGCCCACCAACAGCCCAGCGATTCATGGCAGATGGCCCAAGCAGGACACCCGGAGGCCTCGAGAGGGGGCATCCCTCCCCTCTCAGAGTGAAAGCTGGAGGAAGGGGCTCGGAGGCTCTGGGCACAGGGGAAGCCTTCTGTCTCAGCTCTTCTCTTGCTCCTCCTTCGCAGGGGAAACTGCATCCCGTGAATATGCACCTTGCAAGCCAAATCGGAGCAAACTGAGTGATGCAGCTGCAGAAAAATCCAGTCCTTGGCAGCCTGAACCAAAGTACAGGATCCCAACTAAGGGAAGGCACCGCTCCTCTCCCGTCTACAAGAGGGATGTGGCAGGGAGCTTCCAGGGTCCAGTTCTGGGCAGGGCAATTTAGGAAGGAGCTGGCAAACTGGAGCTGTGATGAGAAGGGCCCTGAGGGTCTCCAGCTTGGGGGAAAGGAGATGCGGGGAAGATGGGGGAGCACGTCCATCCACAGAACTGTTCAAGGGGAGGCTTTAATGGCTTTAAATTAGAAGTTTCCAGGGCTTTCCTGCAGGAGCTGCTCCTTAACGGATCTGAGGCAGTGGACTCTCCTTTGCAGGAAATGTGGAGTCTCCAAGAGTGGAATTCTACACTGGACAGGGGTTAGACTAGATGGTCTCTGAGGACCCATCCAACTCTTCCATTCTCTGATTTCTGACTCACAAATCTGAGAGGATGGAATCTCCAGCAGCGTGACAGTCCCTTGGCACACCGGGAAGGTTGGCCTGTCCCCTGGGAACATCAGGAGGGACGTGGCCCAGCCTTGGCACCTCGAAAGTCACATGCTTCTTGGCGGGAACACCTGAAAGTGCCAGGCTGGGCTTTCGGGAAAGAGCCTTCTGCTTCCATATCATGGCACAGCGGTAGACCAAGTGGTGACGCTGACAGGCGGCCTGCAAGCAGAGAGCAGGAAGGACCGGTCTTGCTGGCACTCCGGTCCCAGGAATGAAAAGCCTGCCCCAAGCAGAAGCCCCCTCCCCTCCGCCCCAATCAGCCTGGGCAGGGACCACACCCAAATCCCCTGGCCCTGTGGTGGGAGGGAGAGATGCGCTTGCCAGCCGGGCTCCGGCTTCACCTGCAGCTGATGCTGGGCTTGCAAGCACCCTCGGTGCTGCTTCACGGTAGCCACGTATCTTAGGATGCGGCAGACACCCTCGCGCAGCAGCTCCGCCTGGTAGCTCTCGGCCGCCCGTGCCAGCCGTCCCTTCTTCCGCAGCTGCTCCTGCACGAAGCCTCGCCAGGCGCTCAGCACCTGCAGCCGAGACAGAGCAGGGCAGCCTGGAGACCGGCATTTCCCTCACTCGCTTTCCGGTGCCCCAAAGAGAGGAAGAACTCCCAGAGTGCCACGCTGGCTGGGGGAAAAACCCCTGGCCAGCCTGTGCAAAGAAGCTCTCCTAGCGGGGTGGGAGTTGTCCTGCTTGCAACCAAGGCTTTGCTCTGGGAGCCCTGAAGGACAGTCATTCCAAGGGCATTCCTCCTCTTTTCTGAGTCTCATCCTGAGAGAGAGAGAGGCAGCCAGTGGGCAGGGAGAGGTTCTTCCAAGTGGGATGCCCCATCAGACAGCTTGACTGAGCCCTGAGAGCAGAAATTGATGGCCACGAGGAAACCAGATGGACCAACTCTAGAAATGAAGAACCAGGCGGTTCCTACACTGGACAGAATCTGGTTCTGAAGAACAGCTACACCCTTCTAGCTTCCCATCCCTCTAATTTTGAAGACTCTGGAGGGAGAAAAGCAGAGAAGTCACGTATAGGAGGAAACTCAAGTCAAGATGTTTGAGGCGGAAGGATGCAATCAAGATCATGCAAAGAAGGAGTGCTACCTTTGTGTTGCCTTGGCAAGGCCACACCTAGAATTCTGCATCCAGCTTTGGACTCCACGGTGTAAAAAGATGTGGAGACTCTAGAAAGAGTGCAGAGAAGAGCAACCAGGATGATGAAGGGACTGGAGGCTAAAACATCCGATGAACGGTTGCAGGAACTGGGCCTGGCCAGTCTAGGGAAGAGAAGGACCAGGGGAGACAGGAGAGCCTCTTCCAATATTTGAGGGGCTGCCCCAGAGAGGAGGGGGTCAGGCTATTTTCCAAAGCAACTCAAGGCCAGACGAGGAATCATGGATGGAAACTGAACTAGAAAGAATTTTCTGACCGTGAGAACAATTAACCCATGGAGCAGAAGTTGCACTCAGAAGTTGTGGGAGCTTCATCACTTGAGACTTTCAAGAAGAAATTGGACTGCCCTCTGTCAGAAATGGTGTAGTTACTTCTGGTTTGGGGGGGGGGGGGGTTGGACTAGATGACCTACAAGGTCCCTTTCAACTCTGTGGATCTCTTCAGAGGCTAAAGAAGAGAGCAGCCTGTGTTTCAAAAGCCCCTCCAGGGAGCCGAAGGTCTTTGTACGTGCGAGACCACAGGCTTAAATCCCGGAGAAGCAGAGTCTTGTTTTAGGCTGCCTGGGCAGCCTCTGCCTTGGCAGACCCAACATCTGTTGCTGCGTAGACTCTTCTCTTTACCTTTGGCCTCCTTTACTCATTGGCTGCAGAATTGCTACTCCACAACACTAGACAGGATGTGGCCTTTGTACGTGTTGCTATCACCTGTTGAACACCGATGCTCAAGGTACACGGGTGAGAAGATTAGGGAGGCTGCTTCCTGGGGTTTCACAGCAGAGTGTTGCAAGATTCTTATCTGTTTGGCAGGCTGATAAATCCCTGCCTGCAACGTTAACCTTGTTGGAGGTAGGAAAAGCTCTCAATGAAGAGCTTGCTACATTAAACATTTAGAAACCTAACAATACACAACTTGAAAGAAATTGTGCAACATTCACAATAGAGGGTCATCAACCAGATGGAAACTGACCAAATAGTTACATCATTTCAATATCCTGCTTTTTTCTTTTACATTCAGAACTGGGTGGAATGCAGATGCTTTAACTTTTGTTTAGTTGCTTTTTGATTTCTTTTTAAAGGCTTATCTTCTGTTTCCTGTTCCATTTCTTTTTGCCATGTTCTTTCTTTATCTGGATTTCTTCTTTGATGCAGACAGCATAGCATAATCGTACAGCTTTACAACCATTCAGTGATGATGAGGGGACTGGAGGCTAAAACATATGAAGAACGGTTGCAGGAACTGGGCCTGGCTAGTCTAGGGAAGAGAAGGACCAGGGGAGACAGGAGAGCAGTCTTCCAATATTTGAGGGGCTGCCACAGAGAGGAGGGGGTCAAGCTATTCTCCAAGGCACCTGAAGGCCAGACAAGGAAGAATGGATGGAAACGGACCAAGGAGAGATTCAACCTGGAAAGAAGGAGGAATTTTCTGACAGTGAGAACAATCAACCCATGGGACAGAAGTTGCCTTCGGAAGTTGTGGGAGCTTCATCCCTGGAGGATTTCAAGAAGAGACTGGACTGCAATCTGTCTGAAATGGTGTAGGGGCTCCTGTTTGGGCAGCGGGTTGGACTAGATGACCTATAAGGTACCTTCCAACTCTTTTAATCTGTTACTATTCTATTATTCAGACGTTGTGGGAGCTTCATCTCTGGAAGCTTTCAAGAAGAGACTGGACTGCCATCTGTCAGAAATGGGGTAGGGTCTCCTGCTTGGGCAGGCGGGAGGTTGGACTAGATGACCTACAAGGTCCCTTCCCTCTCTATTCTATTCTATGGTGTTCTATAGTATTCTCTATTGTACTCTACTGACACCTAATTTTTAAAGAAACATTAAGAGGGAAAAGCATCACCAAAGTGGAAGAGGACTTCTGTGGCTCTCTGGTGGGTTTGTGGGTGGCGAGTGCTGCCTCTCCTCCCTCCAAGGGCGAAACAGACTCAAGATTCCCTGCATCATGAAATGTAGCATTTGAGAAAAAGGCTTCTCCTTTCCATTCCAGCTGGAATTCGGGCTGGTTCTGAGTCCAGAATCTACAGAGATTCCCAATCATCCAGGTTATGGAGGTCCCTAAAGGCAACTGGACTTTCTTCGTTTTTTTCCTTGAAAACATTTCGCTTCTCGTCCAAGAAGCTTCTTCTGATCTGGTGAAGCTTCTTGCATGAGGAGGGAAACATTTTCAAAGAAAAACACCAAGTCCAGGAGCCTTTTGGAAAAGCAACAGACGCCTGAAACCCAATGCCCGAAGCACACCCGCCTCCTCTCTTCAGCCTCTCAGGACTACACCTGGGGCTGGAAGGGGAGACAGGGAGGGGGGGCGCCACAGTCAGCGGTTCCGAGCTAAGTGGGCTGCGGATGGGGACTCACAGGGCCAAGACTGACCTTCTGCTGGAGGGCCCGGGACCAGTGCCAGAGGGCTCGTGTGGTCTGCTGCTGCTCTCGCCGTCTGTCCGCCAGCTGCAGGCCCAGAAAGAAAGAGGGCCGAATGGCCACGTTGACCGCCAGCATCCACCAAAGAAGTCCTCCGCTGGCTGCAAGGCCAAAGGGGAAGGGGCCCTCCCTCCTCACCCCAGGAAACCTCCTCCACTTCTGCCCAGCCTCAGCCTCTTCCTGCCCTGTGTGGAAGGGAGCCAAAGAGGGGGGGGGCACCTCCAAGCTCACCTGCACCGTCCATGAAGCAAAGGCGGCTGCAGAAAGTCTCCGGGCCAGCAGCTGCTCCCCTTGTCTCTGCAGGAGCTACGGAGGGGTGGGGAGCACAATCTGAAACCCCCTCCCCGCCTGGAGAGGGGTGAGGGCTGCTACGGCTGCTTTCCCCAAATGCAGACGGTAATCTCAGCTTCATTCCCTCCCAGCCCCCAAATGGATCCCCCCTGCCCCCCCAGTGGAAGCCGAAACCCTAACCCAATGGAAAGGCCACCCTTGACCAGAGGACTCTCCCCTAGCCTCCCTTCCCCAAAAGAGGGGGTCTCCTCATCCTGGGAGGGGAACCGGCATCATGGGAGGCTCACCATGACCCTCAGGCGGCTGAGATGATCTTGCTTCCACCTCTCCAGGCACCGGCTGAGCAGCTGCCTCCGGTGGTGCTCGGCTGCCACGGTGAGCCGCCCCCTCTGATGGGCACTGTCGGCAGAAGCCCCCCTCCAGCGGAGAAACAGTCCTCGCAGCCTCCCTGCAGGGAGGAAGGAGGACTCGGCTGCTGTGACAGCCCCCCGCCCCTCCTCCCTCCTTGGCTGGGAAGGCCGTTAGAGCAGGGATGCCCAACCTTAGCGGTTTCAGCTCCCAGAATTCCCCAGTCAGTCCTGGGGGGATTCTGGGAGTTGAAGTCTAAAAAGTCTTAAAGTTGTCAGGTTGGAAACCCCTGCAGTAGAAACAGCGTGGGAAGCCCCGGGTGGCCCCTTCCAGGACTCTGCCCTGTGCCCAGCTGGTGTCACCCCGCTGCCAGCCTAGCTATGGGGGAAGGGAAGAGCAAGTGGCGGCTGGGGATCCAGTCCTTCCCTCCAGAAGCTTCATCCGTGCACAAGCCAAGCCCCAGAGCAGCCTCCGCTCATAGGGATGGGCTCGCCAAGGATTCCTGGGCCTGAGCACCAAGCATCAGTTGAGCTGCCTCCTGTCCTCCAGCCCACTTAGTTTAATTAGCAAAGGAGAAAAACCCCTGGCTCGTTTCTTCTGCCAAGAGTGGACCCTGCTGAGAACACAGCGGTCACAGAGGAGACGGGCAGAATCTGTGATGCAATGAACTCCCCCCCCCCCCCGTTCCCTATTGTCCAATGACAAGTTCTCAGGTTGTTTTGGGAAGGGACCGATGCCTTTCCCATCTCCCCATTCCTTTGGCTGCCCTTGTGCTCCCCTCTGCTTCAAACACAACCCCCCCCCAGCCCCCTATTCCAATCTCCCCCCCTCCCACTGTTGCTGATGTCAAGCTGGCAAAAGATGCAATGCGAAGCTACGATGACCATCACTGAAGGCAGATGTTTTTCTCCTGGGGTGTCTTCTAGTAGGCCAACACGGCAGCTGTGAACTCCTGACCCAGGTGTTCCAGAGGCGCTTTTCCAAAAGGCAACTGGACTTTGATTTTTTTCCTTAAAAAATGTTTCGCTTCTCATCCAAGAAGCTTCTTCAGTTCTACTGAAGTTCTAAAGCTCCCTGAATGACAAGCAGAACGTTTCCAGGGAAGGAAACTAAAAAAGCCCAGGTGTCTTTTGGAAAAGCCCCTTGGGGGCAACCATGACCCGGACGATGGAGACCCAGCCCCAAATCCCAGCTGGACTGAAATGGAGAAACGACTCTCGTTCTGCAAAGCCTTCGGCCACCACATCCTCTCCCCCCCACACACACACAGACAGAGGAGGAAACCTGCCCTGTAATAAAGAAGGACTTCAAGCTCCTTGCTGGGCACTGGTGTCCCTCCACCCCTAGCAAGTGGGAGAGGGCACGGCTGCCAAAAAGGTGCCACAACTGAAAGAATTCCCCCTCACCTGTCTGCAATTGCCTCTGGGCCTCCTTCACAGCCGCCGCCACCTTTTCCCGGCGATTGGCCCGCAGCGCAGCCGCCTCCCTCCACTGGAAGAGCACCTGCGCTGAGAAAACGGGGGGCTTGAATATTCCCAGGGCCACATTTTATCTCGTGGGGAGAAAGCACCCCAAGACCCCCACCACAGCTGCTGACTGAGCTTCCCTCCCTCTGGACTTCACCAAAGCCCACCCCGAGTGGTGAGGGGGGGAGGGGCAGGTGGCCGGAAAGCCAACGTCTCCCTTCCCTGGGCTGACCTTGGAGAGAAGGAGCCGCCTGTGAAGATGCCCGGCCAGCCTGGCCGCCTCTGCCTCCTGCCTGAGCTCAGCCGTCTTGCCCTTCCAGGATCGCAGCACCTGCCTGGGAAAACCAGAGAGGCCCTGGAGCTTTGTCCCCCCACAGATCACGGCCTGATCTTCGGGGAGACTGGCCCCAGGGCCCCCTTCACGCTGCCCCAGGGGGCCCCGGCCGGCTGAGGAAGGGGCATCCCCAGCACTGCCAGAGCAAGTCGGGGGGGGAGGGGGAATTACCGCAGCAGCTGCCGCCTGTGGTCCCTCTCCTTCTGGGCCACCTGGTGAAGGACCCCCTGGACGCTCGTCTGGTAGGCCTGGAAGGAGAGGAGGCCCCGGTTCTTCTCTGTGAAAACTTCCCCCACGAAGCCTCTTCTCTGCCTGGGGAGGGCCTGAATGTCTCACACCGTTGGGGCAGAGACCCCACCCCCACTTGAGCACCAAGAAAAGAGAAACCCCCCTTCAGTTGCTCCAACTCAATGGCCTCCGAGGGCAGAAACGTCCGGGTCCTCCAGGCCTTTTCATCCAAGCAGTTCAGGGCCCTGACAAACCCTGAGACCACACCACTAAGTGACAGCCGTTCCAGCAGTGCTGGCTGCCGTTGTTAAGCGAGGACCTGACAGGATCGTGACCTCCCGCCGGCTTCCTCACTGACTCTGCCCTGTGTGTGAGGCTGGCAGGGGAGGTCACGGGTGGCGACTGGGCGACCATGGGATGCTGTGACAACCGAAGGACAAGGCCTGCTCAGAACAACTGCCGCCACCTGCTCAGCACCGTTATAAGTCTGGAGAGGCATTAACCGAGAACCCCCGGTGAGCCCCCTCCATTGTTGGATGGAAGTTTTTTTTTTTTCCCTTCAAATTTCTAGACCGCCCCCTCTCCCGAAAAGGACTCGGGGCGGTGTACAGTCCACACCACAAACAATAAGTATCAAATACAAATATAAATACAGATATAAATACACATAAGGAGGAGGTTAAAATTGAAAAAGAACTGTACGGAAGAATATAAATCTGGTTCTAAAAACCCTAAAATCAGTTAAATTTAAAACCGTACCCTATAAATAACCAGGTAAGAATATGTTTCCAGGAGGTAACAGTTGTCACAATTATAATTATGCCAGGCCAGCTAATCGAAACAGGTGAGTCTTCAATTTTTGTCGGAAATTTTCTTTTCTCTTTTAAGTAACTGCCTCAGTGATATTTTTTTCTTCTTCTGCCGTTTCTATTCTGCCTCACTCCTTTTTTCCACTTTGTCCCAACTTCTAAGCTTCCTTTGGTTGGAGCGATTTCCAAGCCACTTACGACACCCCCCACCCCTGCCCCCACCCCCACCCAGGAGTCGGCTCAGCCTTCCAGCCTCCCAATCAGAGCTTGCAGAGGGGGACAGGCCCTCATTCTCTCCACAAGGGGGAGAAACCCCTCCCTCGGTTCAACTGCAGCCAGCAGATGCTCTGGGGGGGCCGGGCATCCTACCTTCCAAGCGCTCAGGACCCTTCCCAGCAAGACCTGCTGGTAGTGGCCCTCGGCTCGGGCCGTCTTCTTCCACTTCTCAGACTTCTGCATCTGGTACTGGAAGGGAAAAGGAGCCTGGAGAGGACTTGCAGGGACGGTCCAGAAACCAGATAACATGCAGAGACAGACCGAGAGACAGAGAGACAGAGAGCGCTTTCTGCAAAGCAGCCATTGGGGGCTGAAAACTGAGTCGCACTTCTCCCTACGGGAGGTGCACAGACGTGTCCCTAGCATCTCTTGCTCTCCTGGCCCCCCTCTTTTGAATGCACGGGGGGAGGGGTTTCCACTAGGAGGCCCCCCCCCCCCCGGCTCCTTCCAGGCTCGAACCCTTCCAGTGCTGGACGTCCAAAGCGAAGGCAGTGAACAATGGCAGCCTAGGAGCAGAACTCCGTCAAGACAAGCAGCCCACAGTCACCCCAGAACAAATGGTTTGGTGGGTGGGGAACAGGGAAGGGGCTGCCCTCAGATGGGGGAGGGTCCACAAGGAGGCAGGGCAGGCGTGCCGAGGCTTGGGGAGGGAGGGGGCGTAGGGGTGCAAGGGAGGCACAGCAGGGGTCGTGTGTGCGTGTGCGTGTGTGTGTGTGTGTGCGCGCATGAGGGAAGCATGTGGGGGGAAGTAGCATCTCTACCAACCCGTTATCCGTATATCAGTTTCATATGCAAGTTTGATTATGAAAACAGGATTCGTTTGAACATTCCTCTCATCTTCTCTCCTTTTTAAAGAGAATGAGATGCTCCCCAGCCATGAAAAGAAGACTTCCTTCTCCTTTGGGCAACAGGAAACCTCCCTGCCTCTCCCAAATGCCTCCCGTGGCATCCTGGGGCCTGTCGCAAAAGAGCACCTCCAAAGGCTCACAGCTTTCATCTTGGGGGGGGGGGGCGAGGGGGGGGGGCTCAAAGGAAGCCCCTGTGGCCACAATAGAGCCTCTTAAGGCAGCGTTCCTCAACTTGAAGATGTCCGGACTTCAACTCCCAGAATTCCCCAGACGCTGCTCTTAAGGCATTGCAGCCATATTAGCAAGAGCAAAAGCATTTCTATGCCGCCTCTAAGCGGTTTCCAGAGCCAGCCTCTTGCCCCCACCCCCACCCACCCACCCACAAACAATCTGGCTCCTCCTGTTGGCAGAATACGTAACAGCAGGGAAAGGTTCCGGATCCCAGCAGCCAGCTTCTGCCTTAATTCCTGCCCCCCCCCCCCGGCCCCTCCTGTGCTCCTGAGGGCTGGTTTCCACGGGGAGCCTCCGTGGCTCTCTCACCTGTCGCCACTTCCTCCACGAATGCCACAGGAGCTTCTCAGAACGGAAGCGCAAGGCCGCTGCCTCCTTTGCCCGCCTGGAAGAAGCAGAGGAGACCCCGGTTTGGGTGGCAGGAGGTCCTTGGCCGAGAGACGGGCGTGTCACGAGGGAAGGAACCCAGATTTTAGCCTGGGGGATGGGGCCTCTGAAGCCCCGCAAAAGCCGAGACCCACTCAGTTGAAGGGCATCTCTTGCTTGAGCAGGGGGTCAGACTAGAAGACCTCCAAGGTCTCTTCTGACTCTGCTATTCTGAATGATTCACCCCTGGAAACGCAGCCAATCCCTCCGTCTTCCGGGAGACAATGGTGGGAGCCTTGGGAAGATAAAGATGGACCTGCCCAGCCCTACCTTAGAGGAGAAGCTCAGCTGGAGCAAAACTGGCATTGCCACCCTCTCTGTTCTTGGCTCCCTTTCATTGTGGAAGATCAGCCATGCGCCCAGGAGGGAGCATCACCGCCACTCCCCCCCCCCCAATTCAAGCAGTGACCACGTCAGGCCTCTCCTGTTTGGCTGCAAAGACCCAGCCCTCAGGAACCCCCGCCAGGAGCCTCTGCCATTAGGCCTTGAGCAACGGTGGGACCCAAACCCCCTCTGAAGCCCCAAGCAGCTCCAGGCGGGAGACCTGCCACCCCGGCTCCTTTGCACCACTTCCTCATTCCAGGTCAGCTCCCTCTTTTGCCAAGAATGTCCCTGGGCTCCAAAGCGCCCCTGCAACCTTTCTCAGAAACTCAGAACGAGGCGCTTCCTTCTGCCCCCCAAGCAGGACCCAGAGGGAGAAATCTGGGAGAGAGGACGGAAGAGGGGGGGGAGGGAGCCTCTTTGTCCCCTATCACCCCACCCACAGGCATTTGGTGAGACCCCCACAGAGGCCGTTTCGGGGCACAGCCGTCAGATCGAGGCCACCGAGAGACAAAACCGGGGAGCCCACAGCCGTTCGGGAACGCGGCTGTCGTTTGCACTGCCCTGCCTGGGTTCTTACCCTCTCTTCATTTCCCAGACATTCTCCCTCCAGAGGTGCAAAGTGGCCCGAAGGAGCTGGTGCTGGTGATGCCCCTTGGCCAAGGAGACGCCCTCTTGCTCTTCCAGGCAGGCCAGGGTGGCCCTGTGCCAATGGCCCCAGAACTGGGACAACAGCCGCCGTCCAGCATGCAGCGTTGCCTGCAAGCAGAGAGGCCAGAGGGGGGGGGGGACTGTGGCTGGGCTGCCCTGGGACCGTTTCCTTGGCAGCCTCTTGGCTTCAGGTGGCAGAACGCTGAGGGTGGGGGTGGAGGGTCAGGGACCCAAGCAAGCAAGCAGAGGAAGCCTCTGGTGCTCAGCAGAAGGGAGGCCAAGCTCAGGACCAGAAGGGAGGCCATCTGGGTTGCTCTGTGCCCAGAATAAGCCCCCCTTTGAGATCCGGGCCCACAACACCGAGACTGAGGAGCCAACGATGGGCGGAGAGGCCTGGCCGGACTCAGTCTCAGTGGGGCAGCCGTGCAGAGAAGCCACCCCAGCCGAAGGCGCCCTTACCATCTTCTCTGCCGCCCGTCCCTCCTGGTGCTCGCGCTGCCTCAACAACCACTGCGCAAAGACTCTCCTGGTCCACGTCTCCCTGTGGAAGAGCGCAGCGTCAGATGCCCGAGAGCAGCCAGGGCTCTGGGGGTCTCTGCAGCCCACAATCTGGAGGCCTGCGGGGCTGAGCGTACAAAAGGCGAAGCAGCAGCCGGAGGGAAGCCAGAGCCGGCCTGAAGGAGCAGCATCCTGACAGGCGGAGCTGCGGCAACACTGACTCAGGGGCCCCCTCCTCGTTTCCTTTGCAGGACGTGGCCCCAGGGGGCTAACAAAGGAGGAGGGTAAGTAGAGGGGGGTTTTTTTGAGGGGGGGGAGATACCTTCCAGCCAATTTTTGACTCTGGCAATTGTTGGGATGAATCCCTTGCAGTTTTCTTGGCATGTTTATCCAGTAATGGCTTGCTAGTGCCAGAGAAAGTGACTGGCTTAAGTTCCCCCAGCTGCCTTACAAGCCCCACATGGGAATACCAGAACTCACGTTCTCCCTGTTTCTCACACCCAAGTTCTAAACTTTGCAAGTTTCAAAATGACCCAAGACAACCTCAAATTGTGGACTAAAATGAGGATAAACTATTGGGGGGGGGGGAGATGACACGGGACAAAGTCCTACATCGGGGGAGAAAAGAAAAGGGAAGGCAGAAGTCTAGGAGGGGCTTGGCGGCTCCAGAGGCAGAAAAGATTGGGAAGTTTTAGTAGACTGCAGGAGTCTCACACGGGGTCTAATAAGGAAAAGGGTGTTGGGCTCTGGGCAAAAAGGCACACAGGGTGCAGGGCATGGGAAGCAACGGTCCCCCTCCCCTCCCTTGACTTGCTCAGCACACCCCCCGACCCCCCCCCCAGAATTCTGGGTCCAATTCTGGCCCCACCACCCAAGCAGTACGGTGACAAACTGCAGGGCGCTCAGAGGACGGCTATCAATGTGGGGAAGGCCTGGAACCCAAAACTGGCAAAGACTGGATGAAGGGAGGGGGTACATTTAGCGTGCAGCGCAGGCGGCTGCGGAGAGCTATGCCAGAGCTCTTCAGGGGTCTCAGACCAGAACCAACAAGGAAACAGGGTTAGGGGTTAGGGAAAAGAGGCAACAGAGGGAGAAGCTGCCTCATGAAATGGTGTGAAAAGAGTTCAAACAGAGGCTGTGTTGAATCTGACTCAAAAGCGAGAGCAGATCCCACACAGACTTGGAGGGGGTTTGCAATCTCTGAGGTCCTTTCTAGAGCTTGTAACACCAAGGATGGGTCCTCTCCACAGCTTCTCTCATTCAGCACCCCTGGGATCCATGACTGAGCTGCAAACCTTTCCTAGCTTTGCTCCTGGCGCCTCAAGAGAAGACGAGGCCAAGATCCGCATCAGGCAAGCAAGAAACGGGGGGCTCCCTCGCCCCTAAGCGAGAGGCTGCAGCCAGCCAGCCAGCCCACCTGTGGTAGCTGGCGGCCACCCCGTTCATCTCCCTCCACCAGAGCTGGTGGTCCTTGAACAGCTCCCAGGCCTGGAAGGCAGCAGACAAGATCACGGCCCCACGATGCTGCTCGGCTTTGGCCCACTGGAACTGAAGACAAAAAGAGGGTCTTAATGGGAACGTTTGATCCTCCACCAGGGCCTCCTGGCAGGAATCATCAGCCAACCAAACCACGTAACTCAAGTGGGAGATGCCCACACAGACGGCCTTTCCAGGCCTTGAGCTTTGCCCCCTCGAAGGCTCTTAGCAGTTCCTTGCCTTGGGGGCCCAGGATCGGTTGCTTAGCACAGTGGTGGGGAACCTAAGAAACAGGCGTCACAGGTGGCACATCATGTCATTTTTGGAGACATGTCAGGCCTCTGGAAACCTCTGGAAACCGTGCAAGGGGCCCTGCTCTCACGCAGCCTCTGGAGCCTCCAAAAAGCAGGAGAGAATTGGAGATGCTTCTCTGCTCATTTGGGAGGCTGGGAGGCCACGCAAGAGCATTCTCTGAGGTTTTCAGGCCTCCTGCGATCCTGAGCCGCAGCTTGAAAAATATTTACATTTATTAATTTAATTTAAATTTAAATAACTCTTTGTTATGAATTGTTCCTCTTTTGTCTAGAGATGAGTGTGCGTACACTTGCATGCGTGTGACATGCGGCACGACAAGTGAGGCGTTTTCTGACTTTCCCCCTCACTGGCTGAGCGTCTTCCAGTCTAAGCTGTGGGAAAACTGTCCCTCCACATCCTCCGTGGACTCAATCAGGCCACGCCTGGCGCTTGGGGGGGGGGGGGGGGCTCCTTGCCGAACCCTCCCAAGTGCCGGGAGCAGAGGACGGCCTGGGGCTGGTGGGTGTCCCTCTTCGGCCTCCCCAGGCCTTGCTGCTTGAGGCGCCACAAGCAGACGGCCACTGCCCAGCCTCCCACGGAGACCGCAGGCCCTTGGAGCGACTCTTTGGGCCAATCAGAAAATCAGTGAGGAAGTCCTGCTTCCAGCTCCCCTCCCCCAACCTATCTCCTCCCCCCCCAGGGCTCCTTTTAACATCTGAGGACGGGGCCCCCCTGGCTTTTAAGCCCTCTACAAACCCTCTCCTGGGAGCCTTTGACAGAGAAAGGGCCAAAGGAAAGGGAAGGGAGGGAGGGAAGGAGCCATCAGTCTTGGACCCTGATTGAAGTTCAGGGCTCCCTCCGTCCCACGTGGTGACTGGCACTCGGGGCTTCTGTCTCTGTGCCTCACCTTCCGCCATCTTTCCCCGCAGGCTCCCTCTCTCCAGGTCCGCAGAGACCTCCGCAGCAGCCTCCGCCTGGAAGGCAAAAGGGGCACTTCAGCCGAGGGTCTGGATGCTCAGCGCCAGGGAGGGTTTTCCCTGGGCCAAACTGAACGGCACAGCAAAGCAGAGGATGAGTAAACCCCAACTTGCAAGGGTGGGGCCAATGTGATGCCTCTGGGCTTATGTGGCATCTCTGTTTTTTGTTAGTGCCCCAAAAACTCAGCGGTTGGAGCTGCTGACCAAAGGCTTCAGGGTCAATCTAGGGTTGGCCGGAGCTGGGACCCAAATCCTTCCACACCCCAGACCTACGATTTTCAACAAGCCGGTTTACGGGAAGAACTAGTAACTACTCTAGTCCGTCGGGGGCCTCGCTGCGGAGAAAAGGCACGCACAATTTGATGCCCTCAAGGGCGAACCCCACACGCCAGGCAGGAGTGACCTCCACGCAGGGGATGCTCTCCAGCCCTGCCTTCCCCCTTCTCTGACGCTGTGCAGGATTTTCACAAGGAACTCGATTCTCTCTCACTGCCACAGTGCAACAGCACGTAAGCAAGCCAGAGGGAAACCGGCTCATCCCCAGCCATCCCCCCCTCCCCACCCTTCATAGGCGGAGCCTCGCTGGCACGAGAGAGAGAGAGAGAGAGAGAGAGAGACAGAGAGAGAGAGAGACAGAGAGAGGAGAGAGAGAGAGAGAGAGAGTGCCACGGGCCACTCGGCAGCACCTGTGGTGAGAAGTGGCTGCCAGGATCAGGGGACGGTGCAGCTCATCCTCCTTCTGCTCCAGACGAGACCTCCAGCAGGCCCAGAACCTGGATGTGAGCTGGAGAGGAGAGAAGGGGCAGCAGATAAATAGTTCACTCCATTCACAAGATGCAGGGAGAGAGGGAGGGGGGGGTGTCACCAAACATCTGCAGTTGCCACCTGGGACTGAATTTGGGTCCCAGGGAAGAGCGGATCACCCTTACCTCTCATCCAGCTCTACCTTCCATATAACGAACATTTTGTTTTCCCTCACCCCTTTCCTGGGCCCTCCCCAATCAGAGCGAGGTACCCCAATTCTTGGAAAAGTCCCTCGGTCAGGTGCCATCAAGCTGGGCTCAACCATAGTCCCTTTCTCTGTCGATTCAGGCTCTCTAAGGGCTCTTGGATCCCATCTATCCATCCGCCTTCTCTCCTCTCTTCCCCTCTGCCTGCTTTCCTCCGTGCTGGTAAGGATCCCCCTTTTCCCAGAGCAGGATCTGCTTAGGGTTTGCGCCCAACTTGTGTGCTTACTGATCTCTGCTGTCAGGGAAGCAATCCGCCTCTGTTTGGCTTGGGACTGTTAACTGCCTTCCTCTGGAAGCCCCTGGTGCCCTTCGTAACCATCTCCAGATTCAAGCCCACGAAGACAAAACCATCCACCATTTTCATTTCTTTGTCATCATCACCCATAAATTTAATAATTACTGTTTACATTATTCAGGTTTTAAATTTGTACAGATGCATAAAATGTGATCTAAGAACAACCCAGTTGCAGTCTGCAATTTGTCGTGTGTCGTCCCCCCCCCCCCCCCCAAGTTTCCTGCATGGCAGAAAAACTCAACCGCGCACAGGTGTCCCATTCAGGGTGGGTGCTGAGGCCAGCACAGATGCCGCAGGGGGAGAAGTCGTACTCACCGTCACCCGGTGCTGCTGACAAGCCAGGTTTCTTCTGACTTGCTTGAGGGAAGCCTCCCGGATGTTCCTTCGCAAGGCATGGAACCCACAACTCTGTGAAAAGTGGGGAAAAACAGCTGGCCTCAGTTCCAGGTGCAGGGAAGGCGCACTTCTGGAACAGCCCCTCCTGTGCGTCCTTCGTGAAAGCACAACTGCTGAGGCCAAAAGAAGCAGGTGAGCCATTGCAGCGGGGGGGGGGGGAGTGCGTGCGTGCGTGCTGAGCACAGAGCCTGGGGGATCTTCTCCACTTAGTGGCGCTGCAAGTGCCCAAGATCATTAGCCATGGCCTGCCAGAATGCAGAGTAGAACCCGCATCCTTCCCGCCTGGATGCAGCAGGCCAAGCAGCTCATCCAGCCACCCACAAGAGGCCGAAGCCTCCAGCCTTTTCCCCGAGAAACCACCAGGCTCTTACCAGCAGACGACGGTTATGGTGGCTTTGAGCCAGCCGGTAATGCTCTGCTTCTTCAGCACACAAGGCCACGTCTGACGGACGGGTTAAGAAGTGCAACGGATTGGACTACCTGCAGCTGCTCTATCCCTCAGAGGAGGAATGCAACGTCTCGGAAGATGAACCAGTGTGGCTCAAGCACGGCTTCCCCTTATCCTCATCGTCCAAACAGGATGGACGCCTCGGTCACTGTCCGAGTTAGGAGACAGTGGCCCTTCTGTCATCTATCCTGGGGCTCCTGATGCAGTGGCCCCCAACCTTCCTTCCTGGCTCCATGGACCTGTGGCAGGGGGAGAGTTCCACTCGTGCTACTGAGCCCCTGCGCATGCGCAAAGGAAGCCTTGCGCACTCGCCCATCGCTTAGCCCGGTTCCAAATGGGCTGCAGAGTGGGGGATGGGGACCCCTGTTCTAATGTGTTCTTTACATGGGACTCCAGGCAATTTGCACCAAAAATGAAAGCAGCATCGGTTAAGATTTGCCTCCGAAGGTCCATCCCCCCAACAGCCCCAGGGACTTTCAACCACCGTGAAAGGCCAACAGGGAAGGCGGCAGGTACCCCTGGGGGAAAAGGCTTCTCAAAAAGAGCGGACCCTCCAATGGGCCTCCTGCACACCTGCACCAGCCAAAGAGATTCTAGGAAGGCTCCCTGGAGCCAAACCCCAGCCTTTGCCTGCGGCTTTCCTTCATGTACGTTCCTACTTCATTATTACATTTGTTTGCTCCTCATCTCACCACGAGGATTAAGGTTAACCCCTATCAGAAATTGCCAATTTAAATAACTCGGGTGAATCTCGCTTTTTCTACCCAACTGGAGGGTTGTTTTCTTCTGTAGACCCTCCATGCAGGCCTCCTTTCCAAAGGGAGCTCACACACAAACGTTGAGGGGCTTTGTGGGGGTTCGGACCTCCAGCAGCAGGAGAGCCCAGGGGCGGATACAGAGCTTCCACTGGGCAAATGCCCTTCGCAGAGCTGTGCCAGCCGCCTGCTGGGCGAGGTGCTCCGACTGCTTCTTGTGCTTCCACGCCAGCTGCCAGGCCGAGAAGTGCCAGCGGAGGAGCTGGGCATGATGGTGCTGCGATGCCAGCCCTGGGGAAAGAGAACGGCAGGACCTCAGAGGGGAGGGAGACCTTCTCCTGAGACAGAAGCTCCTCCAGTGGCCACCACAACGGAGCCCAGAATTTATCTGGCTAAGCCAGAGAGGGCAGGGACTTTTGCCCCACTTTATGACCTTCCTTGGCGCAGCTGAATCACGTGAATCCTTGCAGTTGTTAAGTTAGTCACACGGTTGTTAAGTGAATCTGGCTTCCCCACTGACTGCTTGTCAGAAGGTCGCAAAAGGGGAACACGTGATTCAAGGACACTGCAACCGTCATAAGTGCGAACCAGTCGCCAAGCAGCCCAGGCTTCATCCCGTGGCCATGGGGATGCTGCAATGGTCGCAAGTGTGAGAACTGGTCCGAAGTCACTTTTTCAGTGCCATTGTCACTTTCACCAAATGGACTGCTGTAATTTGAGGACCAGCTGCACCAATCAGGAGAGGGATGCCTTCCCCTATGAATCCTGGGGTGAAAAGCGGCTTTAATATAATGGAAGCTGTTGAGAAGAATCCCCTGCCCTGGAAGGGCTACTTAACCCCCTCAGGAGCTGAGCCAATTCTCCCCTCTGCCCTCAAGCCCACCTGTGCAGACAGCCCACTTCCACAGTCCCATTCACAGCCCTGACGCCTCCACCATTCACATCAGCCAAAGGGCCTGGCCTGGAGAACCTCCTCGGCTCGGCTCACCTGCCCGGGCCCACCAGACCGTGCCTCGGGACCCCCCCCCCCTGTCTGGGACAACACCGCCCTTGCCACGCTGGCGAAAGGGCCTCCTTTTGGGACACTCACTGCTCCTGTGCTGCTTCTCCCTTCTCTGGTCCACGTACTGGAGCCAGGACCTCAAGCCTTTGCGTGTTCTCCAGTGCTGCAGGCACCTGGCTGCCCAGCCGGCCGTTGCTCTTTCCCGCTGGAGTTGTGTGTCGAGGGCCTTCCACTGCAGCCAGGCCTGAGGACAAGAGTGACCAGAGGCTAAGGGCCCAAGGCAGGCAGGGAAGGCTGACCACTCAGGCCCCTGCCCTCATTCCCCAAACCCCAGGGTCAGAGGGCGTGGCCATGACCTCCTGGACTCACACGAAGCTGCAGGCTGTGCGCCCACTGCTGGAGGGCCTGGGACTCCATCCCACGGTAAGCCTGACTCTGGCACCGTCGCCTCTGCCACAGTCCCCAAGAGAGCCTGCTTGGAACAGGGAGAGACGTGTGAAGGCCAAGGGCTCTGCAAAGTATGGGTGCCATCCCTTCCGTTCACAAATGGGGAGGGGGGCCATTAGGCCACGAAGCCCCCTTTTCTTCCTGCCAGACTCCAGTAAACAACGGCCATCATCCACCCTGGAAGCTCCTAGGAAGGCCCTGACCTGCCCCTTTGCCTCCCAGCCGATAGTCCTTGACTTACCACGGTTCGTGAGTTGACCGTCTGAAGTTACGACGGCACTGACCTATGACCGTTTTCCACATCTATGACCACTGTAGGATCCCCATGGTCACCTGATCAACATTTGGGTGCTGGGCAACTGGCATGTCTTTATTATGACGGTTGCCAAGTCCCGGGATCCCTTTTTGTGACCCTCTGACAAGCCAAGTGAAGGGGGAAACCAGATTCACTTCCCAGTTGTGTTTCTAACTGAACAGCTGCAGCGGTTCACTTAATAACTGTGGCAAGAAAGGACATGAGATGGGGCAAAGCTCACTCAACTATCTCTCACAGCAACAGAAACTTTGGGCTCAGCTGGGCTTATAAATTCAGCAAAGTATCTGAACTTTGCTGCCTTTGGTCCTCTGGAACGCAGCCCCTCCCTCCTGGGAATCCAGACTATATTCCACCACATTCAGTTCCTCACCGCAGGGTGCTCTGCTGCCGGAAGTGCAATGCCTCCCAGTGCATCCGTTGCTTCATCCTGCGTAGCTGGACGTAGCTCAGCCAACTCCGCCAACTCCAGAGGGCTTTCCGCTTGGCTGCTGTGGACGATGGTTGGCGAGGTCATGAGGAGGAGGAGGAGGAATATCGGTGAGGTTCACATGTCATGCTAAACTACGCTTCAACCACACTTTGCTAATCAAATACTACATCAAGGTTAAGTCAAGCCTGCCTTTATTTTGATAAAATGTGATTTCCCACTCCTTTGGGGAAGATGTCTGTCCTAGGAGGAGCAAAGCCCAGCTGGAGAACCGATGGCATCCCAAGAAACATGAGATGAAGCAGGCAAGGCAGCAGGGGGCCACCAGGGGGGGAGGCCCCTTTCTGCAGCTGCTGCAGAGGGAAGAAGAGCCGAAGCATCAGGGAAGGACGAGGGTCAAACCCAACCCAAGAGGTCCATGGCAGATTTCCTGATCTGCAAAGAGCTACTGGATCATGAGGGTCTTTTGAACCAGCAAGTGGGGTTTGGTTAAGAATCTCAGCCTTGCAATCAAGCAGGTGATGGGAGAAGAAGCCCCAGAGAGACCAGTGGCCATCCACAACCCCCGTCCCTCCTTTGCAAAGAGCGCTGGAGGAAAAGGGACCTCTGGTTCTTCTTCGTACAGCACGGAAATGAAGCAAAACCCGATTGGTCTTTCTGCTTTCACTGCTCTGTTTGCATCGACTGTTTCCAGAGACGCTTGAGATGGGCTTCTGAAAGGGCAGAAGGAGCTCCCTGAACTTTGGGGGGAATTGAGCCATGGCAGAAGATGCCAAGTGGAAACTGCATGCCAGCTTTGCACCAAATTCCTACACTGCCCATCTCGCCTACGTGAGATGCCTTCTCCTGTGGACGACGACGACTCCACTTCCTCCTCAGAGGCCCCTCGTTCCTGGCACGTCAGGAATTACTGGACATGAACTGCCAGCAGAAGAGGCCTCGGCTGGGGAGAGCTTGCAGGACAGTGAGGAAGAGGAGGAGGAGACGCCTGCTGTGGTGACTACACAGGGCAGAGAGGCGGAGGTCTGCCAGGTTGCTGGGGAAAAGGCCCTCTTGATGGGCTGCACCGGGAGCTCTTTAGCACGGCAAGCAGAGGGAGGGGTTGCTGGAAACAGGGTGGGGTTGAGGCCAAATGTTTGTTTGTGAGATGCTGGAGTTTGGGAGCTACCTGGATTTAGACACAGTTGCCGGGAGGTTCTGTGTTTGGGTTTTGGACCCTGTTTGAGCAGCTGGTCTTCTGTCTGATGGACTAATTGGCCACTGCCTGGGAGTTTCTTCTGGGGTTTATTTGTGGTCGGCTTTGCTTGGAAGCTCTGAACTCCTGTCCTGGGCTGTTCCTGTGAATTCTACTGGTAAACCCTGAAACTCTGAGCGGTGGACTAGCTGACAAACCTCATGGGAGGCTCCAAGGCTCAGGTCGGGCTTTGGGCTTCTCTTTGGAAGCTACCCAGCCAAAGCCTGGATCTCCGAGACTGTTTTCCCTTTGCCGTATGTTCACTTCCTTGTTTATCTTCTTGGCCTCCAGCCAAATTGCCGCTCTAATGTTTTTAAAAAGTGAGCCAGCTGAAAACCTGCAACAAAACTGCTGGGGGGTGGGGGGAGAAGACAAAATAAAGTTCTCTCTAAACCAAGAGGGACGGGAGGGCGGGCGAGTGGGGCAGCACACTAAGTAATTCTGGGCAGGTTACAGCAATGTAATAAAACCATATAAGCTCAGGAAGAAAAGATTAAAAAGAGAATTTGCAAGTCAAAATAAAAACCAAAATGAAAGAGCGACGGGAAGGGTTTTTTCCCTGAAGCAGCGGAGACACGTCCAGGAAAGGGGGAGCCCTGCGCCTTCCATGCTCTCGCCCCCTCTCCAGCAGAGCAGCAGCACCTGTGAGCCAGGAGGAGAAAACTCTCCTGGCCCAGAAGCATTTCCAGAGGTTGGGGGAGAGACTGTGGGCACAAGCACTCTGGGTAGGCAGCCCATCGACAGAGGCCTTCCCACCAGAAGGCAACCTGGCCTCTGGAAGAGCCTCTCTCAGCCTTTCTGCAGATAGGCGGCCAGATAGGCACTCGGCTTTGCACGAGGCTACCTTTCCTTTTTTATGAAAGGAATTCTTTTAAAAAGTAGGCCAACAAGAGAAGGAACTGGGTAGGGGCAAGAGTGAAGAATGGGTGGCCCTGAGCTCATTTGCCCCCAGGCTCCTTCTGAGAATCGAGCCCCAACCCTCGCTCCCTTGCCCAGCCCAGCCCTAGCACCCACCCCACCCCCCACCCCCAGCCACTTCTCACCATGGGCCTCTGCAGTATGGTAGGCGAGCTTCTTCGCTCGTTGCTGGAGCAGGTAAGACCTCCAAGCCTGAAAGACCTTGTGGTAGAGAAAATACCTGAGCAATGGAGAACAGAACGCTTGGTCAGCAGTCGGGATGAGGTTGAGCTGTGGCACATCGAGACAATAGAGCATGTGCTGAAGGGATTTCTGCAAATGCTTCATAGCAAACGCTTCTTGCTAAAAGGACTATTTTACATAAGTCTCTCTCTCTCCTTTTCTCCCTCCCCCACTCTCTCTCTCTCCCCCCTCCCCCCTTCTCGGTAGGTGGGTGTGTATTAAGAGTTAATACCAGGAGATTTTTCACTGCAAGATCCATCAGTAGGTTGGTATACAGGAAAACTCCCAGCTATCTCAGATGCTTTATAAAAATGCTCAGAGTATTTCTTTTTCTTCCTTTGTTTTAAAGATACGGCACTTCATGGGCAACCTTTGGGGTTGAAGGCCCCAAAATTAGCCGTAGGGAGTGGATGACAGGCCGAGAAAGCCAAGCAAGTGGAAGCCTTCGTGGAAGGGGCTGAATTTCCATTTCTCCAGATATTTGTAATAAGTGTGGTCCCTGCTACAGTTTAACCAATCATACTTTTCCTCTTTCCAAAGAACAGAAAACTGGGACTTCCAGGGAAGAAAAGTGGCGCCACTAAAAGAGGAACTGATGACTGGTGGAATGAAGAGCCAGTGACTACACAGGCTCTTCACAATTTCTCTCCAGACAAGGAGAGGCCCTGAGATCATCCACAAATGCTCCAGACAACTCTTCCCCACAAGGAGACTGCAAGGCAGGGGTCTCTTGTGGGTTTAGAGCTACGGGAGGCGAGGAAACAACTATCTTGCTCAAGTGGTCAGTGCCTCAAAAGGTTTGCACGCTTCCTTTTTTCATCACTTCTGGAAATTGCTTGTTAACTACTTTTCAGTTATTTGGAAACTTTAGATCAACAAATTTTACAATTTGTAAATCGCTAGCAAAAGAAATTTGAAATACCATTTGTTTCTTGAATAAACAGCAAAAAAGTGATCAAATTTTTGATTTTAGAAAGTTACAAATACATAAATTTGAAAAGATTTGAAAAGAATTAATAAGAATTCTTCCCATGAGAAAAGATATTTGTTTTAAATTCTTTTTTAAAAAAAAAATGATAAGTACTTTGAAGATTGGCCATTAGGGGGAACGGAGAGGGAACTAAAACCATTCAGGGGGAGCTCTGACATTTGACTTACTAATGCAGGATGAAACAAAATATTTTAACATGGGAGACCGGACACCAACTATGGTTTCGTTTAACATTTCAACATATTCCTTCATACTAGGCAACCCCTGATCTCTTGGGCCTTCTTTCAGAGATATTCCTTCCCAGATTCCTCAACGATAGGACTTCCCTGGGGAAGTTGAGATGGATCTGTGTTGAAAGCAACAGCACAAACCTCAGCACAGGAAATGTTGGATGATGTCACAAATTGTTTTATCATCATGTTTAATGTCATAAAGTGTTTTATAAAATTTGCCCAATTTCAACTCCACCGGAGTCACCGCTCTCAGATTTTTGACACATTCTCTAAGTTAGCCCATTTGAGCAACCAAAACTGGTTGCCCTGGCATGCCATTTTGCCCTGTTCAGAGTTACGGGGACAGGAATATTAGTAGACTGTAGATTTTGTTTTATCATCAGAGACCAGGAAGAGAAATGTTGAATAAATGGAAACTAAACACATCAACAAACAACTCCTAAGCTGGTCTACCAGGCTCAAAATAGTTTAGGATCTAAACTACGGTTAGCATGAAACATGGTTTAGTGCAGTGTTTCTCAATCTTGGCAACTTGAAGATGTCTGGACTTCAACTCCCAGAATTCCCCAGCCAGCGAATGCTGGCTGGGGAATTCTGGGAGTTGAAGTCCAGACATCTTCAAGTTGCCAAGATTGAGAAACACTGGTTTAGTGCAATGTCTGAACCGAACCATTTTCTATTTTCTATTTTGCTAGGGTGCAGGAAAGACAACGTAAGCCTGGGAAATGAGAGCAATTTTCTAACAGGCTCAAATGGGTTCCTAGACCAAAGAACGGGGTGGCATCAGAAGGCCTCTGGCACAGACCTGTGATGGCAGTCGGCTCTGACGGTAAGCTTCCATTCTCTGCAAAGAACCCACCATTCCTCCTTCCACTCTCCAAAGGTCTTCTGCAGCGTTTTCTGAACAAAATGAGCCCTACACAGAGATGACAACAAAAACACACCAAACACCAATAGAGATAAATAAGTGTGTGCTCTGGGGCAGGCGGTCACACCAAGGACGTCTGGAGCTGATCAGACATTTGAGACAACTGCTCACATCCTCTCCCAGGCCCTCTAATCAGCTCATTTGCCCTATGAGAGCTCTGGGGGGTAGCCTAATTCCGCTGGCCTAGGAAGCCCTCCACATCCGGATCTCCAGCCCTCTGCTCCAAGGCAAACACAAGAGCTAACCTGTGTCCACCTACAGGAGCCAAAGTGGCAGAAATAGAGAAACGCATCTGAAGGAAATGTGAGCTTCGGGGCTGGCTGGGGGCTGGAGGGAGGGAGGGAGAGCTGAGGTGGAGGGTTGGGCCTCTCTTCCACGGGCTGCCCCGGATCTTTCGTGCTCAAGAGGGACCTGAAAGCAGCCCCGGCTGAACTGAACAGCACAAACCTCAGCACAGGAAACGTTGGATGACGTCCTGCACTGTGTCATAAACTGTTTTATCATCATGATTAACGTCATGTTTTATGTTTGCTCAACTTCTATTCACGGGTCCTGAATTTTGGACACATGTTATAAGTTAGCCCGGATCAAAAATGGTTTGCCCCATGATGCCATTCCACCCAGCTAAAGGTTATGGGAATGAGAGTTTGAGTAGCACTTAGATAAGCCAGTCCTGATGATCGATACCCTATTTTTTGTATCTCACTGCAGAAATGCAAACATCTTTGAGCGAAAAGCTTACCTGGCCTTGGATGGCAGGACTCTTCCAAATGCCTTCCTCTTCCACAGGTAAAAGAATTTCCTTGCCAGGTGCCTAGGAAACAAATGGAGACAGCAATGCTGCTGGGCAGACTTTCCTTCCCCCAAAACCCTTCCCCCAGTCTTTCCTAAATAAACGGCAACCCTCAGTTCTCCACGCCAAGCCTATTTTTTTGAGAGATTCCGTTTTCTCTAACAGTCATAGGAGCTACGAGGAAGAGCCGAAGTGGAGCTGGGAAATGGGGTTTCCATGAAAACCGGCTGAGAGCTGGTGGATTCTTCTCACCTGTTCAAACCATTCAGAGTTTGGCATTCCCTGTCCAGATGCCCAAGGAGGCCAAACAAGCCTGTCAGATCACAGAAGCCAATAGCCATCTTTTAAAAAGCCCCACCCATTTATAAAAATGGATGGAATGGAATCAAGACTCCTCCGGGCCCTTCGATTCTAAACCTCCCTGAGATGGCCACTGGAGCTTTCTTCTGTGATGGCTTTAAGCATCCTTTGGAGAAGATCAGCAAAAGGGAGAGCAGCTTTACTTGTCTGTAAAACTCCTTTTGCTTCTTGAGGTGCAGGACAATATAACTCAGGGGTCTCCAACCTTGGCAACTTTAAGACTTGTGGACTTCAAATCCCAGCCAGTAAAGCTTGAGTTGAAGTCCAAAAGTCTTAAAGTTGCCAAGGTTGGAAACCCTTGATAATAACTGATCCGGTGACCTGATCTGGTGATGCTGCATTAATTAATCCGCTTAGCATCTTATAGGAAGCCACTCGCTGTGATTTGTAACCCTGCTTTATGGCTGAAAAGGCTTAAATTCAACTGTACCCAATTACACAAAACATATTTGAACTTATGCTGGTTTTGAACTATAACACACATACAACTAGCTGTAGTTAAACCACTCTCAGTTGAAGGCAGTAAGTGCATCCCGCCAGAGTGCATTAAATCAGCTCCTTATGTTACCCAGACTGCCTTGGCAGCAGCAACAAAAAGATGCTTAAAGGTCTTTTTAAACAGCACTCTCTTCTTTTGAAACTCTCAAATGGAAAATAGCATTCACCTCGGCTAAAACAATTTGTGGCACTTACTGGGAAATGTCTTCATAAGCAAGAAGTTGGTTTAGATCAGGGGTGTCCAACCTGGTTAACTTTTAAGATTTGTGGATTTCAACTCCCATGGCTGGCCGGGGAATTCTGGGAGTTGAAGTCCACAAGACTTAAAGTCAACAAGATCGCACACCCCTGGTTTAGATCCCTTCTAAGTCACCTTTTCTCTGAACCTATGTTATTGGGAGGTAATTTTCGATGTATTCCAGTTACTGTGGTTTATGCTTGAAACATAAATCACTGAAAGATGCTTAGGTGGACAAAGCAGGAGACGCATTTCAAAAGTTACATTTCAAGATCTAATTCTTGCATACGCCTGCCATTTCTAATGGGTCATTCAGAGTAACAGAAAATACACAGAACCCAAATTTCATTCTTACCTAATACGAAGTTCTTTCAACCTCCCACCTCGGTTCCAGGTATACATCACACGATATAAGATCCGACAATTCCCACTTTGCCCTGAATTTCTCTTCGGTTGAGACGGTATTGGCTGGCGGCCCACACATTCTTTATGTGGTTTCTGTGCCTTTTGAAACTTGGAACTTCAAAACAAAAACCATAATTGTTATCATTAGAAATATAGTTTTACACTATTTTATATAGATACAAGAACACCAATCATTTCAGAAATGCAGGAAGCAATGGATGGAAAGTAATCAAGGAGAGAAGCAAACTAGAACTAAGGAGGAATTTCCTGACAGAACAATTAATCAGTGGAACGACCTGCCTCCAGAAATAATGGGTGCTCCATCACTGGAAGTTTTTAAGAAGAGATTGGACAAGCTTTTGTCTGAAATGGTACAGGGTTTCCTGCTTGAGCTGGACTAGAAGACCTCCAAGGTCCCTTCCATTCGCAGCACCTTTTCTGCTACAATAGCTCAATTTTTCCATTTCTATTGATGACAGAATTTGCAGACAAATCAGCTTCTTTAAAACAACCTGCCTGAAATTCAGGCTCCACATAATTTAATGCTAAGATAGACACTGAAGGAATTCCTCGACTTATGACTGCAATGGAGACCTATTCATCGTGGTCAGAGTTATGACAGTCATAAAACAGGTCAATCAAGTGACTGGCCTGTTTCATGACCTCTTTTGCTGAGGTCATTAGCAAATGCTATGAACATGAAACAAACCTGGTTTACTATAGCTATGGTTCTGCCAAACACTAGAAGTGTCCGGTTTTGCCAAAACCATCATAAAGTACAGTCATGTGACCAGAGGATACTGCAAATGGGCTAAATAAGGCCATGCTGCCAAGCACCTTAGTCATAACTAGCCCCAAAGTAGGCCTGTCATAAATGACCAGTTGTAAATCAAGGACTACCTGCAGTTTCGAAGTAATGGCTCTCTTGATATTAAAAAGTGCATCTGCAGTCCAAGGCAGGTAGGAAGCAATAGTTATGTTCCCTAAATAGGTTAAACCAAAACCAAGCAAACCATACAATAGTTTAGTAAAATATGCAAACCGAGATAATATTTCTAAAGCAGGGTGGACAATTATGGGCCCCTAATGACCCGTGGACTCCAACTTCAACCAGAATTTCTGAGCCAGCATGAGAGTGGAACCAAAGGCTCACCCCTTAAGTCAATAGAAAAACAATGACTACACAGACACAATGCATTCTCTGCAATTCTGCAAAAACCACATTCAACGTTCAGTGGGGGGGGGGGGGCTTGGCAGACGCCAAATGTAAAGGCTCCTTTCAATGAAATCACAACAGGTGGTCCTCACTTACCAACTGTAATTTGGACATTAAGCCATGTGGTCATAAAATGAAACATCATGTGGCTGCATCCTCCTAACGATTTCGGGGGGGGGGGGGTGTTTCCTAATAATGAAGGCAACATCCGACTTCCTGCCTGCTTCTCCATTGCCCGATTGTGGGAAGCCGGCTGTGAAGCGGTGATCAGACCACCAGGAGGGGGCGCCGCAATGCAGCCACTTCGACCACCGGCTGTAAGTCTCGTTTTCATCCGAGTGCTTAATTCTGAAGGGTCACAGAATGGGCGGTCGGTAAGCAAGGACCGGCCGGTGTGGTGAAATCTGAAAGCAATGCAGGACCCCGGAGTGATGGGTGGAGCCTTTCTTGCCCCGCTGCTCTTTCCCACCAGCCAGGCTTTATTTGCCGTTCACAGAGTCCTTATAAATTGTACCTTTCCGAACATTGACCCCCCCCCCCCAGCAGGCGTCCCTCTCCCCGCCACACAGGGGAGAGCAGCCGGCCCTTCTCACCTGCCCCGGCCCTGCCTCTCCATCAGGCGCCCTTCCCGTCCAGGCGGAGCCCCGGTTTTCTGGCGGGTCGCAGGGGAAAAGAGGAGATCCGTTAGTCCCGAGTTCGCACATTCAAACGACCGTTTAGGACCCGGTTTGGCGCGGCGAGAGCTCTCTGGGCATACGCAGAGTGCCTCAATGGAGCGTCGCCCCGCGCCCCCGCCAAGACGCCCGAGGAACCGCGCCGGCCAAGCCCCTCTCGCCCCTCCAGCCCGAAGAAGCCCAGCGGCTAAAGCGGCATACCGTCGCACGAGCGTCCGCAGCCGGGGGGACGCGCCTGGCTGCGCGGAAGAAAGGCTGCGCGGACCCACTGGAAGCCTCCGCGGACGTCTTCGCGCCGGATGAGCGCGGTCCCAACACGGCCGCCGTCCGTTCGTGTGTAGCTCCGCCTCCTCAAGGGTGTCCTCAGTGGACTGTCTCCTAGATCGCCTGAAGGACCCTTCCCGCGCCGCCCCGACACGGCACCCGCCCTCCGCCCGTTACGTACGCCCCAACGCCGACGTAGTTGCCAAAGACTGCTTCTCGGGGTCGCGCTCCTCATTCTGAGCCTACATTCGCGGGAAAGTCACGTTTTCCCGTCAGGCGAGCGCGGGGGCCAACTCTCGAGCAAGGCCGTCGGAAAAAGGGCGCCGTTTGCGCGCCCGCGCGCGGCGGGAGGCGGAGAAGGAGAGGAAGGGGCGCGTGCCTGGCGCATGCGCCGTAGCTATAAAGGGGGAGGGGTGGGTAACGGAGGCCCCGGTTACGGTGGCTGAGGAGACGCGGAGCGGGAGCCGCGCACCGACGGACGGAGCGGCGGGTCAAGTCCAGAGCGGCCCGGCAGGGGCGAGCGCGGCAGCGGCGGCGGCGACAGAAGCAGCGGCGGCCGGTGCGGTGCCTGGGCCTGAGGGGGAGAAGGCCGGCGAACGGAGACGCCCCCCCCTCGGAGCGCGTGAAGGGAGCCCGGCGGCAGCGGGGGGGCGTTTGGCGGCCGGGCCCAGGTGAGGCACCCGCTGAGTCACCTGCCGGTGCGGCGCTCCGTCTTGCGGGACGGCCTAGGCCTCGCTCGACAGCGCCGGAAAACCCCTCCCGTCGTGCGGGCCTTAGGCCCGCAGCCTCGCCTCGCCTGCCCCGCGCGGTTCTCCGGCGCGCGGCGATAACTTCACAACGCCCCTGCCAGGTAGGCCGCCCGCCGCCGCGAGTTGAGCCTGGCCGTGCCGCCCCGAGGCCCCCGTGGACTGTCAGACCGGGCGCCCCCGGGGCTGCCTCCGCTGCGGCGCATCTTGCGGGGTGGGGGTCTCTGCCACGCGGACCCCGAAGAAGGAGCGGCTTCATTCCAGCCCCTCCGCGTGTCGCTCCGGGTCCAGGCGCCGCTACCGCTTCTGCCGCCCCCGCCGGAGTCCCGGCCTCGGCGCTGCTGGGGGTCCCGTGCAAGTTCCGCCCCGGTGCCTTGCCTGTCCCTGCGCGAAAGGGCTGCGGGTGGCGGGCCGGTCCGAGGCCCGGGGCGGGAGGCTCAGCCCTTTGGAAGCCCCTGGGGGGCCGTTGGGCACTGCCCGGCAGCGCTGGCCTTGAAAGAAGCCCCCGAGCATCCAAGGGGGCTGGGTGGGAGGCTGCCCGTCGGCCGTCCTGCCTGAGCAGCCAAGCCGTTTGAAAACCTCTCGAGTTTTCATCCAGAGTTTCTCTCTCTCTCTCTCTCTCTCTCTCTGCCGCCAAAGGCCCATCCGGGCCATGCTAGGCGGGGGTCATTTGCAATCTTCACTTTCGGTCTTTCGGAGCAGAGTCGCAGGTCAAAGTGAGAAAAGGCCGTTGGGCTTCAAGCCTCAGCCGGAGGTTCTGTTAAAGGGGGGCTGCATTGGGGGGCTCACACAATCCAGGAGGAGTCTGGAGGGGCTTGGCTTTGCAACTGGACAGAGGCATATTAGTGGACCGCCTCGGGCAAAAGGCCCCTGGGCAGCCTTATTAGCTGTCTTGTTTGATCTGGAGTGTGTGAAGCGTCACACTTGAAGAAGGATTTGGAGAAGTTGCCTGGGTCTCATTCTGGCTGCTCTCCTCTGAAGCAAGCAAGCCCGGGGGGTGGGGGGGGAGGAGGACTGGGCGGGTCTTGAGATTGCAGAAGAAGAGGGTTGAGCCCAGAGCAGGAGCCTGAAATGAAAGGAGACTAGAAGCAGGGATTTTCTGACCATTAAGAGCAGCAGGGAATCAATCTGCAGATGCTCAGCTGGGGAAGTTGGTGGCCACCCAGGGAGGTTTCCTGCCCTGCACTAAAGAGCCTTTCAACTTGGGCACACTGTGATACTTGGAGTGAAACTTTGTTGCACGTTTTTTTTTTTCAGACAAGCTGCAAGATGTGATGTCGGTTTTTGTATCTGTTCTTTCCCCCCTCATAGTTCCACAATGGATAAACGAGGTGGATTGGCAGAAGCTGTGAATGGAGATGCATTGCTTAATATGAACATAATCAGTACAACGAAGTTCCCTCATCGATACACAAAAGTAAGCAGCTACAGCTTTAAAGTGTTGCTAAGTGGACATCAAAGTGCCTCACCCGTTCTTTAAAACAAGGCTGTTTCTGCAAGTATAGAATTAAATTTGGAAACTGCTTTTCTTGTTTGGAACTTGATTTTCATATCCATTTTCTGTAATAAGGCATTACTGAAGTGCTATTTAAATTGATGCCCTGTAAACCACAGTAGTGTAAGGTGTAAAGATATGAATTGGCTTATAGTTGCAAAGCACTCTTGTAATTGTTTATTTTACTAAATGTTTTGAATAGTGAACAAAGCCAACGATTTTATTATTATCAATGTAAATTATGCTACTTTTCTTATTTCCAAATGTTTAGAGTAAATGTATAATTGTTCAGATACATATATGTTGTATGGTACAAAATTACATGACAAATTGTGACATGGAACTATGTGCAATGCTGGCTAATCTGTAAAAGTACTATTTACACTATGACAATGTCACAAATCTGGATACTTTACTCTTTGGTTGCTATGCTTTTTTGAACCAGCATTTCCCAACCTCTGCAACTTGAAGGTGTATAGATTTCTGGGAGTTGAAGTTACATATTGAAGTTACATATCTTAAAGTGCTGTGATTAACATACATACATACATACATACATACATACATATACACACATGTGTATATGTGTGTATATGTATGTATATATGTGTATGTATATATACACAGAGAGAGAATATGTGGATGGATGGATGAATGGATACATACATACATACATACATACATACATACATACGAGAGTAGAAATCAGAATTTTATTTTTTAATGTGTGCCAGTGTGTTCACGGAAAAAAGTGACAATAAAGGTTATCTTATCTTTGGGAAACAATGCTTTGGACTATTGATCCATGAAATTGTCTCAATAGGTGCTGTGAATACACTCTTGCATTCCTGTTTTTTTCCTTTTTTAGGAAGAACTTCTGGACATTAAAGAACACCCCCAGTCTAAACAAAGGCCGTCATGCCTCTCTGAAAAATACGACAGGTACTTCTGTTAAGCCTACAATATGGGTCAGTTTGGATGTTGGCATGTTTATTAACTAGGAATTGCATGCATTGCATACTATATTTTATATATCAGTAAATTTTGGCTTTAGTGCAGCTGTCTAGAGGTCTGTACTTTTCATTTAGGAATAATAGAAAATGCAACTTGTTCATTTTTCTTGTGACATTTTATTGACTGTTAGTAAAAGGTGAAACAGTGTAAATATAATAATAGGCAAGTCTAAATGTAGCACCAAGTATATGTAAGGACCATTAAATTGATAAGGATAGTGGGCAAAACTTTTTCTATTCTAAGGATCTCCAACTTGATTAGCATCATTTGCCTAATTCACTGCAAATTATAAACAATAATGAAATAGTTCAAATTCAGTCTTTATCCTTAGGTTGCAATAGCAAGAGGTCCTAACTTTGCATGTTTGTCCTTGGAGAGCCTGTGGTGGTTGCCAAGGGGCTCTGCCAAATAGGAATGCTATTGTGGTGCCTGTCACTCACAGAAGAAGCAAAAGAAGCAGAAGCTTCAGGTGTGTGATGTCATCACATCCTCAGTAGAGGAAACAGTTTCTCATCCATAGTGATCATCTCTTCATAAAGCAGATAATTTTAGGAGTCCTGCACATTTTGGCTAAATATTAAGCAGTAAAAATAGAGTACCAATGTGATTTTTATTAAGATTGCTTTACATGTCAGAGACTTAATGCAATAGTATCTATAAACCTGTCAAAATACTTTTGGAGGACTAACCTAGAAGTTATTATTTAGCAGATCATAACATCCAAGGATATTTCAATTTCATTTACCCACTTCAAAGTATACACTTTGGCTTCAACTGTTCATAAAAGAAAACGTTTTATAAATTGTGCAGAAGAGTTTTTAACAAGTTTTGTAAGTGTGAGCTAAGTATAAATGACAGAAGTTTTAACAAGAGCCTTCCTGCCTAACTGGCTGCACCAGCAAGTTATTACAGGTAGAAATCCCAAGCGCTCCACCTCCCCATTAGCAGCCTGCAAAATTGATGAGATATTTTGATTGGTTGCTTGATTGGTTTTGTGTTCGTATAAGCAAGTGGTATATGGTTGCCTTGCAACTACGGTAGTGCTGGAGAAGTGCAGTGATTGCTTGCCCATTTTCATGGCCCAGAGGCTTTCTTGAGTTGACATCATAGTTAACTTTTTCGGTGATCAGCGAAAAAGCACTTGTCACCGAACTGTTACATTTCAGTGTAACTGTAGAAGAAGGTGACAATTATGATAGTTCCATCTTTTGTCACTGAGTGTGTCAACATATAAAGACCTTTGGGGGAGTGTGAATTTTGGAATAGAGCTGCTGAGATAGTGCCTAACTCACAGAGGACTTCTTGGTGCTGAAAGTTGCCCAATGCCCTCTGGCTTTGCATCACATTTTAGCCCATGTGATCTGTGGGACAGTGAATATTCCTGCCTAAGTAATGGGGAATAATGTTTTCCTGTTAAATTTCCTTATAATTGAGTGCCAGCCGGTCTTCTCTCCATGCATTTTCGGAACCTGCATGTTGATTAGCTTAAGTTTTCACAGATACATTGCAGGGCCCTGCAGCCCTCCTCTGAGCTTCTTTTGTACAGTAAATAAATGCCATTTCCTTAGCCCACTTTAAAAAAAAGGTTTTGGTAGAGAGATGTGTATGCCACAGCAGAGAAGACCAGGGCTTCCTCTGGCATTAGCGATCTGGTCCCTGTGTTCCCTTACACACTATTTCTGTTAGAACAATCTCATTGAAAGCAAACCTAGATGTGTCATTTTTTCCTGCCCCAATACTGGCTGAAAAAGTACTTGGTTTCCAAAGTATAGTTTTGGTATTTAAATTGATGGCTCCTTCCACTAATTTGTATTTATTTCCCTTTCAAGTCATCATTTTTAAACTCATTTGAAAAATCTGTATGAAAATCCTCCCTCCATATTATCAAGGGAAGGCTACATCTTTTAAGAATCTTGCCCTAAAATTCTTACCTTTCTACTCATGAGCATTCCTTTCCGAGTGCCTGTCTATTTCTGGTAGTTTCTCCCAGCCCTGTACAATTGGACAGAGTTGGCGTGCTACAGGCTCCACTGATTAAACAGGGTCCCCAGGTGGGAACCAGGAAATGGGTGTTTTCCCTCACAGTGCTTGCCCTAGGAACACATCCTCCCAGAAATCCAGATAGCCCCTAACTGGCCTGTTTAAACAGTCTTTAAAAACCCGGCTTTCCCCCAGACCAGGTCAGGGTTATTTACAAAAGATCCAGTCAAATATCAAAGTACTAATTTTTGTTAAAACAACACAAATGTTACCTTGATGGACATGTTTGATGTTCTGTTATTAAACACAAATAAGTTTGGTTTCAGTAGTAATCCAAAATTCTGAATGCTGGATTTCAAGGGCCAAAAACTTTTTTAAAAAATCTTGTTGCTAATTAAACCTGTTGTGGGAATTTGCAACTACAAGCACCATCTATAAATAAGGGGTACCAAAGCTTTCTATGAAATGCTACACTGAAAAAGGTTTCTTGTAACATCAAGTTTTTGAAGTGTTTGTGTTTCTGCATTCATGTTTCCATTCTGAACCACTTCAGAGGTGGTGTATAATTAAGGATGATATACTACACTTTCCAAGGCTAGAACTTAATCAAGGAGGGTGTAAAGTTTTCTTTGGTCAAAAGCACTGAGTATCTGAGATGTTATGAAACATTGGCCTAGTTACTGATCTATTGCTTATAAGTCTTCTACTCTTCCTACTAGTGGCAGCTGGAATTATTCTTTAGCAGGGATTCTTTCATAGTTTGTCTTAACTGGGATTTCTGGCTTCTTGCTTCCAAATAAGACAGGTGCTAGAAGCCAAAATAAAACCTTTATCTATTGAAAAAATACATAATACAAGTGTAGTCAGTTGCTCTTATTAAAAAATTAAATTCAGATATTGAAAGTTATTAGCATAATCTTTCCAGGTATGAATTTATGAATCAAAATTCATAGTTCCAGAAACTATAGCGTTTGCCAAAATTAAAGCTATTACTCTTAAGAGATCTAATTTTGGCAACTTGTTATTTATGGAAACTGAATGAATTTTGAATGTTATTAAATATTAAATAAACACGGTTCAACAGTGTTGAAGAGTTTACAGCTGAGGTTCAAACATTTGATAACCCATTGAGTGCTTTTCTTCAGTTGATGAAGTTAGTAAGCGTTCTCTTAGTGTGGTTATCAAGCCTTAGCTCTCATCTTAATAACTTTGTAATAGGAATTCAGTGGGTTCATTAATAGTTTACTGAGGTCAAGATGTATTATATACACAGATTGTATATATGGCACTCCCAGTATCTATTCACTCGAAACATTAGAAACTTATTGACAAGACACTTCTTGGCAAATTTCATAGTGATTACTGGTAATTGATTTATTTCCATTGGCTTGTAGATTGGCTACATATAATTAGCTCTGGAATCTCCCCACATTTTTCTGTCGGACCGACTGACTAATTTCCTGGATCCTTCCCCCTCCCCATTCTTTTGGAAGATGCTTGCCATGTTCTTGCTTGCCGTGTTTTGATAATTCCTTTTACCTGTTCATCAGGTTTTTCAGAGGAAATACAAATATGTGGATCAGACAATTAGCAGGTTCTTTCATAAGCTAAGGCACAGTTCATCTGTCCCAGAAAATTTAAACTCATTCGGAGTAATTAGGCATTTCCTATTTCTATTCTCTTCAGTTCTTCACATGTTTTGATGAAATTCCTATTATTCGGATTATTTGAGGACCCTCTTCTCCCCAGTGGTGTCTATCCATCCCATCAGATCCAGCAGAAGAGGCATGTTATGGGTTCCGTCTATTAAAAAGTTGGAATGATGGAACCCAGGAAGAGAGCCATTCCTGTTGTGGCACCAGAGGTGGGCTGCTGCCGGGTCGGGCGAACCAGTAGTTCCAACCAGTGGCTGGGCCAGCCCACCTGCCCTGGCGCTATCCCGTCCTATATAATCACCATTTTTTTGTTGCCGCATGCATGCACCCGCTTTTTGGTTCTGGGCAAACCGATTGTTACAGTATGTCATGCCCACCTCTGTGTGGTACCCATTGTTTGTGAATATAATCCCCTTCAGAGATCAGATAGTCCTCGGCTTTTTGCATGTCTTTGAAGACCTGGTTATGCCTACAGGGATGGTGGTTAGAATATGAGGCAGAACCTGTGGAGTGATTATGTTAATGGTTGGGATGGTTTTACCTTGGCTTCCAGTTTGTTTCCATTGTGATACTGCTGTTATTTTATATTTTTAACTGCTGTTCCCCATCCAGAGTCATGAACAGGGCTCTCCAAATTTAGCAACTTTAATTAAGACTTGTGGAGTTCAACTCCCAGGATTTCTCAGCCAGCCATGCTGAATTCTGGGAATTGAAGTCCACAAGTCTTAAAGTTGCCAAGTTTGGAGAGCCCTGCTTTGGGAGTGCAAGATGGGTGGCTGCGTAAATTTAAATGAATAAATGTTGGAGAAGTAAAGGCCTAATAAAGTTCAGTACTAAATCTTTGTTGTTACTTTTGTTACTATTTTGCTATTCTTGTTGAGAAACTGTTACACTGTTTTTATTATTTCATTTCAAACATTCTCAGCATTCTTAACTAGTCTGAGTTTATCCTTCATGACTCTTTATACTCGTGTTTATTTATGTTTCTTTATTTATGACATGCTTTCAGTACCTCTTCTTTGAATCCGTTTTCTTTTCTAATTAGGTTTTCTTGCTATTGAATCTGTTATTGTTCGCCTGAGATTCAGTTTTTTTTTTTAAAATCCAATGTACTTGTTCATGTACAACTCACTCAGTTTTAATTTCCCTTAAAATGCAGACTTCCAGCATTTCTCCCAATAGACTTGCTTCTTCTCCCTTGTCATCAATTAAGTCTTCCTGTTTTCAAGAAGAGGGTTCTTTTTGAGTCCATTTTGAATGTTCTGTTCTAAAACTGGTGTTTGATTATCTATGTACCTGCAGGAATTCATTGAGGAAATTCTGACAGATTCATGTTTATCACTGGGTTTTATTTATTTAATTTTATATATCGCCCATCACATATGCTGCCTTTGTGTTTGGTTTTTGGTTGGAAAGAGTAGCTTCTTTGACACTGAATGGTATTGATTATATAGCTTTGATGGAGTCTTTGGCAACATGACTTGGCTTCACATTTGTCTGTCACTGATTACCAAATGCCAGGTGAAATGTAATGTGATTCTGCTTTTGCAACATTGCAGTGATGGGGTATGGGACCCTGAAAAATGGCATGCATCATTGTACCCAAATTCTGGAAGGACTTCGCCGGTGGAAAGTCTAAAAAAGGAATTAGACTCAGATCGGCCTGCCCTGATACGGAGAATAGCGGGTGAGTATTATATTCATTATAGGCTGCAGACTGAACGATAAATCTTCAATGCCATGAAGTGCTAATTTTAGATTCTGTTCTCAATTAGTAGACTGGATTAGCACTAAACCAGAGCAGGTCTTGTTTTTTTTGATAGTGGGTGGTGTTCATTTTGGATATTTTTAGTGGGGATCTACTGTTTTGCAAACAGAAGACATAATTTGCATGCAACTGAATCGCTTAACAAGTCGGAACGATTCCTCTTTCTTCTTGCATTTATTACGTACGTCCGCCTTGGCCTGTGGCTAAAATCTCTCTCAAATCTGCAGATCCCAGAGAACGGGTAAAAGAAGATGAATTTGATATAGTGCTGAGTCCTCAGAGGCGAAGTTTTGGAGGGGGCTGTCACGTTACCGCAGCAGCTGGTACACGTCGATCCGGGAGTCCCCTGGAGAAAGAGAACGACTGTGCCCGTATCATTGGGGGGCGCAGAATTGGGAGTGGAAGAATAATTTCTGCACGAAACTTCGACAAAGACCACCGAAGCAGTGAAAAGGACTCGAGGGATGTGAGAGAGAGAGACCGTGACAGGGAATACAAAGACAAGCGTTTCAGGGTTAGTGCAAAAGTGGAGGAAGTAGGAATGTGGCTTGGATTTGGATTTACATTTAGGCTTTTTTTAATGCAGGGATTGTGGATTCCTTGTGCATCTTCAAATGGTGGACATATTTGCAGCCTGAACTTCTGCTAAGATAATGCTAGTGTTTTTTCAGACTTGGGATGCATCAAATTGTGGAACTTGGTTGAATACTATAATTCCTGTTTTCTGGTTGAAAACAGACAGTGCCCCAAACCGGGTTTAGTATTGGTGAACTTGCCTTTAAGCATAGGAATAAGTAACTTTTTTTCTTAAAAACCTCTGAGGGGGATAAACTTTGCACTTTTCTATCCTTGTGAACATCACAGGATCTTTGATGGCCTGAGACCAGGATGGAGATGTACCATTCAACCCAGCAGTCAGAGAGTCCCACCTTTCTCTGTTCGGTTGTCAGAGCAAGTCTGTTGGTTATGAAAAGGAAACCTATTCAAAATGTGAAAAAGGAAAATTAGTTGTAGTCTTGGCCTCTTTAAGGGAACATTCTCACCTCTCATAATTTTTCTGTTCATTTCGTTCTTGCTCAGTACCGAGCCAAAGACTGGATAAGAATGTAGTAATGGTGAAAACCTGATATTTCTTGTGACTCGATTTCCTTTTCTGTGCCCTCAGAGGGACTATGGGGACAGCAAGCGTCTCTTTGGGGAACGTCGAAGGAATGACTCCTACACTGAGGAAGAGCCTGAGTGGTTCTCGGCTGGCCCCACAAGTCAGTCAGAAACCATTGAGCTGACAGGGTTTGATGATAAAATCCTGGAAGAGGAACACAAAGGGCGGAAACGAACCAGGCGCCGCACAGCCTCTTTAAAAGAAGGTACTTGATGCTGAAAGCCCCTTCCCCCTCTGGATCCACAGGCAGAAGGGCTCCATATAAGCTAAACCAAACTCTCATTTCTGTTTGTTTCTCTTCGGTCATTTTATTTCCAAGATGTTAGTTTACTGTTATTCAATAAAATTAGACTGAAATGCTTCTGTTGTAAAATCAACTTTCTGCTTTTACTTATCATGTGTACCTTTCTTGCACTCTAGAATGAGGTCCAGAATAAATACGTTTTAATGCAAAGGGCAGACTAATGAGCAGGTTTGGGTACTTTAGATCACCGGTGTAGTAGCACGATAGTAAGCCAAATAATAAGTGTACACATACAGATAAATTCATAATAGTGACTATTTTGATCTTCATCAGAAAGAAATGAGTGGAAGAAAAATATCACTGGATCTTAATTTGATCCTGGGGGGGAAATGGCTATAGGTGTGAATTTTCCCCAAGTCTTTGCTTACTTTGTATTTTTTACCTGTTGAAGTACATTCTCCGTAGTTGGCTCTTTCTAGGACCTCTGTGCTCATGAACCAATGGCTGAATGTGCTTAGCCTCAAGAGGTCTCAGGACTTCCTACAAAAAAGTTTTTGAAGGAAGTCCTGAGACCTCTTGAGGCTAAGCACATACAAAAAGTTTTTGAAATATGGAGTCACAAATATTTGAGACCACCAAAATTAGGACAGAGCCTTTAACTGGTACCTTTCTTGTTTCCCCCCTGAATGTTCAGCAGAGGGGCTCTAACATTTACCTCGAAATAATTATATGTAATTGAGAGAAGCTTTTAATGAACTGAACCGTAGCTGCCAAAGCCAGATAAGGCATTTAGTATCAAATATTTGATTTGAGAGAATCCTGAAAATCTTTGTGGCCAGGCTGATTTGGGGTTTACTTTCCCAAGGAATAGAATGCAATGGTGGAGTAACTGAGGAGGAAGAACTGCGTACGACTCGTGGCCAGGAGACGGCAGCTGACCAGGAAGTCCCCAAGGAAATGGTCCTGCCAGAGTCAGCCCCAGGAGAGTTTGATTTCAATGAGTTCTTCAACTTGGACAAGAGCGTTCCAGGCTTGGCCTCAGTGAGTACTAAAACAGCCTCCATTGCAGTAGGGAACATCTTAAAGCCAGGAATGCTCCGTCTCTGATGAATGAAAGTGACTTAGCTTGTTCCTTTGGCTGCGTAGAAGATTTGGGTAAGATTGGTCAATGGAATAGGGAGTTTAAAGACTCCAGAACGTTTGGGTGGATCTGTAGCATGTCCTCTCTGGATATTGGAGCAATTCACTTCCTTTCTTAGCCTCCTCATTTTGGTGATGGTTGCACAGATATAAACTCTGTAAATTTAAACCATTTCAATAACATGTTTTGCTCTGATTTTTCTATTAACATCCACTGAAGTTCTACAGAAGAGTTTTACTAAACTTCACTTCTGTTCTTAGTGGCTGGAATTCCACAAATCCTTCCAAACACAGTGGCGTTCCCTTGAAAGGCCATGGAAGGAAGCGACTCCACAGAATATTAGTATCTGACTAGCAGATATAACCAAATATATTGTTTGCATAATTGGTTTTAGTTATATAATTATAACAACAATCAAGCCTCCTAGAAACAAGAGCGCGTTGAGGTTTTCAGGAGAAACCTAATTAGGTATAGTGCTAACCTAACAGTGGCCTGCTTAGTACACAGAGTGCAGGTTAATAATTGGGAAGCAGAAGAGAAGGTGGCAGGAGGAACGGAATAAAAAGCCCTGCTTGGAGGCACTGGCTGGCTGAGTCCCTGCACAAATATGTCTTCAATTCTTCATTGTAGATCCCACTTGGTAAAACTCACAGGAAGTTCCCAGGGTCTCACGTAGAGAGATTTTCCATTTGTTCATGCTTTTAATCTGCACATCAGACATTTGATTAGCTTTCTCTATAAGTGGAGAGACATCAAAGGGAATATTGTCTAATAGAAGAAGGAAACTGCTCCTAAACATTGTACTTACAGGCTTTTTTTTTCTCACAAGAACTGAATTTAATGCAAATCTCAGCTTGTACCCAGAAACTATTTTTATAGGGTGGATCACCATTAGTTTTTACAGGGCCAAAATTACGCCTTAGATGGTAAATTCCTTTGTGATCATTTGTACTAAATTCCTTTCTTCCAAAGTGATAATTGGGCTCTCCCACCAGAGCAGGGCTGCCCTCTTGGGCTGGTTAGTAAGGGTAATGGGGTGAGGAATGGTGAGGTACAGATATTAGCATGGTGGACCCTTTACAAAAAGCCAATTTCACACAGCCTGATGAAGTTGCTTCCTGCTCCCAGAGGCTACTTCTCTTTCTGTCTCCAGGCCGACTGTGGTGCTGTGGCCACCACTGTCTTTAAGAAACCTAGTTTGTTCCTCAACCTCTCTGAACTTAGTGGCTAACTTATTTAGCAACTATTTATAAATAGGTCAGTAATATTTTTGAAAAACATGATTTTTCAGCGACCAAATTTTGTGTGCTTCACAATAGAAACCTTTAGTGTGAAACTGATTAAGGTCTGGTGAGTTTCAGGTAGCAATTGTGAAAATTCCAATCTAATTATGGTCACAACCGAGCTTGTTAATTTGTGGTCTGCACTTTTCAGGGAAAGGCAAACAGCTGAGGATGAGACACCTAAGCAATCTCTCCCCTTTCTCTTCCCCCCCCCCCATGAGGGAGCAAAAAATAAAGAAAAGACAAAAATGATGAGGTATAGGACACTGTGAGGGAAAACTTTATCGGAATGAGACAGCCACAACCAGTGATTGCCCATGTTCGCTTAGCAACCATTTCACTTAAGAGTTAAGCAACTGATTGCAGTTGCTAAGCAAGGAGAAGGTTGACCCCACCAGCCTCAATTAATCCTGCAAGATATCAAAAGTATGTTTCAATGAAGTTACAAAGCACTTTAAATGAAACATTTTCTTAGTTGCAAATCTAGAGGGAGGTGATTTGTGATAACGTGGTGTGGAAACCCAAGTTGACAGCCATCTGTCTAGGACCAGGAGTATGAATCTGGATTAAAATTGACACGAATGAAATAAAAAAAGAATCTTCTTAGTTTTGTTTTTGGTGGAAGAGCTTCAGATCCTTTCATGTATTACACTAAACCATAATGTGACGTAGTTTTCTTTCTGTATGAACTCAACCATTGTGGTTTATAAACTCTGATTTGGTGTGCTATTGTAAGTGAATTGGGATTAAGACCATGACTTAATAAATGGCCTCAATCTTGATACATGAGCCAAGCGGTTAACTTGATGTGACCAAAATGCTCCTCGTTGATTAATCAGTGCAGCTTTGAATTTAAAAGAACAAAAAAGGAGGGAGAGGAAAGTACAATATAATTAGTTTCCCGGAAGGAAATTACCACAAGGAGCCTCTTCCTTTAGACAGAAGGGATTCTCCTTAACTGGAACCAATTGACCATCAGTATCCAGTTTCAATAACTTTCCTTTCCGACTCTCTTGTCTTGGCCCAATGGCTTTTAAATAATGAACACGTCAGGAAAAGCTGACTTTAGACTAATCACTGCTGACTGGTTCCAGGCATGTCCAGAGCACTCGAGCCTTCCCTGAGCAATCCATTTCCCAGATGGCCCTGAACAGCTGTCGCCGGTTTTGTTCTGTAGAATTTCAAGTCAAAAGCTTTCCAGTACTTTGGTTGCTGCCTAACCAAGTCTTACGTGAGTCAGAATAGCAAAGCTAAAATTTGTTTCCTTAAAAAAAAAAATCCTGTATCTGCATTGATTAATACAATCCTGGCCTAAATGCAGGGCAGTGCTAAGAATTTAAGTAGTGGGAAAGGGATCAAAAGTACAACAAAACAAATGTATAATAAAAATTGGTCTCCGAACCTTCTTTGCCCTCTGCCAAGCGAAGCTCTCTAGGATACTTCCTATCATTTTCTGTGTTGGGGCATTTTTGAAAAGTAGCCACTCGCATTCTAACTTTCTGAGACTCCCTTGGGTGTCTTTGTGGAGCCAGGAGCTTTCTTTGAAAAGGACAGGACACGGGATACGAGAAGGCCACTTGGCAGCAACATGCAGCCTCTCCACTTAATTCTGCTCCCCTTCATTAAACAAACTGCCTTAAATGGGAACTTCAAATAATACAAACCCAGAGCTGAGATAACAATAGTGAAGTTTTACACATTGGGCTAACAGCTGCTTGTCGGTGTAGAAAAACAAGGTAGTTAAGAGGTAAGGATCACGTCTCCATGGTGCAAGCCTCTCTTTGTGAGTGGCTGGCAGGGGTGTCTGTCTCCCTGTTAAAGGAAAATGGCTTCAGAAGAATGTGATCCAAACCTTGGTTAGATGTCCTGTGTGGGCTCAGAAACGCCTCTTGGTTGTGCTGTATTTTAGCAGGTCATTTGGGATAGTTGATGAAGCATCCAGAAAATGCGTAGAGAACAATGAACCATATTAACTGTTTGGCTCAACTATCATCCCGACAGCTCTGTAATAAGATATAGTGGGAAGCAGAATGAGTCCCATTTCTTTCCTCAACAAATATAGCTTTGGTGCATAGAATGCTTGATATGGTGATAAAACATGGGATTGAAAATCCTGTTTCTACACCTTCATGGATTTCTAAAAAGTCTCCCGTTTCTGCAGCTGAAACGTGAAATGCAAGCTGCCGAACCAAATGCCTTTGGAATCAAGCACATCAATGGAGAGAATTTTAGAAAAGAGACACGACTGGTATCCATCTTGTATGTCTGCTTAGACAAGGAAGAGAAAGTTGCTTAGGACAGTTGAGAGTCACAAATTCAGGAAGTAGCCATCTGGTACAGGGGAAAGGATTTTGCAGGGCTTAATAATAAGTGCTATACCTCTTATTCACAATTCTCAGGCGTTTGTTCGGTCACTGTCTGAAATAACATTCCTTTCCCCTCATGCTATAGATGATAGAAGATGTGCTGGGGGAAGGCTCTGTGTCTGCCAGTAGGTTCAGCCGCTGGTTTTCTAATCCTAGTCGATCTGGAAGCCGCTCAAGTAGTCTTAGATCTACGCCCCACGAAGAGTTGGAGAGATTGGCAGGTAACTGTGTCTTGTCCTTTCAGCCACCATTCCATGCCTTGTAGAGAGCTGTAGGATTGTGAGTTTCTCATGTTGTTGGTTGCTTCTTCCTTTTAAAGCGGTCGCATTTCGCCCATGGAAAGGAATGTCTTGAAAATTGCTGTTGCAGCCTGTGAACGTCTTGCTGGGTTCCCATGGTGTTACTTAGCCGCAAAACTTACAAGGCAGTCCTGGTTTTTACTGTTTCAGGTCTAGAGCAAGGCATTCTGTCCCCTGGTCAGAACTCTGGAAACTACTTTGCTCCTATTCCTTTGGAAGATCATTCTGAAAACAAAGTGGACATCTTAGAGATGCTACAGAAAGCTAAAGTGGACTTAAAGCCTCTCCTCTCGAGTCTCTCAGCCAACAAGGAGAAGCTGAGAGAGAGCAGTAAGTCTTCCGTTCTGCTGTTGTACCTCTGCCTTCGGGCACCTCTGAACAAAACAGGCCTCAGGGCCCAAGTTTTCCTTTCCATGCAGGAAGTGCTAGGGGTCACTTCAGGAGTCTTCCGGGGTATTTGTGGACTTGCCCTTAATTGCCTGGCCTGGGCCTCTTGGCGTGGGTGAAGCATCTAAGGCTCTGATGAGACCACTAAGCACTTGGAAGCTTGTCTCTTGAGCAGCTCTTGCCAATACCAAATAAATAAGCTGTTGCCAAAGTTGCTTCCAGCTTCAGCTACCTCAGTGGTTCAGTAAAGCTTCAGCAGCTGCCTGAGGTGACTCTGGATCTGCTATAAAACAGGAACATTTACAAAGGGGGGAGGGGATACTAGCACATGAAGTGGCAAGCCATGCTTACAAGACTTGCACAAGGAGGTGGTTTAGCTCTTAGTCTTCCTGCTGATTATTGAGGGCCACCTTTACAAACTGTGAGCAACTGGCATGGAAGAACTGCATGTGGCATAAGGGCGTCCAAGCAGCCCGGCCAGCTTTCAGGACAAAGTCTGTTGGCCACTTGAAAGAGATACAGGCTAGTGCCTGGCGCTGAAGGCCTGTTTTATCTTTTGCTTTGTGGCTTCCAAATTACATGGAGAGCAAAACTTTTATTTTTGTTGCGCAGCTTGGCTAATGAATGTGCATGCTGGAAAATGGAGGGTTTGGTCCTGCAACAGGGGCATCTTGCTAAATAAACCCCGAGCCTTTTTTGCAGGCTCCAGGCTTCCTACTGAAGTATTGCTGAGTGTGTTTGAAAGATGCAGGCAACAAATTGGGACTAGGCCTCTCCTTCCGTGGATTTATTTATTTATTTATTTATTATTAGCGTTTATATACCGCCCCCTCTCCCGAAAGGGACTCGGGGCGGTGTACAGTCCGTACCAAAATACAACAGATTAAAACGTAGAAATAACTATATAAATACATGTATATGAGGAGGGTAAAATATGCCAAACTGTACAGCTAATAAATAAATCAATACAAAAGTTTAAAATATCAAGTTAAATTTAAAACAATATCCCTCTAAAAACCAGTAAGAGTGTGTATGCCAGGAGGTAAACGTTAAAATTATGCCAAACCAGCCAGTCGGAACAGGTGTGTTTTCAGTTTCTGTCGGAAGGAGCGGAGGTCAGTAGCGGTTCTAATATCGGGGGGGAGGTCATTCCAGAGGGTTGGGCCCATCACAGAGAAGGCCCTACTCCTTGGTGTCGCCCGTTGGCATTGCCTCGTGGACGGCACCAGGAGAAGGCCCTCCCTGTGAGAGCGGATTGGCCGCAGGGATGTATGTGGGAGGATGCGATCCCGCAGGTAACTAGGCCCTATGCCATGGAGCGCTTTAAAGATGGTGATCAGAACCTTGAAACGCACCCGAAAGACCACAGGTAGCCAGTGCAGCTCGCGCAGGAGAGGTGTTACGTGGGAGTACCTAGTACTCCCCATGACCACCCGCGCGGCTGCGTTCTGGACTAGCTGCAGTCTTCGGGCGCGTCCCAAGGGAAGCCCCATGTCGAGAGCGTTACAGTAGTCCAGGCGAGACGTCACCAGTGCATGAGTGACTGTGCGTAGGGCATCACGGTCCAGAAGGGGGCGCAATTGGCGCACCAGGCGAACCTGGTGGAACGCCCCCCTTGCCACGGCTGCCACATGATCATCCATTAACAGCCGGGTGTCTAGGAGGACGCCCAAATTGCGCGCCCGTTCCACAGGGGGCAATTGTTTGCCCCCTATGGCCAGTGATGGGATCAACTGGCTGAACCGAGGCGCCGGTAGCCACAGCCACTCAGTCTTGGAGGGGTTGAGTTTGAGTCTGTTGTCCCCCATCCAGACCCCGACGGCTTCCAAACACCGGGACATCACTTCGACAGCCTCGTTGGGGTGGCTTGGGGTTGAGATGTACAACTGAGTATCATCAGCGTACAGATGGTACTCAACCCCAAAACCACGGATGATCTCACCCAGCGGCTTCACGTATGCGTTGAACAGAAGGGGCGAGAGGACCGACCCCTGCGGCACCCCACAAGAGAGTGGCCTCGGGGTTGACCTCTGCCCCCCAGTCAACACATATTGCATCCGGCCGGAGAGGTAGGAGCCGAACCACCGTAAAACGGTGCCTCCAACTCCCATCCCCTCCAGCCGGCGCAGTAGGATACCATGGTCGATGGTATCAAAAGCCGCTGAGAGGTCTAATAGGACCAGGATAGAGGAGCAACCTCTATCTCTGGCCCTCCAGAGATCATCCACCAGCGCGACCAAGGCTGTCTCGGTGCTGTGCCCGGGTCGGAAACCGGACTGGCGTGGGTCTAGATATACGGATTCATCGAGGTGACGTGGAAATTGCTGCGCCACCACATTCTCGACAACCTTCACTAAAAAGGGGAGGTTGGAGACTGGACGATAATTAGCTAGCTCCGTTGGGTCAAGTGAAGGCTTCTTGAGCAGGGGCCTCACCACCGCCTCTTTCAAGGCAGTCGGCAAGGAACCCTCGCTCAATGAGGCGTTCACCAGGCCCAGAAGCCAGCCTCGCGTCACCTCCCAGGATGCCAGTACCAACCAGGAGGGGCACGGGTCCATTGAACATGTGGTGGGTCGCAGCCGTCCACGCAACCCGTCTAAATCCTCGGGGGCAACAGAGTCAAACTCCTCCCAGAGTGGACTCACAAGACTCACTGATGTCGGCTCGTCCGGTACACTGAGGGGGGCCCATCCGCTCCGGATCTGAGCGACTTTGTCTTGCAGATATTCCCCAAACTCCTCTGCTCTTCCCTGCAAGGGTGTCTCCCGCGTCTCCTGCGACAGGAGAGAGCGGGTCACCCTAAACAGGGCGGCAGGGCGGTTATCCGCAGACGCAATGAGAGCGGCACAATGTCTACGTTTGGCCGCTCTCAATGCCACAAGGTAGGTCCGTAAATAGGCTCTTACCTGTGTTCGGTCAGATTCGGAGCGTGAGGACCTCCACCTCTCTAGACGTCTCCTATGGCGCTTCATCACCCTAAGCTCCTCGGTATACCAGGGAGCCCGGGTGGGTCGTTGCCGTAGGAGAGGTCGCAGAGGCGCAACCCGGTCCAAGGCCCCCGCCGTCGCCCTATTCCAGGCGTCGACTAGGTCCTCCGACCGAGCGCAGGTCAGGGCTACAGGTAAAGGCCCAAGCTCCGTCTGGAACCTGTCCGGTTCCATCAAGTGCTTGGGGCGGTACCAGCTTGAACAAACTGGCTCCGCCTCCTCGCGGTGGAGGGTAGCGCCAGGGAAGTCCAGCCGGAGACATGAGTGATCTGACCATGACAGGGGCGTAATCTCTAAATCCCCTATTCCCAGATCACTCGTCCACTGCTCAGATACAAAGATAAGGTCCAGTGTGTGGCCGCCTTCGTGTGTGGGGCCCTGAATTAGTTGGGTCAGGCCCATGGCTGTCATGGAAGCCATGAACTCCCGAGCCACCTCGGACGCTGCTCCCGTCGACGGCAGGTTGAAATCCCCCATAACCAGAAGTTTGGGTATCTCAACCGCCGTCTCCGAGACCAGCTCGAGGAGCTCGGGCAGGGCCGCTGACGTATAGCGAGGAGCCAAGTATACAATCAGCAGACCCCACTGCCTCCCTGGGCCCCATTTCATACCCAGCGACTCACACCCGGGTATCTGAGGAACAGTGAACTCCCTCGGCTCCAGACAATCCCGTATAACTACCGCCACCCCACCACCCTTACCCAGGGCCCGAGGCTGATGGAATGCACGGAAACCCGGTGGGCACATTTCCACGAGGGGTAAACCCCCCTCGTGACCCAACCAGGTCTCCGTTATCCCTGCAAGGTCCAGCTCCCCCTCCGAGATCAGCTCGTTAATGAGGGGGGCCTTGTTGGTCACGGACCTTGCATTGCAGAGCATCAGCCTCAGGCCCTGGCTCTGTAGTTCCCGACCACCTAGGCTACGGGGGTTGGTACAAACGACCGGGCGTAGCCAGCAGCCACGGTCTCCCAAACGACCTTGCGATCTTTTCTTGTCCTCGCATCCCCCCCTCCCCGCGACCGTTGTAATAAAACAACCCTCTACTGGAATAACTTGTTCCCTCTCCCCCCTCACCCCGCTCACTTCCTTCATAGACTCACCTGTTCGTCTGGCGTTGGCTTCCCTCCTGGCCTGGTTATCCCCCCTCCCTTTCCTAGAACCCCCTAAAAACATAATAAAACATTTTGATAAAAAGCCCCTCAGCTTCCTTTTCTTCCACCTCTCGGGGTTCACAAACCCGTCATCAAGGCTGGCCCTTGAAAGGGCCAAGGGCCATACCTGCGAGAGAGGGGCTTCTCGCAGGTGGAGCAAGTCTGACCTCGAGTAAATTGATTGAATAATAAAAGTCCCAATAGGGATGCTGGTGCCTCTCAGTTGCCACCTTAAGTCACCAGGTTTATCTGTCCCAGGATTTCTGTGAGGAAACCCGGGCCAAGGGGACCTTCTGCTTCAGGGCTCCCTCATCTCTTCCTGCCTGGAACTGCCTGGCCAAGGCGAGCTGCTCTTAGGGGGACTCTGGCTGGGTTTTGCCAGCCATTGCCAGGCCTCCAAACAGATAATAATAATAATAATAATAATAATAATAATAATAATAATAATAATAATAATAATAATAATAATAATAATAAGCTTTTATTTCTAGACCGCGCCCTTTCCTAAGCAGGACTCGGGGCGGTGTACAGTCATTATTAAAAACCATATACATATACATAAACATAGACATAGACGTAGACGGAGGAGGTAGAAAATATACTGTACAATATTTAGTTAAAATACAAATAAAATTAAAATTCCCTTAAAAAATTCCACAATAAAATATTTGCCAGGAGGTGGAAGATGGAGCTATAAATCGGCTAAGCCAGCTAATTGGAACAGGTGGGTCTTAAGCTTCTGTCGGAAGGAGCGGAGGTCGTTAGTAGTTCTAATATCGGGGGGGAGGTCATTCCAGAGGGTTGGGCCCATCACAGAGAAGGCTCTACTCCTAGGCGTCACCCGCTGGCACTGCTTGGCGGATGGCACCTGGAGGAGTCCCTCCCTGTGAGAGCGGATAGGTCGTAGAGATGTGTGAGGTGAGATGCGATCCCGCAGGTAACTAGGTCCCATGCCATGAGGCGCTTTGAAGATAGTAACCAACACCTTGAAACGCACCCGAAAAACCACAGGCAGCCAGTGCAGCTTGCGCAGGAATGGTGTTATATGGGAGTATCTTGTTCCTCCCATGATAACCCGCACAGCCGCATTCTGAACTAGCTGTAGTCTTCGGGTGCATCTCAAGGGGAGCCCCATGTAGAGAGCGTTGCAGTAGTCCAGGCGAGACGTCATCAGCGCATGAGTGACCGTGCGTAGGGCGTCCCGATCCAATAGGGGGCGCAATTGGTGCACCAGGCGAACCTGGTGGAACGCCCCCCTTGCCACAGCTGCCACATGGTCCTCCATTGACAGCCGGGCATCAAGGAGGACGCCCAAATTGCGCGCCCGTTCCACAGGGGACAGTTGTTCGCCCCCTATGGTCAGTGATGATGTCAGCTGGCTGAACCGAGGTGCCGGTAGCCACAGCCACTCAGTCTTGGAGGGGTTAAGTCTGTTGTCCCCCATCCAGACCCGGATGCCGTCTCCTTAGCAGACCTCATGACCAGCAGAGCCCTGTAAGCAAAGCTCTTGACTGGCACACTTGTACAGCTGCTTTGAGGCTACCTGTCCTCCATTGTTAGGCAGAGGATAATTCAAGGGCTGCTTCTGCAAGGGAGGAAACAGGTGTTTCTCAAATCTGATAGTTGTACATCCTACCAAAGTGAAATAAATAGAAAAAGCCTTGTGGATGGAAGCGCTGTCTTTCAAAGCCAGACTGGGAAGTACCGTCCTGTAAGGACGTACGTCATTCTTCATTCCGAAGCAAGCCTACCTGGCCCATGGAAAGGAATGTGTACTGTGAAGACCTTGCGGATTCCCTCTGTGTTCCTTAGCAGCAAAACATGCAAGGCACAAGTATGCCGCCCAGAATTCCTTGTTTGGTGAGATGGGCCGCTGTAGAAATTGGATAAATAAGTACGGTTTAATTGCACCCTAGTTAGTGTTTGTGTAGCCCAAAGGATTGCAAAGTGCACAGCAGAGTGTTTCCTTCCTAGTGTGAGCTTCTGCTCAGAAGTGGAAATGAGTGAGATGACGCAGGCTTCATTGGTGTCTGTTTTTGCTTTCATCCCTCCCACCGCATCACACATTAGAAGCCCCAATAGTTCAGATACACCGGCACTGAATTTCCATTGAAAATTCTTGGAAGAAATTATGGTTCAAGAAGTGCGTTGCCCCACTGGCAGACTTCAGAATGCCTCTTACGTTTTGGGGTATAAAATACACTTGAAAAGGGCCGTTGTAAAGCGCGGCTTGTGTCAGTGAGGCTTGTGTACTGTGAGCATGTATAGCTGGTTGCTTTTTGTGCAAACTTGTTTGCTGCCTAATTATTTTCACTTCGGATTCAGAAATGTTGGCATCCTGATGATTGAAAAATCCATTGATTTCCTCGGTCTGCATGATCCCTTCCCTTTTTGATTATTTTGCTATTTAGATGCCCTGGAAGATTTATGTCAGATTCAGTCACGGCTTGTTAGTTCCCAGCATGGCTTCGGAATCCCTACGGTTTTAATAATCCTCCTGAATAAAGGTGGAACCTGCTTATAAACTGTTGTAACCGTCTCTGTAGAGTCTGCACCTAGTCCTTCATTATCCATCCTCCTCCCCTTTTTTTCCTTTTTTTTCTCCAGCACATTCAGGGGTTGTCCTTTCAGTGGAGGAAGTGGAAGCTGGCCTGAAAGGCCTGAAAATGGATCAGCAGGGGAAAACGGCAGCCCCCTTAATGGCAGAGCGGATGGAGGAGTCCCTAAATGTGGCTGATTCAAGGCACTTTAAAGACGGGGACATGTCGGCCTTCAACAAGTTGGTCAGTACCATGAAGGCAAGCGGAACTCTCCCTTCACAACCCAAAGTCAACGTAAGTAATGAGACCAAGGTTATCAAGTCCACCACTCCGGGTCTTGGGCTGCCTACGGAACGACCCCCGTAGGGTACAGAGGTGTAATGTGCATCATTTATATAACAAATGTTCAGTTTCCCTACACATAGCCTTTTGTTTTAGCATATCAGCATTAAAGCACCCATTTTGGCAATTTAAAAAAATGCTCTGGCAATAATTGTTTGGGTCCAAAAGTATCTGCATCGAGCGTTCCCAAGTAGAAGCTTTTATTCTTTTTTTAAAAAATTATTTATTAGATAAATTTATATGACTGCCCAACTCAGAGGCTACTCCAGGTGGCTTTCAACGTTCATGGAAAAATGCTCTATAAAGGTAGCATTGCCACCGCTTAAGCATTTGAATAGACTCAGTGACTAAATATACTTTATTTTTTAAAATAAAAAATAAAAAACTCACTAGCATCCACTTAGGCGGAAACCAATCCCTTCTCCAGCAAACCCTATTTCTAGGATGCAAGATCAAGTTTCCGATGCACTATGGGGAGGGTCCCAGGGCGAGAGGCACACAGTCGCAGGTAGCTGCACCTGTATCTGAATTGGACGTTGGTTCTGGGGAAATTTTGTCGTGCAAATGTCACTTAGGAAGTGGCCCACAAAAAGTGTATCTTGAACTTTTGCTTGATCTAATGTGGAGCATTCTACTGCTGACTGTTTTGAATGAGAGGGGAAAAAGCATCCTTGCCCATTTGCAAGTACAGTTAAATGTGTCTGAGGAGACGCTGCTGCACTGTCTCTATTCTTTGCTTTGGGGGGGGGGGGGGGCTTTGTGTGATAGATGGATCCAGCCATGGCTATAATGCTTTAGTATTGATGCCAGGAAGCAGGCAAACCACGTATAAAAAAATAGCTGCCTATAATGCATAAACTGAACAAAATTCTCTAGTATCCTTCCTGGTGCTCTTTTTATGAGGTCTGTCTACAATCGCTAAGTCTGTTGATAAGAGCAGGTCTCATTCCATGCGATATTTTGTAAAGAAATGTTCTCAGTTGTGGCTCCTGCCAGGTTTTTCTGCAGAAACGGTGTTCTTGTTGTTTGGCTGGTAGATCTTCAAGAGGAGAAAACTCTCCTTTAAAAATAGTCTAGGGGCATAAATATCCTTTGAATTCAAGATATTTTTTATGAGAGGGTAGAGCACAGATCAGAGAGAATTTCAGGCTGAAAATGGTGAGAGAATATTGTCCTGATAGCTGCAATGGCTGCTGCCTTTTTGGACTGCCTTGATTATTCAGACATGCCAACTGGCACCTTGAATCATCAAGAAAAGCAAATCTTGCATCCCGGTAGAGGTTGGTGGATCTTTGTGGACTCCTTAGATCAGGGGTGTCCAAACTTGGGAACTTTAAGACTTGTGGACTTCAACTCCCAGAATTCTGGGAGTTGAAGTCCACAAGTCTTAAAGTTCCCAAGTTTGGACACCCCTACCTTAGATGAAACATTGGTGGCCTCCAAACTCCTAGTTCACCAGGAGATGTAACCTTAAGTCACAGAAACATTGCATTGGAAGGGTCACTGAGGTCATCAAATCCAGCCGCCTATTAAAGTGTCTCACCAGCTGTTCTGCTTTGGAAAACATCCAGCAGCATGGGTAGAATCTCTGTTGGTTGCAGAATGAGGCAAAGCGTGTGCCCAACCACTGATCCATGGACTGGCACTGGGCTGTGGCATGCCAGAATCCGAGCCATGCAAACAAGCGAAGCCCCATTTGCGGGATGCAGGCAGCAGATGAAACAAGGACCCCTCCGGTCTGCAGAAAAACCTTTCTCCACAGAACTGGCTCCTGGTGCCCAAAAGGTTGGGGGTCGCTGCCCTAAAAGACAGTGAAGGAACCTGGATGAGTGGATCATGTGTGGTGAAAAGTATAGTGAATTCAAATAAATGGCAGTCCCAACTCGACCTTCCCTTTGCCTTTTATTGAGATTCTTGGGCAAATTATTTCCACTCGTTTGCTTTCCTGAGAAGTTGATCCTTGTCACTGCGCCCACCACAGAAAATATATTACAATGGAAAATATATTCTTCTACTACAAAATTCCAAAGGTGCCATAAGCTGAAGTTGAAGACTCCCTAAATATTTCTTTACTAAAACTAAAGAGAAGAGGCAAAATTAAATTATTTTGTTAGCATGACATAAATTTGTTACCTTGCACTGTGTTTTGAAGGCCGCTGACACCTAGATCTAAGAGCCCAACTATAAAATGTGATGGGCAATAAACTTTAATTGTTTGGATTTTAAGTCTGCATCTTGACATAATTGAACAATCTATGTTACGGAACAAAAGGATGACATAATTTGCTTTTGCATAGTTATAGGAAGACTTGGAGGAGTATTAATGTTTTCTTTAAAAAATTAATTGAAAAGCTAGAAGGGAAGGCTTCCCCTAATGTTTAATCTGGACTCTTGCAGGCAAATTCAGCTGCAAACACATTGCAGAAGTATTTCCTCTGTGGTTTGTTATCAATAGAATCTATTAAATTTATTAAATTAAAGACTTGATTAGTAATTTCACATATGCAAACCAAGTATTAAGATCCAAATCAGGCATATCAGGAACTACTAAATGTTGTCCAAACATTTGCTAGTGCTGGTTTGTTACTTTGGAGCAACCCATCCATGGCCTTTGGATTGCCCGGGCCTGGTGGACACACACTTGGTGGCAAAATAGACACTTAGCACTTCATCGGTTGACGGGCGCCTCCCCTTGCATGTGGTGATGGACACTGGTTGAGTTTGGTTCAGACAGTGAATTTTAGCAAGAGAGAGATCACAGGCATGTTGTTTTCCTTTCAGCAAACCTCTGAAAACCCACTGATATCACCTTCCGAGATGCCGGGCCAGGCAGCTACGAAGAATATCTTGCAGGTATTATAATAATCTCTTATTTCATTCAGACTCCTGTTGGAAACATTTCTGGCTATAGTGTTGGAGTATCAATAGAGCATTTTAATTATTCTAAAAACTTTTTATATGGTCCATAAGACATATAATAATCATGTAACATCTGTAAATTAAGAATGCAGCACTTGAAGACTGATGTAATTACTCTGACTGCATATGACTGAGTGGTGTTAGAACAAGTTTCTTCTCCACACCTCCCACTTTCGGCTTTTGTAGACCTTAGAATTAATCTATGCCCCACTAACAGGCCCCTCAAAAGGGCACAGTTAGCAAACTGTCATTCTTAGGAGTTTGAAATGTCGTCAACGGACCCCAACACCTCGATACCTGTTTATCTGGTGCAGGTGTATTGGTAAGGGTTTCCCATGCCCTAAGCAGAGAGCTACAGTATGGGTGAGAATTGTAATTGTACTGTCAGGAAGAGGCATAACTGGAGGTTTAAAAGAGCTGTGTTCTTCCCAAGGAGATCTTGGGGCCCTCCCCTTCTTGCAGGCAGACGTCCTCCAATGTCCTCAGCACCTTGATGGGGGGCTTGGAGCCTGTTCCCTCCCTCCTTTCCCAGAGAGCCTCCTCTCCACCGCAGCCTCCCATCTCACAGATGTTTCCCACTCGGGCTGCTTCAGCTGACTACTTGAGGCATCGCATCCCGTCTCCAGTTGGTGAGAAATGTTCCTGCTCAGGTAGTTTCTGTAACTCAGATGGTAGCCAGGTCATGTCTGAAGCGTGACCCTCCTTCCTGTCAGGCCAACTCATAGAATGGATGGGACCTGGGTGGAATTTACCTGAGCTAGTCCTTCGCCCAGGATCCTCCTGTAGCATCCCAATAGGCTGCCGGTCCAGAGTAGCTGAATATTTCTGATTGGAATAAGCCAGGCTCAGGTTCTAAATAATGTTTAGATCAACATCCAGCACAAATACAGAAGAAACCTCTTGGCTGGTTTCACTGTGTGTTGCTTTCGTGGGATTGGCGGGGGCTATGAGACTTGCCTTTCTGTCGACTGCTGTGTATTTAACCATTTTAATGCATCAGAACTATAGTTTTTTAAAAAATCGCTTCAGCAAATGGGCAATCCTTACCAGAATTAATTGCTAAAACGTCCTAGGTTTCCCACTTCTGTTTCCTGCAATCAGTAGCTCTCATTCTGCTTCACTACGCAGGCTGGCATTCTGATCTCCTCCAGTGAAAGATGCTTGTTTTAAAACAAAATCCTACAGAAACTGCATTTTCCACCGAAGGAAAGAGCTCTTGTCTTATTGGTGAAATTTCTCGTGATCTTATTCTAGGTTTTGGACCAGGGGCGCAGCAGTTGCTTACTGATCCATTTCAGGGGATTCGAAAACCGGTGAGCCCAGCTGCTGCCACTGCTGCTCAGGTAAGGGAAGGAGCCGGCTCACTTCACTTTGAGAGTGGAAGTACAATGCTAAAACCATTCAGTTTGTGATCTAGAGCAGGTGTCTCCAACCTTGGCTAGACTTGTGGACTTCAACTCCCAGAATTCCTCAGCCAGCTTTGCATTGGAACTCTGGGAGTTGAAGTCCACAAGTCTTAAAGTAGCCAAGTTGGAGACCCCTGCTCTAGAGGAAACACTTCCATCCAACTGAGTATAATGTTGTATTTTCAATGTGAAAACACTGCAGCTAAAATGTTCCTCCTGAATTTATATACAGAATAATTTGCCATGACTTTCCTAATTCTGGAGGTCAGAGCATTTTGCTCTGGGAGGCCAATGTTTTAGAAAATGCTGGGAGGAGTGGAATGTCAAAATGCACACACCAATAACCATTTTTCCTGATTATTTAAGAGGATGATGACAATGGGGAAAACCTCATTTAATGGGATCCAAGAAATGGGAAGCAATGGGAAAAGGATAACCTACTTTAGAATAGAATATGTAGTGACTTGTTTACCTATTTAGAGACTGTATTTGATAGTATTCACAGTGCCACAGCTCTGAGAAGGTTTAATTTAACCTATGCACATGGGGTCTTCCTTATGTAGAGGCAAATCCTCCAATGCACCAGATGAAGGTATTGCAGGAGAAACAGTGAGTGGTGTGCCTACTTTGTAATAGAAAATTGTGAAGTAGCCAAAATCCGAAGGCATTAAAGACCAATAGACCGTAGTAGTGAAATGCCACTTTGGTTCAGGTCTTGGCTGATTGAAGCCTCCTTGATTTCAGATGAATCCTCTTGAGTTGCAGCAAGCTGCCTTAGAAGGTCTCTCTCTCCCACATGACTCAGCTATGCAAATGCCAAATTTCTACCAACCAGGTTTTGGCAAACTACAGATGGATAAAAACCGAGACGGCTTCAGGAACCGGTGAGTTCAAATTTCAGGCTGGAAGTTGGAAATGCTAGACAAATGTCAAACTGCCTGCCCACCTGCCTCAGTTTCTCCACTTTCAAAGTCAAGGGAAGCAAGAGGAGAAATCTGCTATTCCTTGCTGGGGAACCTTCAGCCAGGATTTTATTTCCTTGCAGGCCAAGAAAGATGTTCTAACGTGAATTTCTGTTTGATAGGCAGCCGCGCATGACTCAGTCTCCTGCCTCTCTGGGGCTCCGAGGAAATGCCTCTTCTCCTCCGACCACTGCTGCTTCCATCACTAGCATGGTCAGTGTCACACCGGCCATTGCAAAAATGTGGCAGCTTTTTGCTTTCAAGTTCTGTATGACAGATGCAAGATTTAAAAAAGGATGTAATTTGAAAAGTTCAAGCAAATAGAAGACAGATTTCCATAGTGTGATTGAGGGGAGAGGGCTGGCAGCATTTTTCAGTCTAATTCACCCTGATTATTTATGTTTTTCGTCTTAGATTATTATCATTGCATATGTTGGGCCCATAAACATAACCAAAACTGGTTATTTAGGGACAAATATATTAAATATTAATTGTTGGCTTATGCTTTTGCAGCTATCGCCTTCCTTTACTCCTACCTCAGTGATACGCAAGATGTATGAAAGCAAAGACAAGAGCAAAGATGAGCCCCATGCAGCCAAGTTGAAATCAAGTGAGAGAGAAGAAGGTCCGAGGACAACAGAAGGTAGGTTTGCTCAGATCTGTGTAAAGAGAAATGATTCCTGAAAGCCACTTCTAGAAAGTAAGAGCACAGATGAAACTCTTGACCACAGGTCTTCCTAAAGTTAAGAAGTTTCTGAAGGGGCTCTTGTCTAAGGGGAGAGCTTTTGGTAGCCTTGGCCATGGTTTCAAGATCCAGAGGGATTATGGGGACTAAGCAAATAACATCTCCAGACTTCCAGGAATGCTTTGGTATATTGGTAAATTATTCCTGGACTTGGGAACAAGAGTTATCACTCTGGCTGCTCCTCCAACAAGACAATTGTCCACACGCTAGATCTTCTTACAGCCTACTGTTTCATCCAAAGGATGAAAAAATCCTATGGGACAGCACAAAACTGCAGTTCTAGGCAAGGGAGGGTTGCAAGCACGCCTGGAGTCCTTGTGCTCTTGAGCTGGCCTCCCTCCTTCCTGTTTTCCCTTGACTTCCAAGGGAAAAGAAGATTTCTTCACTCTGAGAAGAGCCATTGCCCCTGATGGTTGAGCTCGACTTCTTTTGTGTTCCTCTGCAGAGAGTCTTTTGCTATCCAGGTCCACTGATCATGTCGATCAAGAGAACTCGCCCTCCGTAGCTCCCAAACTAGCATCCCTGCAGCGTTCCATGTGTCCCACCCCACTTTCTCAAGCCAACCGTTGCACCAAAGAGCAGGACTACAGGCCAAAGTCTTCTGGGAGGAAAACTCCTACAATGGCTTCTCCAGTTCCAGGGAACACTTTCCTCCGTCCAATCCACCAAGTTCCTCTGGTTCCGATGGTACGACCTGCTCATCAGTTGCCCCCAGGATTAGTCCAGAGGATGCTGGCACAAGGCATCCATCCACAGCACCTTCCTCCCCTGCTGCAAGCAGGTAAGCTCCAGCTTCACTCCTGGTTGAAGGGGCCTCGTTGACCCGTCAGCCCTGGTGCCCATCCTTTCTACATGGGGCGGTTCAGGCATTGCTGGAAGGCAGAAAGATTAGCACACATTTACACGCACGCACGCACGCACAGAGTCTTTTGATCTTACTGCAAGTTAGGAGTTTGTTTTCTCACAAGGGCAGTTACTGCATTTAGCCTTATATATTCTGTCATACCTGGAAATTGTGTGAGTTGTGAGGAGGGGCCCCCCGAGAGGCAGCAAGGTGAAAGTGCTAAGTGTGGAAGGTCCTTGCTTAAAAACAATACGATTCCATTCAACAGGTATGATTCCTCCTGGGGTTGACCTGTCTCACCTGCAGGGAGTACCTGCCCCCCTCCTTGGTCAACCATGCTACCCGTTAACCACAGCTGGCCACCCCCTCTTGAATCCTCGCTCAGCGACACCTTTGCAGCTGGCAATGATGCAGCAGCAACTACAGCGCTCAGGTAACGGGCCTCCCTTGGAGGAGTTCTAAATGTTCTTCTGGCCAAGGCCAATCATGCACCACCTTCATCCCAGATCTATAACACAAGGTGCTTGGCCTCTCTCTCTCTCTCTCTCTCTCTTTCAGGCGCCGGTACACAAGGATCTGCTGTCGGGGTGCAAACCACTCCTCCCCCTGTGTCCTCTCGGACTGGACTGCCTCACATGCACTCGCAGCTTGACCATCGTGCCACTGCCCAGCGAAGTAGCTCTCCCGTCGGCCTCGCAAAGTGGTTTGGTTCTGACGTCCTACAGCAGCCCCTCCCGTCCATGCCTTCCAAAGTGATCAGCGTGGATGAGCTGGAATACCGGCAGTGAAGAGCCTCGTTTTGGAGAGCAGGATCTGTGCTGCTTCTGACCGGAGCCGTCTCTCCTCAGGCAGCTGGCCTCTGCCGTGCTTCTCTCCTGTTTCTTTTGGGGTGCTTTGGTTTCAGCACTTGGTGCAGAGTTCTTTTTGGAGTGAGTAAAAGCACGTGTGGCGCCTGCCTTGCTTCCATGTCTACATCAAGATTGAAAGAATTTATTATAGACCGAATAGTGAACCCTGAAAAAACTTGGATGCGAGACAGTACCAGAAGAATTCTGGAAGCATCTTTTTTTGTTTGGTTTTTTCTTTTTTTGTAAAAATGTAGGAATGAAGTGCTGGTGACCTCTTGGGACAGAGGTGTCAGCCTTAAGGGTTCATCACTGGAAATTCTATGTACAGACCAATGTATGAACATCATTTTTGTATATATCCACGGGAGAGCTTTTTTGAACTTATACAGCTGTACATATAAGAGTAGCTAGTAAAAAGTTAAGCTTTAGTTTGTGTGCCTCTGGTTTGGATCTATTCACTGTACATGTGGGATGTGTATTAAAGGTGCCGCAGAAGTCAATTGTGCGTGAGCCAGGCTGACATGGCTTTGCCTCTTGTGTATCCCGCTCTTACTCCTCTACATTCTGTTCTAGGCCAGTCACAAAAGTGGGGAAAGGCCACTAGGGACATACGGTATATTTTTGCAGAGCAGAGGAAAAGAAATTACTGTGATGAGATCTTAAGCACCTGAAAAATGGGTTGCAAGATGCTGCTGCCCTTCATAACGGCACACAAATTTAGGTACCATAGACCTTGCACCTGACTGTCAACTCTGCTGCAGCGTGGTGCATCTTCAGTGTTGCTGTTCACTAGAAAGTCAGACATAGCTGCTACCCTTGAGTGTCTACAACTGCTAGCAGTTATAGCAATTTGTTCTCCCCTGCTGTGAAGTAACAGCCTTAAATCAGACACCTTCAGACCTCATCCTATCCAATCCTGAATTGTTTCACTTGGTGGCATGCTGTGTTAGCATTGGTGACCCAGATCACTTTCCATAAATGTCCTATAGATTGTGCCATGGCCTCTCTGTGGGCCATCAGTGACTGAACACTTGAAGATTCTGTAACATGAACTTAGTCAGCAGAAGTGGCCACAGGTGTGGCCCCTGTAAGATTGTTACATCACTTTTTTAAAATGAAAACTTCCCCAGGATTCTTTCTGTAAATAAAGTCAATTCTATGAGCTTTCTGACTCATTGTGTAAAGGGATATAGGGGCATGTTTACGAAATTTGGCTTCAGCAAAACGAAAACAAAGTTTCTCCAGTGCGCTGCTTAGGCAATCCAAAGGAATGGGTTGATTTCGGTCTGCTTGCCTAGAGACTGAGTTGAAGAAATTTGGCCCCGCCTCCTTTTTCACTCGGCTGATCAGTTTTTTTCAATTCAGTCTGCCTAGCAAGACGTAATCACATTTCTCGCCTCATTTATTCGATTTCCTCTTCCTTTGGATTTTCCTTGCGGGTAATTTTGTTGTGTGTTTATTAATCATTTCTTTCCAGGCTGTTTTTACTAAGCGCGCTGGTTTCCCTGGTCCGCTGGTTAGAACCGCCGCTACGAATTTCCCCTCTGGGGAGGAGGCATTTTTCTGGGCACAGCTGTCCGTTTTCGGGCCAGCCCTCCAGGTTTCACTACTGTGCGGCTGTGAGTTGGTGTGCCATTCTTGGGCTCCGCTTTGGCACGCTCAGAGGCTTGAGCCGCCATCCTCTAGTCATTTGCCGTTTGAATTCTGCGGGCACGGGCTATGTGAAAGCTGTCAAGCGCCCTCATTGGCTGATTGGCTGTTACCTTTGACTTGGCGCCAAGCACGCCGCTCTACTGTGCAGCTATTGGCTGTTTCCTTTGGCGCTAAACAAGCTGATCTGTTGCGTCGGCCATTTTGGTTGCAAGTTGGTCCTATTGCAAGCGAACCATCGAGCTGATCGGAAGCGTGATTGCGATCTCGCTCTGCACACTTGGTTCAAAACCTTTGCCGCAGATGCGGAAACCTTTGTTGGTATCTCACGTCAGCCTTCTTGAGCGCTAGGATCGCGGGGGGCCTGGTCAGGTTTGCCTGTCCCTTTACCTGTTTTGCCACTTGTGCCTTGCTAGTTATGGCGGAGCGATCCACCGGCTTGCCCTCCGGGGAAGGTATCTCCCCTGAGAGTTCCTCTTTAGCTGCTTCCCTGTCGCCCAGGGTAGGGAGCGCTACCACCAGGGCCGTCACTAATCCAGGGCCAAATCCAAATCGGCAGCTGCCGATAAAGGCGCGAAGGACAAACACCAGGCGTCGAGTAAGCATTACGCCAAAGGCCAGACAGTGCGGGATGCAGCCTCTCCCCCCCCCCCGGTCACCATTACAATTGGAGAGCCTACCCCCCTTGCCTACTCAAGGGTCCCCTTTGCGCACAACCAGGGATTGGTCCCCTGATAGCATCCACATGCAGCCCCTTTCGGCTGAGGATATGGCCTGCATCCGGGATCCACACTATGTGCTTCTGACTTGAGCGTGGCACCAAGTTCCCAAGCCAGACAATCCACCCCAGAAGGAAGGTGTGCTCCTCCTGAGGCAACCTTTACCCCCACTGCTGCAGGGCTCCGTGAGGAGGATGGTCAAATCATGAGCCTCCCAGGGAATTCAGGGACCTCATTTCTGCACCCATTTCCCAAGTGGTGGAATCCGAACTCCGCAGGAGGTTTAAAAGCACGAGAACTTCCTCCAGGTCTTCAGGGCCTGTTAGCGATCCTTCTCCTTTACCATCCGTCCATAGCAAGGACTTGCTTTTGGGTGATGAAGAAACAAGGGGATCAAGAATTGTCTGATGATGAGGGTGGTCCCCAGGACACTGCCCTTCCTGGTGGCTTATTCAGGCTGGCTCTGTTTAAATCTTTTACTATTCAAAGCCAGAGCCACAGCTAACATGGGCAACAAGGGAGCCCCAGTTGAACCGTCTTTGGGCCTTGATTCCACGGAACATCTGTTCGCAGAACCGGTTCAGGAACAGGAAGTCATTCCTTCACCTAAGTTGTTTTATATGTGATTCAGAGGCAGTGGGCTCAACCAGCGGCTGTTCCCCCGCCAAGTAACAATGACAAATGCCTGTTTGGCCCAGGTCCGGACCTGGAGGGGCTCCTCCAGTTGCTGTCTGTGGATTCGCCCGTAGCAGCCTTGACTTCCCCTGCCATTGTCCCTTGAAGTCTGAGGACCGCAAGGCGGAACAGACATTCCGCAAGACACATCAGGCGGCCTCATGGGTGATTAGGGCAGCCATGGCTGCATCCTTTTTCAATAGGACATTGCTAGTTTGGCTTAGACAATTGCAGGTTAGATTGGCCCCTGAGGACATCCGTCTCCACCAGGATATCAACAAACTGGTGGCGGCCTTAGAATTCTCTGCTGTTGCCACATTGGCCGCAGCCAAATTTGCCTCCAGAGCTATGGCTACTACTGCACCTCCCGCCGTTTGCTTTGGCTTTGCCACTGGCAAGCCGATCTGCATTCAAAATGGCATTTAGCTTCTTCCCCCTTTAAATGGGGGAAGCTCTTTGGTGAGACCTTAGATCCCATTCTCATTGAGAATCAGGATAAGAGAAAGGTTCTTCCCTCAGTCCAACACCAAGCAGATTGTAGGGCTCAACCTTATTTCCGTAGGCAGCCCTTTCGGGGGGACTTGGGGTCGGCTGGACCCAAGTATCCCAAAACCTACTATCAGGGCCCTGATAGAACCCAGGACAGGTCTGGGTTTAGAGATAGATCAAGACAACAACAACAGCCCCAGCAACAACAGCCGCAGCCCCAATCCCGCCGTGGAAACCGAGGAGCCGGTTATCGACCTTTCCGTCGGTACCGCTGACTCCCAGGTTGGTATTCCCAACCTGGCGTCTCAAACACTTCATCCACTGATGTGGACAGTCAACTTCGGACGCTTGGGTTCTTCAAACAGTGGGGATTGGCCTCACTCTAGAGTTTCTTTCCACTCCCCCAAGAAGGTTCGTCAGGTGCACAATTCCGAGGTGCAGGCTCATGAGAACTCTCATGGATGCCAAGATTCAACACCTGCTGGACATTTGCGCCATCGAACCAGTCCCACCCGATCAGGAACGGAGCGGGTTCTACTCCATCCTGTTTCTAGTGCCCAAGAACTCGGAGGAGTGGAGGGCGATACTAGATCTCAAGAGGCTGAACATGTACCTGGCGTACAAGCGTTTCAAAATGCAGTCATTGCAAACCATCTTGGGCTGCGTTTGCCAGGGAGACTACCTAACATCGGTAGACATCAAAGAGGCATATCTTCACGTGCCCGACACTCACACCGGAAGTTCCTTCACTTCTTGTACACAGGGCGCCATTTTCAATATCGAGCCTTGCTGTTTGGGCTTTCGTCGGCCCCAAGGACATTTACTAAGCTGTTGGCCACGGTGATGGCGCATCTCAGATCCCGCCCCATCAGACTTCAAGCCTATCTCGATGATGTCCTGATCCAATCCGCACCGCCAAAGCAGGCACGTCGGGATCTTCGAGCGACAATTTGGTCGCTGCATATCCACGGCTTCATGGTAAATATGGACAAAAGTCAATTGATTTCAGCCACATCCCTGACACTGCTCAATGTCAGGTGTCCCTGTCACCCAACCGTTGCACCAGCATTCAAGCTCCAGTGACCCAGGTACGGACCCAGAGGTCAGTACACCTATCACTGCTATACACATTACTTGGGAAGCTGATCTCATGCATAGGGATTGTTCCATGGGCCCGACTCCATGCCTGCCATCTCCAATGCTTCCTCCTCCCACATCAGAGGGGACACAGGGGCGTCCCGGACATCACAGTGCGACTGTCCTCCAAGGTGATCCGATCTCTCTACTGGTGGAACTCCTCCACTTTGCTGAAGGGTTGTCTGTTCAGAGAGCCAGATCGGATCACAATCACGACCGATGCCAGCTTATATGGTTGGGGCGCTCACACTCAAGAGCAAGTAGCCCAGGGACATTGGAGCCCCCAGGACTTGACAAACAACATCAACTGGCTAGAGCTTTGGGCCATTCATCTGGCCCTCCAAGAGTTCAGGGACCTGCTGGCGGGGCGGCACGTGTTGATCCTCATGGACAATGTAGTCGCCAAAGCACACATCAACCACCAGGGGGGCATGTATTCCAAGAGCCCGATGCTAGAGGCACAGGCACTGTGCTTGTGGGTGGAGTCCCATCTGTTATCCTTCAGGGCGGATCACATTTCTGGCTCAGCGGAATGGTACAGGCGGATTGGCTGAGTCGCAAGACTGGATCAGGCGGAGTGGAGACTCCACCCGGATTTGTTCCAGGAGATGACTCACAGGTTCGGCATGCCAATACTGGACCTCTTTGCGTCCCCCACCAACACCCACCTACCTCGTTTCTTCAGCCGATTCCGGACTCCCGGGGCAGAAGGGATTGACACCCTCCGGTGCCCCTGGCCACGGGGACTGCTATATGCGTTCCCGCCCCTTCCGCTGATCCCAGGGTAATTCGCAAGATCTTGATGGAACAGGCAGAGGTGCTGATGGTGACACCACACTGGCCCCGCAGAACCTGGTTCGTCGATCTGACCAGTCTGTCCGTCACCCCACCCTGGAGGATCCCGGACAACAGGTTAGTTCTCACCCAAGGGGCCCTCCTACACCTGGACCCTCAGTGGCTCCAATTGGCCGTTTGGCCATTGAAGGGGACATACTGAAATGGGACAACTTTTTAGAGTGGGTCATCCGTACCATCCAGGCTGCCAGATGACCATCCACTACGCAGGTTTACAACGCGATGTGATCAGCCTTCTGTAGGTGGTGCCACCCCCTGGGGATTGCCCCGAGATCGGCTTCGCTCCCTCAAGTCCTGGAATTCCTCCAGGACGGCCAGGACAGGGGGCTGGCCCCAAACACCCTACGAAGACAGATGACGGCACTTGCCACGGAGGCGCAGGTCGTTCACTGACACACCATCCCAGGGTTCAATCCTTTCTGAGAGGTGCTGCCAACCTCAGACCCCCAACGGTTCATCGTTATCCGTTGTGGGAACTTCCAGTTGTACTTGAAGCCCTGACATCTGCACTGTTTGAACCACTCCATTCCATTAGTCTACGCCTACTGACTCTGAAAGTAGCCTTTCTTGTAGTGATAACCTCGGCTCGGAAAATCTCAGAGCTAGCAGCCCTATCAGTGTGCAGCGACATCTGTATTTTCCACCCAAACAGAGTGGTCCTGCGCCTTGATCCTTCCTTCCTCACGAAGATCAACTCCTGGTTCCATTGGGCCCAGGAGTTGGTGTTACCTGACTTTTGCCCCTGTCCGACACACTCCCGCGAATGGAAATGGCATCATCTCGACATACGACGAGCCCTTCGACGCTACATCAAGCGCACAGCGTCTTTCCGGTGTTCAGAAGCGCTCTTTGTGGCCTTCCTTCCAGGTTCCATGGGCCAGAAAGTTTCATCCACCATGATTGGAAGATGGCTGAAGGCCTGCATCGCCAAGGCCTATGAGGTACAGAGCCGCCCACCACCCCGACACATCACGGCCCACTCAGTGCGCAGCGCAGCCATGACTACAGCCTGGGCCACACAAGCCTCTGTCGAGGAAATTTGTAGGGTGGCAACATGGTCATCTCCCTCGCCCTTCGTCAGGCACTACAAGTTATACAGCTATGCTTCAGCCGAAGCTGCCTTCGGACGCCGGGTTTTGCAGTCAGTTCACTCGTACACCGGATCCCTGGACCGGACTTCTATCCACCCTTAGGTCAGTATGCTTAGGCATATCCCATTCTACGTTCCCGTTAAGGTGCGCGGCTGCGCTAGCACGCAGGTGGCAAGAAAACACCGCGCAGCAGTTTTCAACTGCCGCGCAGTGATTTCTATTGCCACAGGCTTTGGAAGCTGGGGAGGTCCTTTGCAGGCAGCTAGAACGGGCCGCCTGCAAAGGACTTCCCCAGACTTGCTTTGAGGAGCACGGGGCGACTGAGGCTAGTTGTGAAGCCCCAAAGCCCCCACCGCCACCGGAAGAACTGCTGCCACCTCCTCCTCCTCTAACAGGCAGCACTGCCGGATTTGCCGCCCGGCGCTGCGGCTGAGATGAAGCCGGCAAAGCTCCAGCCGGCATCTCCGCGCGTGGCAGCGGCGCCTCCCCTCTGCTCGGAGCACCTGAGCTCAGCGCTGGGTTACCCCTGCCTGCCCCCTCCTCCTCCTCCGCCGTGCTTTTGAAGAGCCATGAGGCTGCGGGAGACAGTAGGAAGGCGGGGAGGGAGCAGGGGGAAAAAAAGCCTCATGGTTCTTCAAAAGCACGGAGGAGGAGGAGCGGGCACGGGTTACCCAGCGCTGAGCTCAGGAGCAAATCTGGTGGTGCTGTTGGAGGAGGAGGAGGTAGCAGCAGTTATTCTGGTGGCAACTCGTCGGCAACTTCAGCAGCAGCCCTGCCCACAATGAAGAAAGCAGAGATGGAGCAGATCCACGCAGATGACGTCGCTGCAACATGACTGGAGGAGGAATTCTGGGAGTTGAAGTCCACAAGTGTTAAAGCTGTCAGGTTTGAAGAGCTCTGCATTTTTTTTCTAGGGGTGGAAGGGTCTTGTAACTTGACAGCTTTAAGACTTCCATGCTTCAAATGCCAGAGTTCCTGAGCCAACAGGACTGGAGGAGAAATTCTGGGAGTTGAAGTCCACAAATCTTAAAGCTGTCAGGTTTGAAGACCCCTGGGGTTTTTTTCCCCTAAAGGGTTAGGGGTGCAAGGGTCTTGTAACTTGACAGCTTTAAGAGTTGCGTGCTTCAAATGCCAGAGTTTCTGAGCCAACATTTTGGTTGCTAAGCAGGAGCGTTGTTAAGTGATACTGATATTATATAACACTTTGAATTAAGCGGGTACCTTGAAGAAACATAACTTTGAGTTTCAAATAATACTGATTTCGTTGTTGTCTTAGGTGACATCTGTGAAAAAAATTCGGGTGCTCAGGCATGAAAATGTGCCGCTCAAACACTATACTTTTCTGCTCACATCGAAAAAAAATTAGAGGGAACATTGATCCCATTCCTTTGGATTCTCTAAGCAGCACACAGGAGAATGACTGTTGTACTTACCTGAACGGTCGTTCTCTGTGTGCTGCGTGGAAATCCAACCCCAGCCATACATGAGTCGGCCCAGGGTCAAAGGCGGCTAATGGGTTTCAAGTTAGGAGGGCATTCCATGTGCTTTCATCTCTCGAAACAGCCATGCCTTCCATTGAAAAAAAAACTGATCAGCCGAGTGAAAAAGGAAGCGTGGCCACGTTTATTCAATTCAGTCTCTAGGCAAGCAGACCGAAATTAACCCATTCCTTTGGATTCTCACGCAGCGCACCAAGAACGACCGTTCAGGTAAGTACCACGGTCATTCCCATGAGAAATTCCAAGATTCATTGTGAAATATCCAACTTTTATCAGGAAAAACTCAAAATTCTTGATTTCAGAACTCTGCAATAAGTATCTTGTTTAGAAAAAAGGGTTTTTTAACATTTGTTAAAAAAAAAAGTTTGTATTTGATGGTGCCTTTCTAAGCCCAAGTATGGAAGTATGTGTTTGCTGCTTTTGGGAATTACTTGAGGTTGTGTTGCTGATAATGAATCAAAAGCTTCATGATTTTTCCCCTGCAATGAAGAGAGTGAAGGTTGAGTTTTATCTCTAGAACAATTCAATTTTTTTTACTACCGTTCTGTGGGTGTGCCTTGGTGGGCGTGGCAAGGGATGTATACTTCAAATTCCCCATTCCCACGCCACTCGGGGGCCAGCCAGAGGTGGCATTTGCCGGCTCTCAGAACTACTCAAACTTTCCACTACCAGTTCTCCAGAGCCTGTCAGAACCTGCTGGATTCCCCCCCTGGGCGCATCTGGCCCACGGGGTGCTTAGATATGGTCCGCAAGTCCAGCCTGGAAATACCAAAGGAATGGCCCGTGGTGCCTCTGCCAGTGAAAATGGAGCTGGGGGGGGGGAATGCACATGCCCCCCCTCCATGGCTCCATTTTTGCTGGCAGAGGGCTATCAAAACAAACTAAAAACAAAATGAGGAATGTTTCCCCTTTTGCATTTGAGCATGCAAGAAGAGGCAGGAAAGGAGAACGAGAAAGACAAAGAAAAAGGATGGGAAGAGAACAAAGAAGGAAAAATAAGGAAAGAGGGAAGGAAGGATAGAATGGGAGTGAGGGAGGGTCTCAGGAAAGTCCTGCTTTAGCACTTGGCCGCTACAGGTGCCCCGACAGGAGTTCTGTGTCACACCCACCATGGCCATCATGGCCACGCCCCCCTGGCCCTCCAAGATCAAACAACCTTGATAACACCTCTTAATAACACCTCTGCTCTAGAAGATTGTGATGTGAGAAAACACACAAGAGCCCCAGAGATCAGAATCAAATTTTACCATAATTCAAAAGCAGCTTCTGTGGACCTCAGCCTTCCATTTCACCCCGAACCTCATAAATTTGGAAATCACAAGGAGTTTCTTTCAAGAAGCGTATCTTGAATAGGTCATTCTAGGAGAAGTCCATCTTGGAAGCACTCGGGCATCAGATTGTGGAGATTTTACATTGATTTGCCCTTGGAAATTTCACAAAACATGTGAAAGCCACTTCCAGCGCTGTATGATCTCCGCTGCTGCATTCTGCACTAATGGGGATTTCTGAGCATGTGTCAATGGCATCCCTACATGGAGCACCTTGCGCTAGATTGCAAGGAGGTTACCGCAGGGACATCTTGCTCTCTGTAAGCCTGCAGCTGCTCCACCCACCCATTCCGCAGAGCCTGAGTCCCGGAGGACCCTTCCTCAACCGTAGAGCCGATTGGAAATCTTTAAATGCCATTTTGCAGGGTTGCAGGTTGTCTCATCCCATCCAAGCCAACGGCTTCCACTTGCCTTGGCAGCATCTCCAAAGTGGGCACTTAGTGTATTGACAGTGATGGTGAATAACAACTCTCAGCAGCCTTATGTAAGCATTAAGCAGCTAGTGGGGAGAATCCAGAACTCCACAAAGGAGTGAGTGACCAGGTGGTCCCTTCTCCCTTCCCTGCACCCACCAATTGGGATCAGATGCTCACAATCCCAAACCCTCATAGGTGGTTCGAATGTTATCATAGTGGCCAGTATCAAGGAGTAGGAAAAGGTACAGTAGGACCAGGAGATGCGTAACATCCCCCTGCATCCCCCAATGGCTGTTGGCCAGATTGATCTTTCCATCCCATCTCTGGGTCCAGGTAATCCCCTTTTTCTTAGCTGCCCTCCCTACAGCCGCCTCCTGAAAGACAAAGTTGGAGACCAGGCAAGTCATGAAGTATGGGCGGCTCTAGGGAGACCTTCTTAAGGCAGGGTATCCTTCAAGGTTTCTGGCATCAGCCCATCTCACAATGCGGGGATTGGTATGGGATGAGGGATGAAATGGGCTAATTAAGTGCTTTGGTCAGATTGATGGAATAATTTGAACATGTGATTTCACCTGCAAGGCATGTAATGGGCTGGTTACTTAAGCTCTTCCAATACAATCCCTACTGTTGCATCTTCCCAAGAAAGGGAAAAAGGTCAGCCCCTCTTATGTGGGCCAGGAAACCAATTCCATAGGAACGTTACAGCTACTTAATATCCCCCCCCCCAACATCAATATTCATGAGAGATTCATGGGAAGGGTTTGCCTGAGCCGTTTCCACATTTCTTGATTCTACGCTTAATCAGGAATTTTGCAGGGTCGTTCATTTGAAGCTAATCTTCCAGGAATGAGAATGCGTCCAGATACCAATAATATTGGTAGGATTAAGAGTGCAAGGAAACAATTAAAAGGTAATCTGCAAATTTCAACATATCCTAAACTGCACCTAGCTCTCTTGTTTCTTTAGCTAGCCATTCCATCCTATTCTTCAGCCCCCTCCAAGTTGGTGGAAGTGAGACTGCGAAGCCATATTGCAGGGCTAAAGAACCAAGACCTAACGCAGCAACCACTTCAATGCCTTGCTTCAAAGCCAGGGAAACCTTCCCCCTGACTGCTGCCCAAAGGACTTTCTGGTCTCTGACCACTTATCTTGTTTTGACGGCTTAAATTTGATTCTGATCTCTGAGGCTCTTGAGTGTTTTCTCACATTACAATGTTCATTACAATTGCACGAAGCATCCTCCCCCCTGAAATTAGTCCATTTTCTTTTTCTAGCTGTCTTGAAGTTTTTTGCAATTCTATTAGATTACAAAAATGTTTTTAACCTATAATTTTAAAATAGATCTAACAATCTTAAGATGTTTAGGTTTCTAAGTATATTTCTCAGGCATCTTTCTATTTTCTGAGAACTGAATATTTGGATCAAGACTGATCATTTATTTTCTTGGGTTTCATTTCAATTTCTCACCGAGACTTAACTTCATTTGTCATTCGCCATTTGCCTCACTCTCTGGGAGTTCTTAAAAAAAACCAATCAAGGTAACGCTAAGGCAACTCACTGGTTTTCCACAGTGGCAGAGGGCATGTGGACAAATGAGGGCAATTCAGTTCCACTGGAGTATTTGTATCTTAAGTGATCTTTCACAGGAACACCAACCAATCAGTCCTTTTTTAGATCATCTTGGTCTATTTCGGTTAAGAGTGTTCAAGGGGCTTTTCCCCCTTCGTATTTGGATAAAATGTGTAAGAAAGTCAATGCTGGTGAACTGCTAGACTTGGTGAAACTTCTGATGATCCGTTGTAGTAATTCTTTGTAATCCAGAAATATTTGATCTTCTTTTCAGCAATTTCTTTCAAATCACCTTTTTTTAGGGAGACTGATTTTCTTGATATCAACTGCAAGTTTGCAGAATCTTAACATGCTCAAAGAATTAAATGACAATTTGCCTATTTTCAAGCATCACCTAAGCCCTTTTGACAAGAACATCCTCTCTGAGCTTTTGCCTGTAGATTTTATTTACATCAGTAACAAGGACAGGACCATCACTTTTGTATACAAATTCACAAGTGATAATGGGGGAAGGTTTTACATTTGCATCCTAATTTACATTGGCAGCATAAAAGCTCCATTGACTGAACTGTTCCTAGGGCAAAAATGTGGATTCAATTAAACTGCATTCAAAGCCACACGTTTGCAATGCTCTCCTGCCCACCTCAGGAAAAAGATTTTAATCAGTCCACAAATTTCCCCCGTTGTGTTCGCATCCACATTTGGCAGGCCAGGAAGTTCCATAGTTAGTCTTTTTTTAAAGGAATCACGATTGATGGGCCAGAGGGATTTTTTTGATTTTATTTCTTGACTATCTGAATGACATCTTCATCCTCCATCGTATGATCTTTTCCCACTTTCTGAGGGTTGTGCTTGACGGACGAGCCCCACACAAGAGCACTGGAAGGAAAGAGAGTTAGCACAGAGTTAATGGCATGGATTTGTTATTGCGTTAATCTTATATTTTAATCAAGTAACTTCCTTCATAGATTAGGGGAATGTGGTAGATAAGCTTGATTTATCTTGACTTAAGTAAAGCATTTGGATGGATGGATGGATGGATGGATGGATGGATGGATGGATGGATAGATAGCTTGGCTTTCAATACCTTCTCCTGCATCACAATTGGTCTAAGGCTCTCTGGGCAGCAGCTGCCCCCTCTGACACTGAACACCTCCCCACTCATCCCAAGCAGGACTACAGCTCCCACCTCTACTATAATCCTAATGTGGCAGAACATTTCATGCCCATATAAGCCTTACCAGCCCCCGGCGGACACATCATGGACAGATGTCACTGTCCTCTTCAGACACGATGGATGAACATCATCAATACTAAAGAAACTGAATTGCAGACCATACTTACTATTTGAAATCTTTAATTAGGTTTTTATGAATCTTCATGCAGAAATCCTCCACGGTGGTCCGAGAGTCAGGCAGGACCACTGGAGAAGTATAATCTGGGAGCTGCCCTTTGGGTTTAGTGTAACTGCAATTAAACATAATGAAACATTCCTTTATCAAGCATTTATGCCTTCAGACAAGCCCCCTTTCTAATCAAGATTACTCTTTACAATTATTATTACAAATAGAGGTTAACCCAAAGCGTACCCCAACAAGAATGGCCCCTCTACCAGAATAATTTCCACCTGACAACTACATGTCAGCGAAAAAGATTTGAGCTGGTCTTCTCTATGACACATCCATTTTCTATATATAAATAAGTGCTGGAGCATGTCCTCCATCTTATGAAAAAAAATCATTCTGAGTCCTAAAAATATCATGGACCTTTTACAGAACAGAATTGAATGATTCCAACGCAAACTTTTTTTTTCTGACTACAATCCTGCATATCTGAAAAACTGCTGAAATTTTGGCCCCCAGAGAATTACCAGGAACTTTGAGGGTCAAGAGAACACAGTTGAGGTTTCAGAGTTGAGGGGAAATTGGCACTAGGGAACGTTTTTAAAGGAACTGGAATGGCAGAGATTTTGAGAACTTACATCCGCACAAGTTTAAGGTAATCCCAGATTTTCTCCAGCAGGTCATCAAAATTCCACCGATGATGAGCAGAGATGGGAACGCAGTGGGGCACTTTGTAAATTATATCTAGTTCCTCAATGGAGATTTGATCAATTTTGTTCAACACATAAATGCACGGGATGTAAACTCTGCAAGGATGAAGAAGTGAGCAAAAGATGTAAGAGACAGGGGTCCTTCCTATCTTCTATCTTGAGAGCTAGGAGACTTCCAATTCTAGGTAGTTACAATAACCAGGTTGGTAGAGCAAGAGATTATGCCTGTAAGTTACATCCAGCCTATTTACTATAGTCCTACTAACCAATCAGCTGTTAGGAAACCAAGAGAGGCCCCTGCGACTTTCACCGCAGGGAAGGCCCCTTTGAGCTTAGAACAAAAGAGCAAAAAAGCTGCCGTGCTGTAAGATACCCCCGTTCTCTGCCGTGCAACAAGAGAACTCGCCCCCAGACCCACCCTTCTTTACCAGCCCATGAAAACTACCTGTTTCCTTCAACCACATCAATGAGGTCATCGGCAGTCACGTCGCTCCTCAGGGTGATATCAGCATTGTGGATCTTATATTCTGCCAAAATGCTCTTCACAGTTTCGATATCCAGCTCACTCTGCGGACACTGATCAAACAGAATATGATGATACACAGACCCTTTCAGATCAGGACTGAAGCACATGGACTGGTAGGCTTAGCCCTATGGCAGGAAGGGCTTAATGAGCTTCACACACCAGGACAGGAGTTGGCCACAGCACACCCAGGTAGCAGGAGTGCTAAACAGACGTCACAGTAGCTAACCTGGAGCGGAAGGTCTCCTTAGAAGCCCTTCGCAGAACCCTAAAAGAGTGTCCTGACCAAAGAGAAGCGCCTGCTTCTCTTCCCATCTCACTGCTGTCATGACTGAACGAAACTCTTGAGCTCTACTTCAAGGGGAGTCCTTGCTGGGACTCCGGGACTGTTGCCACAGATCCCTTCACAGATAGCAAATGGCCACAAGCACAAATTTATCACGTAAGATTTCTTATGCACAGCAAGGTAGGAAACATCCTACCCGTACCTCTACTTACTGTGGCCGTGAGGTTAATGCCTCCTTTGTCCTTTTTCTTAAAGCCAATATTGGGAGGTTTGCTGTTCAAACGTATCCCGAAACCCTCCAGCTCACTTTCAATTATCTTCTTATGTCCCAAAGGTTTCAGAACATCCAGAACAATCAAGATGAGATTGCAGGTTCGGGCAACTGAAAAAAAACCAAGCACACGTCTCTTCTCTTCTCTTTGCCAGCCAGTCCCTTTTGCCCTGGGACCACCAGCACTCACCTGCAATGACCTGGCGACCTCTGCCTTTCCCATCTTTGGCACCCTCAATAATTCCTGGTAAATCAAGAAGCTGCAAAGTTTGTGGAAAAACAAATAAGAAAAGAGAGATGTAGAGAAGCCAGACACCACACCTTAACCAGCTGTTAACCTGTTTCCCTCTGTCCTGTGAGACTTCAGCCATGCTTTGCTGACCATCAGAATTTCTGGCCATCTCCTCCCACTGATCCTTTCAGCCTCCATTGCATTATTCTACACCCAGGATTGGATTCCAAAATTCTACTCTACAACCTCACTGCAACAATGTGAAAGAGCATGTTGAAATCCTAGCTAATTATCTGCTTTGGAAATAATCTGGGAGCAAATGGAAAGTAATTCTGTTCTACTATTGTCAAAAGCAAATCATCTTGGATGGATTGATGATCTGGAGATGATCTTCAATATTTTTGGAATACCATGAAAAGACTAAGAACCTGAAGCTGTTAAAAATGAATTTGACATATGTATCTGACGAATGTACATGAACAAACCAAGCAAGGGACAAATATTGATTAAACCCATTGAAAAACAACAATACTTCCCACCATTCCTGTTAACTTTTTCCATCCAGGGTTTTCATCTTGGCTACTTTCTTCTGGACAACATTGTTTATTAATGTCTTGTATAAAATGCAGTCTCAGAACTGGCCACACTATTCCGACCACAGCAGAAGAGAGGAATAATTTTTTTTTAAAAAAATTGCTGACAGTTTGAATTTTCAATATTTCTGCATGTGACCTGTTCACAACATGTCCTAAAACTAGATAAAGAACATAGTTAAAGACATGAGACTAAAAATTCTATTTGTTCATTGATTTATTGAGGAAAATGATCCAAAGCTACATATTGGTGTGTGGCAAACATATGCAAACCTCTAGGATTATCAATTCATTTGAAGAGGAAATTAGAGTCAGGTGTTTCAATCAATGGGATGATAGTGAAGTATAAGAGGGAGAAATCCTGCCTTATCTAAAGAACAGAATTCTGGATATTCACTATAAAAGTCTGATCTCCATACAGGGATGTCATTGCTTGAATATAAGAGATTTCTGAGGACCTTCAAAAACAGTTGATACTCGACAGGTGGGTAAAGATTAAGAAACTATTTCCAAACGTTTTGGACTCCGACAGTTTACTGTTAGGCGGATTGTGTGTACAAAATCTCTACTCTCCAAAAACAACACTGCTCCATCCACAGTTTGTGAAAACTATATGAATAACACAAAAGACTGTTGGAAGAATTTCTGTGCACGGACGAGACTAAAACAGAATGTTCTGCCTTGAATGAAAAGTATTACATTGAGCAAGGCAAGCGCTGCATTCCAGCATAAGAATTTTATCTCATCTGTGAAATATGGTGGTAAAGGTATTGTACTTTGGGCCTATTCTGCTGCTTTTGGACCAGGAAGGCGTACCATCATTGATGGAACAATTAATTCCAAATTGTACCAGTAAATTCTAAATGAAAACATCTGCCGTGAATTGAAGCGCAAGAGAAAGTGGGTCACGCAGGAAGGCAGTGATCCAAAACACGGTCACAGGACCAAATAATGCTTTAAGCAGAAGTTGAGGTTTTGAAATGGCCAAGTCAAAGTGCTGACCTTTAGTCTTATGGAAGTGTTATGGGAGGTCCTGAAGGTGGGCAACTTACATGAGGAAGCCCAGTGGCATCCCTGAGCTGAAGCTCTTCTGTAAGGAGAAAGGGGCTCCAGTTCCTCCAAGATGATGTACAAGACTGGACAAAAATTATCAGATACATTCAGTTGCAATTATTGCTGCCCAAGGGGGGCACAGGAGCTCCTGAAATCAAAGGGTCACATATTTTTGCCACATACAAATACATAGCTTTGGATCATTTTTTCCAATAAATCAACAAACAAGTACAATATTTTAAATTCATTTACTTGCATTCTCTTTATCTAGTTTGGGACTTGTGTGGACAACAGATCATGTTTTAGGTCATATTTATCAGCAATATTGAACATTTAAAAGGGTACACAAGCTGATGTACCCCGTTCTTGTTTTACCATCTTCTCTTAGCAGTAATGCTGAAACCCGAGTTTCCCTTCCTTTTATACTGACAGAAGAGCCCTAAACCTAAGTTCCTTTTGCACTGGAACTTTCTGTGATATTGCACCCATCTTCTATCTAGAACATCCCTTATAATTCATAGCTCAGTGGAAAGTTCCTTATGCATCAGAATGGTTTCCTAGTCTGCATGCAGAACCTACCAATGGATCATGTGACCTGATCTATTCCTTCCAGTCCTTATTGGCAACCTCTGCATTCTGTCTACCTCTTGTAACTCCAGGGATCACACTATGTATGGGGGAAAGTGATCTCCTCCCTTCACAGATTCAATTAAAAACTCACTAGATCATGTTTGAAAGGCTCTCTGTTTCTCAGAGATACTGCTTGCAATTCTGTTTGGAAACATACCCTACAGATGATGCCAAACAGTTCTGGCCGATACTGGACAGTCAGCTTAGTTTACAGGTGTGGAATTTTGGAATCATCTTTCTACCTATTTGTCAAACATGCTTTATCGTTGTCTTTAAGATCAGCTAAAGTTGGCTTCATAGTTCATGAAAAATCAGAGAGCTATAAGTTGCCTACCTTGCAATACACCACTGTCTGGCTTACATACCTAGAAAGCAAGTTCCTAGAATTGTCAATCAGCAAAGAAAGCTATTCGACAGTTATGATATATGCATCTCTACTGCTCTGGACTTGCTAAGGATACGCACACTTCTGTGTGAAATAAACAGGCATGTACAGGCACAAGCCTTGGTTTCATAGGCCTCACCTGTATTTTGGCTCCTTTGTAACGGATCACTCCTGGAACTGTGGTTAGAGTTGTAAACTCGTATGCGGCTACTTCTGAGTAAACACCAGCAAGATTGCTCAGCAGAGTAGATTTCCCCACCGAAGGGAAGCCCACAAAACCAATCCGGGCATCGCCAGTCTTCGCCACATCAAAACCTACCAAGTGATCATTAATTCAGAGTAACCGATTAGGCCCCAGAAAGCCTCTAGCAGAAAAGTCAAAGCAGAGAAACTGTGCCACCTTGGCATCATCTCGGGCAAGAGGAAGGCCCACAGCTGTCCCTCCCTCCAGCAATCGAGGGCCCACTTCTCAAATCTATCCCCAAAGGACAGCCTGGTCCTGAGCTGCTGAAGCAAGAAGAGAAGTATAATAACCAAATTGTTTAAAATTCTACACCCTTCACTTACGTTTTTCAAATAAACCAACAGGAACGGGCTCAATTCAGTTTACGCGTGTTACTACAATTTATACTAGCAAAAGGCTGACAATTTCACACTTCAGCTGACAATAGAATTGTGTGGACATGACACACCTGAATCTGAATGTATTTACATGTGGACACAATGGACATTTTGACACATTCAACTGAGAAGGGAAGAATTGGCTGCTCCGTAGAGGCCGTTATTCCCTATAATACCAATAGACAGGCCACCAACTACTTCGATTTCGGTTTAGTCTCTTTTTACCAATAGAGAGATTGATATTTGGGACTGTTAGAGACACGGTCAGCCCACCTCACACAACTGGGCTTGCTTTCTGTTTCTTTTAGATCTGGGGGCCACACAGGGGCCACGTGGCTGATTCTGCCCCGGTTACCCCAAAGGGCCCTGGAAGAGCATTCCCACCCCTGCTCCTTCCTTCTGGAAGGGCCCACGCACCTTCTCCAGTTCCGCTCCCTCCGCCTCCTTTTGGGGTGATCAGCTCTCGACGCAGCTTGGCCAGGCGGGCTTTCAACAGCCCCAAGTGGTGGGCCGTGGCTTTGTTCTTTTGGGTGCGGGCCATCTGGAAAAGGGGGACGGGGGGCATCAGGGTCAGCGGGCAACCGGTGGGCTGGGCACCGATGTCGCGCGGCTGCTGGCCCAGAAGCCGGAGGGTCTGGGTTCTAGTTCTGCGTTGGGCACGACAGCCGGCTGAGGGGTTTGGGGACCGTTCGCTGCCTCGAGGTGATCCTCAAAGGAGGGACGGAGACCTCGTCGTCGTCGTCGTCGCCGCCGCTTCGGCCTTTTTTGCGGCTCCCCGAACGCATCCTCCGCCCTGCCTCGTTGACCGACATCTTCAGCGGCGTCCCCCGGATCCCCGTTGCTGACAGGCCCGGAGGCCGCAGGGCCCTTCGGGACGCCTGGCCGGGAGCCCCCGGGGCGGCGAAGAAGAGCTGAGGGGGCTCTCCGTCGCCTCCGCCCTGCCCACATCTGGCCGGTAGACTGCACCTGTGCGGAAGGTTCCACCGCCACGCCACGGCTCCCCCTCCCCCCCTCCCAGGAGCCAGCAGCCCGTCGCTCCCCCGTTACCTCCGCCTCGATCTCGGCGATCTTGGCCAACGTCGTAGCCATGGCGGCGGCGGCGGCAGCGGCGGCGGCGACTCCTCAGAAATGGGTCCCCTCAGGCTGCAGCCGCGCAGGCGCAGAAGTCAACTCGCGCGGGGCTTCCGACAAAAGCCCTGCGGGGGCGGAGCAAAAAAAGAACGAGAATTGACACGCCGGCCTTGCGCGCGACTTCTCCGCGCTCCTCCCCTGACGGAGGGCGGGAAAGTGCCGTAGAGCGTGGTTGCCAGAGCGGCACTCGTCCGTCCAGAGCCTTCCTCCTCCGCTACTTGTGGGCGCCCCCTGGAGACGAGAGCCGCGGCGGCCACCGCCGTCTCACTCCGCTGCTTCGTCTTGCTCGGTGTCTTTTTCCAGCGAAAAATGGGGCAGGCGCCCCCCCCCCCCCCCGCGATACGCCACTGCAGTTCCCGTACGGCCGAAGCATGGGGGGCGCCGTGCAGGTTTGGGGCACGGAGGACCCTCGCCAAGTGTCCCATCTCCCCGCCAGCACGATCCTGCGCTGCGCTGCCGCTGGAGCCCCCCTCGGGCCGGGGACGGAGGGTGCCTCATCGGCAGGCAGAATTCAGGTTCTGCTGCGCAGTCTCCGCCAACCGCGTGTCTCGGGTCAACCCGACGAGTGAGGCCGGCTCCGTGTGTGTGAAGCCAGAAAACTGGCCCCGGGCTGGCTTCCCCAGAGGCGGAGGGTGTCCCGCCACCTTCTAGAGGGGGAGCAGTTTGGGGCCCGCTGACCCCGGGGCTACAAACCCGTCCCCGGTGCTGCAAGGGGGAAGGAGGAGAGTGGACGTAGTGCCAGTCGGCTCGTGCCCGACGGGGACATCTGGTGTCAACGCCCTCATCGGTTATCTGCGCTTTTGGGGCTGCAACATCGGCTCCCAGATCCAGCTCCCACCTGCCAAGAGCACCAAGGCCCATGTTGCTGGGCAGTTGGCCTCCAGGAGGGGGCATCAGCAGAGGGCAAAGGAGAGGGATCTGCTGGAATGCCTTGGTGACTGCTCAGTGCAGGTTTTCCCAGGTCTCCCAAACCCAGACTAAGCAGGAGGCCTCAGCCGCCTTCCCTCCAAACACTGAAGTCCCATCTCCACATTCATCTCATAAACGGATCGTGGTGTTCAAGTGGGGGGCAAAACTTCCCTCCTTCCCTGGAACAAAAAGGAGCAACCCAGAAGAAGTGGGCTTTCAAGGAAACCTGGAAAACGTTTCCAGCATGGGAGAAAGTTGCTTCTGCCAGCTGCCTTAGTCCAGTGACTTTAGGATGTTGTTTTGAAAATGGACCTTGCTATTCATGAGTGAACCCTTTATATACATAAAGCAGCATATTTTAAACAAAATAGTTTAAATCCTACTTATTTCAGAGGCACACAATAAATGAAGAACGCTAATTAATAAGCTTACAATTCTGGGAAGGATGGAAAAAAAGCATCTTTTAAGTTTTCCAGCTACTTTGGATGTCACTTGACTGTTCAATTCTCTGGAAATGCCCTGATTCAGGGTCCAGGAGTCCTGGGTTTCCAGATCCAACCCAACCCAACCAGGAATGAGGGAGAATTGTAACTTGTTCTGATGCATTTCCAGATACACCTCCACTGGGGTAGATATTGCTAAGATGGCTGGAGCATCGCTTGGGATTTACTTAAAGCAGGCATGTCCAAAGTGTGGCCCGGGGGCCAAATGTGGCCCTTTTTCAAATTTCAAGCGGCCCGCAGCCTCTTCTCCCCACTGGAATTGTTTAGTCTTTCATAAAATACCGTATTTTTCGAAGTATAAAGATGCATCTTTTTCCCCTCAAAAAAGAGGCTAAAAATCTGGGTGCATCTTATACACTGAATACAGCATTTTTTGCCTCCCAAAACTCTGCCCCCTTCACCAAAATGGCTGTGCATAGCCTTTAGGAGGTTTTCAGAGTGCTCCTGGGGGCTGTGCAGGGCATAAATGAGCAAAAAATGGGCCATTTTTTTGCTCAACTTTGCCCCCCCCCCAGCCCCCAGGAGCACTCTAGAAGCCTCTTAAAGGCTATTCATGTCCTTAAAAAAAAAGGCCCATTTTCGTGAAAAATGGGCCATTTTTGGGAGAGTGCAAAAACTTTTTTTTAAATTTGCCTCTTCAAAATCTTGGTGCATCTTATACTCTGAAAAATACGGTAGTCAATTTGCATTTAATGTTAAGGGTTCAAAGAATGTCAGGCTGAATGATCGGCCCCACACATTTTCACTTTGCCAAATCTGGCCCTCCTTGCAAAAAGTTTGGACACCTCTGATTAAAGAATCCATGTGGCACCCAACTCAGACATAGCAATTCCAGATGGCATGTAATAAATAAAAATAAAGCAAAATAAACAAATACAACTAAAATTTAAAATCATTTAATAGGAAATCACAGCCAAATCTTTCCCCAGAAGGGCCATAGTTTAGTCTACAAACCACGGTTAAGAAACCATGATGCGTCTGTTTACTCTCTGCCTTAAAGTGATGCAAAACTTGGCCGACTTACATTTGTGTACACTAATATGATTTTATTGTGCATATTAAGCCACCAACTGATGGCCCAGAATCACACGAAGGGGCAGAGAAAGTTGGGCACGTTGTGCAGTCAAAAGGCCTGTGACCCAAGGGATGAGGGGCAGGCAGGTCCTGGCCTCTGCTTATTTGGGCCCTCTTCCTGCTGCCATTCCTTGGGAGGGGGGGTTCCCAGGACCCCCTTGCGAAGGTATTAGCCCCCTGGGAGACTGCTGTCCTCCGTTGCGTGTGGCAGCTGGTTTTTCTGCAGGTGCAACATCCTTGGGACTGAAGGGGTGCTTGGAGTTTGAGGGCTGCACTTGGCTGCATATGCTGATGCCAAAGGACCACCCTGGGGACAGCACCAGCTACTTGAAGGTCACTGCCAGAGGGTCCTGGCTCTCTCCGACTTGGGGGGGGGTGCAAGGAAACCAGCCCCCCTCCCGACAAAGCATCAATGGGATTGTGCCATTTTGCTTTTTTAACTTCGCCCATGCATTGTATTTTAACCTTCACAAAAGGGCCCCCAAATTACTTGGGAGCCACAGGGATGCCCAGGGATGCAGCAAATCCACCCAGAGGCTGATTTCCCCATGGGAGACCCTGAGGCTGGCAGGCTCTTAGCTGGCCAAACATCCCACAGAACAAGGGTGCCCAGAGGGGGGGGGGGGCAGGGCAGGCTTCCTGGAGGCCTGGGCCCTCTTGTGCTCTCTGGCAACTTTGGGGGCAGCCTCCTCCACTGGGCTCTCCAAGAAGTTGGAGATGTGGATGCTGGTACCATGGCAACAGATGCTTTAAGAAGATGCCCTGGAAGAGGAAGGAGGAGGAGGAGGAGGAGGAAGGAAGCCACCGAATCAGGCGAGCAAAACTCGGGGCGACTGGCAGTCTGGGGGGCAGGAAAATGGAAGGGGTGCCAGGAGGGAGGGGGGAGGAGGAGGCTCTCTCCTTCAGTCTCTGTTTGAAACACGCCTTTAAGGCCAACCAGCTTCTGCTGCCGGGACGCTCCAGGGGACAAAGCAGGCTCCCAGGGTCTCCTGCCGCCCAAGAGCAAGAGGGGCTGCCTGGGGGTCGTGGAGGGCAGAAGCCAAGGGGGGTTCCGGGAGGACCAGCGACCGCCCGGCCCGCGTGCCGCCGAGGGAGCTTGGCTCGCCCAGCACCGGCGGGGGGAGTCCAGCAGGACCCGCGGCTGGGGAGGAAAGTGGGGGAGGAAAGGGGGGGCGGAGACGGCTGGGCGGGGCTGCCGGGGGGGGGGGCGCTGGGAGCCAGGCCGAGGGGCGGGGGGCGGCGGCTCCCGTGGCCGCGCTCGCATTGGCGGAGGCGCGGGGAGGGGAGGGGGCAGGAAGCGGGGAGGGGGCACCGCTCGGGCGGCAGGGAGGCGGCAACGGCGCGGGGGGGGCGCTTCGCGGGGGGGGCAGCGCGGGGGTGTCGGGCGGCGAGGAAGGGGCGGCCCGGCGGAGACCCCAGAGCGGCGGCCGGCCTACTTTTGCGGCGGGGGGGTGGGGGACGGCCCCCCCTCCTCTTCCTCCCCCCCCAGGGGTGAAAGTGCAAGAGGAAGTGCAGCCGCTGCCATCTTTCCTCCTCTGCAAACACACACACACTCGCACGCACGCACACCCAGGGAGGGAGGGAGCCCCCCCCGCGCCGCGCCCGCCGCGCCGACGGCCTTCGAGAGACCCCGGCCCAGCCTGCCGCCGCCGCCGCCGCCGCCCGCGCTCCGCCGAGCCGTCCGGGCCCGCGGAGAAGCCGGCCGACGGGGCCTGCTGCCCCCCCCCTCGCGCCGCCCTCGCTGCCGCTGCTCTCCTGCCGGCGTCGGCCGGGCCTTTGTTCCTCCTCGCGGCCGCCGGACTCGCGGGCAGACGCCGCGCGCGCGCTCCCCGCCGGGCCCGGGGCTGCTGGAGGGCGCGGGCGGCGCGCGGGCGGCCTCCTGACGGGCGCGCGCCCCGGCCCCTCGACGGGGGAGCGGGCGCCCGCCTCCTGCCGGCCGCCGCCGGGCACAGCAGGCAGGTAAGCGCGGCGCCGCGGCCGCCCCGATGGAGCGGGTGAGCGAGGCGGCCGCCGCCGCCAGTAACCCTTGCGGCGCGACCCCGCCGAGCTGCTACACCTACCAGGTGAGCCGGCACAGCGCTGACCTGCTGCACAGCCTGAACCAGCAGCGCAAGAACGGCGGGCGCTTTTGCGACGTGTTGCTGCGCGTGGGCGACGAGAGCTTCCCGGCGCACCGGGCCGTGCTGGCCGCCTGCAGCGAGTACTTCGAGTCGGTCTTCAGCGCGCAGGGGCTGGGCGGCGAGGGCGCCGGGGCGCCGGAGGGGGGCGCCGGCGAGGCGGGGGGCGGCCCCGGCGGGGGCCCCGGTCCTGGCGGCGGCGGCGGGGCGCGCGAGCTGGAGATGCACACCATCAGCTCCAAGGTCTTCGGGGACATCCTGGACTTCGCCTACACGTCGCGCATCGTGGTGCGGTTGGAGAGCTTCCCGGAGCTGATGACGGCCGCCAAGTTCCTGCTGATGCGCTCCGTGATCGACATCTGCCAGGAGGTCATCAAGCAGTCCAACGTGCAGATCCTGGTGCCGCCCGCCGCCCGCCCCGACGTCATGCTCTTCCGCCCCGGCGCCGCCTCCGCCGCCGAGCTGGGCTTCCCGCTGGACATGACCAACGGCGCCGGCCTGGCGCCCAACGGCAACGGGATCGCCGGCATGCCCGAAGACGAGGCCACGCGGGCGGTGCTCTCGGCCGCCGCCCAGGCCTCGCTGCCCGTGCTGCAGGGCGTGGACCGGCTGCCCATGGTGGCCGGGCCCCTCTCGCCGCCCCTGCTGGCCTCGCCCTTCCAGAGCGTGGGCGGCGCCGGCCCCTCGCTGGGCAGCAAGCGCGGCCGGGGGCGCCCCCGCAAGGCCAACCTCCTGGACTCGGTGATGTTCAGCGCCCCGGGAGGGCTGCGCGACGCCGGCATCCTGCCCTGCGGCCTCTGCGGGAAGGTCTTCACCGACGCCAACCGGCTCCGGCAGCACGAAGCGCAGCACGGCGTGACCAGCCTGCAGCTGGGCTACATCGACCTGCCGCCGCCGCGGCTTAGCGAGAACGGCCTGCCCGGCCTGGAGGACCCCGAGGCGCCCCGCAAGCGCAGCCGGACGAGGAAGCAGGTGGCCTGCGAGATCTGCGGCAAGATCTTCCGGGATGTTTACCACCTGAACCGGCACAAGCTGTCCCACTCCGGCGAGAAGCCCTACTCGTGCCCCGTCTGCGGCCTCCGCTTCAAGAGGAAAGACCGCATGTCCTACCACGTCCGCTCCCATGACGGTTCGGTGGGGAAGCCTTACATTTGCCAGAGCTGTGGAAAAGGTTTCTCTAGGTAAGAGCGAGGCGCTGCTGGGTTCACAGAGGCTGAGGTCCAGCCCCCCCCCACCCCATACGCCCCCCCCCACGCCGCACCTGGCTCCTTCTGGGCGCCCCACAGCCCCCACCCCCCGGGGAGGGCAGCAGGTTGAAGGAGAAAGGCAGGCAGGCAGGCAGTGGGGACAGGGGTCTCTATAACCCCCCCTCCCCCCTCCCCAGGGCATTCTCAGTGGGGCACCAGGAAAGAGGTTCTAAACCCCCCCCCCCCAGCTCTTCAAGGAGGGGTGAAGCCATCCAGGTGTGTAGAGGGACCTGGCCTCTTCAGGGACCACAACCTGGGTCTCCTGGGCCCTTCATTTATGGCAGGGGGGCTGTGTCCAGCTAGGACTGGGGATTTCATGCTTTGGCTTCTGTTTGTGGAGACAGACTCTCGGGCCCCTCCACGAGGCTCCTTTTCAGCGGGGCACCCAAAGTTCAGCCACTCCTGGCCTCTTGGATATCTCCGTGCTTTGCCCTCTCCTCAGACGGCTCCGTTAGTGGCTTCCACGGTTTGGGTTGCAGCCTAAAGAGGAGGGAAGCAGCTTCAGGATTGCAGATGTCCAGCCGTGGCCACTTTAAGACTTGTGGACTTCCCACTCCCAGAATTCCCCAGCCAGCTCTGGAATTCTGGAGGTTTGGAACTAAGTTCACAAGTCTTAAAGTTGCCAGTTCTGGTTTACTGGGGAAAAGTGGGGGGGGGGTGATTATCATTTCCGCTGCTTCCCCCCCCCCAAAAAAAAGGCCCCCCGTCCTTCCTGATCCTTTCCCCCCCAAAAAGTATTATTATGGTTTGCACACATTGACTCGGTCACGTTTCCCAGTGGTTTCTCCTGAGTAAAAATGTAGATCCAGATTTCCCTGATTGCGGGAAACGATCGTATTTTTACCGAGGAGATCCTGCTCTTAAATTACTGCTTGCAGGCTTGGGAGATTCCTGGGCTCTCAGCCCCGTTAAGGTGATGAGAGCAGATAGAAGTGGGGGCGGTCTGGGCAGGAGGACGAGCCTGGTAGGAAGCTTTGCAGGGCTGACTTTTGCTAGCGTCTAAAGCAGGGGTCTCCAACCTTGGCAACTTTAAGAGTTGTGGACTTCAACTCCCAGAGTTATTCAGCCATCTGACTGAGGAATTCTGGGAGTTGAAGTCCACAAGTCTTAAAGCTGCCAAGGTTGGAGACCGCTGGTCTAAAGGGAGAAAATGACTGTGACTAAGTTCACATTATAGACTGAGCCAGATCGGATGTGGGGCTTGGCTTGACTTATGCAGTCAGCCAATCACAGTGCGCTTCTCTTCCACTTCAGGGTGAGGGGTGGGCAGCAGGCCAAAGCAGACCCCTTGCCCTGTCCCCAAACAGCCCTGAGTCAGGACTGCTGACAAGCTAAGGGGTGGCTGTATCCTGGCAATTCTGGATTGCCTGAAAGAAATGTGGCTTTGGAGGCCCCCTTTAATTAATGTCCTCCTTTCCTGCTTGATCCGAGGACCTCACTTTGCTGAAATTCTTTTGAGTGCCACCTGTCCAGACAGTGCAACAACCCCTCCTCCCCCCCATTCAGGACCCTCCCCTTTAGGGACAAAAGAGCCTCATTGAGCCTGGCACGAGCCTTGTGTGCATCTGCCTAGGAGCAGGCGGTCAGAATCCGTGCCATAGCCCTGCTTGGCAACCGGCGGCCTTAGGAACCTTTTCCAGGTGGCCCAGACGCTATTTTTCCTTCTGGCGTGCCTGGGCTGATTTGGCACAGAGGAAAGATGGCAACTGGGGCATGCTGTGATGCGCATATGCAAGGCTCCCCTTTCTGAAGAGTCTCAGCGTCTCAGAAAGGGCCTGGCGCCCCTCCGGCCTCAGCCTGAGTGGCATCTCCTCCCAGACACGACAGCCACAGAGACGGACATCTTCTTCCTTTCCTGGCAACCCCCTGGCCTTTGCAGAGCGAAGGATCCCTTTTCCTTCCTTTGACCAAATGAGCCCCTGAAATGAGCCTGGATTTGGGCTGCTTTCCTCAGAGGTGGCAGGGGCATCCCCAAGAGCTTGGTGGCAAGGGGCACTACTCTTGAGTCAGCCACTGTGCGGAGAGCTGAGAATGGAGCAGCCCTGTGCCTCGTGGCCTGGCATCTTTGCAGCTCTCTGAAGAAGGGGAATGCTCCTCTTAGACTGTTTGGATGACCACAGGAGGGCTCCTTAGGACAGCCCTGTAGATGAAAGTAAGTGCCACTGAGCTTAGCAAGGCTTCCATCCAGGTAAGTGGGTTGAGGGTTGCTGTCCTTTAGAAGAAAGGCAAGGGGGTAGCTGGCATCAGCCAGAGTACAGCAGCTCTGCCCACAACAGCCCACAAGGTCCCATGCAATGCCAGCCAGGCTGTTTTTTTAATCCAAAGCGGGTAGAATCTGCACGTGGTGACCACGTCTCTTGAGCTTTCCATATACTTGCACGATAGGCAAGGCCTCCGGGGATCTGGGCCGGGGGGGGGGGGGAATTTGGGAACTTGAAGACTTGTGAACTTCAACTCTGGCTAAGCTATACTGGCTGGGGGATTCTGGGAGTTGAAGTTGACAAGTTTTAAAATTGCCAAGTTCGGAGACGCATGATTTGGGCTTTTGTGCCTGAGACTACCTGCGATCTTGATGGTGAGATTCCTGCCTTTGGTGCCCGTGTGAGATCTTGCCTGATGGCACACGGCCCCTGAAGAGCTGTAGTGTAGGTTCTCCTGCTGGATCAGAAGACCCCCAAGGCCCCTCCCAGCTGATTCGTTCTAAAAAGAATGAAGGTGAACGAAGGTCCCTGTGGGGAACACTTTTACGGCAGGGCTCCCCAACTTTGGCAACTTTAAGACCATGCTGGCTGAGGAATCCTGGGAGTTGAAGTCCACCAGTCTTAAAGTTGCGAAAGTTAGAGAGGCCTGCCGTAAAAGTGGGAGGAGGGAGAAAATGCCTCCCTGAAGGTGGCCTTCAACCCCTGCGCTCCTCAGATGTAGAAGTGGTTTAGCGTATGGCATAACGACCTCCAACATGTATTCACATTTCTCAGATAAAATATGGAAATATGCTGTACAAAATCCCACCTTGAGGGAGATGGGGAGTCTAGAAATGCACGTATGCGTACACGTATGCCTGGTGGGTGATAAGCAGGGCTGCCTCCTCTCCATCCACTCCCCTGCCTAGAGGAGAGCAAAACCAGGCAGAAGGCAGGTGGCTCTTGTCCATGAGGTTCTCCTGCTCGATATCAAGGGGACGGGGGTTATGTAGGGGATCCGGGGGGGCTGGACCATTATTAGATTGTGGTGTTGGTCTTTGGACAGGCAGGCCCAGCTCAGGTGGCCCAGGGGTCTCCTCTAGGACATTTCTGGCTGCAGCCCCACCTGGAGGCCACTGGCGTCTTGGGAGCCTGTGCAGGCCATCTTCCCTCGTGGCATGGGGGACCTCCTGGCTCTTCAGGAGATTGGTGGGTGGGCGGGGTCTGCTTAACCTCTGGCGGTCCCTTGAGGAGAGCACGTGGCTGAACTGGGTGTCCAAGGGGTAAGCCTGCAGGTGGAGTCATGCTTGTCCCTGTTTTTCTTTTCAAGGCCTGACCACCTGAATGGGCATATCAAGCAGGTGCACACATCAGAGAGGCCTCACAAGTGTCAGGTAAGTATCCTGGGATGGTGTGGAAGGGTGCATTAGAATAAAACAAAGCATGCCTTTGCAGTGGAGGTGGAGCCCTTGGGTGGCCGTTGGACCTCCTGGCCGCTTCCTGATATCGTCTTTGGCTTCTCCAGCTGCCGCCTTCTTCCCTGGAAGACCCTTCCTCCTCCCCAGCCTTGGATCTCTTTCTTTACAGCTTGGCTTTCCCCTATCAGACACTGGGCCCTTCCTGTGCCTCTTCTTCTGCCTGTCCACCATAGCTTGGGGGAAGCCCCTGAACCCCATTTCCTGGATGGCCCCTCCCTGCCTGAGCATCCTTCAGAACATGACCTTGGGAATCGGTTGCTCCTTCCTTGCTCTCTCTTGAGGCTTCTTGTGGCTGAAGCGGAATAAGAGCAAGCAAAGCATGTGCAGAGTTTTCCTGCCATACTTGCAAACTACCATTGTTTGCAGGTAAAGTTTAAAGCACAGATAATCCACTGAAAATGGAATTTTAATAGGATTTGAAGAAAAAACTCCTTCCCCTTTGCACTAAAACCAAGCAATTTAGAAACTCCTGTCCAACTGTCAGGGTGTTCTAGGGCCTTACGGTGGCTACAGGGGTCTTTTTTCCTCTTGCCCACAATTGTACAACCCACCCACCCCATTTCCTTTCCCCCATTTCAAGCGTGTTGGATACTCTCAGGAGGGTGGGCTTCAATTTTTGGAATACCCCAGTGTTGCTACTGCTGCAAATTTGGGGGAGGGGAGGGGAGGGGAAGGCACACCTTGACTGGGCGCTGGGGAAGGTAAGGCTGCATCCTCTGAAGATGGGTTGCATTTTGGGATTTGTTAGCAGAATTAGTAATACAGGTAGTCTTTGATTTACGACCACTCATTTAACAACGGTCTGAAGTTGCAACAATGCTTAAAAGTGTGATTTATGGCATGTCCTCACAGTTATGTCCGTTGTACCACCCTGTGGTCATGTGGTTGCAATTCGGGTGCTTGGCATGCATTTACAAGGGTTGAAGTGTCCTGCAATCACATTATCACAATTTGCGACCCTCCTGCCGGCTTCTGACCAAAAAAGTCAGCAGATTCGCTTAATGACCATGGTAAAGAAATGGTCATAAAATTGGTTCCAGTCAAGCGATGACTTCTTAGTAACTACACTGCTTAGCGATGCAATTTCTGGTCCTAATTGTCATAAATTGAGGACTAGCTGTAATAGATCCCAAACCAAGATTGGGAGGACTACAGGCTGAAGGGTTTTTTTTGGGGGGGGGGGTCTCAAAAGAGCCTGAACTGAGTAAAGTTAGAAAAGGGGGGGGTATTTTAAACTGTGGGGTTCGTAGCATGTTCACTTTAGAAATGGGTGGCAGCCATGTGATGCTGCAGCCTCAATCAGTCTTCTTGGAATCAACCAGGAATAAGGGGGAGAGGAAATCCTCCAGCAACCCTACAAATGGAAAAATATATATTTTAATTTGGCTCCAAGAAGATTGGCAAAGTTAAACGTTAGCAGGTTTCTTTGGGGAGGAAATTGCCGTGGGAATGCTCTGCAGATTTTTACGTGCTGGAAGTGGTGAGTGTTCACCAGGAAGGGAAGGGGGTTTGTTTGGCCTTGAAAGATGCTGAAGCTAGCATGAGGTGTTTTTTTTTGGGGGGGGGGGATGTCAGGGCTAGACTCAGTTGTTTCCCAGGTGAGCCTGTTTGGGTGTTTCTAGGAATTGCCAATTGCCGTCACAACCAGAGCCTTAGACACACAGGGGCTGTGCAGAAGCTCTTCCTTGCCGTTGTCATCGGCTGTAAATCCAGCGACAGCCCAGGGGTCTCTAGATGTGGGCCTGCTCTTTCGAGGGGGTCCAGAAGAAGCTGAACCCCAATCCTAGCAGCATCTCTGTCTTGTCTGGACTTGAGCTCCCTTTATTTGCCTTTGTCCAGCCCTGGCAGACTTCGGCAGCAGCAAAAAATAAACCCAGCTGCTTCCATTCAGATGTGGGGAAGTAGGAACGCAGCTGGGTCTCGCCCCATTCAACAGGGACTCGGCCTCAGGGCTCCTCGCGTCCCATGCAGATGTTCACAAGTGCTGGGAACAAGCTGTTGGCACCAATTTCCAGTCGCGGGGTCTCATAACCCAACAGGAGAGATGGGCTGCTTGTAAAACAGTGCCCCCGTCTCCAGGCTGCCAGGGGGCCGGGAAGCAGGATCCCCTGCTTGATGGGACTGACATTTTGGGAGGAACAGGTAGAGCTGAAGTTTCACGTGGAAATCCCTGACGGAGGAGATGCAGGATCCTTCAGGGGCCCTGAAGCTATAAGGCTGTGATGGCAAACCTTTTTGGCACCGAGTGCCCAAGCCGGAATGTGCGTGTGTGTCCGGGCACCAGAAACCCGAAGACCCGCTGGCTGGTGCGCCTGTGTGTGCCAGCCACCTGGTCTTCGGACTTGCGGCGTGCGCATACGTGCTGGCCAGCTGGTCTTTGCGCATGTTGGAGCACCGTAAACACAAAGAGCAGGTGGCTGGCATGTGCAGGCCGCATCAGCCAGCTGGTCTTCAGGTTTACAGCATGCGCATATGCGCCAGCCGGCTGGTCTTTGGGTTTATGGCACTCCGTTGTGCGCGAACACTAGCTGGTTGGTGCGCATATGCGCGCTGGAAACCAGAAGAGCAGCTGGCGTGCCCACAGAGAGGGCTCTGCATGACACCTCTGGCAGGCTCACCATCACGGCTATAAGGCCTCTGCATTCTTGGTCACTTAGCCAGTAATCGGATGTTTGGGATCAGCCGTGAGATTCTCCAAGCCAAGGGAAATTTTCTTTAACAAAGGTTTTATTGCCTGATCCTTTTTGGCCCTTGTGGGTTCTCCATCACTGGAGGTTTTTAAGGAGAGGTTGGGCAGCCTTTTCTCCAGAAAGGTCTAGGATCTCCTGCTTGAGCAGGGGGTTGGACTAGAAGACCTCCAAGGTCCCTTCCAACTCTGGTATTCTGTATTCTATTCTCCGGTTGATGAGCAAAGGGGAAGGGCTGCTTACCTGACTCCCTTTCTCCCTTCCAATATTGGGAAGCAACCCCCTCAAACTCTGCTAATCAGCGGCCCCTGGGACTGGGTTTTTCTCCTTGGGGCCTCGCACCGAGATGGGAGCAGCGCTTCTCTGCTTAATGTAGAAGGCAACCGAGCTGTTTGCAGAGGAAGAAGCAAGTGTAAGCAAGCTTGCCATAGCCGGTAGCACCGGATGGGCTGGGTCTGGAGGTCGCCGGGTTGGAGAAGACAGAAATGGCCAGGCATAGACTGGCCTGGGGAGTCTCACAAGGGGACCCAGAGTGTGACTGAATGATTGGTTAATTAATATATATATTTCATCGTTATTCTTTTTTTGCTTCTTTACCAGAATACCTTGTTCTGGTGTAACAAACAAAAAGAAATAATTGAAGTTTGCTTCTCTTAAGAAGCAACAAGTACCTTAAATTGCAAATTATACTTTCAACATTGGAAATGTCTCCTGAATGGAAGTTTTTGGTGATTAGCAAGTGTACTTACGCTTGATGAATTTATTTATGTTGTCGTAATTTTATGCCTCATAATCGGCACCTTAGGAAAGAAACGTGGCATCATCGTTAGGACTCTATTCCCCCTCCCTTCCTCAGGGACTCTCTTGATTTCAGGTAGCCGAATCTCTCCAGCTGCATTTGGTCCTCTTCTGCAGGGAAGATGCCCCCAGGACTGAAAAGTACAACCACAGTTTAGGAAACTCTGCTCCCTTTAATAAGAGGAGCCGGGATCGAAACACAGGCGCTTCCAGCTTGCCTTCGGTCCGCTTGGCCGTTGTTCCCTTGTTCAGAGGCCAAGCCGTTCCCAGAGTTGCTGGCTGTTGTGGAGGGTGGATGAGCCCAGAGGCCAATCACAGGACTGTGGACCTGAGAACAGAAGCTTCTTGGGGGGTGGGGCTGGGGGGGCTGGTTCAGACATTGCAGCTAAACCTGTCCAAGGGTGGAACCCCCCCAAAGTGGCTAGAGAAATGGGGACTTAGCGCAGGAGTTTCCTGTGGGTGGTCTTCTCCTTCTCACTGCCCTCCAAGTGCCCCTCTTCCCCTCTAGCCATCGGGGAGAGTCTGGAGTGGGCGGGTTGTGAAGACTGATTGTCTTCCCCACTGATGTTGATGTAGGAATTAGTCTTCATTTTCTAATCTTTCTTACTTCCTGCCTATTAGCAGGAAAATTCCAGCTTCCAGGGGATAAACTCAGAGACCTCTACATCCATAGAACAGTTGAAACTTCAAGAGGTATTTCTTAAACACTGTTTATTGTTTCAATATAAACACACTTCTCTTTGCTTACTATATTTGCCATGCTTGACAGGAAACTACTGGACCTTTTACTTATTTGCCACTGTTGTTAAGAACAGTGGTCTCCTGTAATGTTTTACCCTTCTTTAAAAGGCATTTAACAATATGTGGTTTACTTTAAACTTCCAGGGTCTTGCTTGATAAGCTGACCTCTGCATTTTGGATCTTATATTTTGGCTTCTCTTAAAATGATTTTTATTTTACCTTCCAGTCCCTTAATTTTGACTGGGAATGAGCTGTCATTTGGCATCAAGAGAGACGAGCAAATTAAATGTTGTCTTAAGCACCGGTCACTGGGAATTTCTCTTGAAGGAGAGGGGGGCATAAGTTGGTGGGACATCCTGAATCCTCCCGAGATCCAGAGGGGTGGAATTGCTTACAAGTGTAGGAGAAGAGTCAACCTGTCGGGGAGATGGGCAGCATATAAATCTAATACATAAATAAATAAAGCGATTCTTTTCTTCCTTTTACAAGTAGTTCCCAACATACTGTATTTCCATTTGTTTGATGACTGTTAGAATTTAGGACGGTTCTTAAGTGACATTTTTAAGTGAGGTCCTGGTGCCTGCAACTGTTGCCTCCTCCCCACAGTCACATGATCGATCATGTCCGGCAATCAGCTTTCATTCACAATGGCTGCGGAATCCCCCGATCCCAGGATCTCCATTTGCAACCTCTCAGTTGGCTTTGAGAAGCCCAGGCCACAGGGAATCCGGCAGAAAAGGCCACAGGTCATGACCACCTGGTGTCTCTGTTAACCTAAGGACTGCAGAAAAAGTTGTGAAATTGGATGTGGTCGTTTGATGACCCCACCATTGAGGGACTCATTTTCCCTTTCCGATTGTGGTTGCTAGTTGAGGATTCCCCGTATGGCCATGAAGAGACCTATCACGGAGCTCTGCAACCCATAACGGATGGGCTTTTTTTAATGGCCAACTGACTGGTAACTTCCCACTGGAGTCATAAAAATTGCCTTTTATTTTTCACGGGTGACATTGCTGGGCATGGGAAGCGATCGGGAACAGCTTTCGCATGCGTATCAAAAGGGGATGCTTTGAGGAGAACAGCCCTATGCCCCCCACCCCTCAAAAGTCTTCTTCAGATCCAAAGGGCTCCACTTCCAATGATTGTGAAACAGCACTTTGAATGGGACCGCAGAGCCCTCGGCATTCTCCCTGGGGCTTCTGCTTTCGGCTCCTCTTGGCGTTTTCTCCCGTCTGCTCTTCCGCTCAGGGCCAGGGCTTTGCTTCACTTACCTGAAAAATAGGTCACCTTTATTTGAAATCCCAGAATCCTTTCCTCGTGCAACATTAGCCATCCAGGTTGCACCCCCTTGTGTTGCAGACACAAATGCTATTAAACACACCTCCTCGGTTCTCCAGGAGCAGCTCAGCACCCCCAGCTGATCATCAGAAGGTCCCTACCAGCCTTAGCTGCACAGCCCTTCCCTTGCTTTTCCCTTTAGTCATCCCATCATGGGCCACAACATGGGCATGGCTGGCAGTGCAGCTCCTCCAGGGGCAAAATTATTTGCCCAACCAAGATCCCTAAAGGAGACGTTTTGATGCGAAGGAGAGGAGGCCGTCCTGGGGGTCCCCCAAGAACCTCTTGCATTGTTGAGGCCACCCTAGTTGGTGGGGCAAAAAGTCCCGAGCGAGGGCAAAGGGGTTGCCACTGTGGCCACCCAGATCGGGACACATTGGTATCGAGATGTTAGGGTGTCCTTTTCCCTCAAGTATAGGAAGGCACCCCCTGTTGTTTTCTTGGCAACTTTATGGAAGCAATAAAGAAAAAGGCAGCCGTTGATTGTGATCCCAGGGGAAATGGTTTGGAGATGTTTCCTTCACAGCCATTTGCTTCTTGGCCTCCCCAGCTGTATCTTTCCTCTCTGAACAGGAAAAGAAAAAAAAAAACCTGACCGTTGAGTGACCATCTCTTGCTAGCGAGGAGCCCTCGGAGGGGCTTCGGTTGGGTCAGCCGTGATGCCGCCGGATCTCAGTGCAAGGGCTCAGATTTGGCTCTTCTGGCTTAGGGCAGTCCTGGTCATCCTTTGACCGTAACAATTGAATGGTGGGGCGGGGGGGAGGGGGAAGGGCCTGTGAGTTTGGACCTGCAGCCCCCTAGGCAGATGAGGCAGAAAGTGGGCTGGGACGCAGGTCGGGTTTGGGCATGACAACCCTGCCCTTGTGGGGCTGTAGCTAAGGGTGAATTACGGCTCAGCCAAATGCCTGACTCAACACTCTGTGGTCAAGCAACCCCAGCAGAACTTCATCCCTTTCTGCCCCTCCCTGGCTAATGTCCCTCTGTTGCCGTCCACAGACCTGCAATGCTTCCTTTGCCACCCGGGACCGGCTGCGCTCTCACCTGGCTTGCCACGAAGACAAAGTTCCCTGCCAGGTCTGCGGGAAGTACTTGCGGGCCGCATACATGGCAGATCATTTGAAGAAACACAGCGAAGGACCAAGCAACTTCTGCACCATCTGCAACAGAGGTAATGGGCCTCCTGCTGCTGGTGGGCTAAGCGGGTGGGAAGGTGGCTTGATTCAAGCCGGTTGAGGTCTCCGGAGGAGGAGGAGGAGGAGGAGGAGGAGGAGGAGGAGAGCAACTCTTCCGTTCAACAGAAGGATGTTCCTCCTGAGCCTGTTGTCTGTTGACTCTCAGGCCCAAAAGACCTCCAGATCTGGCCCTGCACCCCCCCTCCTTCCATTGCTGCAGCCCTGGTGGTGCTTCTGGACGCTCATTCTGGATGCTCCTTCCAGGCATCAGGGGTCCAACATGAAGCTCTGGGCATAGAGCAGACGCGTAACCTATGCATGAACCAGCACCCCTCCGCTGCTCTCTGAATCACCTCCAGACTGGGCAAGGGGGAGGAATCCGGGCTCTGCCTCTGGCTTCTCCCTTTCTCTGGCTGAAGCTGCTCCCATTCTCCCAGGCAGAAACACCAGGAGTCCCAGAGCCCAGCATTTCCAAGAAGGGGGGTGAGGTTGGGATTGGGGGAGCAGGGAGAGCCACCTGCACATTCCTCCTAGTGTGCAGGGCAAACGAGCCCTTCTGCCAAACGAGGGCATGGCAGCAATGTCCCTCCGCAATGACAGGGTGCGTCACTCTGCAAGGCGTGTCTTTCTCTTGCTCAAAAAAGCCTCCCTGAGCCCTGAAGGATCTTTCCCATTGCAGCCTCGGGGCTGTGGCCTAAGTTTCCAAACACCTGAACTGGTGCTGGCTCTGCTCCGTGATCCTTCCCCGCCCTTTATTTCCATGGGGAGTCCCTCCATGGGGAGCATGTGTGAGATTGCAGCCGTGGCCAAAAAAGAAACGATGGGAGGGCTGAAGCTGTTTCATGCTTAAATGGCTCGGTTTGGATGTCGCAAATAATGACTGCGAGTGATATCAGTGGTAATATATTCTTTAGACGGGGCAAAATGATCTTTCTATGAGAAACCTGCTCCATTTGTGAGAGTGTGGAAGGCAAGAAAAACAGGGAGCTGTAGACATAGTAGATCAGGAGACGAGCAAAGCAGTCAGGAAGTCTCTCATAATGTTCTCCATAATAAAATGGCAATGGGTGAGGTGGACCATACCAATGTGACACAGATGATGGTACTTAGTGGATCCCCTTCGGTTGAGGGACACTTGGACTGCCCCAGGCCCTGTGCAGCATTTACCAAGGACTTGGAGGGGAGACTTGAGGGGAGACTTGAAAAGTGTGTAGATGACACAGAACCGGGAGGGAGGGATAAAAGGCATTGAAGAGAACAATTCCAAAAGATCTATCCAGGGCATCCTAGGATCTAAGGTGATTCAGAAGTGCCATGCAGATGCTAAAGAAGCACACGGGATGTGTTAATAGGGGCAGAGGGTCAAGGTCACGGGACCTAATTGCTCTCTTCTACCCAGTCCTGGTCAGATCCCATTCGAAGTGTTGTGTCCAGTTCTGGGCACCACGATTGAAAAAGGGCTCTGGCAAATTGGATCCAGTTCAGGGGGAAGTTCTGGAAACCTCTGAAGGCTTCTCACTTAGAGGAATGAGTAGATTAAGACCCAGACCAGTGTGTTGAAGGAAGGAGGTTCAGATTGGACGTCAGGAGGCCCTTCCTAAGTGCAGAAACTGTCAGCCAGTGGGACAGGCTGACGGATGAAGTGGGAGTTCTCCTCGCTGCAGGCTTTCAGGCAGAGACCGGATGGTTGCCTGTCAGATCCTGCACTGAAGCAGAGGATTGGGGTGGAAGGCCAGGGAAACGAGGAGGGGGCTAAAAGCATCAGTCCTATGAAGGAACGGGGGATGTGTAGCCTTGAGGAAACACGCCAGAGAAGGAGAAGGACGGCATTCTACAAAAAAGCAGAGGAGGCTATATTGTAGAGCAGATGCTTGGGGAATTCTGGGAGTCGAAGTCCACGAGCCTTAAAGTGGCCAAGTTTGGAGACTCCTGTTGTAGAGGACACAGATTCATAGGTTGAAATTGCAGGGAAACTGATGGTGGCTGATCTCAGCAAGAGCTTCCTAGGCGTAAGACCCATTCAAGAGTGGAACTGTAGATTGGGGGTGGGGGGGGGGCGGGCGTTCAGCCACGGTGCCAAGAGCCACCACTCTGAGTGAGGCTGGGCACCCTTGTCTTAAGATGCACCTTCTGGTTGGAGGCATCTATTTGCTGATAAGTGTTCAATATTTGAGGTTAATTTGCAGGCAGCCCGAGGGAAGTCCATCTGAGGAGGCTGCTGAGGCTGAGAAGGGAGGAAACGGTAGCTGAAATGAGGTTTCAGGAGGCTGATCTGGGTTGGGAAAAGCTGTGACAGGGCAGGTTGCTTGGTGGACATCCAGATAGCACGGTGGTCGTTTTCGATCTGCCCAGCCTCTTGCCACTTTGGCTTTCTGGTGGCGGAAGGTTGAGGCAGGTTCTTCTGGGTGCCCCCTTGGACACCCAGAGGCCCAGCCAGGGCCTGCCGCCTTCACCTACTTGGATTCTGCCAGCGCTGAGGGGATACCAGCAGACCTCGTGCCCAGCCACGCGCCCTGGCAAAGGGGGAGGCTGCCAGTTATCTGGGCCTGGCAACCCCCAATCCTTCCGTTTGTGAGCATCGTATGGGTGGCATGGCTTCCCTCCATTTCCAGCTCAGGATTAGAGGAAAATTGCAGTGGAAGCCCTAAAATGGAGAAGCTGAGGTTAAAAGCAAAAAATGTCCTGAAGCTGGCCCCGCCCAACCCTGTACTCTCCCCCCCCCCCCCCCCCCGGGGATTGAGAAACAGGTTTTGCAAAGGCTCCTGCAGCTTCTGTAGGCCCAGAACGGGACAGGGGCCTCCTGCATTCAGCTGGACTGGCTGGCTGGGATTTCCAGGCCCCTCTCGCCCCCGGCCCTCCCTCATCCAGGGGGCAAGGCCAAGCTCTTCTTTCTGATGCCCCTGGGTGCCCTGGCTGCAGCTGCCCTGATCGGGCACAAGGGCTTCCACAGATGAAATGGGTTTTCTTGCCATTGAGTGAGAAGCAACAGCTTATTTCTGTACAAGGGGTCCTCGACATACAACCAATCATTTAGTGACCGGTTAGAATGGCACTGAAAAAAGTGACTTATGACCGTTTTTCACACTTAACGACTGATTCATATGTATGACGGTTACAGTGTCCCGGGTCATGGGATTTCCCTTTGCGACCCTCCGACAAGCAAAGTCAATGAAGGAAGGAAGGATTCACTCAAGTACCATATTTGTTTTATTTTATTTAGGGAATTTATCTTGCTGCCGATTTGCACCTGGCGACTCAAGGCAGCTTACAGAACATCAAACCTCACATAAAACTAATAAAAGAAGAGTCATATAATAAATTAATATAATGAAATCAGCCCTGCACCCCCGCCCTGGTGACTGCGGCAGGAAAACTGGTGCAAAATTGACTTAACAACTGTCTCGCTTAGCAACAGAAACTTTGGGCTCAATTCGGGTCATAAGTCGAGGAGTAGCTTTACTTGCTTGCTATATTTAGCGCATCTGCAGAAGCAACGTTTTGCACAGGCAGCGTGAAGGCCTGAAACCAGAAAGACTTAAACAGCCGTCAATTTTAAATAGGGGGGAAGCGTCAGGAAAACGGGGCTGTCGGACATTTCTGAGGACGAGACGGTCCCTTTAAACCAGCAGGCTTGGGGGGGGGGGCAAAAGGGCACAGCACCCCCACCCCCTCTCAGGAACTCCTCCACAACCGCCACAGCTGTCTCAGTCCCTGGTGGGCCACTAAACAATTGCAGTGATTTGCTTAGTAACTGGCAAGAATAGTCATAAAATGGGGCAAAACCCACTGAACAACTGCTATGCAATATAATTGTTGGGCTCCCTTGAAGGGAAATTCCGTTTCTGAGGAGCTCCAGCCCAACCCAGAATTTGGGAAGTGATCCCAGCAAAGAGGGGAGCCTTTGCAGACCTCTTTCACCCTGGGCCCCTGAAACTGCAGCCGCCTGGAGACCTTCTGTGCTTTTCAGGGCCTGAAGAAATCAGGGTAAAAACTATGAGGTCACACTCCCCTCTTTAATCCAGAGGTTCTGCGGCTGGTGCAGAGGTTTCTGGTGTCCTGAAAGTTTTGCAACAACCACTCTACCCAAAGTAACATTACATGGTTTTTCTCTCTTGGGAAAACAAGAGAAACACTTCCCCCCCCCCACCTCCCCTTAACCTTTTAAATGTGGGGCTTGGTCTGGCTTCCTCCATTATTGAAAAATGAAACATACAGACATGAGAACGGCACGTGAGCCGTAAGCTTCTTGGCTTAGGGCCGTGCTTTGCTGGCTGGGGAATTCTGGGAATTGAAGTCCACCCATCTTAAAAGTTGCCAAGGTTGAGAAATGGGGCTTCAGGGGTAGAAGGACCTGGCCTTGCCCCTCTGCCTTGGCATAGAGAAGAGACTCCCTGGGAGTGCAGGAAATGCCAGCAAGACGTCATCTGAGATCCTGCTGACCGGAGGAGGACCCTGTCAGCAGGAGAGACGGGAGTGGACTTTAGTTTTCTAATCCCCCCTGGCTCTTCCTGGGGGTCTGGTGGTGTTTGACCAACAGCCATCTGGAGAAGGTGGGTTTGTGTCCCCTGCCATTCCTCACCTGACAGCCCAGGTGTGTCAAGAGTTGCAGCTTTGCTGGTGGGGAGTTCTGGAGAGGTTGTCCTGTCCTGTCTGGTGGGACTGGAGTTAGTAGACCTCCCTTCTCCAGGGGATTGTTCCCCTCTTCTACCAGAAGACCCATCTCCTTGGTCTTGGCCAGAGCTTCTCACTTTGCCTGTTCCAGACTGCCAACCGGATATTAGAGCAGAGCAGACCCGAGTGTTTCAAGAGATTCCTGGTATGTGGTTTTCTGGAAGGGATTCTAGAGCCCTGGTGCATCTTGCCGCAGCATCGGCTGGGCCCGGAAGCTCCCCTCGGCTCTCTGAGCTTGGCTGGTTGCTTACAGTGGTTCGCTTAACAACCGTGGCAAAAACAATGGTAAAATGGGGCGAAATTCACTTAACAACCGCTTTGCTTAGCAATGGAAATTTTGGGCTCCGTTGTGGTCATAGGTCGTAATGAAAGCAACGTCATCAGTGCTAGTGCTAACATTGATGACGTTACCTAGTTGGGTCATGAAACGTCTGCAAGGAAACAATCAAGCTCAGAGAGCACCAAGGATCCTCGTTTCAGCCTGGAGCGACAAATAATCTCCTTTCTTGGCTCCATCATGCCTGGCAGTTTTCCCCCAACAGAGGGGCACAAAGGAGAGGCACCCTCTGCAGATTGCTGCCTCTTCCAAAACCCGCCGCGCCAGTCCTGGGAGCGGCCGGAGAGGTCCGAGGGGAGACAGGCAGAGGCGCGTCGGTGCTGGTGGCAGGATCTCATCTCCTTTTGTCTTGTTTAGGTTTCTCCTCTGCCTCCTACTTAAAGGTCCATGTTAAAACCCACCACGGTGTTCCCCTTCCCCAGGTCTCCAGGCACCCGGAGCCCATTCCGAATGGGGGAGCGGCGTTCCACAGCGTCAGGACCTATGGCATCAAAGGCAAGCGACCCCTCCCCCGATCTCGGCCTAGGACTCTGGTGGGGGGGGGACAGGTGGGTGGCCAGGGCCCGTCACGGGGCTGAGCAAAGGCCCTGCCCAGGCCCTCCAGGGCACCCCCCCGGCTCTGCGAAGGGAGGCCCCGCTGGGATCCTTAGATTCTGCTGCCTGTGGGGGGGGGAGGGGGAGGGGGAGGGTCTGCCTCAGTGTCATGCTGAAGACACACAGATGAGCTGCTCCCATTCTTAAATCCCCCCCAGGGCTCTGGGCATCCCTGCCCCCTTTAGGATTGTGTTCCACTTGGAGAGCAGTTTTTGAAGCCCGTGTTCTGTTGTCTTTCTGACCCTCAAATCAGTGTTTTCCTCACCATGAACGGCTGGCATTTTCCAGAGAAGGGTGTCGCCCCCCCCCCCCCCCCCAATCCTAGACTGGTAGCCCAGGATCTCCTGGAGAAACTGCATTTTCTCAACAGGTAGATTGGAGCCTCCAAAGCCTCTGGTTGACCTCTGGCCTCCATTTTAGTGCCGTAGCTCAGGCTGCCTCCTGGATGGGGGAGGGGGGCTTAATTCTCCCCCTCCTGCCTTCAAGCCATGGCAACCTTCCCATTATGGCAGGGAATCCGGAGAGCCCTAGCCTGGCACACCTGTGGGCAGAAGACCAGGTGTGGGCAGGCTGCTCAGTGTGAGGACAGCTCAGCCTTCTGATGGATAGCTTGGTGGCCAGCCGTGGAGGTCAGGGAGGCGGTGCAGCTCCAGCTGATCTCGTGTTGGCAGACAGGGGGGCTCCTGGGTGCAGACCCTGCTAGCAGTTGAAGGCAGTCTTGCCCAGTGGGGGTGGGCATAGGGTCCTGGCTGAAGAAGGCTGAAGAAGACACTTGCATCATGCGTGGAGAGGCCCCCAGAGCTTCCAGGGCTTTTATTCCTTGGGGGTGAGAGGGGCCCTTCCTCTCCACCCCTTTGTCATGCTTGCATCGAGCCCCCTCCGGGGGTCTGCTGGGGGGATCTGCTTTTGTTTGCTGAGGAAAGTAATTAGAAGTTGTTGCTTGGTTCTTCTTCTCGACTCCTTGTCCTCTTCTGTGCCTCCTCAGTTGCCTCCCCCGTGTCCCCCCCCAAGTGGAGGGGGGCTCTAAATCGTCTCTGGCCGGCATGGCGTCGCTGCCCATCACCCCCACTGGCTTTGAGGTTGTCTTCTGGCCCAGACCAAAATGGGACTTGATTGAGCCTGTTGCGAGGTTTCGTGCATGTGTGTTGTTTTCCTTTGGGTGCACAAATTGTGCCCTGGCACCGCTCTGCCCTCAGGTCTGTTGGCAGTATTGGAGCAGCCTTGCAGGGCCTCTGCTCCCCCCGCCCCCCAACCCAACGTAGAGGGGTGTGGCAACGTAGAGTAGCTGCTTCCCTGTTGGGCTCATTCAAAACGATCAATCGCAAGGCAGCTGCTGCATTCACACATCACACGCTGTGCCCAAAGAAAGAGGCTCTAGGAGACGTCACTGCAGGGCCTGGTTCAGCCCACATACCAAGACAGGGGCTGGGCCCAAAGAACCCCCCGAGCCCAGCTGGCTGAGTGGAGGAGCCCAGCTTTTGGTCGTGTCTGGGCAAAGGAAAGGAAACCATCAGGGGCGGGGGGCTGTCCGGGCCTTTCCTGACATGGCAAAGGGAGGCAGGTGGAGGCCGGATGGGCAGTTGGCCTCTTCTCTGTTTTGTGGGCTACAGAGATGGGGGAGCAGATAGAGCCTAGAGGGAGGCCCACCTGCTGTACCTCTCAATGTGCTTGACTTCCAGCCAGGGAAGCGGCTGAGCCTTCGGGGGGGGGGGGGTCTGCAGGCAACATCCCCTGCAGCTGCCACGCGGCTTCTCCAACATGGCTTGGCCTGGGATGCTAAAGCTCTCTGGCAGACGCCGGCTCCTCCCCTGTGAATTGGGGAGTGGGGGGAGTTGTTCGTGTTCTCCGTTGCACTTCCACACCATGGACACGTCCTCCTTGCCCATAAAGGTGCCAGCAGCGGCAGTGGGTAAGCCCAGCAGACGAGACTTTCAGAAAGCGATTGAAACAGGGCGTGGGGCGTTTTGTCTCACGTTGATGACGTTGCCATCTTGAAGGACGATTAGCCCAGGTTTGGAATCCGCCCTGGGCCTCAGTTGGGCCAGTTTAGCTAGGCGCCTCTTGGGGCCACGGTGTGTGTCCCTCAGGGCCCAATGAGGGATGGTCCACTCTTAAGACTTGTGGGGTTCAACTGCCAGAATCCCCCCAGCCGCCCATGGTTGCTTGGGGAATCCTGAGAGTAGAAGCCCGGGAGACTGAAAAGTTGCCCAGGTTGGCCCTTCCTGGCCGAATGCTTTGCGGTCCTTAAGGTAGCTGTGCTTGCACTTCCCAGCTAGACTGCCCTCTGCATGGGATAGGAGGGATGGAAGGGGCGTCCCTGGGAAACGGGTGGCCACCGTCGGATTTGAAAACCGCCATTTTCTTTCTCTTCCTAGAAGGCCAGAAATGCTCACATTCGGACCAGATTGAGAGCTCAGATTCCTACGGAGACCTCTCTGACGCCAGCGACCTCAAGACGCCCGAAAAACAGAACGCCAACGGTTCCTTCTCCTGTGACATGGTGGTCACCAAAAACAAATTGGAGTCAGAGGGGGATAAGAAGTACCCCTGCCCCGAATGTGGCAGCTTTTTCAGATCCAAGTCCTATCTCAACAAACACATACAGAAAGTTCATGTCCGCTCCTTGGGGGCTCCCCTGGGGGACTTGGCCTCTGCCTTGGGGTCCCCTTTCTCCCCCCAACAGAACATGTCTCTCCTGGAGTCCTTTGGGTTTCAGATTGTGCAGTCCGCATTTGCCTCGTCTCTGGTGGATCCAGAAGCCGACCAGCAACCGATGGGGCCAGACGCTAAGTGAGGCGCCTTGGCTCTTAAGAAGAAGAAGCAGCAGCAGCAGTCAGTGTTTATTTTCTAGAGAAGATGGCTGTGAGACGCAGTTTTAGAGTGGGGAGAGGTTGACTTAAATTCCCTTGAGGTGCCCCCCCTCCCCCTCTTTCTTTTCTCTCCAAGCCCTCCCCCGGATGGAGACAGTTTTCAGCTAAGCATCTGCAGAGTCCCTGTAGGAGGGTGGGGGGGGATCTTGAGCAGATGGCTGCCAGAGCCCTGGCTTGGAGAGAGATGCCCCAAAGCTGGATCCAGAATTTGGAGATGTCCCGCTTCCCCTGGCAAAGAGCCCAGCGCTCCTCTGCCCTTCGGCCCTCCTCTCTGCTCAGGATTCCCATCTTCTCTGCTCATCCTCACGTCCCCACCCCCACCCCCGTGGCACCCGGTAGGTAGCGTGGCTGTTTCCTTGGATAGGAAAATCCACAGGAGGCCAGCTTCTCAAAGCCAGCCACGGTTTTCCTTTCAAGAAGACAGGGCAGTTGGCAAGAAGCAGAGAGATGCCCCAAGAAGGAGATGCCACCAGATTCCCGAGCTGACCAGAAGGCTGTCCAAGACCCCCTGGAGGGCATAGCAGTGGCTTCCCGGAGGACCTTGTGTAGGGACGCCTCAGTTGTGTGGTTGGCTTGTTTTTCTGATCCTCAATACTCGGCCATTGTTTCCTGTCTCTTTCTCTCTCTCTCTCTCTCTTATAATTATGGTTATTATTATTATTACATTTATGATTTTAGGACCTGTTGTAGTGATTTGCTACTGAGATGCCTTCCAGGGCAATTATACAGAGAGCTCTTAAAGCAGCAGTCATGTTAGGATAGGATTAATTTTTTTTTAGATGTATCATAATTAAAACCTTGCCTAGTTGATTGTTTTTAAGTCTACGGGATAATATAGTTATGCAAAGGGAAAGGAAGTTGGGGGTGGGAGAAATAAGCTTAAACTTTAAAAGAAGGTAAGAGGGCACTCTTGGTTGGTTGATGCATAAAGACCTCCTCCAGAAGTTTAACATTTTCAATTAGACGATAACGTTTTTTTGTACCACCAACCTCCTGTGCAAATAAATAGAGAGTTCACAGAGTGATTTCAAAGCAGAAAATAATTATTGGATTGGACTGCATTAAAGAAGTTAGAATGTTACTTTATAAACTTTGTCTTTTTTGATTTTTTAAATTTATTTTTATTTGTTTGGCGCAGGGATTGAGAGAGGTGTTTCTGTGCTTTGATGGCAGAAGAGAGATTGTCCTGGTGGGGAGATGCCATTTCTGATTGCCACCTTTGGGGGGGGGGGCACCCTCCTTCTGTATCAGGGGTTTCAAGCTTCATTTCATTGAGGGACACATCAGGGTTGTGTTTGACCGCTGGGGGACATGGCCAGGGGGCATGGCCAGCTTGCCGTCACTTGTGTTGGGGGCGCTTGTGGTGGCCCAAGCGCTCTGCCAGAGAAAATGGGCTCCCGAGCTCTGTTTTCGGCTGGAACGGCCTTAAAAAGGACTCGGGAGGGCCAAATGTGACCCCCCCCCCCAAGCTCTGTTTTTATTGGCAGAGGCACCGTGGGCTGTTCCGCTTTTTCCAGGGCAACCACGTGGGCAGATCTAAGCACCCCACGGGCTGTATCCGGCCCCAGGGCCTCACGTTTGACACCCCTGCTCTTACGTGCTTAGCTTTGTCTCTGGGATCATAAGCCGCCTCAGGTCAGACTAAAGGCCCGGCTGCCCCCTTCCCCTGCGATTCCACAGGAATATAGACAGCCCTCCAGACGGGTTGCCCCAAAGAGCCCAGTCATCAACAATGCCCCCCCCTTTTTAAAAAATAAAATAACTTGAGTTGCCCACTCTGCAGTTCCATTGCCTAACCTGGTTTCCTTCCACGTCACTCGAGGTCAAGAGCAGCAGCTTAGCTTTAATTGCGGCTTGCAAGCCTGCTTCCAGTCACACCTAGAGGGGACACCGCAAGGCAATTGTACTATTGCTGGGGAGGGAAGGGGAGAATGGTATGAGGCTCTGGGAGACGGACAAGGGTTTTGGGGGGGGCCACACGCTCCCCAACGTCTGCTGAGCAGGATAAGACTTGCTCTGGCTGGGAGTGCAGGGCCTCCTGGTGGGAAGGAGCCTTGGGAAGAGTTAGCATCTCATTCATTCAGAGGAACACCAACAGCCCCCCCCCCCTCTTCCGCCTCTCGGTGAAGCTGGGTGGTGGCAGTGACCATGGCAGCTTGTGAAGCGGGAGGGGGGGGGGGTTTGCAGGCAGGCAGCAGGGAAAGACATGGCAGCAGCACAACGGTGCCAAGAGCCCGGCCACATCTCCCTCTGAGTGGACCTTTGTGGCTCTTCCGGAAGGCCCTCATGGAGTCCACGTGATGGTGGCCCAGGTTACTGCTGGTTTTGCCTCACTGGGTGGGAACGAGAGGTGTGGAAGCGGTCCTGGCTTTTGTTTGGTGTGTGGCACTGCCATCTTGGCTTGGGCGACTCTCGCAGGACAGCCAGGCTGCCCAAGTCCCAGAGGGAGTTTGGAGTCCAGGCAAGAGCGCAGGAGGCTGGGGGAAGGTCAATGGCTGCTGCTTCTCCCTCTCTTCCAGATGCCCAGGCACGGTCTCTGCAGGGCTGCAGTGGCATCCGTAACAGTCTGGATGCCAAGGGGTTGCTTGTTTGCTGCACCATCTTTGGCGGCTCTTCCAGAAAGGTAAATCCTGCAAAATTAAAGAGTCCCTTTTTACACCAAGCCAGAAACTAGCTAGCCATCTTTGGCTGCGTTATGGGAAACCATGGTTAAGCTAATCTTGGGTGAGTCTATTGTGCGAATGCGGCTTCTCTGATTTACTCCAAGATGAACCGCATCAAATTGCAGCCATGAATAAGCCGTTTGGCTGAGGATGGATTGAGGCTGTGTGTGTCCGTGTGTCCAATAGCTCAGAGGAAGCTGCCCAGGGACCAGCAGCAATTCAGCCACTGAATTCCCAAGTTAGTGGAGATCCTTGATCTGGATCCCAAGAGATGAGATTAAAAAGGTGCAGCAGTCGGGTGCACACAAGCAGGCCAAATGGAGTGAGCATGCTGAGAGCCCACCCAGAGGGTCTTCCTTTGCGTGAGGAAGATGTGGGCTGCCACAGGTTGTGGAGCAGCACGAGGGGATGTGGGGATGCAGGGAACTAGGGTTTGATGTTCTCCCTGCAAAGATGTCCTTTGCACATGGCATGTCAAGAGGCCAGAAAATGCACAAGAAGTGGGTGTGGGCAGATAGGACGCTTCTCCTTTTCATGAGGATGAGGCAGCAGTTTGTAGAACTTTCTGAAAGCAGCAAAGCCACAACTTGAGATGCCATCTGCTTTTGGCCTCTTCGGCTGATCTCACATTCGGTGCTATTTAACGCAGTTGCCAACAAATTCATTTCTTCAGATGCAAAAATACAGAGGGGGAATACACACAAGCACATATTTGTGCGTCCCCTTGTGTGCTGCCTCAAAGGATTCCAAGCAGCTTGCAGGTCACAAGAGCACCACTGCATAGACCCACAACTCATCCCGTTGCCATTGTTCAGGAGAGCTGCCTCTTGTTATGCCCCACCCCTTTGGAAGAAGAGACTCCCGGGCTACCTTGGGAGGAGGGGCTGCTCCTCACTGCCACCATTGATCAGGGTCTCCTCCATTCCTAGGGAGAGGCGGCACCCACCCTCCCCTCCCAGCCAGCATTTTCTGAGTGGGTGGGGTCTTTGAGTTGATGCTCCGAAAGAAGCAAGGAGCTGCTCCATCAGTTGCCTGAACAAGGGAACCCAGAAGCCAAGCAGCAAGTGGAGCATCTCCCACAGGATTGGTGCCCTACTGCTGTGCCAACTTCCATCTGTTGGCAAGCAGATTGCTGAATCTCTCAGTCTCTCTCACACACACGCACACACATCCTAGTTTCTAAACCTTCTCCCAGGGCAGCCCTTGTGGGAATCCCACCCAAGCTTGTGCATCTGCTCCTTCTTGGGTAGCATCATCCCACCCATAGCTTAAGAGGGGCCACTTGCAGAGTCCTCCATCAGGGCTTCTAGTGATCCTGATAGGATGCATTGCAAGCTGATCCATTCCCATGACCTTCAGGCCCAGGGCTTGTTTAGGTGAATGCAGCATTTAATACCCCAAGGAAGCTTCCACTGAGCAATGTACATTTATCCCAAACATAACAAGTTACAGCCAAATCAAGCATGATGTGCAAAATTCATTCTGTGATGCTTTGACAGCAGAAGCAATCCGTGTGTGTGTGTGAGAGAGAAACAGAGACAGAGACAGGCATTCAATGCTTCCTTTAGGCCCCAAAGTTACACAATCCTGTTGTAGTATAAGTAACTCCCATTTTAGAAGGAAAGAATGCTTTGCTGGCAAGGAGCCCGTTGTTCCCCTGCTCCCCTAGTGAAGACCATGCTCTTCTTCTATTGGCCCTTCCTTGACCAGGTTAAAGAAGCTGGTGAAAAAAGGGTCCTGCAGAAACTACAGCAGCTGCTGGAAGTGAGAGGGCTATCCCTGCTTCTTTGGGGGACTGATGAAGTGGGGATTTTAAGAGGTGGGGGAGCCCCTCCACCCCCCACAGCCGGCATTTTGCTCCCAAGGCTTCCCTGTGGGACTCCGGGTGCTCAGAAGCCCCAAAATCCAGCTTGATCCCTCAGCAGGAAAAAGGTCCAAGCGATGCCACCAAAATTCACTTTGGACATTCTTTCTAGAGTTGATCTTGGAAAAACGTCTCCCCACGCCCCGATCCTTGCAAAGGGGCTGGGGGTGCGACCCTCTGAAACCCCAGGAAGGGTCCCAGAGCAATGGGAAGCACAAGCCAGGATGGCTGGCCGGGGTTTTTGAAGGGTTCCCCACCTCAAAGGGCCGATGCTGCCAAGAGGATGGAAAATGGGAGTTTCTGGGAGAGCTGAGGGAGGCTGCTGTGCTGGGCAAGAAAAGGGAGGAAAGGTTTCAAAATGGAGACACCCCCCCCCCCCCAGAAGGCCCCGCTGGGCGGATTCTCCAGGCAAAGACCCCCGAGTTGGGCCTTGGGAGGAAGCAGCTGGAGCATCTCCCCCCACCCACCCAGGCTTTTGAGGGCCATTCCTGCAAAAGGCGGCTGCCTCCCTCCATCAGCCCTGCTTGGGGGTCACGGGAGAGGCCGAGCCGCCAGGATGTGGGTCGGTCCGGTCCCTGGGGGCCTTGATGGGCTAAGGGGGGGCGGCGCCCGACGGCCAGAGGTTCCCGCCCCGTCCCCATAAGTCGAAGGTCCCCCTCCTGCCCCCCAGGATTGGAACCCAGACCCGCATCGAGGCAGGGGAGATGGGAAGCGGCGCGGCTTCTCGGCGGGGATCGCCCCGTCTGCCCCTCGCAGGCCGCCCGCCTCAGCTCCGGATTCCTTCGGCTCTCTTGGCCTCGAGGGCGCTGGGCCTTCCTGCGTCCACCGAGCCCCCCCCCCCCCACTTCAAGGCCGGTTCCAGGGCGGGTCCCGCCGCCTCCACAAAGGCCGAGCCGCTCCCCTCCCTCAGCAGGCGGGCAGGGGGCGCCTTCCTCGGGCGAGCCGGGCTGAGCGGGGGCGGCCCTGCGCCTCTCCGGGGCAAAGCTGGCCGGGGGGGTCTCGGGGGCGTCCCAGGCAGGCAGAGCGGCGGGGAGGGGCAGCCCCCCTTTCCTCCTTAGGGGGGGGAGGAAACGCGCTTTGCCTCCCCCTTCTTGGCTGCCCTGGGCAAGCCGGGCCAGGCGCCCCGCGAAGCCCCCGGCCAAAAGGAGCCTTCTCGGCCCTTCTCCTGCCCTCCGTTGTGGGGTCGGGAGGGGAGGCGGCGGGTCAGGGGCTCCTGCGGGCATTTGATTTGCTCGGGCAGATCTTGAGACCCCCCTCAAGAGCGACCCCCCCTCAAAGCTTTTCCTCCCTGAGTGGGCAGCTGCACACCAGGTGCTTGGGGGGGGGGCACAGCCAGAGGTATCCCAGGGGAACCCTGGGCATATGCTGACACCCCCCTTCAGAGCTGCAGTGCTTCAAGGGGAGGCTCAGCTCTAGTTTGGGACTACCCCCCCCTAATTTTACCACTCAGGTGGGGACAAAGGAACGTTTCTACCCCGTTGCCCTTTCCCGTAGAGCCAGAGGATGCTTTTCAGCCACTCTGTGGGGAAAGTGGCACCCCAAAGTATCATTCCTCCCCCCCCTTCTGCACCCCTAGAGACGTGGCAAAAGAAAGGGGGAGGGCTTTCCGGCCTGGGGGAGGCCCCTCAACATCATGCTGTGGAAGACAAATGGCCCTGAACCCCCCCCCAACCCTCCCACCAAAGAGGGGGGAGGACTCTGCAGTGTAGTAGAGACTGCGGGAGGGGGCCAAATTCAAGGGGTGAGAAGAGGCAGCCTTGGGACACACAAACATTTCAAAGTTGCTGCCTCGATTATCTCCCTGGAAGTCTGTCTGGAAATCTGCTTGCTGCTTTCAATATTTTTATCCTGACTGGAATTAAAGGCACTTTTTTGGAAGCGCTTGTGGTTCTAGCCTCTTGGATTTGCCAAAAATCTGGAATTTAAGGATTTAAGCCCACCCGTAAATCAGGGGTGGTGGGATTCAGCCAGTTGGCACCACTTCGGGAGAACGGGTCGTTAGGTTTCTGAGCAGCTTGGTGAACTGGTTGTTGGAAGAAATGATTAGGGCAGAGAACCGGTTGTTAAATCATTTGAATCCCACCACTGCCCTAAATGCACCTTTGCACAGATTGTGCAGGTAGAATTGAGAAACCCCTAAAGGAGGAAGGGCAACAGGCTACTCTGCAGGAGTGGACAGGCACTCTCTTGCCCTCAGCAGAGGGGGGGGGGCTGCTGCCAGGCCAAGCCCTAAGGCAGGCAACTGCCTGCCAGTCCACTGGGGAGCTGGCCTGGGTGCTTTCTAATAAATGGGCCCCATCCTGTTGCGCTCTTAAGGTGTGGGACCTTATCTTGGGGCACTCTGAAAACTTGGTCGGGATTTCAGTTAAGCTAGGAAGGGGAAAGGGGGAGGGTTGTGATCAGTGAAGGACAGCAGGAAATCCTCAGGGGAGGGAGCCCGAAAGCCACTGCCAACCCAGCCAAACTACCAAGCCCTGTTTGTCCTTGCCCTGCACCCGAGATCTTGGCAACCCCAGAAAGGTTGCAGAACATCTGCTTGGCGTTCAAAAACACCGCAGATTCTGTCCCTAAGTGGGGTGGGGAGAGAGTCCTGTGGCTACTTTGAGCTGAAAGGTTAAAAGCTTGCTTGGCACAGGGAAGGTACTTCTGTTTAGAGTGCCAGCCTGGCAAAGGCCCAAGGCTGCAACTTGGCTTCCAGGATGAGGCTGCCTGAGCAGTTGTGGCAGAAACAAGGAGCCAAGAGGGGGTGGATATTCGGGCATCTGTCAACGGCTTTCAAAAAATAGCTCTTTGGGGAGAGCTGAGCTTTTAATGTGGTGAGCCAAGGCCTCGCTCCTCCAGGGCATCCAAACAAGAGCTGGGAGTGCACACAGCTGGCTCTTGGCACAAAGCCTGGGCACCGGGCACTCTCTCCTTGACCTGCTCCTGCTTCTGCTTCCTCCCCAAAGTTTCTACTGCCACCTCCAAGGGCTGCTCAAAAAGGCATTTGATAACCTCCATGGAACTTATGGGCAGAGAAGTGAAATCAGCCAATTCAGCCCCTGAGCTGCACTGATGATTGCCATGCAGAATGCCCCCTCCGCATCTCAAGTACTAAAGAAGGAACATCCTGATCAGACCCTGAGAAAGAATGCTGCTGGAACGGAGTCCTGGCATCTGGGGGTTGGCACCCAGCAAGGTATGGGTGCTAACCCCCTCCTGGCATTTGTCCTGCACTGATGCGTGGGTAGAAAGTAGCTACTGGACTAGCAACTGCCTTGACTTTGTCCACCGCCCCGATGTCTAAAAGCATCCAACTTTGTGGGGATAACTTGTAATGTACCAAGCATGGTCCCGCTTGCCTGCAGAACAGGCTCAGTCCCAGAAATAGCACCCCAGACTTCCATGCACCCCGGAGGGTCCACACCAAAGGTCTTGTGCTGGTAGAAGGAAACATTTCCACACTAGAACAGCTGAGCCATCTTGGGCTGCCTCAGGAGGAGGAGGCTGGGCAGGAGATGGAGGCCAAGCCTTCAAGGCGCTGAAGTCTTTGTGCCCAGCAAGGACGACGACATACACACCTCCCACAAATCAACACAGAGAAAAAGAGCACGAGTTGAAATGGCAGCATCCCTGGGCTGGTAATGATCATGTCCACAAATTATGTTTGTGCCGAGCTCCAGTTCTTAGGATCCGGCCACATCCTGAAACCCTCGGCTGTTCATTCTGCTTCCCTCTTCCTGGCTTGAGCATCGGCCACAGCAGCCCAGAAACGGGTCTTGTCGATTCTCACAATCGGCTCACACCCTTCTCCCCAAGTCTTTGCCACTGACCGGCACATCTTGGAAGAGTGACTCTGGGGAAGCCAGGCGGCTCCTATGCTTTCCAAGCCAGGATTCCTGGGATGCCTCTGGGCAGATGTTCACAAAACCAAGTTTGGAACATTGTGAACTAAGCCCCCATTTTCTCTCACTGAAGGGGCAGACCTGTCACGCCCACCCCACCCCACCTCCTGTTGTGCTAGAAACTCTAGTTGACAACCCAGGGAGCAGCTTCATGCACACGAAGCCAGAACAAACTTCAAGGCAGCCTCGCGCGTGAAGGCAAAGCGACTTTGCAGCCTCCGAGGTCAGCAGCCGTTCAAAGGGCTCCTAATTCTGCCACCAACGCCGCTTCCTCGGGCGGTGAAAGAGCCGAGGCGGCGGCTTCCAGTCGGGCACAAGGGACCCCTCCCCCCGCGCCCAGCACAGGGAGCGAGCGCCGCCCGTTTGCCGTCTCAGCCCCCGTGTCCCACTCGAGCTCTGCGGGGGAGCCGGGAGTCGCTGTGCTGGCGGGGTCGAGCCCGGCTCAGCCGCCTACCCGCTTCCGGGGAGGTCAGGCGAGGGGACCCTCCCGAGCCCAGCAGCCGAGCCAACCCGCCCGCGCTCCTTTCCTCCCTCCCGCGCGAGGCGGAGCCGCTGCGGAGCGCCTCCCCGCCCGCCCTTCCAGATGGGCCGGCCCTGGGCGGCTGCGGAGGATGGGAGCCCCGGTCCGCGCCCCCAGACGGCTGCCTGCTGCGCGCCGGGAGGGCGGCCTGCGGGGCTGGAGGCTGCGCGGCTGTTGCGCGCTGCCGAGCACGAGCAGAAGCCGCGGGGCGGGCTGGCCGAGCGGCCTCGCCCTCAGCTCGCCTCGCCGCCCGATGGAGGCTGCCCGGCTGCTGGCGTTGCTGCTGCTGGCGCTGCTGCGCCTCTGCTCCGCCGCCGAAGGTGCGTGGCCTCCGCGGAGCGGGACTGGCCGAAGGACGGAGCGGGGCCCGCGGGGGGAGGGCGGGGCCGGGAGGAGTCCGCACGTGCATTTTGCACGGGTCTGGCGGCTGGCAGCGGGGCGCTTCCCGGGGGGCTTCCCAGGTGGGGCGGTTGACTTTCGGGCAGCGCTCGGGACCGGCGGCCGAAGCAGCTCAGGAAAGAACAGCGGCACTCTGCACGTGCTCAGAGGCCACGGCAGCACGCACGGAAGGCACACGACGACCCCCCTCGATTATTGCTCCCGAACACGCATGCGCGTCCCTCCGCGCGGGGCGGGGCTGCTAGGATGACGTCGTGTTTTTCTGCCGAGTCCCCGCCTTCCTCGGCTCCGGATTGGCTTGCGCTCGGTGTAGCGACGGGCCCCTCCAGGGTGATGTCATCCCAGCCGCATTGCTCCGCGGAGTAAACAACCTGGCCCCGCCCCCGGCACGTGGCCTGCCCTGCCCCTCGCCGAAGCCCCGCCCTTCGTCCGGGTGCCTTGAACTACAACTCCCATCACTCCCAGCCCTGCGGAGACCATGTGGCCTCCATCGCCCCTTTGGCTGCCTGAAGTGAGCCGGGCTCCTCCGGGGGCGGCGGCCCTTCCTCCTTCGGGGCTGGAGGGGCTCGAGGCGCTTCTGGCTCGGCCAGACTCTCGCTTCCGCCGACCCTGGACGACCCTTGGCTCGCCTTGAGCCGGGGGTCCGACTAGAAGACCTCCGAGGTCCCTTCCAACTCTGTCCTCGTCCGCTTCCTCGGCAGATGCCACCGCCACGCCCTCGCCGGCCCTTCCCGCCCGGACGCCCGCCGCCCAGGAGCCGCCCGAAGCCTTCCAGCCCGCCCGGGGCGAGTCGGGCGCGGTGCAGCCGGTGGTGGGCATCGGCCAGCGGGTGAAGATGAGGCCAGGCGAGAAGAAGGACCTGGGCACGCTGGGTGAGCCTCCCCTGCAGGGACCCCCGCGAGGGTCTCCCGACCTCTTCCCCAGCTCCCGCATTGGCCGTGGGGGTTGTGCAGGGAGGGGAGGGACGCGACCACCACCCCCGTCCCCCTGCGAAGTGGCTGTTCCTTTGTGCCCGGGGCGGCCCCTTCTGCCAAGGCTGGCAACTAACCCAGGTTCCCTTGGGAGGGAGCAGCCTAGAAGGTGCCCAGGCTCAGATTGGGGGCGGGGGCATCACTAACCTCCTCGCTGCTTTCTCTCCCCCCCACCTCCCCACAGGCTACGTGTTGGGCATTATCATGGTGGTAGTCCTCATTGGCATCGGAGTGGGGATTGTGCTGGGCTACCTGTACAAGAGGCAAGTACTGGGGAGCAGCCCTTTATGCCCAGGAGGTTAGGGATGGGGGGGGTGTTAATGAATGGACCCTCATCCTCCCCTTGGCTTCCTGCAGATCCCCAGCTTCAGCTTCCATCTTGCCTGGAAAGGAAGTGTGTGAGGGTTGAGGTTGTGTATCTCTGTGTGTTTTCTTTCCTATCCTAAGGTCGGTTTTGCCTGTGTGTCCCTCTAGGCAAAACTTCGGTTAAATAATTCCCTTGAGGTCTCTGAGGTTTTGCATGTGGGGCTCAGACCCACTTTGGCCTTATTCTTACTGCTGCCCCCTGCTTTGGAGCTTGGTTTTAGGCAGATTCTTAGGTGGGGGAGGGGGGGCTTTTGTTCTCTTGAGGCAGAACTTTTGTGAATTAGTCACCCACTGCTCCTGCAGCCATTAACTGAATAACAGAGTTGGAAGGGACCTTAGAGGCCTTCTAGTCCAACCCCCTGCTGAAGCAGGAGACCCTATACCATGCTGGACAAATGGCTGTTCAGTCTCTTCTTAAAAACTTCCAGTGTTGGAGCTTTCACAACTTCTGAAGACAAGCCCTTCCAGTGATTAATTGTCCTCACTGTCAGAAAGTTCTCCTTACTTCTAGGTTGCTCCTCTCCTTGGTTAGTTTTGTGATTGCAACTAAAACCTGCCCTCAGAATCTGAAATGTGTCCAGAGTCTGTCCTGGAGGGGGGTCTCTGTATTTGGGGGAACGACATTCTGTGCACTGCCCCACAGATGGCAGAGGGCCACGGGAGACAGCAATTAGAGAGATGAAAATTCATTCTCCATTAAACTGGCTGGATTGTGTGGGTGCATCGGAGGTGGATTCCTACCAGTTTAGCCGAACCGGGTGTGGCCCAGGTTAGACACGTCCCTGAACCAGTTCCCCGGTAGCCACCGTCATCACCATCTTGTCTTTTGAGTTCTGCGTATGCACAGAACTAGTTCCACAAGCGTAACACCAGTAACGCCGGCCAGAACCCACGCCTGGTGTGCCCCCTATTTACTATGCAGGGATGGGTTTGGGGGAGCTGTCCATGGCTTATTCCTGCCAATGGGGGGCTTCCCTCATTCCTCAACTACCTAGGAGAGTTGCTTGAAGCATTTTGAGGGTCGTAAGTGGTGATGGAGAGGTTTCTAGAATGGCATTTGTGGAGCAGAGAAAAACTTTCCCAACTCAGCCTGTGGCCTCCAGCAGCAGCTCCTGCTGTTTCTCGGGGACCATCGAAGGCCAAATACTCCCCCCCCCCCGGCCGCCCCACTGCTCTGGGTCCCTTGCCAGAGACGTGGAGGCAATTGGATCGGCTGCGGTGGCTCTGCACCCCTAACAAACCTCTTGGGCCACGGGACAGTTCAGGTTTCCTACCCTGCCTTGGGAAAAACACCACCTGCTGAAATTTATATTTACCGACAAAGAAATGTAAATATAAATTTAGCACAAAAATAGGTTGCCTGTGAGGGCTCCTGGATTGGGGCTGAAAGGCGAAAGCAGGAGCAGTACGCTCCTCCGTCCCATAGTTGGGTAGACCAGGTTGCCCTGATTAAAAAACACTAAACACCTGCTGCAGTTGTAGGTGCACTCACACAAAGACCCCCACCTCTTCCCTCTCTTCTAGGGGCAAAGACCTAAAAGAGCAGCACGAGCAGAAAGCCAACGAGCGCGAAATGCAGCGCATCACTTTGCCCCTCTCGGCCTTCAGCAACCCGGCCTGTGAGCTCGTGGAGGAGAATGTCATCGTGGTGCACACCAACCCCACTCCGGTGGAGGAGATTCAGGGGGGAAACACTCCACTCATGGGCCAGGCTGGCACTCCGGGGGCTTGAGGGAGAGGCGACCTGCTGGACCTCTGAGGCGGCTGCCTCTTTGCCTCTCCATTTACCCCGAGGATACATTTGTATTTTGCTTTTCCGTTTGAAAAACAGGCCACACAGACAGAAAAGTGCCCGGCGCTCGCTCCACCGAGCAGGAAGCGTGGCTGACCCTCCAGCCAGCAGCAGCTCTGCAGGTGGCCTGTTTTGACGCAAGGGGGGCTGGGTTGGATTTTGGGAGGGTCCCCTGCCTCTGGCTCTCCCCTCATGGGGCCTGCACATCCTCTGAGCAACACCATGCTGGAGTTGGGGGTGGGGGGCCAAAGGAAAGAGAGTGAATGTTTGTGCCAGGATCTGATCCTGCTGCTGAAAAGGCTGCACATAAAACGGAACTTCCCTTCAAAACCGCCACAGCTTTGCCAGCCGTCCAGTCTGGAGCCAGACGGAACAGCCCCCGTCCTGTCACCTGGGGCACCAGCGGCCAGGCCTGTCTGAGCAAAGGGGGGTTTGGGAGGGGGGGAGAGAAGTAAAACAAAGGCTTGGAGACGGAGAATCGCCCCAGAAGTGCTTTGGGTAGGGCTGGCATGGCAGGCTGATGCCTCTTGTGCCAGCAAGGAAGCCACGCCAGCTGCGCTTTTTAAAAAAAAAATCCTTTTACCACTCGAGGGAGGGAACTGGGACTTGGATGCCAAAAGCTGAGGTTTCTTACAAGTTCTGTTACTGCAGATTTAGCTGTTTTTTAAAATCTTTTAAATGCCTTTGGATACCGTTTATTTCTAAGTGTTTTGAATACCTCATACCTAAAAATAAAACTATTCAGGTTGTAAGTGTCTTGTTTGGTGGGATTCACCTCCTGCATCTCTCTCCTCCCTTCTGTCCAAGGCCAGGCTGCTCTCCGGTTGCCAAAACCCATTCCACCCCATCAAAAGGTTTAGGATTTGCTCCACCAACTCCCCCCCCTCCTTCCTCAGATCTTCTGAAGTTCTGGCAGACACTCTGAAGTCAGCAAAGGGAACACCGCCCCCCTGCTTTCCTGTTCAAGATGAGGCCTGTTTTCTCCCCTTTTAATGCCCTATTAAAAGCAGCTTCCCCCACTGGGCATTCCAAAGAAAAGCAAGTGAACCTGTGCAACAGCACAAGCCTGGCAGCACAACCACAAACTCAACGGTTGCATTGCAGGAGTTTGGTGCTCTTGTTCTTTGCAATGAAAATATTGTCAATCCAGAGTAAGAAATGGACCAGGTCCACGAAATGCCCTTGGCGGTCGGCTCCAAACCAGGCTTCAAGAAATGCCACCTATGTTCATCTTTGTACAACATCATTTATTGCTTTTAATTTAGACAAAAATCTGTGCGCTTACAACCGCTGTCGCCTTTCTTGAAGACGTGAGCCGTGTTTCCTGTAGCTGGCCCGTTTATAGCGCCTGTGCGTGGACACACCTTTTAAGAATGAAATGAAGTGAAATTGGTCCAAAATGCACCGGATCTGGCGCAGTCACCGAGACCAGCATTTTGAGTTCTTATAGTGTGAAAGGGGTGTGTGGGGTGGAAGACCCTCCAGATACCAGTGAACTACGACCCACAGCATTCCACAATCCCGGGATGCGTGGCCAGACCTGCTGGGGGATGGTCAACATCCAGGGGTCTCAAATGTTGCCCACCTTTCAGTCGCCCTTAAATGTATTTTGCAGAGGGGGGAGAGATGCAGCCAGCGCAGCTTCCTCTCTACATCTGGAAGAGGGAGGGGAAAGGGGGGCCCAGCCAAGTGTTTCTCTGGGGGCCCTGAAATGGAGGACGGAGGTAGTGACTATAACGTGCAGGTATGTGCCCCAGCTTGACCGCTCCACTCCTGGCCACTTTGGGAATAGAAGCACTTCCTTTCCATGGATCCACCAAGCCCACCCTCCAATGGAGAAGCTGTCCAGTCCGGCCCTCAACCGATGACTGGCCCTACAGCGCCTGGGCCACAGGGTAGGCTGTGAAATGCCACCCAGGGCACGAAGAGTTCTTTGGCCAGGCAGATGGTGGTTCGGAGCTGTTTCTGGGAGACAAAACTGCAAAATCCAGCCGTCTCTGTAAAGGTTGCCCTCCCTTTGCCTGGTCTAGCAGAACAGGGAGTCCCACTCAAAGGCAACCCCAAGGTTTGCGTCCTTGCGGGTCTCTGCTTCGTGAGCCCAACCAGGAGGCTTCACAACTTGTAGTGTATTGTGTTGGGAGGCAGGTCTGCACCCCGACTCTTGAGAGCTGCATTCCCAAAGGCAGAACATCTGCACGGAGAAGCGAGTGGCGTGAAGAAGAGGAGGGTGCCTTCAGGAAGTGCCCAGGTGGTGGTGGTGGAGAGAAGCAACGAGGCTGAAGAGGCCTTCCTGTTGCCCCTCCCCAAAGCGGCCGGGATGGAGGCTTTTTCGGCCGCCTCCAGGACAATCCATGGAAAGAAGCTGCCCAGCGATGGCCGAGTGGCGGAGTTATGTCAGGTCGCCAGAGGGCTTGTCCCGAATCAGGCCAAACTGCACGCTCACGCTGTGGTCCAGTTCCTCCAGTTCGGAAGGGAGGGGAATGCCCAGTTCTCCCAGGTACAAAGAGAGGGCTTCAAAGGAATCCTCCAGTTTGGAAAAGGGGGGCCTAGGAGAGAGCGTGGGAGAAGGAAAGGTAGCAACGGTGCCTCAGCCAACCTGCCAGGAGAACTGCAAGCCTTTCTCCAAAACGGAGCTAGCCCTTAAACCCCTTTCTCTGCCGAAGTAGTGGTGGCTTCTGCCCAGCCTCTTAAGCGGTTGAGAAACCCAGCAGAGGGTCAGCCAGGGGGCTGCGTTGCTTACCACACCCTCGCCTAAACGCCTTGCCTTCAGCCCCCAAAGGGAGGAGGCACCAGAGGTGGGTTTCAAATCCCGGTGCTACCGGTTCGTTCATGCTTGTGCGGGTGGGCAGAGCCTCCCACTGCCACTACTACCGGTTCAGCCGATCTGGACCAAACCGGGAGCAACCCACCCACACCACACACACACACACACACACAGACCCCGCAGACTGACCTGCTCTCTGGCTCCAGCCTGCAGCAGATGGCTGCCAGAGGGAAGAAGGCTGGAGGACAGTCCACCGGAACAAACTTCTCCCAGAAGAGCTTCACGTTGAGGCCAAAATCCAGGGTGCGAGGGAGGCAGTCCGGGTCCGCATACACTTGTCCTATGATCTGGAGCGGAGCAATTACCCGTCATTCCCTCCAGGCGGCTAAAGCGGGACGGGTGGCTCAGCCAGCTGCTGCTTCTGCTGACTCAAAGGTTCCTTCCAGAGAGGAGCCGCAGGCCTAAGCGGGAGGCAACTGCAGGCACCCAGGCGGCCCAAGGGGCCCCGGGGGGAACAGCAGGCTCCCTTCTTGGCAACCTCCATTGGGTGCTTCGGTATTCATGCCTGCTAGCCTGGCTTTTCTGAAGCAGATCAGCTGCCACACTAGTCCCCACTGAAAGGTAGGGCTGAGGGGCCACACACCCTCCCTACAGTGGAAGACTCCTGCTGCATAATGAGGTGGATTGGACTTTGTTGGAGAAAACAACCTTGAAACTATGACAAGATTTGGATTTCCAGGCCTGCTCTTGTCTTTCCCCCAAAATAAGATAAAATTATATTGTTGCTTTGCTGGAGTAACGACCAGAGAAACAGGAGTAGGTTCTCACTTACGGTAGATATGTTCAAACCTTAGAAATTGCAGAGAAGGAATGGTCAATATTTACAAAAACTGTTAAATCGGGAATTCAGAATGGATTTACTGCTAGCTTTATTTGAAATAAGCCACTGTAGAAAAATTGGAAGTCCGCAATGAGTAATGCAATATATGGTATGTGCCCAGACTGTCTCTCGGGGAGATGGGCAGTTAAAAAATACAAAATATAAATAAACAAACAAATAAGCTTTGATTGATCCTGAGGGCAGAAAAAACTGCTCCTTTGTTATACTCTTGAAAAGGACAATCTAAACTACTTTTTTTGGACACATGGCAAACTTTTAGTGAAGAAAAATAAATTGCAGTCAAAATTGTTGGTTTGTTATCCCTGGGTTCGTTATCTCTAACGTGGGAAGAAATGTGCTATTTATAAAAAGTTACAGAGTTGGTAGGCAGTGGATTAGATGACAAACATTATAATTTCTTACAATCTCCTTCTAAGAAAAATGTTGAAATGGAAGAACTTCCACGTGGTCTTTCAGAGAACTCACAACAAATCAGCAAGAGGACAGCTGCCCTCAACGCCCAGACGGGCTTCCGAGTCCACTGACCAAGAGGGCCTGAATGGCCAGCCCTTTTGGGAAACCCTGATGGTCAGCCAGGTGTGCCAAAAGACCCCAAGCAGTCATTGGGCAGCTGGGGTGGCTGCAGTCAGAGGCAAACTCACTTTGGTGCTCAACCACTGAACCTTCCTCTGGACAGTCCAAAAAGCGGTCTAAGCCCACCCTCACATTTTATCTCCAGCCCTGGCAGGGCAGACTTTGCAGGGGGCTGGCTGGTGAAATCCCAAGGGGCACAAAGCCTCAGGCTCCCAGGTGCAGTCCCTGGCATTTTCCGGGACAGGATCGATCCTCAAGCCCCCTGCCCCACCCCTAACCCCCTCAATGGACTAGGCTTACCTCGCAGAGCACAATCCCAAAGGAGAAGATATCGACCGTCTCATCGTAGCTCTGTCCTGCAAGAAGGGAAAAGACCAGGAACACAAATGCTGCTTTCATTGGAAGGTCATAGTAACCCAATCTTGCAAGTTGGGCAGCCCCTTTGCCCCCTCCCTTCCTTTTCCCTTCCAGAGAACGAGGGAGGCTCCCTTCCAAGGTGCTTGCTCTGCCCCCCCCACCCAGGCCTTCCCTGGGTTGAGGTGACACTTGTCAGACTCGCTGTCCTGACGGTGGCTCTCGCTCCTCTCTCCCCCAAGCTCATTGCTGCATACCACTAGGTAGTCCTCGACCTACAACCGATTCCTTAGCAATAGTTTCATGTTAGGACGGACCTACCTTGGGGCTACTTATGACCTGGATTTGAAGTTCCAACAGTCGCCCCCTCCCTCCGCCCCTGTGAGTGAACTTTGGCCCCTCGGCAACCAGGTTCCATTTGCAGCTCTTTGCAGCTTTCCTCATTCACCTGGCTGTGTTTTACAATGGTCTTGCCAAAACTGCCCTCCTAGCGACTCCCTAGTTCACTTAAGGACCACCACAAAAAAGGTCATAGCACCTCAGGCTCCAAGCCAGTCTTAAGGCACCTGTGTGGAGCCCACAGGAGGACAGACCAACCGTTGCCAAAGGGCCACCATCCAAAGGGTGGCCTTAGCCCAGTGGCCGGGCTCTGCAATGGTGAGTTCCGCAGGCTCCACCGTGGCCCCAGGAGTAGGGGGGGCTCCTACCGTTCAGCATCTCTGGGGCCATCCAGTAGGGGTTCCCGACCACGGTGTAGCGCTTCCTCCGGTCGCTCTTGCGCAGCGTCCGCTTCTTGGCCAGTGGCTTTTCCAGGGAGGGCTTCTTCCTCTCCTCCACAATCAGCCGAGAGAGGCCAAAGTCTGCCACGACCACCGTGTTGTCCTGGGCCAAAGGTGAAGCAAAGCCCACCAGAATTAGCAAGCCATCCAGGGAAGGCCTGGACAGATCAGGAGAGAGGAAGCCCTGGTGCGGAGGGCAGGCACCACTGTGCCACTCTCTAGGGGCCCATTTCGTACACGTGGCACCAGCTCCGCTCAGGGGCACTGGAGCCTCCCTGGCCCTTCCCCAGGCAGCTCCTCCTGGGGTGGGGGGCAAAGCTCCCCACGGCCCCTCCGGCCTTCACCAACTGCCAGCAGTTCTTGGGTTCTCAAGCGTGAAGGTTTTCCAACTGTATTGAAATGGGATTTGTTTTATCCAAATGCACCCAAAACAATGAAAAACCTCCAGCTTAGGCCTTCTGCAATTCATTGCCCCTCAAAGGATTTTACACGTTTGGCTTGCCTTAAAAAAAGCAAAACAAAAGGGGGATAAATGTCTGGGACCCTGAAATAGCAAAGGATGACCTCTGACATTCATCCTTTTTCAGGGGTCTCCAAACTTGGCAGCTTTAAGTCTTGTGGACTTCAACTCCCAGAGTTCCTCAGCCAGCTATGCTGAGCTATGTTGGCTGAGGAATCCTGGGAGTTGAAGTCCACAAGTCTTAAAAGTTGCCAAGTTTGGAGACCCCCTGATTTATATCTTCCTTGAGTTGGTAGATGAATGAACAGGCTTTGATTCATAAACTATGTTCCACAAGCCACAATAGTCTCAAGGAAAGGGACGGAGGGTGCGCTTGCAATTCTCCCATGCAAAGTGGGATCCATGGTCAAACAATCGGTCATACTGATGGGCATTCATGCTTCTCAAAGGCTAAAGCACCCTATTTACTTCTTCCTTTCTGGAGACAGGGATCCCCAAATTCCTTATCAGCTGCCAAACGCTTAGTTTGGGCTCAGCCCCATGAAAGATCTCAGCTGTTCTTTGGGGGTCTTTGCTATTAACAGCAAGAGAAGGAGCCGACTTGCTCTGCCACCTGCTGACACTAATGACACACCGTCCTTGGCTCCACTCTAATGGCTGCTGCATTGTTAGCAGAGTTTTCTGACTGGGAAGCCTTTGTAGGCCAGGTAGGCTTCCCAGGGAAAGGGATGGAGGGGGGGCAGAGAACCAGGAGAGCCAGTCTCCTGCTATGACTTCAGCAGGTGAGCAGGAAGCACACCTGGCCAAGGGCACCCCAAGCAGCAGTCAAGCACTTACCAGTTTGATCAGGCAGTTGTGGGAGTTCAGATCTCGGTGAATGATGCGCGTGGAGTGCAGGTAAGCCTGCAAGAGGGAGAAGCCAGAGGTGAAGAGGAGGCGCCACTAGTCTCAATGTTCAGCCTCGGCTGCTGTCCTGGGAGCCTCTGGTGCTTCCTCTGCTGGCAGCTGAGCAGCCCGAGGGACAGGGGACGGCCCAGGCCAAGGGCTACTTTGGCCCCTGGGAAGGGCCGATGCCTGGAGGCCAGGCTGCTAGAGAGGAGAGGGAGCAACCCCTACGCCAAGAAGAGCCCCAAGAGCTGCGGGGAGAAACTGTGAGGTTGGGCGGTGGACTGGGGAATGGGATTCTAGTCCTCACTGGACCCAACCTTCCTCATCAGATTACAGTGGGGCTAAAATGCAGGCAGAGCTCATCCTTTGATCTTCCAAGAAAGGTGCCATAAAGCAATCAACTCTTGCATTGTTATCTTGGCTTTGGAAAACACGACTAACTAAACCTCAGGCGCTTCTCCAGGACATTCTGTGACTCTACACCGGTTTCAGGAAACCTCCCGACCGCAGCTGAGTGAACTGGCGATCCGCACTCCCTCCTCTAGGCAGTGCACCCTTTGCCCTCAGTCCCATCCCTTCGCAAGGCCAGGAGGGGGTCCAGGAAGGGGGCTCACCATTCCAGAGGCAATTCCTTTGGCAAAGCTGACCTTCTGTTCCCAAGGAAATGGATCCTGCAAGGAAAAAAGGGTCCCTTCATTCAATTGTCTGCAAGGCAGGCAGGGATGCCAAGGGTTTTGCCATCACCGCAGTGATGGGCACATAAAAACTGACAAATATTTACTAATGTGTAGAGCAGAATGCAGGACATGAAACAGGATTGATGCAGAACGGCCCTTCCCAAGGTGCCTGCAGAAAATCCCTTCAGTGCAGGCCAGGAATTTCCTCCTCTTAAATATCTCTGAGGAAAAGGAGGAAGTTCCTGGTGTGCATCGATGGAATTTCGTCATGATAACCTGGCAGGTTGCAAAGCAAAAAATGTATGTCCAGAATCACTTTTTTCCTCAGGAATGTTTGGGGCTCCAAATGAACCCTCAAACGAGCGTTTTAGAAAAACAAGAATGAAAAAAACCCAGGAAGCATTAGGTGGGTAAAAGAAGCTGGAACACTTTTTTTAAGTTGAAAAGATCAAAATAACATTTGAAAGCAGCTCAGGCAGGTCTCTCCTTAATTCACTGGATTTTAAGGAAGTGGTGAAGGTCCCATCAGAATTGCAAGACTGACGCTAACCCTACTAGGTCGACCAGCCAGGAAATCAACTCCTTGGAAGGTTAAAACTATTTTTATTGAAATGGGTTCCAATAACAGAGCCTTCCCAGTGAATGAGAGGGCTTTGTCTCCCTGAGCCACTTCTGGAGGTTATGTTGCTGTTCTGGACTTCCAATGTGCTTCAGGCCCTTTTGCCCAGCTCCACCAAGGCCATCTCCTCCTAGTCTCTATAAGGGCACACAGAAGGCCCAGGGCCAGATGCGGTGGCTTTGCGGTGAAGAGGACAAGTGACTCCCTTTACCTTTAGGAAGTGGGCATTTTGTGACTGTCACCCCATCTTGTAAAAGGCCCAGGAATTTCACACAACCCAGAAGGGCTTCCCTTGCTCTAAAACGAGGGGTTTGAAAGGGAGCAAAGTAATATCAGGTGCTGGTGAGCTTCACACACCATGCTAAGCCCAGGTTCTTGACAAAGTCCCCACTGCCATGTTTAAGCCAGAAACCAAACTCTTTTTTTCTTTCAGGAGCCAGCCACGGAGTGGGACTGTATTTCGGGATGTTTTAGCTGCTTCTTGCACAAGGACCTTCTTCCCCCTGGCCCAGCCTAATGGAACCCACCGCATTCCGGAGGAAGTCCTTCAGAGTCCCCCCTTCAATGTACTCGGTGAGAAGATTCAGCTTCTTGTCCTTGTACAAGACCCCGATGAACTTTAGGACGTTGGGGTGCTCCAGGCTGCGCATCACCTTCACCTGCAAGAGAGACGGATGTTTCCCATGCTTCTCCCCCAGGGACCCTCCTTTGAAACCAAAATAACTAATTCTGGTGTACCAAAAGAAATCACCTAATGTCCAAAGAGCAAAGTCCTTTTCCTCCGGTGGGGCCTTAAGCCACCAGGCTGCCGGGACATCTTCAGAAAGGAGACTCACCTCGGTTAGGAAGGTCTTCTGCGTTTCTTCATCACAGCGGATCAGTTCCTTCATCACCATCACCTTTCCTGTGGCTTTATGAGTCACCTGAGGAACAGAAGAGCATCACACCTTTTAAGAGGGGAACAGGGGCTCTTCTGTCTTGGCCCTGTTGAATCACTTCTAATTCCCTGTAATTCTGCCTGGAGGCCTGAAAGGAAAGCCCAACCACAGAACTGACGAGGGAGGGGAAGGGAGCCAAGCTTGGAAGGTGAGGAGGTTCTTCCCTCCCATCCATGGCTAAGCACGTTATTTCCTGCTGCAACTCAGGTTTCCTTCAGCTCCACCAAGATTCGAAAGGGTTGCTCCATGGTGGAGTCAAGATCTCTGCGACGGCTGCAGGCAAAACAACAAGCCAGGGAGAGATTCGACAGCACTGGGGAGAGCTTCTTCCTTTCTGCTCTTCAATGACAGGTTGCCCCTAGAGAGCAAAGGCGACTTTTCTCTTTTCAAGCTGAAAATAAAACAGGTTCTGTGCTTCCTTCCAAGGAGCTTCACCAGTATCGGTGTTTCACTAGAACTGTTTCCCCACGACTCTGGGCACAGGGAGGCTTTGCAGATCCTCAGCCTGTGTGGTGCACTGGAAGACTTTTAAATGCCTTCATGGGCACAAAGGAAGAAACCGTTTGCTTAAAAACTCCCCTTTCTACCCATTACACATGGGGGTACTTTTCACAGCACTCATAACAGGAGCATGGAAACGTGTTTATACCTAGAACGTTATTATTCTGCTCCTCTGTTTTCTGTTGGGTTGGCCGGTTCTGCTCACCTAGGAGGCCGGACTGGCCAGGAAGTTCCAGCTAGTTAGACCTCTGCAGAAGATCAAGAGCTGCCTGGATGGCATTTGCCGTTTGAAAGCAGCCTTTGCAATATGCCTTGGCAATCTAGGGACACTCTGTACCTGGCTACTCGTGCCCCAGAGGTGCTTTTTCAAGAGGCAACTGGAGTTTCTTTTTTTTTTTCTTTGAAGACGTTTCGCTCCTCATCCAAGAAGCTAAAGGACGAGAAGCGAAAGGCCTTCAAAGGAAAGCCAAGGAAGTCCAGTTGCCTCTTGAAAAAGCACCTCTGGGACCGGGGTGACGGAGAACCTCCATGGACATTGGGCTACTTGCTTCCCTCCCTCTTTCCTGCCCCCAGAATGCTGTGGGGAAAGCCAAGGGCCTTCCAAGTGAGCAGAAACAACCGTGTGAAAGGAAGCCTTTGATTCAAGCAATTTTACGCACCAAGACATCCCACAAATTTCATTAGCCAGAAGAATTTTCCTCGCACCTGGGAGAGAAATCTGTAACCTTTTATCCAGTGGCTTCTGGCTAGTGTTCTCTGCATCCACAGGGCCTATGTGGCTAAGTGCTTCTTCTTAAAAAATCAAAATTTCCCTATAACACAAACTGGGAAATATTTTGGGGAGAGTCAGGAAGGAACGCTTCCTTGTGCTCTGCTCTTCATCACCTAGGTTCAGCAAACAGCAACATTTTTGGGATAGGAAATGTGAAGCCGGTGAATACCAAAGGTTGGCTCTGCACAGCTTCAGGAACCTGTCAAGACTGACGAGAAGGTCGGAGGCTCTGCTCAAACCGCAAACCCTATGAGGCAGCAGTTCAGTTGTGCTTTGCAGTCCCAAATCTTGCAAGCCCTTCCAGCCCCTCCCAGCAGCCTTGGAGCCCACAGGGCAGGCAAGCACCGACAGCCCAGGGAGGGGAGGGGACCTAGGGACAGGCTGCACCTTGTTCCGCTTTGTTTTCACCCTGCAGTCTTACCGGCAACGGCCTACACAAACAAGACGTGGATTGCCTGGAGGCATTTCAAACCAGGACAGGAACACCTCAGGTGAGGAGGGTGGCAGAGGCCCTATCAAACCATGGTGGCCTGTCCGGGGTTAAGCAGGAGGGCTGGCACAAAACACTGGCACTAGAGTAGGGGTCTCCAACTGTGGCAACTTTAAGCCTTGCGGACTTCAACACCCAAAATTCCTCAGCCAGCTCAGCCAACTAGACAGACATCCCTGGGGTGTCCACCAGCAGGATATGGCTGACCCCCTCCTCCCCCAGAGCTCTGTGCCAGCAATAGGCATCCGGGGACAGGCCAGTAACATGGAGGCTTCCCGGTCAATAGCCCAGGAATTCATCCTGTCCCTCCAGGCAGACCAGACCAGGAAATCAACTCCCCGGAAGGCTAAAGCTGCTTTGAGAGTAAGACTGCCAGAAAAAGCAGCCTTTCCATCAACCCCTTTGCTCCGCAGATCATTCTCCCAAGCCCTTCGTGCGCCTGTTGGGTTGCCAATTCCAAAACAATTCTTCCTTGTTAACACACAACACTTCCAATTCACACCATTCAAAAAGAACTCCCAACCACCTCCTCCTCCTCCTCCACCTCCTCTGCCCTCTTAGATGATCAAGCGCAAAGGCAGGTGCTTTAATTAGGCACAGATCTTTCTAGTGTTTCATGACATTAAGCCCGAAACCTCAAGATGACTCCATCATCCCATGTCCAACAGGTTACTTGGCCCCACAACCACACCTTAACTCCCTTTCAGGGAATTAACATAGTCCCAGACATGGACTTTGTGATCCAGGGCCAGGAATCACATAGGAATGTAGCTCATCTCCAAGAGCTGAAAAAAGAATGATAGATGTCATAACCTCCTCAAAGCCTAGAAAGAAAGAATGAGGGATCTCGTTGACTTGAATGCAAAGGACCTCCCTTGCTCCCTTTAAGACAGAATGGGAACCATGGCCCTTTGATGACTTGTGGACTTCAGCTCCCAGAATTCCTGCGCCAGCATGGCCCTTTTACGGCTGGCTCAGGAGTTCTGGGAGTTGAAGTCCACAAGTCATAAAAGGGCCCTGCTTTAAGAAGACTAGTCTTAAGACAACTTATTTGCTTCAGCATGAATTTCTTAAACTACCTATCACCAAATACAGAAGAAAAGCAATTCAGGATAAATACCTCTGAGATAATACAACAAGCAGTAAGCCATCTCTTTATATTTAAAAATAGCATACATTTCTCAGACTGTAATACTTTAGATAATATTTCTCTTTTTTGTCTTCCTCACTGACAATTGACGTGACAATACCTGAAGACAGCAGAAGAGAAGAGAAGGAACTGGAGAAGATCACAAAATACAAAGACCTGCAAATAGAAAGAGAGCGACTGTGGCAAGAGAAGCAAAGGTAGTGCCAGCAGTCATAGGCACACTGGGTGCAATCTTAAAACAACTGGAACACCATTTGAACATTATCAGCATTCACAATTTCACCCGTCAGTCAATTACAAAAGGCAGCTTAATTTGGAACAGCTTACATCCTGCAACAATACTTTTAAAACTGTCAAACTTCCACACCTGCCTATCCCAGGTCCTTAGGAAGGACTTGATAGGCAGACAAAAATGACAAATCCGGTCTGAACCTCTGGCTTACTTACTGTGTGACGAAACAAATATCTCTTAATATTACAATGCCAGTGCCTAAAAACTGTTTCCAACAGCCCAAACATGTAAAATCCATAAATAACTGCAATTTCAACAAAAATAGAAGAGTTAGTGAGTTTCTTTGATGGGCTTAATAAAAACATTGCCAAAATACAGTCATATCATTTGACTTTAACCCAAACTACTGGCAAAAATAGAGACTGTGCTCTCTACCTATCAATGCAAGGAAACTGTTCTTATACACAGCAAGTAGAATAAATGCTAGGAGACGGTCTCTGCTACCCTTGATGTAAGCCAACTTCATTGCCAACTGCAAGCAATTGATGGCAAGACGCTTCCCAGCTATAAGGACAGAAAGGGGATGAACCAGCTGGCTATTTCAACAACCTTTCGAAGGATGAGGATCTGTCTGGGATCCTTTGGAAATACCCCTAGGAGAGTCTATGCAATGCGACAACTCTCTCAAATGGAAGTTGGGGTTTTCTCCAGGATTTCCACAAAACATCTAATAGGGGATAGATGCCAATCAGCCCTCCCCTTCTGCTGCGGACTGAAGATCCTGTGCTCGGTTCCTTTGAGCCAGGATCGATAACCACCCACAACCAGACAGAAGACGTATTGTCCAGGAGAGAAAATCTCAGACTTGCAACGTTACAGATTTGGGAGTCAGCAAAACATCTGGCAGCTCTAGCAGGCTCACAAAATAGCTCTTGGGTCAATCCAGAATGGAGTTTTAAAGTCAAAGGAAAGACAACTGCCGACTTGACTCACTCCTGTGCCAATTAAAGAAAATCCAAGATCTCAAAGAAAAAAATACTGAGACAAACGGCCCCAGTTGAGTTTTCTGTCTCTGAGCAGCCGCTCCAAGAGTCTTTCCCCCTCTAATTAACTTAATTATCAGAAGATGGCTCCGTTCATTCTCTCTGTCTCTACAATGCCAGCCAGTGGTGTGAGAAAACCCTTCGAAAGCTGAACCTCTCCTCTGGACCCTGGTCTACAGATGGGAAAGGCACTTGGGGAAATTGGGAACCAAGTCAAGGACCCCAAATAACCCCTCCTAACGCTACCACCAAGGGGACGGATGTTCTTCTTATACCCCATGTTGAGGCTCCACTCCAGACAATGAAGACAAGTAAAAACTCATCTCAAAATTTCTTACAAAGGATCGAGGACCCAACGTGCAGGAAGATTCCCCACCAAAGCCTGTTCTCCAGCTTGAACAAAGCATTTGTGATGAGAAGATTAGATACAACCTCTTAACTAAATCACCTTCATGTATGTATATATACGGGCTACATCTGATTCCACCAAAGACCTTCTGGGGAAATTAACCAACTATATCAGTTGGACGCTTCTTATCTAAGAGTTTATTATAGAGACTCTGATTTATCGGATAAGACGCAAGAGGGTACCTCTTACTCCAATGTTAGCCACAGCAGGTGAGCCCCCATGCTTTGACAGGCCTTCTCTAGAAACCAGGGTTTGCCCTATTTAGATTACAAGCTACAAGGGATAACATCTGTTTGCCTTAGGCTGACAAGCTAGGTTCACTTGTTATAGACTTCAGGGTGGAATGTGCTACAGCAGACCAATTAGCTGGGTGTCATTCATTTAAATCAGGGGTGTCCAAACTTGGGAACTTTAAGACTTGTGGACTTCAACTCCCAGAATTCCCCAGCCAGCCTGGCTGGGGAATTCTGGGAGTTGAAGTCCACAAGTCTTAAAGTTCCCAAGTTTGGACACCCCTGATTTAAAGGGGTACAATCAAAGGAATGTCTGCAAAAGGCAGAACGAGGCAAAGTTTGAAGGGCTTAAGGCAGGTTTGGGGACTCCTGGCTTAAGTGCTCTTCAAAGTTTAATGGTCCCAGGGCTCTTCAACATCTTCATGAATGATGATGGGGTTGAAGAGGCGCTCATCATACTGCAACCAATTTTGGTCCCCCCTACTACAAAAAAGATGTTGAGACTTTGGAAAAAGTTCCGAGAAGAGCAGCTAAGATGATTAAAGGCCTGGAGACTAAAACATACGAAGAATGGTTGCAGGATTTACATCTGGGTAGTCTAAAGAAAAGAAGAATTAGGGGTGACATGATAGCAGTATTCCAGTATTTGAGGGGATGCCACAAAGAATAGGGGGTCAAATTATTCTCCAAAGCAGCAGAGGGCAGGACTAGAAGCAACATGGAATCAACATATTTTTCGGAGTATAAGACGCAGGCTTTGAAGGTTTTGAAGAAGCAATTTTTTTTAAAGTAGGTAGGTAGATAAAGGGATAAAGAGGGAGAGAAAGAGAGAGAACTACTGTAGGTAGGGAGAGAGAGGGAGAGAGTAGTTAGGTAGGTAGGTAAATAAAGGGAGAGAGAGAGAGAAATACAGTAGGTACGTAGGGAGAGCAAGAGAGGGTGTAGGTAGATAGGTAGGTAGAGGGATAGAGAGAGAAATAGAAAGAGATAGAAAGAGAGAGAAATACTATAGATAGGTAGGGAGAGAGAGAATAGGTATGCTGGTAGGTAGAGGGCTAGAGAGAGAGAAAGAGAGAAAGAGAAATACAGTAGATAGGTAGGGAGAGAGAGAGTAGGTAGGTAGGTAGATGTTTCCAGGTGTATTTATCCATGTGCTGGAGAAGGAAATCACTGACAATCTGCAGCACCTAAGACTTTGTTTCTGCTGGAACAGCACTTGACCAATGTAATTCTCATCAATCAGTTAAAGAGCTTTCCAAAAGGAGAAAAAACTTTTTGCACTCTGCAAACCTCCCAAAAACAGCCCGTTTTTTAAAAAGGCATGAATAGCCTTGGGGGGGGGGGCTTGCAGAGTGCTGGGGGGGGGGAAATGAGCAAAAAATGGGCCTTTTTTGTCAAACAAATTGCATGCATAGCCTTATGAAGGCTTATGGAGTGCTGCTGGGGGATGGGGGGGGGCAAAAAAGGGCCAGTTTTTTGCTCATTTCTGCCCTTCCCAGCCCCCAGAAGCTCTCTGAAGGCCTCCAAAAGGCTCTGCACGGCCATTTTGGTGAAGGGGCGGGGTTTCAGGAGGCAAAAAATGCTGTGTTTGGTGTATAAGACACACCCAGATTTTCAGCCTCTTTTTTGAGGAAAAAAGGTGCGTCTTATACTGCTTGAGCAGGGGGCTGGACTAGAAGACCTCCGAGGTCCCTTCCAGCTCTATTCTATTCTATTCTAAATTCTAATTCTGTGGATGTGGGGTGTAAGAGGGAGACGGTGCATTCAAGGGAAGTAAGAGGCAACACAGCCCACATACCTTGTGTGAGAGAAAGAGGGTGAATGCAGTCCCTCCCTAATAGTTCCCACGGTGCATGGTAGATGCAGATAGTAGAGTCCTTAGTCTGGGGAGATTTTGTCCATGGGTGTGAAACCATAAAAGAATCAATATGTGTCATTCTTTGTTTTGGGCCTGACAGGATAACACAAAGGTTGGGGGAATTGCTAAGGTTTTGGAAGATACATTCATAAGGATCTTGACAGACTTGAGCACTGGGCCCTATCCAACTAGGTGTAGTTCAGTGGCAAGAAAAGTTTAACTCTTGCACTTAGGCAAGAAAAACCAAGCCCACAGGTGTAAGTCTAGGCAGCCCCTGGATGAACAGTAGCAACTGTGAGGGAGATCTGGGGGCCTAGTGGGCCACACCTTAGTGTCAAGCTCATGAGAAGTGATAGTACCACTCTATACTGCACTGGTGAGGCCACACCTGGAATTCTACCTCCAGTTCTGATCATCATCATACAAAAAAGATGCTGTGACCTTAGAAAGAGTGCAGAAAAGAGCAATAATAACAAGAGGTCTAAAGCCTATGAAAAATGGGTAAAAGACGCCTGAGGAGAGACCTGATAACCATCATCCAATCCTTGAAGGGGTTTTCACAGAGAACAAGAGATCAATTTATTCTCCATAGCCCAGAGAACAAGAAGCAACGGATGGAAGCCGCGAGAGAGACCTAACCTGGAAATAAGAAGGGATTCCCTAAAAGTGAGATCAGCTGGTGTGGCTGAGTTGTGGATCCCACCCCCTCTTGAACCACAAGTTCTCTAGCAGTTGATACGCTTTTAGATATCAAATACAGGCAAATACACACAAAGCACAATATCACAGCAGTTTTCAGGTGTTGGTGTGGCTTTCAAAACAGAACCCCTGCTGATCTAGAGTAGGCTCTCCAGCTTTGGCCACCAGAATTCCCCAGCAATGAGGCTACTCAATATTTAAGATCCCACCACAGTGCTTCCCATCAATCATTTTCCTTGTAGGCTTCCCTCCATTCTGAAAAGCTCCTGCCTCAACCATCATTCAATCCGCCCTATCTAGAGGAAGTCCTCGACTTACAACCACAAGAAATTTTAGTTGCTAAGCAATGCGGCCATTCAGCGAGTCACGAAGTGGCCAGACCCAATTTTGCAGGTATTTCTTTTACTACTGCCATTAAGCAAATCACTGGGACGTTAAATGAATTACATGGTTGCTGAAGGAATCTGACTAATCCACCTCCCCTTCTATTGAATTTGCTTGTCGGATACCGGCTGGGAGGGTTGCAAATTGGGGTCATGTGACTGCACAATACTACAAGAAGTGTGAAATGTGGGCGCCTGAATTGCAATCACACGATGGTGCATAGAATGGCTGCAACTTTGAGAATGGGCCGTACGTCCCTTGTCCAGGCCACTGAACTTTGTAAAAGGTCACAGGTCAAGGGCTCCCTGTGTGGCCGTGCAGTGGCAAAACTCTGCTGATGCAAAGGAAGCAGGTGGAACAGGCAAGCTCTACATCAGGGAAGCCAAACTCCATTTCATTGACCGGCGCATCAGGGTTATGTTTGACTTCGGGGGGGGGGGGGGGGGAGACGCGACGCGACGTCACTTGTGTTGGGGCGCCTGTGGTGGCCTGAGTGCCAGTGAAAATGGGGCCCCGAGCTTCATTTCTGGCTGCAATGGCCATCCACAGCCCTCCTAAGCTCCATTTCTGCTGGCAGAGGCTCCCTGGCCGCTCGTTCACTGTTTCCATGGTGGCCCCGTGGGCCAGATCCGGTCCTGGGCTTTGAGTTTGCCACCCCTGCTCTCCATGTATAATTCTCTGTCTATTGAATTCTACAACTCATCAAGCTCCAGGGTCCCCTGCGAGGCTCTTGAGGATTCGAGGGGTGGGTGAGAGGGGATGAAATTCACATGGGGGGGAGGGGGAAATGGGGCTGGCTCCCTTACCTTGATTGCTTGGCCGAAGAAACCTTTGCCCAACACCTCCCCGTGGATCAGGTCACAGGGGCGGAAGATCTGATGGGAACCGCTGGTGGAGGAGCGAAGGGATTCCGATCGGCTGATGTCACGGCTCAGGATGAGCGGTTCCTTGGGGGAGCTGGGCCCGGGGGACTTGGAGATGCTGTTGCTTCGCCTGGAATACAACACCCATTCAGGAGGGGACTCCAGGTACCACCTGCAGCTTCAGTGCTGGGATCAGACTTCCGAACAAGAAGATGCACTTTCACAAACGACACGGAGAACTGACTCCATGCAGGAGCAGGATGGAAATTCATGGGCCAGACCAGTTTCCCCCTCCTTTTAATCCTTTGAATAAGGGTCCTTTTGCCCTAATCCTTTCCCTAAACTGGCCTCTACAGGAGGATTAGACCAATTGTTTCTTTATTTAGCCTAGGAGGAGAACGTGACAAAGAGAGATAAACAGACAATTAATCCAATTAATGAATTGATACTAAATAATCTCTTTCAGCCCAGAAAAAGTAGACTAGGAAGGTTCTTCCTCCTTAACGGCAATTTACTTTAGGCTTTTCTGTTGTTCCTTAAAAGGAAGAGAACCACATTAGCCTGTAGTAGCCAAAAGTCAGGAAAACTGCTCGCACCTTTTCAGACTAACAAAATGTGTTATTAAAAGGTATAAACTTTCACCAGCTGCAGCTCCCTTCATTGTAGGCATAGACTGGCTCAGTTGATGTAGGGCTTAAATTGGGATGAGGTGGAGGGGGATGGAAGGATGGATGGGCAGATTACACCAGGCGCAGATTACAAGAACGATATCAGTTAACAGATAGGAAGTCTTAAAAATAATTATGTTTGTTGAGAGACTTTCTGACATAGATTGAAACTTGTCTTTTGGCCAATTGTGCTGGCCAAGTTTCTATTTCCAAAATAGCTGGCCTGTTTCTCCTACACAGAACCCAGAGGAGAACTGCCAGCAAATGGTGGCATGAGAAGAGAAGGTGATCCTGTGGGCATCTAGTCTGACTTGTGAGGTTGCTGGGCTCTGGGATGCTGCTGGTGGTGTAAACGCAGACCTGGATTTATTGGAGGGCCGTGTTAGCCTCTTGTTGTTTCTGGTTGCTGGTGAGAATCTGCTTCAGGCTGGGTGGTGGTCTGCATGCAAGGGTGGGCCTGCCACTTAGGACCTGTAAAAGGGCAGGGTCAGGTATGACTCTCGTGCAGCATTAACGGGTTTGAGACCACCAACCAATAGTATTCTGTTACTCTGCTCGGTACTCTGTCCTGTACGAGGTAATACACAATTGTACACTTTGTGCACAACTAATTGCTCTCCCCAGCAAAGGGATCCAACCTTGGCTACTTTAAGAGTTGGGAACTTCAACTCAACGTGGACGGCTGAGGAATTATGGGAGTCTGTGGATTTCGTCTCCTGCTACACAGCATCCTTCTTCCAAAACTTCTCACAATAACTGAGTGGGGCAAGTTGAGTTGAAAGATTTTAAGTGGGCCCAGAGTCCCCCCCCCCAGAGCTTGCAGGACTGAAGGTGGACTGAAAGCTTTCTAGTCTTATTCACACACTTAAGGTACCCCACTATTCCTGCTGGGTCACTCGGCCTTCCCCCATTATGACTCAGGACTCTGGCCTTCAAGGCATTTCTACCCAAAGAAATTTGACCTTCAGATGCTGGCTGGGGAATTCTGGTAGTTGATTATCTTTTATTTCCTTTATTTTCTATGTGCTAATTAGTAGGAGCCACGGTGACACTGTGATTAGAGTGCAGTACTGCAGGCTACTTCTGCTGACTGCCGGCTGTCTGCAATTTGGCAGTTCGATCCTGACCGGCTCAAGGTTGACTCAGCCTTCCGTTCTTCTGAGGTCGGTAAAATGAGGACCCAGATTGTTGGGGGCAAAATGCCGACTTTGTAAACTGCTTAGAGAGGGCTGAAAAGCACTGTGGAGCGGTATATAAGTCTAGGTACTATGGCTATTGTCTCTGAAGTTTACTATAAATGAGATCCTAAGTATGTTTGATGCTTCTTGGGATCTCTGAGCAGTAGATTTATCACATATTATATCTTATAACATAAGATATGTCGCAATTATAACTAAATTTATAAGGAATCCCTTCAAGGTAAGGTTTGGGATTCAAACAGCATTTTTAAACCTCTTGTACCACCAATTGTTTTTACAGATGACCAGATGTACAAATAAAGTAATTGTTATGCATTTTTCCTTTCTTAATATTGATATTGATTATACCTCATGACCGATCAACTCTGGGAGTTGAAGTCCACAAGTCTTAAAGTGCCCAAGGTTGGAGACCCCTGCTCTAGAGAGCCAGAGATATCATACAGCAGAAACTACCCGGTGGAGACAGTTCCAACATGTTCAGCAACATATTTAAAGCCTGAGAAATGAACACCAGGAAGCAACTCAGACTGAGTCCATCCCTGAGCTGTAGGAGGGGAGGGAGGGAGGGAGGGAGGGAGGGAAGGGCAAACCCCATCAGTCTTTGGAGAATCTGTTACTAGAGCTCAGGTCAATGAAGCAGCGTTCCAGCCGAACTGGAAGGGTCAGTTCCCTGCCTTTGGCCACCTCCAAGGACGGTTATGGCCGGAGGGCAGTGCTTGCTTATACTGCACTTTGCAGCTGGAGATTAGCAGGCCATTCTGGAGTCCGGGGACATTACCTGAGGGAGCGTCGCCGCAGGCTCCCTTCCAGGTTCTTCTTGAGCTCCAGGGCAGAAAGAGAAGGGGTGGAGGGCTTCTTATTGCCCCCGGACAGCCGGGAGTCCAGGCGCAACCGGTCCAAGCGCTGAGAGACTGGGTCGTGTTCGATTAACAGCTGAAGGGTTTGATTCGTCTTGTGAATCAGTTCTTTGACCTGAGAAGCAAAGAGGGAATTGGCCGTGCTGGGAAAAGGCTTCCTAAACAACAGAGCCACAATCTTCCTCCATCAACCTGGGATGGGGAAGGTTGGACGAAGGAGGCATTTCTTTGGCTTCTCATTCTTAAGAAGCAGCTGGGTTTAAGTTTAATTAAAAGCATGTCTTGGCTGTTTAAGCCACTCTTTCCTGATCAGGGCTCCTCTATTTATGTCAGGGGTGTCCAAACTTGGGAACTTTAAGACTTGTGGACTTCAACTCCCAGAATTCCCCAGCCAGCATAGCTGGCTGGGGAATTCTGGGAGTTGAAGTCCACAAGTCTTAAAGTTCCCAAGTTTGGACACCCCTGATTTATGTCATATAAATCTGCGATGAAAATCAAAATAGCACAGGCACGTTTTTCGGCTGGCACTCAGGAAGACAAAAAAAAAATAATACAGACATCCTATTGTTGTTTTAAAACACCAGGAAGAAATCTTCTGAAGCCCCAGGCAAATCCCCCAAGGCCCTTCAGCCAGCCTGCTCTTCTCTTCTCTCTCAGCACCTCTTCATGCTTTCAGAGGAAAGGAGGCCTTTCACAATTACTTAGAGGGGCTGAGAACTCTCTGCGGGGACTCTCCGCTCCTGCCCCAAGAGGCCTTAGGCTCCGTCTCCCTTACGAGGCAGCAGGGAACCGGAAAGGCTGTTCAGAACGTACCTCTTCGGTTTGTAGCGTGCGGACTGGGTTTCCGTTGATCTCCAAGATTTTGTCCCCGGGGTGGATGGCATTTTGGACCTCAGGGCTGATGTGCCTTCGGTTGACTCTGCACACAAGAGCAAAAACATGACTTGAGATCCGAAGAATCTGCCTCCTCGGTGAGCCTCTATGAGGGACCACATAGCAATGGGGAGAGAGGAAAGTGCAAGCCATGCAAGCCACCTCTGAAGGAAGCATTTCCTCCTAGGTAGTCCTCGCTTAATGACCTTTTTTTCAGTGACAGTTACAATAGCGATGAACAAATGGTGTTTAGGAATAGCCCCCCGTTACAGCTCTTGCAGGGCCCTCAAGAGACACGGATCAACGTTTGGATGCTTCACAGCCCACTGCATTTATTATGACTGCAGCGTAGGCTTCAAGCCCCCTCCCCGCTACTTGCCCACCCCACACTCCGTCACCACCTACCCCTGCCACGCCCAGCTGACCTTTGTTATCTTCTTCCTCCTTCCCTCCTTCCCACTGCTACTGGGAGGGGCAGCAGTTGCAGCAGCTGGGAGGAAGATGGTAGCAAAGGGGGTGGCAGGGGGAGGGCAGCGATGGAAGTGCCGGGCAGCCAAAAGGGCAAAGATGCTCCCAGATGGGGTGGAGGGAAGTGAAGTGGCCTTAAATTGTTATAAGCTGCCCAGAGTAGCCCCACAGTGAGATGGGCAGCAAATAAATTGCGATCCGTTTTGCAATCCCTTGATCATCTTTGTTACTTTTCCCTGAAACTGTTCTACTTTGGAAGTCTTTTGGGAGGAGGAGTCTGGCATCACCTCTTGCAACTAAGATTTTTTTTCCTCAAAGGTGGATGCCCGACTGCGTTGCACCTGCGGGTATCGGACTGATGCAAGAGTGAAACTGGGGTGAGGCAAAGATTATGCAGATGCAGGAGAGACAGGACCCAGGCGCCTTCTCAGTTAACAATGGCGACCCGTTGGAAATGTGTAGTATTTCTGTGCTTTTGAGGGATCCTCTTGGAAGAATTCCCGGGCAGAATGCTTTCAGCACAATGCCTCCAATTTCCAAGGTACAGAGGGAGCCGCTTTGGCCGTGAATGGCATTAGGGCCACTGAGGGGATCAAAAGGGCTGCTTTCTTAATGAAGGTCATCGCTCAAGGTGACAGGAGCCACAGGCATGGCAGAAGCTGGCGTGAAAATGCAAAACCCCACGACTGTGGCCTTGGATCTCTCAACGCCTCAGCCAGAGCAAAACCCCATGCAGTTCACAGAGCTTCCTACTCACTCCTTCACTTCCACCGTAGCAGCGTAGGGGGAGCAGCCCCCTTCCACAGCCACAGCAAAGCCCCTTTCGCCGTTGGTGGCTGCAGGCATGGAGAGAAGGGTCAAAGTGTAGGGCAGCTGCTCACACAGGGGCTCCGGCGAGAGTCTTTCTAGCATTGGCATCAGCACAAACTGGTTATGGCATTTGCCACTGAAAAAGGAGAACGGGATTCTGCTGTTAGTTTAGACCGGAGGAGAGAAAAGGCCGCGTGTTTCTTGCCATGCTGTCAGCTAGGAAGCGGCCCATCGCTCCGGTGCTGCTGGTTGCAGAGACAAGGCCTAGATTCAGACAGCATTGCTTCCAACAGTCCCTCTTCGGTATGCCGACACCCCCCTGCCCTGAGGGTTACCTCCCCACCTAGGACCACGGAGGCCAGGAAGAGCGAAAGCGTGAGATTCCAAGGCTACGGATCCAAGGGGCAGCTTGGACATGAAGAGCGGGAAAGCAGGACTTTCCTTACTTGGTGGCCCTCCATGCCCCTAATGCCTACCCAGAGGGGTGGGGGACTCTCCAGGTCCCTCCCCTCTCTGGGGAATGCAAGGGGGGCGGGGGGGGACACACCAACCTTGCCTGCCATTCTCCCTTCTTGGTGTCAGGGCAGAGGAGGGAGGGCCAGGCGCAGGGCAGAAGACGTTCCCCGTCCCAGAGAGCCCCCCAGACCCACGGCTGAGCATGGCCGCTTCTCCTTACCAGTAAAGAGCTGAGTGCTGCACCAAAGCGTAGCTGTCGCCATCTTCAATGATCACTTTACATCGCATGCACGCAAAGCACTCGGGGTGGTACTTGTACTCCCCAGCCACCTGCCAGGAAAAGGGACGGGCAGGATGGTCAGCAGGAAGAAACGTGAGGATGCTCTAGAAAGAGGGAGTGAAGCCCCAGGGGTGGGGCTGAATGCACCCTGAATGCAGACTCAGCAGCTGCTGTCGAGCCAGAATTTTGCCACAAATCCCAGAGATGCCTGAGGATCAGTGGCTCCTTGCGCACTCTTGCCCAGAGCACACGGCGGGGCAGATGCCTCCGGGGCAGGAGAGAGCAAGGGGCCGGTTGGAGACCCCTTGGTGAAATCTGGTTCTTGGTGGTGGGCTGGAAGGCAGCTGGCAAGGAGGGGCTGGGCGGAGGGGCCATCGCAACGGAGAGCAGGAAACGAGGAGATGAACCTCGGGGCGGCGGCTGCTCTTGGGGGGAAAAGGCAGGACTGACAAGCTAGCACAAGCGCAGTGGCTGATTCCAGGAAGGGAAATCTCAGGAACCGTCTGGGGGAAACCACCTTCCAGGCCCTCTGTGGCTTTCATCCGGCTTCTTGCTCACTAAGTAGCCTCCTATGGATCCTGCTGGGATCTGGGAGTGGAGGCTGTAAACTGAGCCTGCCCTCGGCAGCCTTTCTTGCCCGCCTTGCCCTGTGTCTCCAGGATGTGCCCTTGTGAAGGCAGCAGGGAAGCCGCCCTCGGTCCCAGGAGCAAAGCAAAGCTAGAAAACCCCAGGGAAGGGAAGGGGAAGAGGAGGACCTGGGGCTGCTTCCTGCCTCACCTTCTCTCTCAACTGCCTAAAATTGTGGCTTAGCTTCCAGCCACTTTGAAAAAAGAAACGATGATGCCAAGAGACTCGTTTACCCAGCTAAAGCATCCACCTGTTATATGGAGAGGGAGGAGGGCTTCCTCTATACTGCGGCTTGCCCCCAAGCAGGAGACGGTGGTCTCAACCCCCAAGGGCAGCATGGAAGCAAACTCTAGCTCCCCCCCTGGCCCAAGAGGGCCCTCTGGTGGCCACAACCAGATTTCAGCCCTCAGCCAGCATCCTCCGTGAATTCAAACCCCATGGCCCCTGGGGGCGAACCTATGACATGCGTGCCAGAAGCGGCACGCAGAGCCATCCCACATGAGACGCGCAGCCTCGCTAGCTCCCCTTCCATGTTCCTGTGCACACACATGCACTGGTCAGTTGGCCTTCGTGTGCGCAAGTACGCCAAAACCTAAAAGAGCAGCATTTCGGCGTGCATACACACACTGGGACCCAAGAGTCCAGGTTTCCGTCCCGTGGCGTCACTGCCCTAGGTTCCCCAGGCCTGAAATGGGCTGCTTCTCACCACTTTTGAGACCGGAGACAATAATTAAAGCCCTCTGATGAGATTGGCAGTGCTTTGAACACAGTCCTGCAGCCGACTTCTGCTGACTGCCGGCTGCCTGCAATTTGGCAGCTTGAATCTCACCAGGCTCAAGGTTGACTCCGCCTTCCCTCCTTCCGAGGTGGGTCAAATGAGGACACAGATTGTTGGGGGCAAGAGGCTGACTCTGTAAACCGCTTGGAGAGAGCTGGAAATCACTGTGAAGCGGCATATAAGTCTAAATGCTACTGCTATTAAAATAAAAGTTTCCCCAAACCTAGGAAAACATAAGAAAACATGCCTCCCTCCATGCAAGTGACCTGACTTTGTTATGCTCCCTAACCTCATGTCGTCCCCACCGAAGGGTCCTCCACCCCCACCCAAATAGGAAACCTGATTCTAGGACACTCAAAATCCATTCTTCCCACCCAGAGGCCCTTCTGGCTTTCAATGGGTGGGGTTAAGGCTGAGGAATTCTGGGAGTTGAAGTCCACACGCACCTTAACATTGCCAGGGTTGAGAAACTGTAGCTTAAGGGATGGAATGAATGTGTCACTCCTTCACCCTCACCACAAGTGTCCCTTCCTCCAATCTGGCACCCAATCCTGGAAAGGGCCAAGCATTTGAAGCTGTCACTCATCACTTGAAGCAATTGGGGGTTTTAAAATTCAATGTTGAGAGCAGTGGTGGGTTCCTACCCGTCTGGACCAGTTCGGCCGAGCCAATAGTGGTTTGGCGCCTGGATTTCTGGAAACGGCAGCGACCGAGGCCTGCCACATGCCATCTTGTTTTTCGCTTTTGCACATGCAAACAATTTTTATTGCACTGTGCATGCGCACACAGCATGCATGAAGCACATGAGTGGCGCGCCCCTGAGCAAGCCAGAAGTAGCGCCTGCAGGAAACCACCCCTGGTTGAGAGGGTTGGGGTGATTCAGTGATCCAACCCCCCAAGTGCCCTCAATGGCTCTCAGAGGGAGAGAGAGAGAGACTGCAAAGAAATACAATCCTTCCGCGCACACCCATCCTGCCAGAATCTACGTCTCTCTCCTTCCATCCCTGCACCATCCAGTCACAACTGAGGATGCTCCTTGGATGAGAAGTGAAGTGTCTTCTTCTTCCTCAAGGAAAGAACGGTCCAGTTGCCTTTTGAAGACAACTATGACCTGGATGACTGAGAATCTCAGAAGACATGTTGAGAGGATGCCTCCTCATGGGCTATTTCCTGAAAGACAGCACCTACTTGCTGGAAGATACGTGTCTATATACCCGTCAGGGAGAAGCCCATCGATCCCATCTCTGTGGCTAAGAAAGGCAATTCGCCTCTCCCGAAGGGAAGCCAGGGGTGCTAGCTGGCCATGCCGAGGGAGGAGCGCACAGGACAAGACTTACCATGACGGGCCCCGTCATCAGCAGCGAGCAGCCGTGGCAAGACTCCCCAAACTTCCGCCAGTAGTCCTTGGGGCAGTACAGCTTGGCATCTTTCTCATAGTACCAGTTGGTGAGGAGGTCCTGGCACTCGGAGCAGCTGGCGTGGGGAAGAAAAAGAGGGCTGGAAGTTTTATTTGCTGGGCACCGTTTTAAAGTCACATTTTAAACTACTCTTACCCTCTTTTATTTTTTTTTTACATTCAGCTTAAATGTTTTGAACATTTTATTTGCACATACGACCCACGATCCCTCTATGAAGGAGATGGACGGTTTCTAAATGGATGGAATGAGATAGACAGATAGACAGACAGACAGGCAGACAGGCAGGCAGACCTTATGTACTAATTCGATCCCCATTCAATGTTGCTTGATTTTAGTGGAGGGTGATTTTATTATAGTAATTTATTATATGACTCTTCTTGATTAGTTTTATATGATGCTTTATATTGTGTAAGCCTCCCTGAGTTGCCATGTGTGAATAGGAGGCAATATAAATTCAATAAACAAACAAACAAACAGAGCAAGCCTGCAGTTCTTCCCATCTCTTTAACCCGGGGAAGAGACAATGAAGGAGAATCCAACAAGAAATCCCAGGCTAGAGGCAAAGCGAGGCTTCCTAGCAACAATCAAGGCTTCTTTCCATCTGCTGGGGATTAAGAAGCTGTCAGGGATCCACGGAATACCCCCAACCAAAGAAGAAGCATCTTTTGGAAGATGGGCCGTGAGGAAAATGGCTCGGAGCCTGAGCTCTGTTAAAAGCCCCCCTGGAGCAGCTGCAGTCACGCATGAGCAGCAAGGAAAGAGACTGGAAAACTCTTAAAGCTCTCACAGAGCAAGAAAATACTAAAGAAACCCAGAATGGAAACAAAAAAATAAATTCTTGCAGTGACTCTGAACACTTTGCAACAAACACTTAGGCACCAGATCCTTGGCAAGATTGCAAAGCTGTCTCCCCCCTCTCCGCCCCCCCTGCCAAATTCATTACTTTTGCAGCAAAGACTGATCTGTTCCATGGGGGGGGGGGGGGTGTTACTTTGGCTTGTAGCTACAGACTCTTGAAACCTTCCCAAGAGGAAAGAGTCCGATGCTGGCCAGATCACACGGTCTTCACTCACTAGGCATGCTTTCCCACAGAGAGCTCCACTCCCACAACTCCTTCATCGTGCAAGTGAAAATGAAATCTGATCCCCGTCGGAAGTCTGTCACTCTGAAACCTTTTGTTTTCTGCTCTGGCTGGTCCAAGAACTGGGAACTGGGTCCAGTTTCAGGGCAAACAGGGGGAAGGGCCTTTAAAGTGGCTTTGAACTACCAAAACGTTTTGATGCAGGAGTTCCCCGGTTTCCCATGTAGGATATAGGTGCCTACCGAGTGAGCTTGGAATTTCCACGGAGGAAAGAAATTATTATCCTGCCCCACACACTGTCCTTCCTGCTTCTCCTGGGATAGACAGCAAATCCACTCCAGGAGGCATCCCACTGTTCAGCTCCTTCTAGATTTACCCGAGGCTTCCAAGGAAGGTGTTTTGGGAGACGGTCCCCAGGTATCACTTTTCCTTATGTTCAGGAACAATTTTTATTGACTTTAAAACAAGGTTCTATTGCTGCGTAAAAGAGAAAGTCACTTCTGTCTACTCTAGCAGATGTCAAATCTTTACGTCTTTTGCCATCTCGACTGAACTGACAAAACAGCACGTTAAGTTCCAAACCCAGATTCAAAGCCCTCTGCACCTACAGAAACCCAGCGGATAATTTGGTGGTTGCTTAGTAGATGATTGGCAGCTTCTGACCTCATAAAGCACTTCTTTATGAGTTCTTTATATTCTTCCCTGCACCTTTTGAGATGGGCAAGAAGAGAGAGAATTTGGAGAATAAGACGTTGCTGCCTTCAATGAAGAAGCTGCCATGTTGGGAACATTGATAACAAACGGTTACCGCAAAGTCCACTAGTAAAACTGCTCACTGTCGCCCCCTTCAGTATCAAAAATGCTCTTCGCCTTCTCAACTCACCTCATCAAGCCTTTTTCCAGATTGTTAGGAAGGCTTTGAAAGAAAGAGGGTTTCCCACCCATTTTGCCTTCTAACAATCTGGGGCTCGTGGGGAATACAAAGGGAGGCATTTATGGACGCTAATATTCATAGGTGCTACGTCCCACCGACCACTAATGTCCGGGCCAGGAATAATGGATCAGTGTTATATTGCAATAACATATTGAGTTCAATCAAGTATGGAGCTCATGTATAAAGTTGCAACTGTCTCTTCAGTAATAAATTATTACTTTCCACTTCCACAGATTTACAGATTAACAGAGTTGGAAGGGATCTTGTAGGTCATCTAGTCCAACCCCCCACCCAAGCAGGAGACCCTACACCATTTCTGACAGGTGGCAGTCCAGTCTCTTCTTGAAAGCCTGCAGGGATGAAGCTCCCACAAAGTCTGAAGGCAGCTTCTGTTCCACGGGTTGATTGCTCTCACTGTCAGAAAATTTCTTAGTCCCAGATTGCTTCTCTCCTTGGTTAATTTCCATCCATTGCTTCTTGCCCTGCCTTCAGGAGCCTGGGAAAACAGCTTAACCCCCTCCTCTCTGTGGCAGCCCCTCAAATACTGCAAGACTGGTATTAGGCCTCCCTGGTCCTTCTCTTCTCATCTTTGCATCTGCTCTATGGACAGAGTGAAGCAGGCAAAAGACACCTGCGGTTATCCTCCCTTCACCCGGCTTCTGAACTAAGCAGGAGGACGGCTGATGGAGGGAAGGGCTTCCAGGCACTGGCATCGCTGTGGTTGCCTCTCTTTGCGAACAAGGTCTACTAGGCAGACAAGGAAGCGGGAAGGCAGACTCACCAAAAGGGCTTCCTTGGAGTGACATAAGCCCAGGCAGACAAGTAGCTTCCCATCTCCAGAGCACTGGCCAAACCAGCTCAGCAGCAAACCTGTCCAACTCCGTCTACTCAGCTCCTGAAGTGTTTGCACGGGAATGCCAGATGCTGGGCCAACGGGGGCTCCTCGGTGGGCTTGTCCCAGCTCTCATCGTCTCCTTCCCCAGAACTGCCCAAAGGGCAGCTCAGCTTGGGATTGAGCGGGAGGACCAAGGTCCTTGCAGAGGGGCCGCCCAAGGAAGTCAAGACTGGCTGAGGCACCACGTTCCCTCCCTTTGCAGTTCTCCCGCGAGGGTGGAGGAGGAGGAGGAGGAGTTTCCTTCAGAAGAGAGAGGTGGATACCTGAACGATTGGGAGATAACAGCCGATCTGCAAAGGGTGAGACTGCAGCCGCGGAAACCCTGGAGGGCATGAAGCTCTTGCAAAGGAGAAAGTTGCCTCCAAGTCAACAGAGGCCAAATCAAGCCGACAGCCAAAGTTTGCTGTGATGCTTGGAATTTTTTTCTTTTTAATGTTGCTGAAAGTCTTTAAGAAAACAACAATAGAAGACTATACAAACTCAGAAGACAAGAAAAATAAAGAGAGAATACAAAGTGCCAGAGAAAAGAAAAAAGGTGAAAAATATGAAAAAAGAGTGACTTTCAATCTTCACAATAAGCACAAATTTAGTAACTTTGGTTAGCTTTGTAGGTGTTTCTGATAAAAATACAGACAGGCCTGCTACATGCAGGTATCTCTCTTCTTTCCATAGCTTATCCCTTATTCATATGCAAACCCATAAATCATTATCATTTCAGTTTCTGTCTCAGTAAAACATCCATAAGGATTCCCAGGATTTTACACTAATATGTCCTAGTTTAAGTTTGGTCAAAGAAACCAACTTTCTACTCCTTTTCCTTCTAGCAATCTTGATCTTTATTCAGACGCCGTCACAGAATTCAACCTCTCTTCAGTTTTTCTTTTTCCCATCTTAAAAGTTTCTGGGATTTATCAATCTTTCATAACTCCAGAATACCATCATTTTCCAGGTCATTCTCTTGGCTTAACATCTGTATTTCCACTAACTGTTATCCTTACTTTGTAATTCCCCATATTTCCTCCCCCCCCCCCCAGTATTTCAACAATATTTCTTTATATTCTCAAGAGTTATTTCCTTATATCTCAGCATCAGATGATATTTCTTTCAACTCTTTATCCTGTAGGTCTTTCGGCTAATTCTCTTTCCCATCTGCTATTTCTTCTTTGGGAGCCTGAGCTGGTGCTGGCTTTCCAGGTGCAGCTTCTCTGAATGTTGTTGTCTCTCAAGGGTGAAAGGGTTGCTAGGAGGCAGGCAGAGGAAATATAATCCTGCTAGCTCTCCTTGGGCTTCTCAGTAGCTTTCGACTATCAACCAACAGACCCTTCTGGAAAGTTAAGTCAGGGGTCCTTGGCGCTCTCTGAGCTTGGTTAACCCAAGGAGCCCTCATTTCATCCCTGGTCTACAAGGATTCTCCTTTACATTGAAGTACGTTGGAGCCATAGGAAGTCCTTTCGGATGGTTCCAATATTATTGGGAATATTATTTCCAATATTATTTAACTTCTTTGTGTTCATACTTTGAGTGGAAAGTATTTAGTAGACAGCTTATTTGCCTAATAACTGGTGATAAATCTATGGAAGGCTGCAGACCCCACTTCTTGAAAAATAATCTTCTTGAAGCACATAATCTAGAATGCCCTCATGATTTGTCCTCACTGTTGGAGCATCTGTGGGGGCCTGATGGACGTGAGAATCCTTTATTAGAACAAGTGGAAATTCCAGCTACAGCACTCCTGGGACAGGGATACTGTACTACTGTTTCGGTGCTTGGCAATTTCCTACCTTGAATGCCGCAATGCATTTGTATTTGGAACCAGTTTTCAAAACCATTCCCAAATTGCAGTGAGGTCAGAGTAGGGCTGAGGCAGCTCACTTGGAGTGAGAGACCAGAGCCTGATTCCAGGGCTCCTCCAACTGCATGGAATTCTAGAATGTCTTTTCCACAAGAATGGTTAAGGTTCTTCATAGCACATAGGCTTTCCCCCCTGCTTGGCTGGGAGTTTTTCCGGGGCCTTCTTAAGGGCCTCCTGGCTATTGGGAAGGGTCTTTTCAGTCCCATGGTGCCCCAGTTCTGCAGTATCTTCGCCAGAGGAGAATACCATTAGCACCTAGGTTGGTCTTGTCTACAGTTTGTTTGCTTTGCAGGTTTCTGAATCTGCCTTAGCTTTAGGCTATTTTTATGCCTCAAGACTTTCCTTTTCTGTGGTGACTGCTTTTTTAAAATTCTTATTGAAATTCTGCTTGATTTATAGAATAGAATTCTTTATTGGCCAAGTGTGATTGGACACGCCAGGAATTTGTCTTCGGTGCATAAGCTCTCAGTGCACATAAAAGATATAAGTGATAAATCACGACCATAGCCATCATAAATACATTCATCATGAATCATAAGATACAACACTTTTATCTCTTGTTGTGAGCAACTCAGAGGACTTTGCTATAGGAACAGGATCTTTGGGGCTTTGAGATCCACGCCCCACATCTCCATTTCCTCTGTTAAGTGGTATCTCAGGGACAACAAAATTGGAAACTTCCAACTATTTATTGTCTGCTTGAATTCTATGTAAAAACCCATACATTTTATTAGTCCTCTTTGTCATGCATCCTGGACCAGATTCCTCCTATTGCTAAACAAAAGCTGAGGGCAGCTACTTTATTTATTTAGCGTGTGACATCTACAGAGGTCATGCAATCAGTGGAGTCTAATTGCTACCTTTGTAGTTTTTGGCCTTGAGGAATGCAACATCCGTGTGTGTATAGACTTTTAGCTGCTCTATTAACACAGAACATTGCCAAGCAGGGGTAGACCATTGTGGAGGTAGTCTATAGTTCATACCCCAGGGCATCAGTCCAAATTCATGCATGGCCCAGTCACAGAGGCCAATCAGATGCCCTCCAGGAAACACCAACACAAATACACAACCTTCTCAACTGCCACCTCCAGCTCTGGAAGAAAAATAGAATCACCAGTGGCCACAAATATTCTCATCTTCAAGAAATCAGCCTTCTTTTTTTTTGAAAGTCATCCATGCCCATCACAACTTCTGCTAGTAATGGATTTCAGAGATTATCTGGATATATGGGATTTATTGATGCCCGGAATCTCCTGCTTTTCAGTATAAAATACAACACAATAGCAGCGTTGGAAGGGACCTTGGAGGCCTTCTAGTCCAACCCCCTGCCTAGGCAGGAAACCCTATACCGTTCCAGACAAATGGCTATCCAACATCTTCTTAAAGACTTCCAGTGTTGGGGCATTCACAACTTCTGGAGGCAATTTCTGTTCCAGTGATTAATTGTTCTAACTGTCAGGAAATAATAATATAATAGTATAATTAGGCAATTGTTACACGTAGAATTCAATCCTGGGATATAATTAAATGCTGCGTTTTTTTCACCCTGGACCAGGTCAATTGGGCCATTCCAGGAGACAACTGGCCTATCAGGGTGGCCCAGTTGGGATGTTCTGCTGAGTTTGCACCTCCTCCTCCCTGGATTTGGTCCCTGCTTCTCTTCTCATTCCACTCCTGAGATGGGAAGGAGCTTCTCTGCTGTACACCACCAACACCGCACATCACCCCTGCAGTGCAGGCTGGGTCAGACTTTTCTGTATATGTTGTCACTGAGAGCTTCCTCAAAAGGCAACACGCAACGTAAAATACAGGCATTCCGGGACTTGCAATTGTTTAGAGACCGTCTGAAGTTACAGCGGCTCTGAAAAAAGTGGCTTATGACTGTTTTTCACATTTACGACCATTGCAAGCATCCCCGTGTGATCAAAATCCAGTCACTTGGCAATGGTCACGTATTCACAACAGTCGCATTTGTTCTGGGCTCAGGTGATCTTCCCACCTGGCTTCCAACAAGCAAAGGGAAGCTGGACTTACTTAACAACTACGTGGTTCTCTTAACAACTTCAGTCTGTCAACCTTGAATCTGACCTGACCGGGGTTGCCCCAATGGAGCTGAGGGAGAGGGAGGGGGGAATTAGAGATAGCTGGGGTTTGTAGCCAAAATAAAATACTTTCCCTTGGGAACCAAGGGCATTCTCACACCTGGACCGTGGCAGGAGGAGTGAGGTCACCAGGCAACCAGGCAGTGTTTTGATTGGGCCTTGCGAATGACTGACTGGGTTTGTGGGAAAACTTTCTCTTTTCATTAGGTGAAAACCGTGGAAACCTTCAGAGTCGGTTTTCACCAGATTTGTGCCAATATGGCAGGGGTGTCCAAACTTGGCAACTTTAAGACTTGTGGACTTCAACTCCCAGAATTCCCCAGCCAGCATGGCTGGCTGGGGAATTCTGGGAGTTGAAGTCCACAAGTCTTAAAGTTCCCAAGTTTGGACACCCCTGCAATATGGTATCTCCAATAAAGCTATTCTTTGAGGAATTTGTCCGCCTCGGAGTTTTGCTTACTATGGGTCTATTACTTGGAACCCTGACATAGCGATGCGCTTCACAACTGTGGCAAAGAAGAGTCATAAAATGGGGCAAAACAATGGCCTTGCTTAGCAAGAGAAGTTTTGGGCTCCATTGTGCTTGTAAGCCGAGGACTCTCTGTGAAGGGGACTGCCAGGGTATCCCTTAAGGCAGGAGGAATAGGACTGCGGCCTTCAGGTGCTCCCAGCTGGGAACCAGCCATTTTCTTTTGACCCCGGAGGGAGGGAGGAATCTGGCCCATGCACCACCTATCACCAACGACAACATCCAGTCTACACTTTCCACTTTGAGGCAGATTTTGAACTGAAGGCCTTACAGTTGAAACATCTGGTCAAATGTTGGCATTTCCAGTTCTTCCCTGCCCCGTTTCTACATTACTGGATGATGAAGAATTCTGGGGAAGTCAAAAATGGCACCTTAAGGACTTTATGGACCAACCCAAGCATGAAAACAAGATGGTGACTGTTGGTCCTCAATTCGAAAAGGAGCTGTGCCACAGCCCTTGCGTGGGAGGAATTTAAAAACATCCGATAAAGGGGGAGGCAAAAAAAAAAAAAAAAAACGAGTTGCCCTTGTTTTAAGTTTTCAAAGGGTAGAAATTGATCACAGGGCAAGTCACCCCTCCTCCCAGCAAGGAGGCAAAGGTACATTTTGCAGTGCTCTAAAAGGAAATGGGAGTTTCAGCTCTGCCCAGAGTTCACAAAACGGCTCGCTCTGAGGTGCAACACAAGAATGATAGGAATGTATGCTTTGGCAACAAACCCCCAATAGTGGGGAGAGACAAAGCAGACACGGAATGGTGTGTTGACCAACTGGGTGTTACATGCTACTCCCGAGCTCAAGAGCTGCACCAAAACAATTGTCCTTTTGGTATTGATTCTGCTCTTTGGACAGCTGCCCAACACAAGGGACTTAATTGTGCAAGTTTGCTATGGGAACTGGTCTTGCTGTGCACCACAAAGCCTCACGGAGGAGGAACAGCAGGGCGGCTGGCAACATTTGGGCCTTTTCTTAAGAAACCAACCCTAGTGAGGCCAGTCTTCAACTTCCCTTGGTCAGGAGAGATGACGGAGAAGGTGGCGGCAAGCAGCTTCAAGTGTTTTGGAGGAAACAGATCACCTCTAGACCCATTTTAAGCAGGCTTCAAAGTCAGCTATGGGCTTCAAATGGCCTCGGTCAGCCTGACAGATGACCGTGGCTAGTCCAGGGAGTATCACTGCTGGGTTTTTTGAATCTTTTCTTAACTTCTGGATTTGGAAGGTATCTTCTAGATCTACAGACGAAGGAATTTGGGATTGAAGTACCGCATTGCACTTGTTCCATTCCCATCCTTTGGGTAGAACGCAGCGGAGGCTTGGTGACAGAGTCACTCCTCAAAATTTACATGAAGTCCCTCCGGGCGCCACTTTGTCATTCATATGAAACTGCCGAGTGAGATCATCCTGGTGTTATCAAGATGCCAATGACGCTAACTTATTTCTCCGTGTTATTACCTTCAAGTAATCTTCAACACCTCCAGCAGAAGGGCTGTGCTTCACATTCAGAAAGATGTTTCAGTGTGTGTGGGAACCCTGTAGTATTACCTATATTTTCCCAATATTGTGTAGTAGCTGCCTAGGGCAGACACAGGATCTGAGATTAGTTAGTTTAGTATATTGATTAGCCCATAGGTAAAGGCAAAGGTTCCCCTTGCTCATATGTGCTAGTCGTTCCGACTCTAGGGGGCGCTGCTCATCTCCATTTCAAAGCCGAAGAGCCAGCGTTGTCCGAAGACGTCTCCGTGGTCATGTGGCCGGCATGACTCAATGCCGAAGGCGCACAGAACGCTGTGATCTTCCCACCAAAGGTGGTCCCTATTTTTCTACTTGCATTTTTTACACGCTTTGAACTGCTAGGTTGGCAGAAGCTGGGGAAAGTAACAGGAGCTCACTCCATTACATGGCACTAGGGATTCGAACGACCAAACCGCCAACCTTTCTGATCGACAAGCTCAGCGTCTTAGCCACTGAGCCCTTTTGATTAGCCCATAGGCCATATCAAAATACAGAGTTCCAAACACAAATTATTAATAAAATCCTATAAAAACAATTTAAAATGAAAATGAAATAAAACACAATTTAATATATAGATAAGTACCTAAATTAAGATAAAATTATATTTCAGTATCACCCCTTCAATCTACCCCAATCAGTCCCACATATGTCGATCTGATCTCAACATTACTCAAGTACTGACCCTTATCAAATGTTGCTTTCAAATTCTGGCCGCACAGAAGGTTCGTTGTTTTGATATGGGGTTCCCAATGGGTCTTTCGTTTAATTTATGACCCTCTCACCCCCCTTATACAAACAACAATCAATTAGTATGTGAGTCAAGTCTTCTAGCTCTGTTGTTCCACAAATGCAGATACGTCCGTTGTATGATAGAGAGTGGGAGCCTCCCATATCTGACCATTGTATCAAGGGTTTGAATATCACCGTGTAGAAATCTCCCTAAGATGTTTTCGCAATTGTAACTTTACATAGCTGTCCATTTGAAAAGTATGTTTATATTCACTCGGCCAGTTCAAGTTACCAGCCTTACTGAGAGTAGCTACATCATTTTGTGTTTCTCTGTCCACGATTCTTTGAGCAAATCTTTTTAAACTTGTTCTCCTGTTACGTAAGAGACAAGAAGGCCACAGCTTCAACAAAAGTTGTCAGGTTGGCGATCCAAGAGGTTTGGAGCTGTGATTTTATCTGCTTTAATAAACGTAACTTGGGGAGGGATTCTGCTAATCATCGTCCTTAATTTCAGGAAGTGGTGCCATGAATTTAATTTATTCATGAATTTAATTTAGTTTATGTTTCATTATTTTGTTTTCAATTCGTCAGAAAAGCCGCATTAGTATCAATAGAAACATTATTTTTAAATCCTATTTTTATATCTTCAAAGGATTTTCAGGGCAAGGGAAACACATTAAGGGGAGTGTAAAATCCTTTCAGTCGGTCACTCCAACAACTAGGGATTTTTTTAAACACGGCCACCCATCCTCAGTGGGACTTATCCGTTGGCAAACTGGGCTCCTCCCTTATGCCGTAAAGCAGAGCATCCACAATCGCTGCCTCTCAACCCTTCCGGGCTGCCCTTCCTTTTCCACCATGCTATTATGCAAGCATACAAGTTCAAAGGGCCCAACCAAAACAACCAATGCTAAGGCCTTCCATCCGGACATTCCTTTAAAGCCAAACTAGGGATTCAGGACACTCCTTTACCCGGGAAATGCCTTATCAAACCCAGGTCTGCTTCTGAATAAGAGTCTGGCAAGGAATCAAGAAAAGTTATATTCTTTCCAGCAGGAGATATTTCACAGCATAAAGAGTTCACTGCTCAGACAGGAATACGACAGTCCTGATGAAATGGTTCAGAAATTTGAGATGGATGGATGGATGGATGGATGGATGGATGGATGGATGGATGGATGGATGGATGGATAGATAGATACAGACAGAGGGACTGCCTAATCACAATTCCAAAAGTGCTGTTCAAAAGGCTTCTTGGATGAGAACTGGACTTTCTTCGTTTTTTTCTTGAAAACGTGTTGGTTCTCACCCAAGAAGCTTCTTTAGTCCTGGCTTGACGCTTCTTGGGTGGGATGGAAAACGTTTCAAGAAACTGTCTAATTCCCCTTTGAGCAGCCCCTTTGGAACCACCATGGACTGGATGATTGAGAATCTCCACAGACATCTACCTAATCAGACATATTTACAATGAAATGTTTGAATCCGTCTTGTGCAATGTGGAGCCTTCCCAGGGATGTGCACTTCAACGACAGGACAACCGTGGCTGAGTATTTATTTAGTGCATTTACAAACATATTTAGCAACCCATTCAGAAGACATCCAGATAATGGAAGATAAAGCGATGTGATGCTAAAATTAAGGGGAAACTTCCTAACGATGAGGACAATTAACCAGTGGAACAGCTGGCCTCCAGAAATTGTGGATGCTCCATCACTGGAGGTTTTTAAGAAGAGTCTAGACACAGTCACTTATCTGAAATGGTATAGGGTCTCTTGCTTGAGCAGGGGGATGGACTAGAAGACCTCCAAGGTCCCTTCCAGCTCCCCATTACAAAGGAAATGGGTCTCTCCCAAAGACTTCTGGGCACTGCAGTCCAATGACAGCAGAAAAACATGCCTGTCCCTGGAACTACACTCTCTTTGAGAACTGGGTCCTTTCTCCAGGCTGTGCATCCCAAAGTGTAGACTTCAGCTGTAGAGAGAGAGCTTGGCCATTCCTGAGAATTCTGGAAGCCCTGGGATTTGGAGACCATCCAGCCTGGCCAGGGCTGGACTCTGAACTCAAACGCAGAAGGAATCCAGCGTGAGCACTTAATGCAGTGGAAGAGGAAAAATCATTTAAACACAATTTAGTGCAATGGAATCCAAATTGGTATTGACAAGGCAGCTTCAGCTGCACACCGTTGTGCTACATCGTTTTTAAGTCTTGTTGACTTCAACTCCCAGAATCCCCCAGCCAGCATGCGCTCAGCCACTTCAGAACCACCCAAATATGTGAATCACAACATCCTCCCAAGACAGAACAAACCTGGTGCTTGGCGGCAGAGTTCACGAACAAGGCGTCTTCCTTTTCATGCCCTTCCTGCCCTCTGGGTTCAGCCAAGGAGGGAAGAGGAAGGCAACGTGCCTCTTCCAGGGAATGTGCTGAGATTAGGCAGGTTGCGCCACTCTTGGGAGAGGGCTGGCCCCAGAGAACGCCTGACACAGAGACCTGGGCACATTCCTGGCAGGCCTTTGGTGACACATTAACTGCTCAGAAGGGGCCAGATGGGAGGGAGCCTACCGCCTGCAGCAGCCGTGGGGGAGGACGGGGTGGGAAGGAAACCATCCAGAGGCCTCTGATGGTCGTTTACACGGAGCTGGAGGTCTGCCCCACCCAGGTCGCAGGAACAAAAACAGCAAAAGCAAAGGGGAACTCAGGAGTCAGAGCCCAAACAAATCCGGTCCCCCTCATGTGTCACCAACAACAAAGCCCAGAAGAAACGGAGGGCCTCCGTGAAGCACTTCCAATCTTCAAGGGACAAGTCTCACTCTAAAGCCAATCATAGGCAGGTAGAAAGCGGATGGTAGAAAAAGATCTAGTGGCCCATCAAATCTGCCCTTGGAGATTGTTTTTTTTAAAAAAAAAATCAATTATTATTTTTAATTATTATTTTTGTCAAATGATGGACAAGAGCTGCAGTGGCACAGTGGTCAGAGTGCAGTACTGCAGGTTACTTCAGCTGACTGCTAGCTGCAGTTCAAATCTCACCAGGCTCAGGGTTGCCTCAGCCTTCCGTCCTTCCGGGGTGGGTCAAATGAGGAGCCAGATTGTTGGGGGGCAAGAGGCCG